>NC_072393.2:54095000-54695000 GCF_028885625.2 Pongo pygmaeus
AGGTAGGGTTAGGGGAGGAGGGGGCTGGGGGCCATCTGGCATGGAGATCCAGCATTCCAGTGGGGTAGTAGGGTGAGGAGGAGTCCACACAGAGGGGAAGCATGACCCAGGGTGTTGGGGCTGGAGATGGTGGGGATAAATCCACAGATGGGCAGCTTGGTGTGCAATGTTGGAACATGAGCTGAGTGGGGCGGGGGCACTTCTATGCAGGCATTGTCTGGGGTGGGGGTTTGCGCTGTAAGGCGATTAGGAAGGAGGCCACATAGAGGGGATCTGGCATGAGCTGTCACAACCCAAGCAGAGAGAGAAGGATGTCCACTTGTGGGAATAGCATGGTGTATGGTGTTGAAGCCAGACTAGGCTGGGAAAGACATCCCCACAGGGGTGAAATGGCAAAGGAAAAGGGAAATTGGCTACACACAGTGAGTAAAGGGAATGGGGACCAGGTCTCCCACTGTTGGAAAAGGGAGTAACTAAGACAGAAAGGAGGAAAGTCATATGAGCCCTGTGGAGTTGGACTATAACTGGAGGTGTTGGTATGTCCTCATGGATCTCAATTATACATAGAGAGATAAAAATAAACACATAGTTTCAGTGTGTATAGGAACATGTGTACACATATTCTCTAGCTCTCTCCACTAAGAGAACATAGAAACAGTGATGGCCCATATGAATGAACACCGCTAGCATCCAAATCTTGACTTCTATATACCATTCTCCACCAAATGGAACCCGAGTGCCTAGGAAATTTGGCTGATTCCATGTCTAGGGCAAAAAAAGAACAAGATGAGCCTACACATATCCTATGCTTAATGCAAGAAATTGCTCAAAGAGTTATGAGAACATGTGGAAAGAACACAAGAGTCTGTCTGAAGAAGCTCCATTGGCCATACTGAGCCGTTTGAGAGTCAAAATAAATAATGATAGTAACAAATTATACAGGACCACAGAAGAAACCAGGAGTCCATACTCAGATAAATAAAAAGCTAAGTGGGAAGTTTGATATTTACAGAGCTCAAAATACCTCCCTACAAAATACCGATTTCAAAGGAGTTACTTTATAGTGGAGAAACGTGGCAAACACCATCTTCGTCAATGAAAGTGGACATCATCAGTAACATGACAAGTTGGAATTTCACACCACCTGACAGGATGTCACGAGAACACAGCATCGCTTCTGTAAGATTCCTGAATCTCATCATAATCAGACGTCAGACGAACCCAAATGGAGGGATGGTTTACAAAATAACTGGCCTGTAAACTTCAAAAATGTCAAGGTCATGAAAATCAAGGAAAGATTGAGGAACCATTCGAGATTAGAGGAGACTAAGAAGACATGGCCGAGGCCGGGCGCGGTGGCTCACGCCTGTAATCCCAGCAATTTGGGAGGCTGAGGCGGGCAGATCACCTGAGGTCAGGAGTTCGAGACCAGCCTAACCAACGTGGAGAAACCCCGTCTCTACTAAAAATACAAAAAAATTAGCTGGGCATGGTGGTGCATGCCTGTAATCCCAGCTACTCAGGAGGCTGAGGCAGCAGAATTGCTTGAACCCTGGAGGCGGAGGTTGCAGTGAGCCCGAGATCGTGCCATTGCACTCCAGCCTGGGCAACAAGAGCGAAACTCTGTCAAAAAAAAAAAAGGGCTACGACTGAATGCAACACAGAATTCTGACCTGGATCCTTCTGCTATCAAGGTCTTCTTTCGGATGACTGGTGGTTTGCTGGCAATAGTTTGGCAGCCCTTGGCCAGTAGAGCCTCACCCCAATCCCTGCCTCCATGTTCACGTAGCCTCCTCTCTGTGTACATGCCTGTCTCTGTGTTTAAATCCCCTCTCCTTTTTCAAAAGAATTTTATTTTAAGTCTAGGATACATGTGCTGAACGTGCAGGTTTATTACATAGGTATACATGTGCCATGCTGGTTTGCTGCACCTATCAACCCGTCATCTAGGTATTAAGCCCTGCATGCATTAGGTATTTGTTGTAATGCTTTCCCTCCCCTAAATCTCCCTTTTCTTTTTTTCTTTTTTTTTTTTTTGAGACAGAGTCATCGCTCTGTCACCAGGCTGGAGTGCAGTGGCATGATCTTGGCTCACTGCAACCTCCACCTCCTGGGTTCAAGAGGTTCTCCTGCCTCAGCCTCCCGAGTAGCCGGGACTGTAGGTGTGTGCCACCAAGCCCAGCTAATGTTTGTATTTTTAGTAGAGATGGGGTTTCACCATGTTGGCCAGGATGGTCTCAGCCTCTTGACTTTGTGATCCACCTGCCTCAGCCTCCCAAAGTGCTGGGATTACAGGCGTGAGCTAGTGTGCCCTGTGAACTCTTCCCTTTTCATAAGGACACTGGTCATTGTGGATTAGGGTCCACACAAATGACCTCATCTTCACTTGATCACATTGGTAAAGACCCTATTTCCATACAAGGTCACATTCACAGGCACTGGGAGTTACAATGGCCACATCTTTCGGTGGGGGTGGGACACACAATTCATCCCATAACAGTCCTGCTTTAATTCTGGAAAGCCTGTATGAATAATAATTGCTCTGGAACTCCATCGGTGCCAGACTAACTATTCTAAGGTCTTGAGACTCATTAACTCATTTAAGCCTTTCAAGGATACAGGCTCCATGATGGTCTATTCTACAGATGATGGAACTGGGGCATGAAGGCAAAGGATCTTGCCCATGTTCTCATGGTAAGTAGATAACAGAAGTAAGATTCAAACCCAACTGTGGAACCACCATGCTTAATTGCTGAAATATAGATGGAAGAAGATGGAAAGGAAAGGGGGAAGGGAAGAAAGGAACAAGTAAAGGGTACACAGAGGGTGAAAGGGGCCGCAGCAGGGGTGGTGGCAGACCAAGACACACACGCACAGCTAATCCATCAGTCAATCAGCAAGCATTTATTGAGCACTTGTTGTAGTCTCAGAGCTCCACTTGGCTCTGGAGAGATAGCCCATGATTTAAGCCCAAGTTCTTACTTCTACAGAGCTACTGGCTAGAAGTGCAGTAATAAAGGAGCAGTTAAAGCACTGGTCTGAACTATCACATTCATTTTGGCCATCTGGACATTGGACATGATGCTTCTGATTGTCAGAGACTCATGCTCCAGCTCCAGGATCTCCCGAGGGACCTGCAGGACAAATTTCACCACCTTCAGCTCCTTGGACACCTTCTTCTGAATGATGCTATCAAAATCACAGTCCGGCTGGTCACTGGTGATTGGCCCTGTTAGGACAGCCAAGGTGAACTCAAGACCATGAAGCGTGTGGCTGAAGGGAGTGAAGAACAGTAAGGCCAGGTGGACATCAGGGCCCTAGTAGACCAACAGGCCCACATTGCCCTGGAAGCTGAGGCTCATCTATGCCAAGCAGCAACTTCGGGCACTATCCTTCGGGTAGTAGAGCCTGGGGAGAAAGGAAAGTTAGAAGTTACCACTGTGCTTTGTAGGCAGTGTTGCACATTGGATAATATTAGAAGACCTGGAAGCCTCTACAGGTCATACATGACTTAGGAGAAAGACATTCATCCATTGTTTCATTCACTGAGAAGACCTGGAGCTCCACCATCTCCTCCTGTGGAGCTCCTGTGATCTACGTTTACCGTGTAAATGTTTATTTATCCAACACTATGCTTATTAAGCATGTATCAGGAGCTGGGCTAGGAGCTAATTCTTTGGCCTACATCGAATGTCATGATACCTGCCAGAATTCACAAGATCTGATCTCTGTCCATCTCTCCAACCACATTTCATTCCGTGCTTCCCCTACCCTGATCCAACAATAACAGCTTTCCTCGTGTTCCTTGAATAGACTGATATAGTTTGGAAATTCGTCCCCTCCAAATCTCATGTTGAAATGTGATCCCCAGTGTTGGAGGTGGGGCCCAGAGGGAGATGTTTGGATCATGGGAGTGGATCCTTCATGAATGGGTTGGTGCCTTCCCTGCGGTAATGAGTGAGTTCTTGCTCTATTAGTTCACTTGAGATCTGGTTGTTAAAAGGAACCTGGTGCTTTCCCCTCTTCGCTCTCTCTTTCTCTCTCTCACCACGTAACATGCCAGCTCCCCTTCCCCTTCCACCAGGATTGGATGCTCTCTGAAGCCTTCACCAGAAGTGGATACAGGCGCCATGCTTCTTGCACAGCCTGCATAACTATGAGCCAAATAAACCTCTTTCCTTTATAAATTACCCAGCATCAGATATGCCTTTATATCAGTACAAAATGTTATAGACATAGGTAAGACATAGATCAAGGTCTTTCCCACTCCAGACACTTTGCATTTACTTTTCCTTTGCACAGAATTCTGTTCTCCAAGACTTCCTCATGGCCACCCCTTCTCAGTATTCAGCCCCAGGTGAAAGGTCTCTCCCTCGGGATGCCTTCCCAGACCCCCAGCCCCTTTCCTAAAAAGCCTTCACTTCACTCCTCAGCACACCGCACGTTCGGTCGTCTCCACGGCACTTACTCTCCATGGCCATCCTGTTGACTGCTTTGTTTACCTGTGTATGTCATGTTGCCCCCCAGTAGGAGGTACATTCTACAAGAGCAAGAGCCTCACCTGACCTGTATGCAGCCATGGCTGCAGGACCTGGGCAGACTGGATCTAGTAGGCATCCAGGAAATGCTTGTGGAATCAGTGAATGAAAGAATGAACACTGTGGTGAGCAAAGTGATGTGGTTCCTGACCCCACACTGCTGCACATCTTATTATGAGGAGAGAGAGTCAACAAATAAGCATAAATAAGCCCTGAGTTCTACAGGTGAGAAGGTGGGGAGCGGACAGGCACAGAGGAAGATCATTTGTAGACACAGGGAGGCACCATCTGCGAGCCAAGGAGAGAGGCCTCAGGAGAAACCATCCCTGTGCACACCTTGATCTTGGACTTCCAGCCTCCAGAACTGTGAGACAATAAGTGTCGGTTGTTTAAGCCACCTGATCTGTGGTACTTTTTTTTTTGAGACGGAGTCTCCCTCTGTCAACAGGCTGGAGTGCAGTGGCATGATCTGGGCTCACTGCAACCTCCACCTTCTGGGTTCAAGCGATTCTCCTGCCTCAGCCTCCCAAGTAACTGGGACTACAGGTGTGCACTACCATGCCCATCTAAGTTTTGTATTTTTAGTAGAAATGGGGCTTCATCATGTTGGCCAGGTTGGTCTCAAACTCCTGACCTCATGATCCACCCACCTCGGCCTCCCAAAGTGTTGGGATTACAGGTGTGAACCACCGTGCCTGGCCTCTGTGGTACTTTTTAATGGCAGCCCCAGCAAACTAATATACAGCCCCTCATTAGAAGACAGATGAGCAGCAAATAAACGCCCTGCCCCATGCCAGGCAGGGCTTTTGGGGAAACTCTCTGGGGAACATAGACTGGTCCAGAGGCCCAGAATGGCTTTCTCTTCCCTCTACCTTGCAACCCTGAGGTCATTGACACAAACTGCTCCTCAGGGTGCTAATTACCTCATCTAGGGACCAACCACACAGGAGCCAGGGTGGGCCTTTGAAAAGGTGTCTCAGATAAAGCTACTTCCCTGCCCAAAACTTAACAGCAACTTCCCACCATATTCAGAATAATATTCCAACTCTTCCCCTGGCTTCTGTCATCTGGGTTCTGTCTGTGTCTTTGTGGCAGGCTGAATAATGTCTCCTAATGATGTCCCTATCCTAATCCCTGGAGCCTGTGAGTATGTGACCTTTTTTTTTTTTTTTTGAGACAGGGTCTCGCTCTGTCATTGAAGCTGGAGTGCAGTGGTGTGATCTGGGCTCACTGCAACCTCTGCTCCCCAGGGTTCAGCGATCCTCCTATCTCAGCCTCCTAAGGAGCTGGGACCACAGGCATACACCACCATGCCTTGCTATTTTTTTGTACTTTTAGCAGAGATGGTGTCTTGCCATGTTGCCCAGGCTGGTCTGAACTCCTGAGCTCAAGTGATCTGCCTGCCTTGGCCTCCCAAAGTGCTGGGATTACAGGTGTGAGCCACTGCTCCTGGCCAGTACAGGACTTTCCATGGCAAAAGGGACTCTGCAGACGAAATTAATCTAAGGATCCTGAGATGGGGAGAGGATCCTGGGTATCTGGGTGGGCCCAATGGAATCCCATGGGTCTTTCCTTATAAGAGCAAGGCGGGAGGTCAGAGCGAGGAGGAGATGAGATGACAGAAGCAAGAGGCTGAAGGAGGGGCCATGAGCCAAGGAATGTGGGTGGCCCCTAGAAGCTGAAAAAGGCAAGGAACAGCTTCTCCCCTGGAGCCTCCGCAGGAGTCGGCCCTGCTAACGCTTTGGGTTTTGCTCCGTAACACTCGTTTCAGATTTCTGACTTCTAGAACTGTATAAGTCCATTCTCACACTGCAATAAAGACACTGCCTGAGACTGGGTAATGTATAAACAAAAGAAGTTTAACTGACTCACAGTTCCATGTGGCTGGGGAGGCCTCAGGAAACTTATCAGGTTGGTGCAAAAGTAGTTGCGGTTTTTGCCATTACTTTCAGTTGCAAAACCGCAATTACTTTTGCGCCAACCTAATACAGTCATGGTGGAAGCAGGGCACCTTCTTCACAGGGTGGCAGGAGAGACGAGAGAGTAGGGGAAACTGCCACTTAAAAACCATCAGATCTCATGAGAACTCCCTCACTCTCATGAGAACAGCATAAGGGAAGCCACCCCCAAGATCCAATCACCTCCCACCAGGTCCCTCTCTTGACACGTGGGGATTACGATTCGAGATGAGATTTGGGTGGGGACACAGAGCCAAACCATATCGATAGAGTAAGTTACCTGTGGAGATATCTGTGGCCTTTTACCTGTGGCTTAGGAACAAAAGGAAAGACAGTTTCTTGCATGACTCTCAGCTTAATTAAGCTTTCAGCTTAATTTTTTTTTTTTTTAGAGCCAAGGTCTTGCTCTGTCACTCAGCCTGGAGTGGGGTGGTACCATCATAGCTCACTGCAGGCTCAAACTCCTGGGCTCCTGCAATCCTCCCACCTCAGCCTCCTGAGTAGCTGAGACTATGGGCCTGTGCTAGCCACCCAGCTAATTTTTAAAATTATTTGTAGAGACTTGGTCTCACTATGTTGCCCAGGCTGATCTTAAACTCCTGGGCTCAAGCGATCCTCCTGTCTTGGCTTCCCAAAGTGCTGGAATTACAGACATGAGCCACAGTGCCCAGACACAGCTTAAGTTTTTCATTTTGGCATAGTGAATTGGGGTCCTGAGATTTCATTTTCCTTTCACAGAGATATGGTTTGGCTGTGTCCCCACCCAAATCTCATCTCGAATTGTAATCCCCATGTGTTGGGGGAGGGACTTGGTGAGAGGTGATTGATGGGAGCATACTTCCCCCTTGCTGTTCTTGTGATAGTGAGGGAGTTCTCATGAAATCCGGTTGTTTAAAAGTGTGTAGCACTTCCCGCTTTGCTCTCTCTCTCTCCTGCTCTGCTATGGTAAAGATGTGCTTGCTTCCCCTTCACCTTCCATCACGATTGTAAGTTTCCTGAGGCCTCCCACCCATGCTTCCTGTTAAGCCTTCAGAACTGTGAGTCAATTAAACCTCTTTTCTTCATCAATTACCCAGTCTCAGGTAGTTCTTTATAGCAATGTGAAAACGGACCAATATACACAGAGACAAGCATGGAACAAATTCTCCCTCACAGATCCCAGAAGGAACCAGTGCTGCTGATACCATTCACACTTCCAGCCTCCAGCACCATGAGACCATCAATTTCTGTGAAGCCACCCAGTTAGCGGTATTTTGTTACAACAGCCCTAGCAAACGAACACAACCTGCTTCACTCTTCAGAAAACCATTCACTCCTGACCCTGTTCAGGGTCTGTCCCCTACTGAGATGCAAGCTCAAGTCGGGGAGAAAGAAAAAAAGAAAAAAAAGAACGTGCCTATCTTTTTTCACCTCTGCAGCCCTCTTGCCTGTTGCAGAGAAAGTTCTCCAACAGATACTTACTGAACGAGTATAGGCATCAGAGTGACTATGGTCTCCCACCTACCCGGCCACGTTCATCAACTCTCTAAGGATCTTCTTCTTGTTTTCCCTCACGTTCTCCTTGGCTAATGCCAAGAGTGGCACCACCACATCTAGAGTGTAGGTGTCAGCGAGCTTGAATGTGTCGTATGTGTCACTCCATGCCTCAATATCACCTGAAGCATAAACAAACCAACAAAGAAAATGCATCGTGAGTTTGGACAATTAATTCTGCAGATTTTGTCTATTTACATCAGGGCTTGGCAAACTACAGTTGTGGACCAAATCCAGTTGGCCCACTACTTTGGCTTTATAAATAAAGTTTTATTGACACATGAGGTTGTGGATTTATCTATATTTTTATGATCCATGCCCCTTCCGGTCTTTTTTTTTTTTTTTTTTTTTTTTTTTTGAGACAGAGTCTCGCTCTTGTCTCCCAGGCTGGAGTCCAATGGCACGATCTTGGGTGATTGTAACCTCCACCTCCTAGATTCAAGCAATTCTCCTGCCTCAGCCTCCCAAGTAGCTAGGATTACACACATGCATCACCACGCCTGGCTAATTTTTTGTATTTTTTAATAGAGACGGGGTTTACCCTGTTGGCCAAGCTGGCCTTGAACTCCTGACCTCAGGTGATCTGCCCCCGCTTGGCCTCCCAAAGTGCTGGAATTAAAGGCGTGAGCCACCGCGCCCAGCCCCCCGCTTCCTGTCTTCTTTACTACTCTAGCCTGCCTCTCCTGGAACCACAGCTGATGCACCAAATAAATGTTTGTTAAATGAAGGAAGAAAACAGACACAATTTATCCCTAATGGGAGTCTCATCGCAGGAGACACGATTGACAAGCTAAAAGGAGCCCAGTGTGGGAAGTGGTACAATCAGGCCCCAGAGGACCACCTATCCTGGATGCTAGGCCTTCCAAGCAGCTGCTCACCTGAGACTGGATGAGGAATGTGGGATGTCCAGGTGGAAGGGGTTGGATATTCAGGTAGGACAAGAATGCTGCAGAGAGAGGCAGCAACATGCATAAACATGCAAGACCGAGAGAGGCAGCCTGGCATCCTCCAGGCCCAAGGGTGGACAGGATGACTCACTCGACCATCAGATGTTGGAGTGTAACGAGATGTCCCCAGGGCACAGCGCAGCTCCATTCGGCCTGGCCTGGTGGTGATATGGTTTGGCTGTGTCCCCACCCAAATCTCATCTTGAATTGTAATTCCCATAATCCCCAAGTGTCGTGGGAGGTAATTGAAGCATAGAAGTGGTTACCCTCATGCTGTTCTCGTGACAGTGAGTGAGTTCTCACGAGACCTGATGGTATGTATTTATTTATTTATTTGAGAAGGAGTCTCACTCTGTCCCCAGGCTGGAGTGCAGTAGCGCGATCTCAGCTCACTGCAACCTCCGCCTCCCAGGTTCAAGCGATTCTCCTGCCTCAGCCTCCCGAGTGGCTGGGATTACAGGCACGTGCCACCATGCCCGGCAATTTTTTTTTTTTTTTTTTTTGTATTTTCAGTAGAGATGGGGTTTCACTGTGTTAGCCAGGATGGTCTCGATCTTTTGACCTTGCGATCCACCTGCCTCAGCCTCCCAAAGTGCTGGGATTACAGGTGTGAGCCACCGTGCCCGGCTGATCTGATGATTTTATAAGCATCTGGCAATTCCCCTGCTGGCACTCACTTCTCCTTCCTGCCGCCTTGTGAAGAAGGTGACTTGCTTCGCCTTCGCTTTCCACCATGACTGTAAGTTTCCTGAGGCCTCTCCAGCCATGCTGAACTGTGAGTCAATTAAACCTTCTTCCTTTGTAAACTACCCAGTCTCAGGTATGTTTTTATTAGCAGTGTGACAATGGACTAATACAGGTGGCTTCTCAACCTGCTCCTCCCCTGCACCTACCTCCACAGGCATCTATGTTGAACAGGGGAAAATGCATCACCACTGGTCCAGTTTCTCCTTTCAGGATGTAGCAGCTGGTGGGGGCCTTGGACCACAAATCCAGCTCAGCCTCTTCTACTTGGGGAAAGGGGATCTTGTGTCGGCAGCAATAGTCAGTGGTAGCCCGGATGGTCTGAGAAGGAGGCAATAAGAAACGGTTGCAAGACCTCTCCAGAAGACCCCTGGGGCCTGGAGACCTGATGGGATCTCAGTTAACAGCTCAGACACACAACAGAGCAGGGGTCAGCTTGGACAGGGACAACATCTTCTGTAAGGGAAAGAGCAAGCCTCTGCCATCACCTGCACTCCCCAGCCCATCTAGAGACAACATTCGCGAGGTTAGAGAGTAACCTTTGGGGCTGGGGGCTGCGGGACTCAGAGGGCAAGGAAAATGGTGCCTAGATGAGGCTTTGAATCCCAGCTCTGCCACAAAAAGATATTGGAGACCTCATCTCTACAGTATATATATATTTTTAAATTAGCCAGGCATGGGGGCGTGCACCTGTAGCCCTAGCTACTCAGGAAGCTGAGATGGGAAGATCATTTGAGCCCAGGAGCCCAAAGAGATATGTGGTATGGGTGCATCTCATCACCTCTGCAAAGGAGCTCCGTAATATCCACCTCACAGGGGTATTTGGAAGATAAATGAGATATTCTCCATCATCACTGTGTAACAGAAATATAATGTCACCGTGAAGGTACTTTTCTTTTCTTCAAAAGCGTTTTTCTTGTTCAGAAAAAACAAGAGTTTCACGCTTGTTGCCCAGGCTGGAGTGCAATGGCACGATCTCGGCTCTCTGCAACCTCCGCCTCCCTGGTTCAAGCGATTCTCCTGCCTCAGCCTCCGGAGTAGCTGGGATTACAGACATGCTCCACCACGCCCGGCTAATTTCGTATATTTAGTAGAGACAAGGTTTCTCCATGTTGGTCAGGTTGGTGATCCTCAGCTGATCCGCTCGTCTCGGTCTCCCAAAGTGCTGGGATTACAGGCATGAGCCACCGTGCCCGGCCGTAAAGGTACTTTTCAATTGTCTACTTGCCACACTTGAAGAAAGTAAAAAGAAGTAGGAGAAATTAATTTTAAAAATAAATTTTAAATAAAGGTGACACCATGGGGAAACTTAATGAGAAGTAGTTTCTCAGTTGTAACAAGTTTCATTTATTCTCTTTCCTATGACTTCCTTCCGTGCTGTCTTGAACCAGAGCAAAAGGACACTGCATGTCTCACTACTGTAGCACCGAGGTTACTAAACTTACATAAAACACATCTCAGTCTCTGTGTCTTAGAAAGGCATCTGTTAAGTCCTGCAAGCTGACTGACAAAACTAAGCAAGGAGAATTAAGATAAATGTGGGCCAGGCATGGTGGCTCATGTCTGTAATCCCAGCACTTTGGGAGGCCGAGGCGGGCAGATCACCTGAGGTCAGGAGTTTGAGACCAACCTGGCCAACATGGTGAAACCCCGTCTCTACTAAAAATACAAAAATTAGCCAGGCATGGTAGCAGGTGCCTGTAATTCCAGCTACTCGGGAGGCTGAGACAGGAGAATCGCTTGAACCCGGGAGGCAGAGGTTGCAGTGAGCCCAGATAGCGCCATTGCACTCCAACCTGGGTGAGAAGAGCAAGACTCCGTCTCAAAAAAAAAAAAAAAAAAAAAAAAGATAGGCCGGGCATGGTGGCTCATGGCTCATGGCTATAATCCCAGCATTTTGGGAGGCTGAGGCGGGCAGATCATGAGGTCAGGAGATCGAGACCATCCTGGCTAACACAGTGAAATCCCATCTCTACTAAAATTACAAAAAATTAGCCGGGCATGGCGGCATGCGCCTGTAGTCCTAGCTACTTGGGAGGCTGAGACAGGAGAATCACTTGAACATGGGAGGCAGAGATTGCGGTGAGCCCAGATAGCACCACTGCACTCCAGCCTGGGCGACAAGAACGAGACTCTGTCTCAAAAAAATAAATAAATAAATAAAAATAAATGTATAAATGTGTTTCCAGGAACAGAAAACCAAATACTGCATGTGCTCACTTCTAAGTGGGAGCTGAATGATGAGAACACATGGACACATGGAGGAGAACAACACACACTGGGGCCTAGCGTTAGGTGGAAGGCGGGAGGAAGGAGAGGATCAGGAGAAATAACTAATGGGTACTAGGCTTAATACTGGGGTGATGAAATAATCGGCACAACAAATCCCCAGGACACAAGTTTACCTATGGAACAAACCTGTACTTGAACCCCTGAACTTAAAAGTTTAAAAAAGATCAGTGTGTTTGTGTTTTGCACACAAATGCAGAATTTGCGTAACCATATGACTTAATAGTTGTGATCTCAAGAAAAAGGGCATTTCTCGTTTATCTTGTTCTTGCAGTTAACGTAAGAATACTTTAAATTTCTAAGTTTCCGAAGTGTTAGAGGAAGACATGGCCCAGTAGAGATGTCGGAGTAATGTCTTATCCTTTTAACATGTGGTTATTTTTCCTTATGTACTCAAAGGTGGCTTCTTTATTCAGAGGAGTGATATTACAACTAGAAACCAATTATTAGCAAAAGGAGATGCAGTCTCAACAAGTGTTTCTTCTTCTTCTTCTTTTTTTTTTTTTTGACGGAGTCTCGCTCTGTTGCTTAGGCTGGAGTGCAGTGGCACGATCTCGGCTCACTGCAACCTCCGCCTCCGAGGTTCAGGCGATTCTCCTGCCTCAGCCCCCCTAGCAGCTGGGATTACAGGCACGTGCCACCATACCTGGCTAATTTTTGTATTTTTAGTAGAGACGGGGTTTCACCACGTTGGCCAGGCTGGTCTCAAACACCTGACCTCAGGTGATCCACCCGCCTCTACCTCCCAAAGTGCTGGGATTACAGGTGTGAGCCACCGCACCCGGCCTCTTCTTATTTTATATTGAGTTGAATATTTGACTCGAACACTTTTCTACATATACTTATTTTTAGAGACAGGATCTTGCTGTGTTGCCCAGGCTGGAGTGCAGTGGTGCAATCATGGCTCATTGCAGCCTCCAGCTCCTAGGCCCAGGTTATCCCATCTCAACCTCCTAAGTAGCTGGGACTACAGGCGTGAGCCACCATGCCCAGCTAATTAAAAAAAAATTTTTTGGCTGGGCGTGGTGGCTCACGCCTGTAATTCCAGCACTTTGGGAGGCTGAGGCGGGCAGATCACCTGAGGTCGGGAGTTCAAGACCAGCCTGACCAACATGGAGAAACCCCATCTCTACTAAAAATACAAAAATTAGCTGGGTGTGGTGGCGCATGCCTATAATCCTAGCTACTTGTGAGGCTGAGGCAGGAGAATTGCTTGAACCTGGAAGGCGGAGGTTGCAGCGGGCCAATATCGTGCCACTGCACTCCAGCCTGGGCAACAAGAGCAAAACTCCATCTCAAAAAAAAAAAAAAAATTTGTGTGGAGATGGGGTCTTGCTATGTTGCCCAGGCTGGTCTCAAATTGCTGATCTCAAGTGATCCTCCCACCTTGGCCTCCCAAAGCACTGAGATTATAGGAGTGAGCCACCACACCCAGCCACTTTTCTACATATAAAACAGAAATATCATGAAGGTGCTTCATAATTGTATTACAGAGGAATTTACTGTCATAAGTACCTTTTAAAGATTTGACATTCGGCTGGGCACAGTGGCTCACGCCTATAATCCCAGCACTTTGGGAGGCTGAGGTGGGCGGATCACCTGAGGTCAGGAGTTTGAGACCAGCTTGGCCAAAATGGCAAAACCCCGTCTCTACTAAAAATACAAAAATTAGCTGGGCATGGTGGAGCGCGTCTGTAATCCCAGCTACTTGGGAGGCTGAGGCAAGAGAATCACTTGAACCCAGGAGGCAGAGGTTGCAGTGAGCCAAGATCGCACCATAGCACACCAGCCTGGGGGACACAGCAAAGCTCCATCTCAAAAAAAAAAAAAAAGATTTGACATTCAACTATAGTAGCTACATGTTGGTTAGTTTCCTTATAAGCCCCATCATGGAAAGAATTAAAGATGAATTTGAGAAAAATGAAAAAAACTTAGATGATCAGGTTCTGTTAAATTGTTACAGATATGTCTTGCTTAAATTTCTGTTTATTGGCCAGGCGTGGTGGCCCATGCCTGTAATCCCTGCACTTTGGGAGGCTGAGGCAGGCAGATCACAAGGTCAGGAGTTCAAGACCAGCCTGGCCAACATGGTGAAACTCGGTCTCTACTAAAAATACAAAAATTAGCTGGGTGTGGTGGCGCATGCCTGTAATCTCAGCTACTCAGGAGGCTGAGGCAGGAGAATTGCTTGAACCCAGGAGGTGGAGGTTGCAGTGAGCCAAGATTACGCCACTGCACTCCAGCCTGTACGACAGAGCGAGACTGTCTCAAAAAAAAAAAAAAATTCTGTTTATTAATTTGTAACCACCCAATTTGGAGGACAAAGTTTCATCTCATGCAATATGTCAAAAGTATGATTGCCTTGATGTGTAATCAATTGTGATGGTGAATATTAGGTGTCGACTTGATTGGATTGAAGGGTGCCTGGAAAGCTGGTATTGTTTCTGGATGTGTCTCTGAGGGTGCAGTCAGAGGAGATGAACATTTGAGTCGGTGGACTGGGAGAGGAAGACTCACCCTCAGTGTGGGTGGGCACCCTCCAGTTGGCTGCCAGTGTGACTAGAACAAAGCAGACAGAAGAAGGTGGGAGAAGCTGGCTTGCTGGGTCCTCTGGCTTTCATCTTTCTCCCGTGCTGGATGCTTCCTGCCCTTGAATATCACACTCCAGGTTTTTTGGCCTTTGGACCCTTAGACTTACACCAGTGGCTCGCCAGGGGCTCTAGGGCCTTTGGCTACAGACTGAAGGCTGCACTGTGGGCTTCTCTACTTTTTTTTTTTGAGATGGAATTTTGCTCTTGTTGCCCAGCTTGGAGTGCAATGGCGCAATCTTGGTTCACTGCAACCTCCACCTCCCAGGTTCAAATGATTCTCCTGCCTCAGCCTCCCAAGTAGCTGGGATTACAGGAACCTGCCACCACGCCCGGCTATTTTTTTTGTATTTTTAGTAGAGACGGGATTTCACCAGGTTGGCCAGGCTGGTCTTGAACTCCTGATCTTGTGATCCACCCACCTCGGGCTCCCAAAGTGCTGGGATTACAGGTGTGAGCCACAACGCCTGGCTGGGCTTCCCTACTTTTGAGGCTTTCGGACTCGGACTGAGCCACTATTGGTTTGTTTCTTCCTCAGCTCGCAGATGGTCTATTGTAGGACTCCACCTTGTGATCCTGAAACTCCCTTTCATCTAGACATAGATCCTATTGGTTCTGTCCCTCTGGAGAGTCCTGCCTAGTATGTCAATATACCAATTACGAATAAGGTCTTTTACATGCGTTTTCCACACTCAGTCATTAAAATCCGAGGTGTATTTTATCTTCACAGCACACTTCAACTTGGGCCAGGCACAGTTCAAGTGCTCAAGTGCCAGATGTGGCTGGCAACCACTGTAGTGGACAGCTTAGGTCTCTGAAGTCGTCTTTGATTGAAGTTTAACAAATGCTGCTGTTTTTCTTACTATTACTCTTGCTATTCTCATCATCACCAGATAAGCGTTGTTGTTAATCCTGAACACCAGCTATGGACCAGGCATGGTGCAGAGACTCTGCAGATCTCCTGTGAGCCAGATGATGTGATTCCCATTTTCAGGATGAGAAAACTGAGGCTCAGAGGTTAAGCCTATCGCTCGGGGTCATGCAGCAGACATTTGGCAGAAAAGGACTCTCAAGACCTTGATATTTCCACCTTTATCATATTGTCTTGGGATCTTTATTTCAGCAGAAATCCTAAGACCAGAAAGCCTGGGTATTCCTGGGCCAAGGGTCTAGAAAGATGGTGACAAGTTGGTTTTGGATCATGGCATGGGGAACAGGATGGACGTTCCTAATTCATATTATAGAATGTAAACTGATAGAAGTGTGTGAATTTAAATATGTATTACATTACACATAAATATAATAGATGATATGTTTTACCATGATTATTTTATATATACTACTATGTATTGGTATGTATCATGTAATAGATATAGTTATATATTATGTACGTGTATATATTTTTAAATAAAATAGCTGGGCAGGGCGGCTTGTGCCTGTAATCCTAGCCTTGGGTGGTGGGAGAATCGCTTGAGGCCAGGAGTTCAAGACCAGCCTGGGCAACATAGCAAGACCCAGTCTCTAAAACAATTTAGAAAACTAGCCTGGTGTGGTGGTGTGTGCCTGCAGTCCCAGCTACTTGGGAGGGTGAGGTGGGAGGATCGCTTGAGCCCAGGAGGTTGAGGCTGCAGTGAGCTATGATTGCACCACGAGACCCAGTCTCGAAAGGAGGCTATAGGGGAGGGGAGGGGAGGAAAATGTTTACAAACCCCACAGTAAGTGGCAGGCACTGTGCTAAGCACTTCACATGTATTAACAAGTATTAATTTAATCCACAGAACAACCCTGGTGGAGCCATCGTTAGCCCAATTCTACAGCTGAGGAAACCGAGATGCACAGAAGTTACAAACATTGGATCAGGCCACACAGCTGGTAAGTGGCAGAGCTGGGATATGAAGGCAGGGAGAACGGATCCTAGTGGCCACTGGGAAGGTGCAATATGTGCTAAGGACAAATATACTTGCGTATGCTCTCACTCAGCAAACATTTATCGAGGGCCACTATTTGCCCAGGAAGCCCAGATGAGCAGGAAGACACGCCCTCGGGGCTGGAGATGTGCACACCTGGGGAAGGAGGTGCACAGGTGAGGAGCTAGGCTGTCGCAGTTCAAACTGGTATGAATGGGCAGGCAGGACGCAGAAGCAGGGAGAGTCATCTGCCAGGAAGAGGGGCCCGGGAAGGTCTGGGATGGCTTTGGATCAGAAGCTTGTTGGATGTGGCCGACTGCAGGTGCTTTGG
Organism: Pongo pygmaeus; assembly: GCF_028885625.2. Classification (NCBI taxonomy): domain Eukaryota; kingdom Metazoa; phylum Chordata; class Mammalia; order Primates; family Hominidae; genus Pongo; species Pongo pygmaeus. The sequence goes on from NC_072393.2 coordinate 54,111,836, forward strand.
GAGCAATGGGCGAGTTGATTTGGCTCTCTAGACTTTCCAGCCAGCACCTCCCCATCGCCCACTTCCCAGCCTGCCTCCTCAGTTCCTCCTCAAAGTCAGCTTTGCTGCAGCCCACCTCCCACCCAGGACCGGCCCCAAGGCCCTTCTAGATAACCTCGAAAGGATCTCCGGCACTGAAGTCGAAGGAGAGGATGAGGTGAACCTCCCGTGTCGGGGGCAGCACGAGTGGGAAGGGAGTGTTGATGGCTAAACCAGCATCCACCAGGTGGAGGTGCTTCCGGCTGCTCATTATCTTGTCCCGGATGCCACCTGCAGTGCCAGGAAGAGAGAGGATCAGCTGTTTCCAGGGGCTGAAAGCAAAACTCGTAAATGGAAGGCAGGGAGGGGGATGGGAAAATGATCATTGTCAGTGTAGACAGCAGTTGTGAGGTTGCCGACTAGGAGCTGACTTCTGTCACTTCCCAGATTCATATGTTGAAGTCCTGGCCGGGCACGGTGCCTCATGCCTGAAATCCCAGCACTTTGGGAGGCTGAGGTGGGTAGATCACTTGAGGTCAGGAGTTCAAGATCAGCCTGGCCAACACGGTGAAACCCTGTCTCTACTAAAAATACCAAAATTAGCCAGGCGTGGTGGCGGGTGTCTGTAATCCCAGCTACTCGGGAGGCTGAGGCAGGAGGGTCACTTGAACCTAAGGCGGAGGTTGCAGTGAGCTGAGATCGTGCCACTGCACTCCAGCCTGGGTGACAGAGCGAGACTCCATCTCAAATAAATAAACAAATAAACAGAAAAACACATGTTGAAGCCCTTACCACCAGTACCTCAGAATGTGACTGTATTTGGAGACAGGGTCTTTAAAGAGGTAATTAAGGTAAAATGGGGTTTTCGGCGTGAAGTTCCAAATGAAGCTGCCTTCTCAGCAGCAATATGTGAGAATGTTGTTAACCCAATGTTTCTGAGACAGGTCTCGGTCAGTGTAGAAAGTTTATTTTGCCAATGTTAAGGATGCACTCCCGTGACAGCCTCAGGAGGTCATGATGACAGGTGCCCAAGGTGGTTGGGGCATAGCTTGGTTTAGACATTTTAGGGAGACCTGAGATGTCAATATATGTAAGATGAACACGGTTCGGTCTGGAAAGGTGGGACAACTCAAAGCAGGGAGGGGGCTTCCAGGTCACAGATAGATAAGAAGTAAATAGTTGCATTCTTTTTTTTTTGAGACGGAGTCTCGTTCTGTTGCCCAGGCGGGAGTGCAGCTCACTGCAACCTCCGCCTCCTGGCTTCAAGTGATTCTCTGCCTCAGCCTCCCAAGTAGCTGGGATTACAGGCACCCACCACCATGCTGAGCTAATTTTTGTATTTCTAGTAGAGACAGGGTTTCCCCATCTTGGTCAGGCTGGTCTTGAGCTCCTGACCTCGTGATTTACCCGACTCTGCCTCCCAAAGTGTTGGGATTATAGGTGTGAGCCACGGGCCCGGCCAATATTCTTTAGAGTTTCCATTAGCCTTTCGAACTGGAGGCAATCAGATACGCATTTATCCGTGAGCAGAGAGTGACTTTGAATAGAATGGGAGGCAGGTTTGCCCTGGGCAGTTCCCAGCTTGACTTTTCCCTTTAGCTTGATGATTTTGGGGTCCCAAGATTTATTTTCCTTTCACAGCGTAAACCAAAAATAAAATGATAAGCCCCTCTCCCCCACCCCCATCCCTCCCATCCCCCCCACACCCTCCCCAACTCCCACCCCCCACCCCCCACCACCACCCCAACCATGTGAATGAACCCTTCCTCTTGGCCAGGGCACTCCAGAGTTAACCTGAAAACCTAGTTCTGGCCGTGACAGGAAGGGAGGGTCAGACATGCCTCATGATGCCTTCCTCCCTTTGGGAATTTAAGGAAAGCTGATCAGCATTTAATATCAACCCAGAGCTTAAGTCTGATAAGAACCATTTACAATCTATTCTCTCTGAAGCTTGCTACCTGGAGCCTTCATCTGTTACTGGAAAGGGGTCCTGATCCAGACCCCAAGAAAGGGTTCTTGGATCTCACACAAGAAAGAATTCAGGGTGAGTCCACAGTGCAAAGCGAAAGCAAGTCTGTTAAGAAAGCAAAGGGGTGAAAGAATAGTTACTCCACAGAGTAGGGTGTTACCGAAAGTAAGAGAAGGAATGCAACCACCTCCTCCTTTTGTTATATATAGGAAAACAACAACAACAACAAAACATGGGGAGATGTGCTCTGCTACAAGTATTTGTGATAAAGGATTAATTTTCATAATTACTCTATTTTGGCCAGGCACGGTGGCTCACGCCTGTAATCCCAGCACTTTGGGAGGCCAAGGTGGGTGGATCACCTGAGGTCAGGAGTTCAAGACCAGCCTGACCAACATGGTGAAATCCCGTCTCTACTAAAAACACAAAAATTAGATAGGCGTGGTGGCACATGCCTGTAATCCCAGCTACTCGGGAGGCTGAGGCAGGAGAATCGCTTGAACCCAGGAGGCGGAGGTTGCAGTAATCTGAGATCACGCCACTGCACTCTAGCCTGGGCAACAAAGAGCAAAACTCTGTCTCAAAAAAAACCCAAAAAAACAAAAACCATAATTACTATATTTAACAAGAACTTATTATTTTTAAAGCAAAATTAGGAATGCTTCTGTTCTCAAGATATCAGGATATCAGGACATTCCTGGGTCTGAGTCTGTTTAGTAAACATTATTAATCTGTTCCCTTAACTATAACCATCTAGAGACTAGGAATGCCTAACTTCCTGGGGATACAGCCCAGCAAGGCTTAGCCTCATTTTTCCTAGCTCTCATTCAAGATGGAGTCACTCTGGTTCCAATGCCTCTCACACATGTGCGTGATAAAACTTTGAAACATTCCAATAGAATGACTAGTGCTCTTCTAAGAAGAGGGGATTAGAACATAGACACACATGGAGCAAAGACCATACGAGGATGCAGCAAGAAGGTGGCTGTCTGCAAATCGCAGAGAGAGGCCTCAGAAAGAACCCATCCCACAGACACCTTGATTTTGGACTTCCAGCCTTGAGAATTGTGAGAAAATAAATGTCTGTTGTTTAAGTCACCCAGTCTGTGGGATTTTGTCACAGCAGCCTGAGCAGACTAAGACAGTACCTCTGGGAATGGTTCCTCTGGTTGATGAAAAGAGTCAAACTCTGGAAAATATTTGAAGAGGTTTATTCTGAGCCAAATGTGAGTGACCAATGGCCTGTGACACAGTCCTCAGGAGATCCTGAGAACATGTGGCCTAGGTGGTTGGGGCACAGCCTAGGTTTATACATTTTAGGGAGATATGAGACTTCAATCAAATACATCTAAGATATACCTTGGTTTGGTCCAGAAAGGTGAGACAACTTGAAGTCGTGGAGGGGTAGAGGTGAGGGGTGAGGAGGGGTCGGGGGGTGGCTTCCAGGTTATAGGTAGATTTAAAATTCTCTGATTGACAGTTGGGCACAGTGGCTCACACCTGTACACCTATAATCCCAGCACTTTGGGAGGCCAAGGTGGGCAGATCATTTGAGTTTAGGAGTTTGAGACCAGCCTGGCCAATGTGGTGAAACCCTGTCTCTACTAAAAATACAAAAATCAGCTGAGCATGGTGACATGTGCCTGTAATCCCAGCTACTCAGGAGGCTGAGGCAGAAGAATCGCTTGAACTCAGGAGGTGGAGGTTGCAGTGAGCCAAGATTGTACCGCTGTACTGCAGCCTGGGTGACAGAGCAACACTCCATCGCAAAATAAATAAATAAATAAATAAATAAATAAAAATAAAAAATAAATAAATATATGGAAAATAAAATAAAAGTATCTGATTGGCTATTGGTTTAAAGAGTTATTAGCAATAGAAAGGAATGTCTGGGTTATGACAAGGGGTTGTGGAGACCAAAGTTTTATGACGTAGATGAAGCCTCCAGGTAGCAGGCTTCAGAGAGAACAGAATGTAAATGTTTCTTATCAGACTTAAAATCTGTGTTGAGGTGGCTCACGCCTGTAATCCCAACACTTTGGGAGGCCAAGGTGGGTAGATCACGAGGTCAGGAGTTTGAGACCAGCCTGACCAACATGGAGAAACCCTGTTTCTACTAAAAATACAAAATTAGCCAGGCGTGATGGCACATGCCTGTGATCCCAGCTACTCGGGAGGCAGAATCGCTTGAACCCGGGAGGCCAAGGTTGCGGTGAGCTGAGATCGCGCCATTGCACTCCAGTCCGGGCAAAAAGAGCAAAACTCCATCTCAAAAAAAAAAAAAAAAATTGTGTTGACATGACTGCTAGTCGGCTTTTCCTGAATTCCAAAAGGGAGGAGTTTATGTATAAGGAGGCATGTCCGACCCCCACTTCCCATCAGGGCCTGAACCCATTTTTCAGGTTAACTTTGGAGTGCCCTTGCTGACAGGAGAGGTCTATTCAGATGGTTGAGTGGTGAGAGGCTTAGAATTTTATTTTTGGTTTACACTCTCATATATTGCTACTGAGAAAGCAACTTCAACCAACCCCTTCAGGGAGAAATTTAATGCTAAAACACTCATCGCCATGATCCAGTGACTTGATGCTTGATAGTGTATTCCGAGGCCATAAGACCCGGCAGCTGCGTGGCATGGTGCTCAGACACAGCTAAAGTCCTCTGTGCCTTGTAGGAAGCACCCCAGGAGAGGTGAGCAGGACCGACATCCAGCCAGGGTTCCTTTCCCAGGCCACACACAGCCCTGGCCAAGGGAGCACACTTTGGAATTCACCCCTCTGGAAGATGCACCTTTTCCCGATTTGCACAAGGGCAACAGGCCCACAAACATAAAGATGTTCACGATAGTCTTGTAACAAAAGAGTGGGGAAGGACAGGCGTGGGGTGGCTCACACCTGTAATCCCAGCACTTTGGGAGGCTGAGGTGGGAGGATCGCTTGAGCCCAGGAGTTCAAGATCAGTCTGGGCAACATAGTGAGACCCCATCTCTATGAAAAAGAAAAATAAAAATTAGCCGGGCATGGTGCTGTGTGCCTGTGTTCCCAGCTATTCGGGAGGCTGAAATGGGAGGATTGCTTGAGCTGGGGAGGCCGAGGCTGCAGTGAGCCATGATTGCACCACTGCATTCCCACCTGGGCAACAGAGCAAGACACACACAAACACACACACACAAGTGGTGCAGGGACTGGCATGGCCATAGGAGAGGACCTCCACCAGCCATGAACATTGGAGCTTATGGAGACTACTAAATGGCCTTAGTGTGAGTTCCCAGGAGTCTGACATCAATTCCACCCGAATGAGAGGGTCAGTCCCCTGAAGGGAAAACCCACACAAGTGTGTTTCTTTTTTTTTTTTTTTTAGATGGTGTCTCGCTCTGTTGCCAGGTTGGAGTGCAGTGGGATGATCGCGGCTCACTGCAACCTCTGCCTCCTGTGTTCAAACGATTCTCCTGCCTCAGCCTCCCGAGTAGCTGGGACTACAGGCACCTGCCACCCTGTCCGGCTAATTTTTGTATTTTTAGTAGAGACAGGGTTTTACCATGTTGGCCAAGCTGGTCTTGAACTCCTGACCTCAAGTGATCCGCCCACCTTGGCCTCCCAAAGTGCTGGGATTACAGGCATGAGCCACTGCGCCCGGCTCATACAAGTGTTTTTGAAGACCAGGTCCTAGGACTAGCTGACAAGAAATTAGGGTTTTTTGCATTTTTGCAAAACCAGAGAAAGCAATCAGTGAGGCTTTTCACGATGACTGGGACTCGCAGCGAGGCCACACATTTTTCAGTATGGACCACACCACTGAGCGAAAGTTCCCCTAATCAGATCCCTGGGCACCTTGACACCACCTCCCCTCCAAAGCTCTGGTGAAGGACCAGCCTGGGATTGTTTCAGGCCCGCCCCCTTCCCCTACTCCAGCCCATTCACATGCGAGGACAGACCAGGGCAGTGGGAAGAGGGTCTTCTCACCGTGTTTGTACAGGAAGTTGTGAGTGGTCCCCCATTCCCACTTCGAAGCGCAAATGCCTGTTTTCTTCACAAAATCCATAAAGTTACTGAGTGAGCCTAGAGAAAGAAGCCGAGACAGCCAAGGTGAGTTCAGGAGACTGAGTGGTTTCTGCCCCCACCAAAGTCATATGTGGAAGCCCTCATCCCCCATGGGGTTGTATTTGGAGAAAGGACCTTTAACAAGGTCATTCAGGGCTGGCGCGGTGGCTCACGCCAGTCATCACAGCACTTTGGGAGGCCGAGGCAGAAGGATCACAATGCCAAGAGATCGAGACCAGCCTGGCCAACATGGTGAAACCCCGTCTCTACTAAAAATACAAAAATTAGCTGGGCGTGGTGGTGCGTGCCTGTAGTCCCAGCTACTCGGGAGGCTGAGGCAGGAGAATCGCTTGAACCTGGGAGGCAGAGGCTGAAGTGAGCCGAGATCACGCCACTGAACTCCAGCCTGATGACGGAGTGAGACTCCATCTCAAAAAAAAAAAAAAAAGGTGGGGGTGGTCATTCAGGATAACTGAGGCTAATTCAATAGGACTGGGGTCTTTATGAGAAGAGAAAGAGTGCCAGGCACCAGAGTAATCCCAGGACTTAGGGAAGCTGAGGTGGGAGGATCGCTTGAGCCCAGAAGTTTGAGACCAGCTTGGGCAAGAGAGTGAGACCGCATCTTTACAAAAATAAAATAAAATAAAAATAAAATAAAATAAACAAATTAGCTGGGCATATTAATGCATGCCTGTGGTCCCAGCTATTCAGGAGGCTGAGGCAGGAGGATCACTTGAACCCAATAGTTCAAGGCTGAAGTGAACTATGATCGTGCCACTGCACTCCAGCCTGGGGGCATTCCAGCCTCACTTGTATCACTCAGATCATTTAGATACAAGTGAGACCTTGTATCTAAAAAAAAAAAAAAAAGGAAGACACCAAGAATGCATGTGCACAGAGGAAAGGCTGGGCTGGGAGGATGCGGTGAGAAGGCGGCCATCCATCCGCAAGCCATGGAGAGAGGCCTCAGGAGAAACTGACCCCACTGGCACCTTGATCTTGGACTTCCTGCCTGCAGAATTGTGAGAAAATAAGGCCAGGCACAGTGACTCACATCTGCAATTCCAGCACTCTGGGAGGCCCAGGTGGGTGGGTCACTTGAGGTCAGGGGTTCGAGACCAGCCTGGGCAACATGGTGAAACCCCATCTCAAAAAAAAAAAAAAAAAAACGGTGAGGAAATAAAAGCCTATAGTTGAAGCCACCCCGCTTCAACTTTTGTTAGGGCAGCAGAGCTGACAAATCTGGTGAGCTGGGAAAGGTTGGCATCCAGGGGCCTGGGGGTCCTGGCCGTCAGATCCAGCAGCTATCATTGAGCCACAGGTGAGATGACTTTGAGCCGTTGGGGTTGGGGGAGTTGGCAAGGAAAAGATGGCAATTTAATGACTGTATGATCACCTGTGTATCTGAGGAAATACGCTTGTTCTCTTTAGGTTCATGGGGGAGAACGATGCAGAATGTTCCAGGAGCTGTTCCAAAATGCCCAGCACACTTTCCTGTGCTCCCTTCCTCAGCCCAAGAGCTGCCAAGTCACTCAGGGATAAACCGGGTCATTATCCCAGACGTCTGCCTCTTCCTCACCCTCACACTGGACTATCAAGACCTGCCAATTCCACCTCCTCTTCAGTGTCTCTGCTCCTCCCAGTCTCATCTGCCAGTACCTTATGCAGCATCTTTTCCATCCAGGATGCAACACTGCCTCCCGCTCTGATTTCTCTCTTCCTGGTTTTCCAGCTCTAATCCTTTCTCTGAACAGCAATGGGCACAGTGGCAACAGAGCAAAGCTAGTAGGGAGGTAGGTGCTTGAGCTAGATGCCGATTTGAATTTGACTTCTTCACTCATTAGCTGTGTGACCCTGAGCAAGTTACTTTTATTTATTTATTTTTTTCTTGAGACAGTCTTGCTCTGTCACCCAGGCTATAGTGCAGTGGTGCAATCTCGGCTCACTGCAACCTCCGCCTCCTGGGCTCAAGTGATTCTCCTGCCTCAGCCTCCCGAGTAACTAGGACCACAGGCACTCACCACTACGCCTGGCTAAATATTTTTTTGTATTTGTAGTAGAGACGGGGTTTCGCTGTGTTGGCCAGGCTGGTCTCGAACTCCTGACCTCAGGTGATCCACCCACCTCGGCCTCCCAAAGTGCTAGGATTACAAACATGAGCCACTGCACTGGGCCCCTGAGCAAGTTACTTAACATGTCTGTTCTCGTCTGTAAAACCAGGAAGAGAGAGTAACACCTATCCCTTACAGATTTATGAGGAATAGATAGGAGTCTACCTATAGCACTTAGGATGTTGGGAAGATGGTTTAACATGGCCACAGTAACCAGTTATTTAATCAAACGCTAGCCTAGGTGTGGCTGTGAAGGTATTTTGTAGACGTGGTTGACAGCCAAAATCAATTGACTTCCAGAAGATCATTCTCAGTAATGTGGGTGGGCCTCATCTACTCAGCTGAAGGCTTTAAGGGCAAAACAGTTTCTGGAGAAGAAATTCCGCCTCCAGACTGGAGTGTCAAATTCCGCCTCAGGCATGTGTATGCTCATTGCAGCACTATTCACAATAGCAAAGACATGGAATCAACCAAATATACCCATCAATGGTAGACTGGATAAAGAAAATGTGGTACATATACACCATGGAATACTATGCAGCCAGAAAAAGGAACAAGATCATGTCCTTTGCAGGGACAGGGATGGAGCTGGAAGTCATTATCCTCAGCAAACTAATGCAGGAACAGAAAACCAAACACCACATATTCTCACTTATAAGTGGGAGCTGAATGATGAGAACACATGGACACAGGGAGGGGAACAACACACACTGGGGCCTGTTGAGGGGGCGGTGGGAGGGAAAACATCAGGGTCAACAGCTAATGCATGTGGGGCTTAATACCTAGGTGATGGGTTGATAGGTGCAGCAAACCACCATGGCATACGTTTACCTGGGTAACAAACCTGCACGTCCCGCACATGTATCCTCAAACTTTAAATTAAATTAAATTTTAAAAAATCCTGTCTCAGTTTCTGGCCTGTTGGCCTGCCCCATGGATTTTGGACTTGTCATCTTCACAATCCCATGAGCCAATTTGTTAAAATAAATATCTCTAGTTAGATAGACAGATAGAGATAGATAGCTATAAATACATAGACATAGATATATAGATTTGGGCAGACAGAGACATAGATAGGTAGATATAGATAGATATCTTATTGGCTCTGTTTCTCTGAAGAAACCTAACACATCTAGCAAATAGTAGGCACTTAATAAATATTAACTTCTACAAGATTTTAGCAGCACAAAAGCAAATCACACCTACATTGCTTTGTATAACCCTTTAATATTTAACATGTTAAAGCAAACTAAACGTGGCCTGAGGACTCCATACTTCTTCTTTTTTTTCGAGACAGAGTTTCACTCTTGTTGCCCAGGCTGGAGTGCAATGGCGTGATCTCAGCTCACTGCAACCTCCGCCTCCTGGGTTCAAGCGATTCTCCTGCCTCAGCCTCCCGAGTAGCTAGGATTACAGGCATGTGCCACCACGCCCGGCGAATTTTGTATTTTTGCATTTTTAGTAGAGACAGGGTTTGCCATGTTGGCGAGGCTGGTCTCAAGCTCCTGACCTCAAGCGATCCACCCTCCTCGGCCTCTCAAATTGCTGGGATTACAGCCATGAGCCACCACGCCCGGCCATTCGATCTTATACTTTTATTTATTTATTTTAGAGAGGAGGTCTCACTACGTTGCCCAGGCTAGCTGGTCTTTAACTCCTGGCCTCAAGCGACCCTCCCGCCTAGGCTAGCTGGTCTTTAACTCCTGGCCTCAAGCGACCCTCCCGCCTCAGCCTCCTGAGTAGCTGGGACTACAGGCGTGAGCCATCACACCTGGCTTTTTAAAATGTTTTATCTATTTATTAATTTTGTTTAAAAAAGATGAGGTCTCACAGTGTTGTCCAGGCTAGTCTTGAACGCCTGGGCTCAAGTATATCTTACAGTAAGTTAAGAATTGGCCGGGCGCAGTGGCTCACGCCTGTAATCCCAGCACTTTGGGAGGCTGAGGTGGGCGGATCACAAGGTCAGGAGTTCGAGACCAGCCTGGCCAATATGATGAAACCCTGTCTCTACTAAAACTACAAAAATTAGCTGGGTGTGGCGGTGCGTGCCTGTTGTCCCAGCTACTCGGGAGGCTGAGGCAGGAGAATCGCTTGAACCCGGGAGGCGGAGGTTGCAGTGAGCCAAAATTGCACCACCACACTCCAGCTTGGGTGACAGAGCGAGACTCCATCTCAAACAAACAAACAAACAAAAACAAAAAACAAAACAAAAAAATATGTTCTTTAAAAGAAAACTTTTTAAGGGATGGGGGTCTCACTCTGAGTGCAGTGGTGCACTCATAGTTCACTGCAGCCTCCAACTCCTGGGCTTAAGGAATCCTCCCACCTCAGCCTCCCTGAATAGCTGGGACTACAGGTGCACGCACCACCATGCCCGGTTAGGATGTATGTTCCCATCTCAGCACAGGAGCCAGGCATTATGGAAAGTCATAGTGAGGCTTCGTGTGGCACATTCCATCTCTCTCCATTACCCACCAGAGGGGTAAACCCAAGCCTCTCATCTGCCAGACTGAAGTCAGTAGATGAACTCTGGCTGACTTTCCCCACATTTCCACTTGGTAGGCTCATTGTCACTCATTCTTCAAGTTGCTTCTGAGCTATCGCCTTGGAAAAGGAGCCTTCTTCATCAACCCCATCTAAGGGGAGCTTGGACAACAATAGCTCACAGACATCAAGTTAATAGTCGGCTCCTTCTTTAAATTGTAGACAAAGGAAACCAGAGAATAGACTGATTTCATCCAACAGAGATAAAAACAGGAATTTATGTAACATGAATAAAAGGAGGAGGAAAGGAAATCTACAGAGTCTGAAGAGAGTACACTTTGATTTCCTTTCCTTGGTGAGCTGCTGATCAGCTGGTCAGGAGGACTCTGGGTGTGTCTGTGCCTGGACACCAGGCCATCATAGAGGTGAGAGGTTGGATGTCTGGGGGTGAGACTGGCTGTCTCTGGGTCATCTCAGGAAGGCAGTGGCCTTAGCAACTAACTGTCTTCATTGTCCCTCATCCAAGCTACTTCACTCTCAGAATTTCTCACCAGGTACCTGCTCTCGCCTCTCCTTGTCTCTCTGTAGAATTTACTTATTTATTACTTTTTTGAGACAGGGTCTTGCTCTGTCACCCAGGCTGGAATGCAGTGACACAATCATAGCTCACTACAGCCTCGACCTCTTGGGCTCAAGCAATCCTCCTGCCTCAGCCTCCTGAGTAGCTGGGACCATGGGAACGCACTACCATGCCCAGCTAATTTTTTACAAAAAATTTTTGTAGAGATGGGTTCTTGCTATGTTGCCCAAGCTTGTCTTGAACTCCTGGGCTCAAGTGATCTTCCTGCCTCAGCCTCCCAAAGTGCTGGGATTACAGATGTGAGCCACTGCACCCAGCCCTCTCCACAGAACTTAGCCCAGTCAGGGATGGACTTGCCTGTGGTTGGCTTACCTGTCTATTCTCCATCTTGTCCTCTAGACCATGAGTCCTCCAGGCAGGCACCTGGTCTGTCATTTCCCCTTTGTCACCCCTACCCCCAGCCTGCTATTAGGAGAGTTATTATTTCATGCTAATGACTCAAGACATCCTAGACGGATGGATGGCCGGGTGGGTGGATAGAGGGTGGGCGTATCAGTCCATTCTTGCATTGCTATAAAGAAGTACCTGACGTTGGATAATTTATAAAGAAAAGAGGTTTAATTGGCTCACAGTTCTGGATGCTGTATAGGAAGCACGGTGCTGGCATCTGCTTCTGGTGGGGCCTCAGGAAGCTTCCAATCATGATGGAAGGTGAAGGGGGAGCAGGCACATCACTTGTCGAGAGCAGGAGCAAGAGAGCAAGGGGGAAGGTGCCACACACTTCTAAACAACCGTATCTCACATGAACTCAGAGCAAGCACTCACTCATCACCAAGAGGATGACGCTAAGTCATTCATGAGGGATCCGCCCCCATGATCCAATCACCTTCCACCAGACCCCACCTCCAACACTGGGGATTACATTTCTTTTTCTTTTAATTTAATTTAATTTTAAGTTCCAGGATACATGTGCAGGACGTGCAGATTTGTTACATAGGTAAATGTGTGCCATGGTGGTTTGCTGCACCTATCAACCCATCACCTAGGTATTAAGCCCCGCATGCATTAGCTATTTTTCCTGGGGCTCTTCTTCTCCCCACCGCCCCCAACAGGCCCCAGTGTGTGTTGTTCCCCTCCCTGTGTCCATGTGTTCTCATCATTCATCTCCCACTTATAAGTGAGAACATGTGATGTTTGATTTTCTGTTCCTGCATTAGTTTGCTGAGGATAATGACTTCCAGCTCCACCCATGTCCCTGCAAAGGACATGATCTTGTTCCTTTTTCTGGCTGCATAGTATTCCATGGTGTATATGCACCACATTTTCTTTATCCAGTTTTTCACTGATGGGCATTTGGGTTGATTCCATGTCTTTGATATTGTGAATAGTGCTGCAGTGAACATACATGTGCCTGTATCTTTCTAACAGAATGATTTATATTCCTTTGGGCATATACCCAGTAATGGGATTGCTGAGTCAAATGGTATTTCTGTATCTAGATCCTTGAGGAATTGCCACACTGTCTTCTACAATGGTTGAACTAATTTACACTGGGGGATTACATTTCAACATGAGATTTGGAAGGGAACAAACATCCAAACTATACCAGTGGGACATCTGGTCATGTCCCCTGCAGGACTGGCCCAAAGGGGTAGGGAAGAGCAAGAGCGGGGAGAAGGTTGGTGGCACTTACTGTTGATGACACTTATCACACTACACATGGTACCTTTCCTTTCGGGGTCCTCATGGGGCTGCTCCTGCTTTTCCAGGGAGGTCCTGGTCCAATTCTCGAGCATCTCAGTCAGCCAGGTGTGTTCAGGCTCACCGCCTTCATCTACATCAAGAAACCCAGGTGGTCTCAGATGCTGTTTAAGTACCCTGCCAAGTACACCACAGACCCTGCTCTGCCTCATCTTCTGCAATGCCCTGCGGTTCCTCCCGAGGTGACCTCCTTCTCCAGGTGACCTTCTCTCCCCTTGCCTTCTGTTGCCCCCCATGTTACCTCGCTCTCTCTGACTTTCTGGCCTCTTTTTTCTAGCTCCTTCATCTCTGCCTCCACCTCTACTCATCTTTTGCATGCCCATCTTCTTCAGGGTTGGAGGCAAAGTCTTCCCCTCTTTTATTTATTTATTTATTTAAGACAGAGTCTTGCTCTGTTGCCCAGGTTGGAGTGCAATGGGGCAATCTCAGCTCACTGCAACCTCTGCCTCCCAGTTTCAAGCGATTCCCCTGGCTCAGCCTCCGGAGTATCTGGGACTACAGGCACACACCACCACCAGGCCTGGCTAATTTTTGTATTTTTAGTACAGATGGGGTTTCATCATGTTGGCCAGGCTGGTCTCGAACTCTTGACCTCAAGTGATCCACCCGCCTCAGCCTCCCAAAGTGCTGGGATTACAGGCATTGAGCTACCATGCCTGGCATCCCCTCTTTTATTTTTATCCACACTCATGAATTAGATGATGCTCAACTCTCCCTCTCTCACACACACTGATAATAGCTCTGCTCACATTTGCTGAGAACGTCACCTGCCAGGCTCATCTTGGCATTTTGCATAAATTCCACCCTTCAACCTTCACCGCATTCCTTGGAGTGAGCTCTCTGAGGCTTCTTTTATAAGGGATTAATCCGAATCAAGAGGGCTCCACCCTCATGGTCTCAACACCTCCCAAAGGCCCCATCTCTTAATACCATCACCTTGGGGTTGCCATTTCTTTTTTGTTGTTGTTGTTGAGGCAGGTTGTCGCTCTGTCACCCAGGCTGGAGTGCAGTGGTACAATCACCAGCCTACCATCCCACAACGTTAGTTAGCCATTTGTAGGTTGGAGATAGATTCTCCTTCCAGACTTGTCTATAACCAGCATATGGTGAATGCTGATGTCTAAAAACAACATTAAAGAGTGCCATGTGGCAAGAAGTTGGCTCTCTGCAACCCAGAAGAGGGTTCCCCAGAATCCAACCCTACTGGTACTCTGATCTTGGACTTCCAGCCTCCAGAACTGAGAAATTAATCTCTGTTGTTGCTAAGCCAGCCAGCCTATGTATGGCACTTTGTTCTGGCAGCCTTTACAACTAAAACAGGGAGGGAGGCATGAAGTGGATGCAGGGCTGTGCTCAGGACCTACCTTCACTCTGTACCTGACTGTTGGCCTGTGAAAAAGCCACACTTGCATCTTCCACAACTGGAAGAAAGACCACCTTTGTCAGCCTCTGCTGTAGTTAGGCTGGGGCCATGGGACTGATCCTGGCCAACAGGAGGTGTGTGGAGCTGGTGCCTGCTACTTCCAGGCCTGGCTACAAAAGGCCTTCTGTGGCTCTCCAGCTCTCTCCTCTCATGGAACAGACAAGGAGACCTTGTGCCAAGAGGAGAAGCAACGAGATGCAAGCAGCTTGGCCCAGTGTGGTGGCTCACACCCATAATCCCAGCACTTTGGGAGGCCCAGGCAGGCAGATCACTTGAGGTCAGGAGTTCGAGAGCAAACTCAGTAGAGAGAGTAAACTCATCTCTACTAAAAATGCAAAAATTAGCCAGGTGTGGTGGCAGGTGCCTGTAATCCCAGCTATTCAGGAGTCTGGGGCAAGAGAATAGCTGGAACCTGGAAGGCAGAGGTTGCAGTGAGCTGAGATTGTGCCACTGCACTCCAGCCTGGGTGACAGAGCTAGACTCTGTCTCCAAAAAAAAAAGAAAGAAAGAAAGAAAAGAAAAGAAAAGAAAGGAAAAAAAGACGCAAACAGCTTGGATGCCTAAGTTCCACATGGAGCCAAGTTGCCCTGGAAGAACACTCAACCCATATTGCTTTTTGGGTAAGCAAAATATAAACCCTTCGTGTCTTAAGCTATAGCAATTTGTGGTTTCTTTGCGCAGTGTAGCCTCTCCTGAACAAATATAGTCTCCTCCATAATATAATCCAACTTCTCCATACAGAATTCATCTGATACTTTGTTCTTGTTCTCCATACTCCCACCATAGGTCGTCTGGCTCCTTCATTACTCCCAACCCATGTAGTTTTGGGAAGTATTTTTCCTCTCAATTTGCTAATTGCCTCAGGCTGTTCCCATTTTCTGCCTCTGACACTTGGATCCTAGGCATACCTAGGGTATATCTGACGGCTATGTACATGGATCCTATGGTTAGAGTGTGTCAGTTTGAACTCCGATCCTGCCCCCTCCTGGCTGCGTGGCCTCAGGAACCTGTGAGAGTCCATGCTCCTCTCCATTCCCAAAGGAGCACCACATGAATCAGACACGTAAAGTTTTTAGGACAATGGCTGACTTCAAGCCAGTGTGCAGTCCACACTATCATTAGGGATTCATGGCGAAGTAGGATGCTTACCTTCTGGGGGAGGATGTTCCCCTTGCAAACTTTCTTGCAGCCTCAGTAATCGGGCTGCAAAAGAGCAGAGGCAGGGGGAATGTTTAACTGTACAGTAAAGTCACTAGTTATAGAAAATACAGATTACCTGCAGGGACGTCTCTTTAATAGAAATGGCAGCCATGGGTTGGAGTCTGTTGATACAGGTTCTGGAGAACTAATTTTGTACCTGTCTTCCAACTCTGTGCTCAGTGACCTCATGTTGGTAGCTTGAAATTTGCCATGATGTGATCAAGTGGGTTTCATACCAGGAATGCAGGGATGGCTTAACAAACACAAGTCAACAAATGTGATATATCACGGAAACCGAATTAAAAACAAAAATCATAGGAGATGCAGAAGCATTTCACAAAATCCCACATCCCTTTATGATTAAAGCCCTCAACAAAATCGGTATACAAGAGACATACTTCAATGTAATAAAAGCCATCTATGACAGACCCACAGCCAACATTACACTGAACAGGGAAAAGTTTAAAGCATTCCCCCGAGAACTGGAATAAGACAAGGATGCCCACTTTTACCACTTGTATTCAACATAGTACTGGAAGTCCTAGCCACAGCCATCAGACAAGAGAAAGAAATGAAGGGCATCCAAACTGGTAAAGAGGAAGTCAAACTGTTACTGTTCACTGATGATACGATTGTACACCTAGAAAACCCTAAAGACTCATCCAAAAAGCTCCTAGGTCTGATGAATGAATTCAGGAGAGTTTCAGGACACAAAATCAATGTACATAAATCAGTAGCACTGCTATACACCAACAGTGACCAAGCTGAGGTTCAAATCAAGAACTCAACCCCTTTTACGACAGCTGCAAAAAAATAAAATCAAATACTCAGGAATATACCTAACCAAGGAGGTGAAAGACTACTACAAGGAAAACTACAAAACACTGCTGAAAGAAATCATAGATGACACAAACAAATGGAAACACATCCCATGCTCATGGATGGGTAGAATCAATATTGGGAAAATGACCACACTGCCAAAAGCAATCTACAAGTTCAATGTAATTCCCATCAAAATACTATCATTTTTCACAGAACTAAAAAATCCTAACATTCTGGGGTTTTTTTGTTTTGTTTTGTTTTGTTTTTTTTTTTGAGACATAGTCTCACTCTGTTGCCCAGGCTGGAGTGCAATGGCCGATTTTGCACCTGCAACCTCTGCTTCCCAGGTTCAAGTGATTCTCCTGCCTCAGCCTCCTGAGTAGTTGGGATTACAGGCGCATGCACCATGCCTGGCTAATTTTTGTATTTTTAGTACAGACAGGGTTTCACCATGTTGGCCAGGCTGGTCTCGAACTCCTGACCTCAGGTGATCCAACCACCTTGGCCTCCCAAAGTGCTGGGATTACAGACATGAGCTACCACACTCAGCCACAATCCTAAAATTCATATGAACCAAAAAAGAGCCTGCATAGCCAAAGCAAAGACTAAGCAAAAAGAACAAATCTGGAGGCATCACATTACCCAATCAAATTATACTACAAGCCTATAGTTACCAAAACTGTATCATACTGGTATAAAATTAGGCATGTAAAACAATGGAACAGAATAGAGAGCCCAGAAATAAAGCCAAATACTTAGACAGCCAACTGATCTTTGACAAAGCAAACAAAAACATAAAGTGAGGGAAAGGGCACCTTATTCAACAAATGGTGCTGGGATAACTGGCAAGCCACATGTAGGAGAATGAAGCTGGATCCTTATTTCTCACCTTATACAAAAATCAACTCACAAATTCAATGTGAATTTGCATCAAAGACTTAAACATAAGACCAGAAACCATAAAAATTCTAGAAGATAACATCAGAAAAACTCTTCTAGATGTTGGCTTGGGCAACAAGTTCATGACCAAGAGCCCAAAAGCAAATGCAACAAAAACAAAAATAAACATATGGATATATGGGAACGGTGGCTCACGCCTGTAATCCTGGCACTTTGGGAGGCCCAGCTGGGTGGATCTTAAGGTCAGGAGTTCCAGACCAACAGGATGAAACCCCATCTCTATTAAAAATACAAAAATTGGCCAGGTATGGTGTTGGATGCCTGTAATCCCAGCTACTCAGGAGGCTGAGGCAGGAGAATTGCTTAAGTCTGGGAGGTGGAGATTGCAGTGAGCCGAGATCGTGCTGCTGCACTGAAGCCTGGGTGACGGAGTGAGACTCCGTCTCAAAAATAAATAAATATATGGGACCTGAGTAAATTAAAAAGCTTCTGTACAGCAAAGGAAATAATTATCAGAGTAAACACATAACCCACTGAATGGGAGCAAATATTTGCAAACTAGGCATCCACAAAAGATGATTATACAGAACCTATAAGGAACTCAAAGAAATCAGCAAGAAGAAAACGAATAATCCCACCGAAAAGCATCCCAATGATATGAACAGACATTTCTCAAAAGAAGATATTCCAGTGGCCAAGAAACATATGAAAAAATGGTCAGTATCACTAATCATTAAAGAAATGCAAATTAAAGCCACAATGAGATACCATCGTACTCCCACAAGAATGGCCATTGATAAAAATTCAAAAAAAACCCATAGACGTTGGTGTGGATGTGGTGAAAATGTAACACTAACACACTGCTGGTGGGAATGTAAATTAGTACAACCTCTATGGAAAACAGTATGGAGAGTCCTCAAAGAACTAAAAGTAGATCTACCATTCGATCCAGCAATCCCACTACTGGGTATCTACCCAAAGGAAAGGCAGCCATTATATGAAAAAGACACTTGTGGGCTGGGTGCAGTGGCTCACGCCTGTAATCCCAACACTTTGGGAGGCCGAGGAGGGCAGATCACTCGAGGTCAGGAGTTCAAGACCAGCCTGGCCAACATGGTGAAACCCCATCTCTACTAAAAATACAAAAATTAGCTGGATGCGGTGGTGCACACCTGTAGTTTCAGCTACTTGGGAGGCTGAGGCAGGAGAATCACTTGAACCTGCGAGTTGGAGGTTGCAGTGAGATTGCACCACTGCATTCCAGCCTGGGCAACAGAGCGAGACTCTGCCTCAGAAAAAAAAAAAAAAAGACACGTGCACATGTATGTTTATAGCAGCACAATTCACAATTGAAAGATATGGAACCGGCTGAGCATGGTGGCTCATGCCTGTAATCCCAGCACTTTGGGAGGCCGAGGCGGGTGGATCATGAGGTCAGGAGATCGAGACCATCCTGGCTAACACCCGTCTCTACTAAAAATACAAAAAAAAAAAAAAATTAGCTGGGCACAGTGGCGGGTGCCTGTAGTCCCAGCTACTCAGGAGGCTGTGGCAGGAGAATGGTGTGAACCTGGGAGGCGGAGCTTGTGGTGAGCCGAGATCGCGCCACTGCACTCCAGCCTGGGTGACAGAGTGAGACTGTCTCAAAAAAAAAAAAAAAAAGAAAGATGAACCCACCTAAGTGCCCATTGACCAATGAGTGGATACAGAATATGTGGTATATAAACACCATGGAATACGACTCAGCCATAAAAAAGAATAAAATAATGTCTTTTGCAGAAACTTGGATGGAGGCCATCATTCTAAGTGAAGTAACTCAGGAATGTAAAACCAAAAACCATATGTTCTCACTTTTAAGTGGGAGCTAAGCTATGGGTATGCAAAGGCATACAGAGTGGCATAACGGACTCCAGAGATTCAGAAAGGGGAGGGTAGAGAGGTGGGGATAAAAAACTACACATTGGGGCCAGGAGTGGTGGGTCATGCCTGTAATCCTGGCACTTTGGGAGGCCGAGGCAGGTGGATCACCTGAGGTCAGGAGTTCGAGACCAGTCTGACCAACATGGAGAAACCCTGTCTGTACTAAAAAAATACAAAATTAGCCAGGCATGGTGGTGCATGCCTATAGTCCCAGCTACTCGGGAGGTTGAGGCAGGAGAATGGCTTGAACCCAGGAGGCAGAGGTTGCAGTGAGCAGAGATCGCTCCATTGCACTCCAGCCTCGGCAACAAGAGTGAAATTCCATCACAAAAAACAAGAACAAAAACAAAAAAACACTACACATTGGGGCCAGGTGTGGTGGCTCATGCCTGTAATCCCAGCACTTTGGGAGGCCAAGGCGGGCAGATTGCTTGAGCTCAGAAGTTCGAGACCAGCCTGACCAACAGGGCAAAACCTCATCTCTACTAAAAATATAAAAATTAGCCGGGCATGGTGGTAAGTGCCTGTAATTCCACCTACCAGGGAGGCTGAGGCAGGAGAAGCACTTGAACCCAGGATACAGAGGTTGCAGTGAGACGAGATCTTGCTACTGCACTCCAGCCTGGGCAACAGAGTGAGACTGTCTCAAAAAACAAAACCAAAAAACTACATATTGAATGCAACATACTCTAAAACATACACTGATGAGTGGACTACAGTCTCAGAATTTACTACTACATAATTCATCGTGTAACAGAAACCACTTGTACCCTAAAAGCTATTGAAGTAAAAATTCAACAAAACAAAAAAATCTTAACATAATATTTAAAAATATTATTACCTAATAGTAGCAGTGTTGATCCCTATAATTAAAATATTGTACATGTTATAAATTTTTACTTGAGATCAAATCAAAATTCAATTTTTCCACATGTGCTGAAAATGCGATAGAAAGCTGAGTCCTGATACATGTCGGTTAGGTCAAGCTTCTGCTTCATCTTTTTCAAATTTTTGAATTGTCAATAAATAAATTTTGTCTGCTTTTTTTTCTTTTTCTTTCTTTCTTTTTTTTTTTTTGAGACACAGTCTCGATCTGTTGCCCAGCCTGGAGTATAGTGGTGCCATCTCAGCTCACTGCAACCCCTGCCTCCCGGGTTCAAGCAATTCTCCTGCTTCAGCCTCCCAAGTAGATGGGATTAACAGGTGCCCGCCACCACGCCCAGTTAATTTTTGTATTTTTAGTAGAAACAAGGTTTCACCATGTTGGCCAGGCTGGTCTCGGACTCCTGACCTCAAGTGATCCACCCACCTCAGCCTCCCAAAGTGCTGGGATTACAGGTGTGAGCCACTGTGCCCGGCTTGCTTTTTCTTTCTTTCTTTTTTGTTTGAGACGGAGTCTTGCTCTGTCGCCCAGGCTGGAGTGCAGTGGTGTGATCTCGGCTCACCGCAAGCTGCGCCTCCCAGGTTCACGCATTCTCCTGCCTCAGCCTTCCGAGTAGCTGGGACTACAGGCGCCCGCTACTACGCCCGGCTAATTTTTTGTATTTTTTAGTAGAGACGGGGTTTCACTGTGTTAGCCAGGATGGTCTCGATCTCCTGACCTTGTGATCTGCCCACCTCACCCTCCAAAGTGCTGGGATTACAGGCATGAGCCACCGCGCCTGGCCCTGGCTTGCTTTTTCTAACAATACAAGAGATAATAAAAATAATACTGACATTTAAGAGGACACTCCCATGTGTCAAGCTTTGCTCTAAGTACTTTACATATATGAGGTCATTTAAACCCCACATCAAATAGTACATAGTCCCAATCTTGTATATTTGATGTATATTTACATTTATTTGATATAAATATACAAGATTGGGGCTATGCACTATTGTCTCCATTTTACAAAGGAGAAATTGGGTCACAGAGAATTTTGTTGTTGTTGATTTTCTTTTCTTTTTTTTTTGTTTGTTTCATTTTTTTTTCTTTTTCTTTTTCTTTTTTTTTGAGACTGTGTTTCACTCTTGTTGCCCAGGCTGGAGTGCAATGGTGCGATCTCAGCTCACTGCAACCTCCACCTCCTGGGTTCAAGCGATTCTCCTGCCTCAGCCTTCCGTGTAGCTGGGATTACAGGCATGCACCACCACGCCTGGCTAATTTTGTATTTTTAGTAGAGAGGGGGTTTCTCCATGTTGGTCAGGCTGGTCTCAAACTCCCGACCTCAGATGATCTGCCCACCTCAGCCTCTCAAAGTGCTGAGATTACAGGTGTGAGCCACGGCGCCCAGCCCCTCATTTCTTTATTTTTAAATTCTTTTCACAGAGAATTTAAGCAGCTTTCTAGGGTCACTAACGCATGACAGGCAGAGCTGGGATGTGGATTCAGGCAGACAGGCTTTGGATCAGAACCACCACACAATTCCCCTATAGATCCCTGTGTCTGCACTCACCAACCAGTTACATAGGTGAGTCACGCATCCTTCCCATGACCCGGTGGCTCTCAGCAAAATGGAGGGGACAACAGCATCTACTTCTTCAGGTTATTCAAAGGTTAAATGATGAACAGGTAACGAATGCCATTTTTTTTTTTTTTTTTTTTTTTTTTGTGAGATGGAGTCTTGCTCTGTTGCCCAGACTGGACTGTAGTGGTGTGATCTTAGCTCACTGCAGCCTTTGCCTCTTGGTTTCAAGCAATTCTTGTGCTTCAACCTCCTGAGTAGCTGGGATCACAGGCGTGCGCCACCATACTTGGCTAATTTTTGTATTTTTAGTAGAGATGCATTTTCGTCATGTTACCCAGCTTGCACTCGAACCCTTGACCTCAAGTGATCTGTCCGCCTGGGCCTCCCAAAGTGCTGGGATTACAGGCATGAGCCACTGCGCCGGGCCAAGCTGCTTGCATCTTGTTGCCCAGGCTGGAGTGCAATGGTGTGATCTCAGCTCACTGCAACCTCCGCCTCCCGGGTTTAAGAGCTTCTCCTCTTGGCACAAGGTCTCCTTGTCTGTGCCATGAGAGGAGAGAGCTGGAGAGCCACAGAAGGCTTTTTGTAGCCAGGCCTGGAAGTAGCAGGCACCAGCTCCACACACCTGTCGGCCAGGATCAGAAACTTGAACTCCCGGCCTCAAGTGATCCGCCCGCCTTAGCCTCCCAAGTGTTGCGATTATGGGTGTCAGCCACTGCATCCAGCCAGATTGCTAATGTTTACTGAGTGCCTTTATCTACCAGGCACTGTCCTATGTGCTTTTGATGAATTAACTCATTTAATCCTCATAACTACTATTATCATCACCCACACGGCACAGAGGCAGAAACTGAGGCACAGAGAGGTTAGGTAACTTTTCAGAGGTCACAAAGCTCACATGTACCGCAGCAACATTCCTTCCAAGGGGGTCTGTACTCTCATCCACTCTGTGCTCTTCCCGGCTGCCCATAATCAGTGTTCAGTATATGAGAATAAATGTCAGGAAATGTGTTTGCTAGAACAATTATACACAGGCCTCTTTTCTGTCACATGCAGGCAAAGTACTGTGAATCTCCTTGCATAAAATATCTCTAGGCTTTGACCTTTCTGTTCCCCAAATACTCACCAAAAATAAGGCGTCCAATGCTTTTAGCATTAGCAACAGCCCTTCTCCACAAACCTGCCAAGAAAAGAGCAATAAAATTCAAACATTCTCCATCACGTGACTGTCATGCTTGATATTCAAAGCACCAGCAGACCGGTATAAAGCACTGCAGGGATCTGCAGCAGGAAGAAAGATCATTCTTCCATTCCATAAATATTTATGAAGCAATTAGTGGGCACCCGGCACTCTTCTGGCTGCTGGAATACAGCAGTAAACAAGACAGATTTGTCCTTATGAACCTTCTATGGGTGGAGCCAGCCAGACACTGTAGACTGGCTACTCCAAGGCCATTTCAAGCTCCCTTCCATGCCAACATTTCTCAGCCCACAGGCAGGAAGGGCAAATATTTCCCTGCCTCCCTTGCAGCTAGGGGGAGGTCAAGCTCTGGCCCATGCAGATTTATGGGGGCACTTCTGGAAAGTCCTAGCTGTCCTACTATGAAAGAGCAGGACAGCAAACATGTTGGATTAGAGGCATTGCTGGCATACCCCTCCCACTTGGAAGGACAAAACACTGTGTAGAGATTCACACTGTGAACCTTTTTTTCAAAGAAGTGATTCAGGAATTAGACAGGAAATCTGAAGGAATCCACAGTCCCTTTGAAGGAAGTGATGGGCTGCAGCCTACACTGTGACTCAAGTGAAGGGCTGCGAGTCCCCAGGGTGTGAGATGGGGAAAGACTGTTTGCAGGATACACGCCCCCACCACACCAGGGATCCTGAAAATCCAGTCTCTGGGGAAAGACCTTAACCCTATTCAGTGCAGGATATGACTTGGGGAGGTTCATGGAATATAAGTAGGAGCTGTGGGAAGAACCCTGCATGCACTCCCAGATCCCAGTATGGACCCAGGGAAGCCATTCCTTATTGTTCCTCACAGGGCACCCTGCAGTGGTCAGCCAAAAAGTTCAGGTGGTGGTTGCAGGTTGAAAGAAGCCCCCAGCTGGGTTTCATGAGATAACTGTGGGTGGAGGTGAACTTCTCCACCCACATGGGGTGAATGAAAAGCAAGCTGCAGACACGTGTGCAGGACCCTGGCACACGGCTAGGTGGGATAGATGGGGAGGGGCATGGCCTGAAAGCAGTGATTGCTATCTCTGCAGGGAAAGCTTATGACTTGGGGGCATTTGCAAGTTCTGAGCACAGGCTGCCTGGAACTTAGCTCACCACTGCCAGTGGAACAGGGTGGGAGGAGATCTGCCTTGCCAAGTGTGTGGGATCCGCGTGGGGCTTACTGCCACCTGCCACTCCCCACTCCCTGCACAAACTCTTCTGTGCAGCAGAGGCAGAAACATTCCTCTCTGGATTATCAGCACATGGGTCTGAAAACCACCCCCACCCCCTCATACCCACAGGAGCTGCTGCTTGCCCTGCACAGGGAGAGTTAGAGCAGTAAACTGCCTGACCCAGCCCACACCTAGCTTTGCCCTGCCACCCACCCTGGTGGCTTAATACAAAGGACGGAAACTTTTGGGAACTCTATGGCTCTGCCCATTGCCTGAGAAACAAGAGTAGCCACCCTGGGCAACATAGGGCAAGAGAACATCCCACTGCTACTCCTGCAGCTGGTGCTCCACCTGCTGGGTGGAGGCCAACCAACATAGTCCACGACAGCATCTCCTGGTAGGATAACACCGGGCCCAAGAAGGAGAAAATGGCTCTATGTCCTCAGCTATCACCACTGCGTGCACCACTCTGGCTAACCAGGAGGTCCTGAGTCTGTCCACGTGATCAGTTCATTACTACTGTAAGTAGCATTCAAGGAAGCCAACATACTAAGGCTGTCTATAAGCAAGGAATCTCACAGAGCCTGTGTCTCTCTCCTGCCACCCCCATTAGAGCTGGTGCTGCTTCCCATTGCTGGGAGTCTCGAGGACAGGTGACATTACCAGATTCCTTGGAGACATTCCCAAGAACCAGCCTGAAGTGTGGCAGCTTCACTGGGTGGCTAGACCCAGAGGAACAATAACACTCACTGTAGTCTGGTGCCCAGTAACTACTATCCTAGGGGAATGGGGAGTGCACCACATCAAGGGAACACCCCATGGGACAAAAGAATCTGGACAGCAGGCCTTGAAAATCAGATCTTTCTGCTGGTGGGAAGTTCATTTCAGCAGGGACACAGTTTCAGTGCTGGGCTCAGCACGGAAAGCCCACAGCTCTAACCCAACCATCAGACAGCCCTGGTGTGCATGAAGGGTCTTGGAGAAAGGGATGTCTTTCCCCTCTCTTCCATTGCCACGGGCACAGTTGGGGTTTCTCCCATGGGAGCGCAGCATGGGTACAACTATAGACAGCCTTTCTGGAACACATCAGGGTGACTGCATCCCCACAGGAGGAGCCCCTCTAGGTTTAGGCTGGCACAAGAGACAGATTCACAGTTCCTCTCTACTTGGAACACCAACATTCCTACAGATGAAAAGAGATGCCTGTCTGATCTGAATAGCTGGAGCACTGGATCACGAGTGTGTCTGAGAGGTGGATGGCTTTCCGGGTGACCTGGCAGGGGAGCTGAGGTGGCTCCAACCCTTCTGCCTGATAAGATCACAGTGCACAGCTGGGCATGGTGGCTCACGGCTGTAATCCCAGCACTTTGGGAGGCCGAGGTGGGCAGATCACCTGAGGTCAGGAGTTTGAGACCAGCCTGACCAACATGGAGAAACCCCGTCTCTACTAAAAATACAAAATTAGCTGGGCATGGTGGCAAGTGCCTGTAATCCCAGCTACTCAGGAGGCTGCGGCAGGAGAATTGCTTGAACTCAGAAGGCGGAGGTTGTGGGGTGAGCTGAGATCATGCCATTGTACTCCAGCCTGGGCAACAAGAGCCAAACTCTGTCTCCAAAAAAAAAAAATCTTGGTGCAACTCACTGAGAGCTCCTCCAGCCATCTCTGTCAAGGCAGGGACCTTTGCTCACCATTGGGTGTTGCATTTACTCACATGCTTTGGCCACAATCACTTCCTATGCACTCCCCTACAGACCTGAAGCCTGAACCATCAAACCACTCAATAAAATACTGGGGAAGAAAATTGCATGCCTTGTGGGGAATGAGGTAAGCTTCAAGAGACTTCTACCATTCCAGCCCTGTAGGCAACAGTGAACTTGCTCACACAGTGAGCACATTGCTTCTACAACCAGCATATGAGAAAGCCATCACACAAAGACTCCCTATATCCAAGGAACTCTTACGGTCTTCACTCCTGAAAGCACCAAGGACCAAATTAGGCTATAATTAGCTAGGGACATTAAAGTCACATCCTTAAGCGGAAAAAAGAAAAAAAAACACAGTCAAATCAAACATAAATTCAAGAATAATTAAAAGAAATAGTCTACTCAAATGAGAAGGAATCAGAAAAGTAACTTTGGTAATATGACAAAACATGGTTCTACAGCACCCCCACTACCTCTCCAGCAATAGATCCAAATCAAGATGAAATCTTTGAAATACCAGATAAAGAATTCAAATGGGTACCAAATGAATCATACATGTAATGTTCCTAGGACAATGGCTGGCCTCAAGCAAGTGTGCAGTCCACATTATCATCAGGGATTAATGACGAAGTAGGATGCTTACCTCTTGGGGTCAGAAGATTCCTTAACTGGTCTGCAAAAGAGTAGAAGCAGGGGGAATGTTTATCTGTACAACAAGTCCCTAGTTATAACATAAAAAATACAGATGACCTGCAGAGATATTTCATTAATAGAAATGGCAGCCATGGGCTCCAATGGCAGCCAATGGCTCTCAAGAGCCAATTTTGCCCCTCTCTTCCAACTCTGTGCTCAGTGACCTCATGTTGCTAGCTTGAAGCTGGCCATGGTGGGAACATTTACACTACAGGAATTGGCAAACACTACATATCAGGAGTTTTGTTTTTGTTTTTTAGAGAGAAAGCTTAGCAGACCCACTGGAGAAGTAACACTCAGACCCATCTCACACCTTTAGTCAGCCATTTGGAGGTTGGAGATAGATAGATTCCCTTTTTAGGTTTGTTTTTAACCAAGCTATGGTGAACACCAATGTCAAAGAACAACATCAGCCCGGGCATGGTGGTTTATGCCTGTAATCCTAGCACGTTGGGAGGCTGAGGCGGTGAATCACTTGAGGTCAGGAGTTCAAGACCAGCCTGGCCAACATGGTGAAATCCTGCCTCTACCAAAAATACAAAAATTGCGTGGTGGTGGGTGCCTGTAGTCCCAGCTACTTGGGAGGCTGAGGCAGGAGAGTGGTGTGAACCCGGGAAGTGGAGCTTGCAGTGAGCCGAGATCGCGCCACTGCACTCCAGCCTGGGCGACAGAGCAAGACTCCGTCTCAAAAAAAAAAAAAAAAAAAAAAAATTAGCCAGGCATGGTGGCGTGAGCCTGTAGTCCCAGTTACTCGGGAGGAGAGTTGCTTAAGCCTGGGAGGTGGAGGATGCAGTGAACTAAGATCACACCACTGCACTCCAGCCTGGGCAACAGAGCAAAACTCTGTCTCAAAAAAACAAACAACAAAAAAAGTCAAAGCGTAAGAACTAGTACAGTGCCTGGCACACAGGAGGTCCCATGAATATGCATTAAATGAATGATGAGTGGTTCAGGGTGTGAACTCAATAATGATCCTAAAAATAAGATTAACATATAATGAAACACTCCCATGTGTCAGGCTTGGCTCTAAGCATTTTACATACATGTGGTCATTTAAACCCCACATCAAATATACGAGACTGGGACTACGTACTATTGTCTCCATTTTAGGAAGGGGAAATTGGGTCACAGAGAATTTAAGCAGCTTTCCAGAGTGAGCAGTGCAGGAGAAGCAGAGCCGGGATGTGGATCCAGGCAGACAGGCTTTGTATCAGAACCACCACACTATTCCCCTAGAGATCCACCACCCAATTCTCCTATAGATCCCCACGTCTGCACTCACTGACCAGCAGCGTGGGTGAGTCATGCATCCTTCCCACGACTTGGTGGATCTCAGCAAAATGGAAGGGACAAAAGCATCTGCCTCTTAGGGTATTGAAGGGGTTAAATGTTAAATGAGGGACCAGGTAATGATTACTAATGTTTACTGAGTGCCATTACCTACCAGGCACTGTCCTACGAGCTTTCAACGAATTAACTCATCAAATATTCATAACTACTGTTATTATCACCTGCATGGCACAGAGGCAGAAACTGAGGCACAGAGAGGTTAAGTAACTTTTCAGACGTCACGAAGCTCACATGTACCAGAGCAACATTCCTTCCAAGGGAGTCTGTACTCTCATCCACTCTGTGGTCATGCTGGCTGCCCAATTATATGACAATAAATGTCAGGAAATACAGTTGCTAGAACAATTACATACAGGTCTCTCTTCTGCCATGAGTAGTAAAAGTACTGTGAATCTCCTTGCATAAAATATCTCTAGGGTTTGACCTTTCTGTTCCCCAAATACTCACCAAAAACGTATTCCCTAATGACTTCATTGTTACCAAGAGCACTTCCCCATAAACCTGCCAAGAAAAGAGCAATAAAATTTCAAACATTCTCCATCACGTGACTGTCATGCTTGATATTCAAAGCACCAGCAGACTGGCATAAAGCACTGCAGGGATCTGCAGCAGGAAGAAAGATCATTCTTCCATTCCATAAATATTTATGAAGCAATTAGTGGGCACCCGGCACTCTTCTGGCTGCTGGAATAGAGCAGTAAACAAGACAGATAAGGTCCTTGTCCTCACGAACCTTCTACGGGTGGAGCCAGCCAGGCACTGTAGACTGGCTACCCCAAGGCCATTTCAAGCTCCCATCCATGCCAACCCTTCTCAGCACACAGGCAGGAAGGGCAAATATTTCCCAGCCTCCCTTGCAGCTAGGGGAAGGTCAAGCTCTGGTCCATGCACATTGCTGGGGGGACTTCTGCAAAGTGCTTGTTCTCCTTCTCAGAAGGAGCAGGCCAGGTATGGTGGCATGCAACTCTAGTCTCAGCTACTTGGGAGGCTGAGGCAGGAAGATCGCTTGAGGCCAGGAGTTCAAGACCTGTATTGGGCTATGACTGTGCTTCTGCACCGCAGCTTGAGTGACAGAGAGAGACCCTGACTTTAAAAAAAAAAAAAAAAAAAAAGTTGCAGCTTCATTGGATGCAGCAGCCATCCTGTGGTGTGGAGGAGTTCTGCATGAGGGTGACTGTTAATATGCTAAGGATGGAGGAGCAGAAGCCCAGAATAAACCTGGGTCCTTCTGCTTAATGTTGCACAGCTAAACCAATGTCACCAGCCACCTATCTTTGTATTATTTATTTATTTATTTATTTTGAGATGGGGTCTCGCTCTGTTGCCCAAGCTGGAGTGCAGTGGTGTGATCTCGGCTCACTGCAACCTCTGCCTCCCAGATTCAAGTGATTATCCTGCTTCAGCCTCCCGATTAGCTGGGATTACAGGCATGCGCCACCACGCCCTGCTAATTTTTGTATTTTTTTAGTAGAGACGGGGTTTCACCATGTTGGCCCGTCTGGTCTCGAACTCTTGACCTCAAGTGATCTGCCCGCCTCAGCCTCCCATAGTGCTGGGATTTCAGCTGTGAGTCACGGTGCCCGGTGTGTCTTTTTCTTTTGTAAGAAAATTAATCCCACATTTCCTCAGGGCACTGTGGTTGGTTAGTGACTTTTAGCCAAACACATTTGTATATGATACAGGGAGACATAAAAAATGAATAATCAGCCAGGCACGGTGGCTCACGCCTGTAATGCTAACACTTTGGGAGAGTGAGGTGGGCGGATCAATTGAAGTCAGGAGTTTAAAATCAGCCTGGCTAACATGGTGAAACCCTATCTCTACCAAAAAATACACAAATTAGCCAGGCCTGGTGGTATGCACCTATAGTCCCAGCTACTCGGGAGGCTGAGGCAGGAGAATAACTTGAACCTGGGAGGCTGCAGTGAGCAGAGATCATACCACTGCACTCCAGCCTGGGCGACAGAGTGAGACTCCATCTCAAAAAAAAAAGACACACCCATTAGGATGGCTGGTATCCAAAAAACCCCAGAAAACAAGTGTTGATGAGGACGTGGAGAAATTGGAACCCTGGCACACCACTGGGCAGAATATAAAATGGTACAGCCACCGTGGAAAATGGTATGGTCGTTCCTCAAAAAAAAAAAATTTTTTTTTTTTTTTTGAGACAGCCCAGGCTGGAGCGCAATGGTGCGATCTCCGCTCACTGCAACCTCCGCCTCTTGGGATCAAGTGATTCTCCTGCCTCAGCCTCCCAAGTAACTGGAATTACAGGCATGCACCACCACGCCCGGCTAATTTTGTATTTTTTGTAGAGATGGGGTTTCACCATGTTGGTCAGGCTGGTCTCCAACTCCCGACCTCAGATGATCCACCCGCCTCGGCCTCCCAAAGTGCTGGGATTACAGGCATTAGCCACCACACCTGGCCTCAAAATTTTAAAAGTAGAATTACCACATACATGATCCAGCAATTCTACCTCTGAGTATATACCCAAAAGAATTGAAAGCAGGGTCTCAAAGAGATATTCATAGACCCATGTGCATGGCAGCTTCCTTCACAACAGCCAAAAGGTGAAAGCAATCCATGTGTCCATCGATGGATGAATTGATAAGCAAAATGTGGTATATTCGTACAATAGAATATGATTCAGCCATAAATAGGAAGGAAATTCGGACACATGGTACAACATGGATGAACTTCAAAGTCATTTTCCTCAGTGAAATCAGACAGACACAAAAAGACAAACACTGCATGATTCCATTTCCATGTCATACTCAGAGTAGTCAAAATCATAGAGGCAGAAGGTAGTATTGTGGTTGTCAGGGGCTAAGGGAGGGGGTGACAGGGACTTAGTATTCAATGGGTGTAGAGTTCCAGTTTTACAAGATGAAAAGGGTTATGGAGATGGATGGCAGTGATGGTTGCACAACATTATGAATGTATTGTATTTATACCACTGTACTCGACACTTTAAAATGGTTAAAATGGCAAATTTTATGTTATGTGTATTTTATAATAGTAAATAAAAAGCACCCGGGTGTGTGAGGGGAGGTATAAGAGACGTGTAGAGAACCATTTCAGTAGGTGATACATACATCCAAGGGAATAATAATGTTATAGGGAGTACCTGGGAGTGAAAATTTCAGAATATCTGATGCCCAAGACCAGATTTAGCAAAGAGATGGTGGGGATAGGAGACAGGAGTCAGGCTTGGCAATGTGAAGGACCCCTTCTGTCCAGACCAGAGAAAGGAGGAAGATCCCCTTCATCCTACCTCATTCTCCTCCCCTGAGAACACCCCTCCATCTACCAGGTTGCCAAAGCTGGAACCTTTGATGTCATCTCTGATTCTCCTTACTCTCCACATCCAATCCAGGTGTAATTCTTCTTCATCCATCTCCAGGTTTCCAGAGTCCATCCACTTCCCTCCCATATCCATTCTGGTACCCAACCTTAAACTGCCATTATCTGTCACCAGGACCATTAGCTTCTCAACTGCTCCCAACTTCTAAGTTTACACACCCACCCCAATCCATGCTCAGAGAGAGAGAGAGAGCGAGACGTTTTACAATATAAACTGAATCGGTCACCACCCTAATTAAACTGCCTCCCTGGCTCTCCCATCGCACTTGGAATCCAAACTAAACTTCATCTGTGTCCTTCAGGGTCCCATATGATCTGGACCCTGCCTACCTCTCCAGCCCTCTCTCTCAGCCTCATTCAGGAGGCTCCAGCCTCACTGGTCTTCTCATTGGTTCTAGAGTAGGACAAGCATGGTCCTGGCTTAGGGTCTGATATGGTTAAGCTTTATGTCCCCACCCAAATCTCTCGAGTTGTAATCCCCAGATGTTGAGGAAGAGACCCGGTGGGAGGTAATTGGATCATGGGGGCAGTTCCCCCCATGCTGTACTCATGACAGTGAGTGAGTTCTCACGAGATCTGATGGTTTTATAAGTGTTGGGTAGCTCTTCTTTGGATTGCTCTTCTCTCTCCTGCCACCATGTGAAGAAGGTTCTTGCTTCCCCTTCACCTTCTGCCATGATTGTAAGTTTCCTGAGGCCTCCCCAGCCATGTGAAACTGTGAGTCAATTCAACTTCCTTTGTCTATAAATTACCCAGTCTCAGGTAGTATCTTTATAGTAGTATGAAAATGGACTAATACAGGGTCTCTGTATTTGCTCTTCCCTCTGTCCATGATGCTTTTCCTCTAAGATATCTGCATGGCTTCACTTTTCATCAGGTCCATGCTCAAAGGCCATCTCCTGTCAGAAGCTCTGACCCTCAATTAAAAATAATACTGTGGTCACTCTCCAGTCCCTTACCATGAATTATTTTTTAAGATAGCATTTACTATGATCTGACATTATAATATATACTTATTTTTGTGTGTGTTCATTCATCATCTCCTTCCCTGGAGTGCAAACTTCATAAGGGAATGAGCCTTCACTGTCCTGCTCATGACTGAATCCCCTGCATTTAAAATAGTATCAGGCTCCTAGTGTGCCTCAAAAGTGTATGCTAAAATCATGGAGATTCAACCATCCTTAAATTCCTACCATGTGCTGGGCACTGAGCTGATTGTTTTATTTGTAGATCATACCCAACTCTCACACCCACATTTTGAGGTAACTACTTTCCCTATGAGAAAACCGAGGCTCAGGTAACATTAATGACTTTCTCAAGCTGGCATGGTTGGTCCTATGTAGGGGAGCTGTCTGCCCAGCAGGGTAATGCCTTCAGACCCTGAGTGCTGAGAAGATTATGAAGCCACAACTAAAAGTGATACCAGTGTGTAAGCTACAGTCAAGGACATTTAATCAAGTTCTGATTTTACTCACTATGACTGTTTTGTTTTTGGTTTTTGTTGTAATTTTTTCTGGAAATACCCTATTTAAAAAAAAATTGTATGCCCCTTGCTTTGCTGGTGCCCAAAACACATTCTAGTTTTTTGGTTTTTTGTTTGTTTTGAGACAGGATCTTTCTCTGTCATCCAGGCTGGAGTGCAGTGGGGCAATCATAACTCACTGCAGCCTTGAACTCCCACTGCCTTCCACTGCCTCAGCCTCCTGAGTAGCTGGGACCACAGGCACATGCCACAATGCCTGGCCAATTTTTAAATCTTTTGTAGAGACACAGTGTTGCTATGTTGCCAAGGTTGGTCTCAAACTCCCAGTCTCAAGGGATCCTCCCATGTCAGCCTCCCAAAGCACCATGTAATCCCAAACACATTCTGAATCTGCCTATTGGAAGCCACAGCCCTGGACTTGAGCCCCTCTATTAAGCTCCCTCTCCTGGATTGTTTGATAGGATATCAGGTATCTGCCACATTAAGGAGACCTTTGACAGACACTGAAGACTCAGCAGGAGGAACACACCATTCCTCTTTCTGGAAGCCTACCAAGTCCTTTTCTTTCCCCCCAGAAATTTAAGAGCTGGGCAAAGCTAGACCCTCGGGAGGAAAATTCTCGCCTCCCCTCCACTTCCCACTCCCATTTAATCCCCTCTGACCCCAGCGCTGACCTCTCAGGAAAGTCAGGTCTCTCTCAGGGTGAGTTCTGACCAGTCTTCCCTTCTTGAATTTGCTTCCGAAGTGGGTTATGGAAACATAGGCCCCCAGTGCAGGGAAGCCAGCGTGGTGAGGGGTGAACTCGAACCAGGTCTCTGCAGAGGAAATACAAGGGCAAGTGAGTCCCAGCACAGAACCTAGAATGTAGCGGGTGTGCAAGAAAAAAAAAATCTATTATGAGGAATTACAACCATGACAGGAGAATGCTAGAGATGGGCTGTGTGGTATCAGAAACCACTGGGGATCTCATCCTCAGACCTGAGTCTTTACGCTGCTGGTGGCAGCTCATAACTTCCACAGCAGCCTGTTTCCAATATTTTCCAGAGCTTGAACCCTCAGCCCTGCCTCTCTCTTCCGTCTCATTGTGGCTGCAACTCTATGGAATCCTGGAGTGCAAAGGAAGAGTGTAGCCACACGATTGCACGGACGATTGTCTGTGGGCATAAATCTAATGCATGATTCCAACGTGAGTCATTAGAATATTCCAGGGAAGAAAATGACATGATCAGATTTTCATCCTGGAAACTTCCATCAGGTAGCCAGGGAAGGAGGTGGACAGCTTGGGATGGGCGGGTCAGTGAGGAACTAATTACAAGAGTCTCACAGGAGACTGGGAGACCTGGTTGGGGGTGATGTAGAAGAGCACAAAGGATGAAAATGAGGAGGGGGTGATTTCTAGGTCTGGGAAGGACTGAATTTGTGGGGCTTATGGAAAGGACGGAGTCAGCTGTATCTGCTCTGGTGAGAAAACAGCACAAGGATCCACACCAAGGAGATAAAACATTCATAGCCGGGCACGGTGGCTCATGTCTGTAATCCCAGCACTTTGGGAGGCGGAGGTGGGTGGATCACCTAAGGTCAGGAGTTCGAGACCAGCCTGATTAACATGGTGAGACCCTGTCTCTACTAAAAATACAAAAATTAGCCAGGCGTGGTGGTGCATGCCTATAATCCCAGCTACTTGGGAGGCTGAGGCAGGAGAATCACTTGAACCCAGGAGGCAGAGGTTGCAGTGAGCCGAGATCATGCCATTACACCCCATCCTGGGCAACAAGAGCAAAACTCTGTCTCAAACAAACCAACAGACAAACACCATTCACACTGGGGGCTTCTGAGCCTTGAGATGCCAGGAGATGTCCAACCACAGGTAACTGGTAACATTGCCTGATGTATCGTGAGAAACCAGGACACAGTTGCTGAACAAGTGAGTGCACTTTATGCTTAGGAAATAGGGTAAGGAGGTCTGGATCTCAGGAAAGAGATGAGCTCAAAAGAAAAACTGGAATGTCTGGAGAGCTGCCAGCATTTGGGTGATAATTGGACCTATGGAGAAGAAAGACATCTAAAAAGTGAGAGACGGCCAGGCGCGGTGGCTCATGCCTGTAATCCCAGCACTTTGGGAGGCTGAAGCGGGTGGATCACCTGAGGTCAGGAGTTCGAGACCAGCCTGACCAACAGGGAGAAACCACGTCTCTACTAAAAATACAAAATTAGCAGGGCGTGATGGTGCATGCCTGTAATCCCAGCTACTCGGGAGGCTGAGGCAGGAGAATCGCTTGAACCTGGGAGGTGGAGGTTGTGGTGAGCCGAGATTGTGCCATTGCACTCCAGCCTGGGCAACAAGAGAGAAACTCCGTCTCAAAAAAAAAAAAAAAAAAAAAAGTGAGAGACAGCCCCAGCAACCCACCCTGCCATCCTTCAAACATCCCTTATTACAGTTTTCTTTCCTTTTTTTCTTTTTTTTCTTTTTTTGAGACAGAGTCTTGCTCTGTCGCCCAGGCTGGAGTGCAGTGGCGTGATCTCAGCTCACTGCAACCTCCGCCTCCCAGGTTCATGCCATTCTCCTGCCTCAGCCTCCCGAGCAGCTGGGACTACAGGCACCCGCCGCCATGCCCAGCTAATTTTTTGTATTTTTAGTAGAGACGGGGTTTCACTGTGTTAGCCAGGATGGTCTCGATCTCCTGACCTCATGATCCACCTGCCTCGGCCTCCCAAAGTCCTGGGATTACAGGCGTGAGCCACCGTGCCCAGCCCCTTTTTTTCTTTTGTCCCTCCTCTCCTCTCTTTTCTTTTTTCTTTCTTCTTTTTGGGGGGACAGGGTCTCACTTTGTCACCCAGGCTGTAGTGCAATGGTGCAATCACAGCTCACTGAAGCCTTGAATTCCTGGGCTCCAGTGATCCTCCTGCCCCAGTCTCCTGGGTAGATTCTTCAGGTTCCTGCCACCATGCTTGGCTAATTTATTGTGTGTCTTTTTTTTTTTTTTTTTTTTTTTAATGTTGTTGTTTTGAGATGGGCTCTCACTATGTTGCCCAGGGTGGTTTCCAACTCCTGGTTTCAGGCGATCCTCCTACCTCAGCCTCCCAAAGCACTGGGATTACAAGCGTGAGACACCATGTTGGCCTCTTAAAGGTTTTCTTGATCCATGCAAAGCAAGTGCATGTCCTCTGGTCACTTCTGGGACTTCCCTCTTCTCTCCTCTAAGCTGAGCACCCTGTTTTCTGCAATCCTGAGCCCTTCCCTCTTCCTGGGCTCCCCAAGGGAAGGGCAGGGAAACATTCTTCCATTTCACTCCGTGCCGTTCCATCCCTTACTACCTCTCCCTCCCTCTAAATGTTTGCTTACCTGGTGCTCTTGCCTCCTGCCAGGAAGGTTGCAGGTCATTGTCAATGGCTGCAAATATCGGGTAGGGTAGTGTCCCTTCTTCCACGGGCTTCTTCATATTGGACAAATGGGACTCTGACAGCTTTGGGAGAAGGTGCCAAGACAAAGTGTGAGGGAGGCATGTGGGTCCCACAGGGTGGAACCTCTGCACGTAGGCCGCATTTTTTTTTTTAGAGGGGTCTCAGTCTGTCACCCAGGCTGGAGTGCAGTGGTACAATAATGGGCCACTGCAGCCTCAACCTCCTGGGCTTGAGCAATCCACCTGCCTCAGCCTCCCAAGTAGCTGGGACTACAGATGCATGTCACCATGCTCGGCTAATTTATTTTTTGATAGAGACAGGCTCTTGCTATGTTGCCCAGGCTGGTCTCGAACTCATGGCTTCAAGCAATCCTCCCGCCTCGGCCACCCAAAGTGCTTGGATAGGCTAGGTGCAGTGGCTCACACCCATTATCCCAGCACTTTGGGAGGCTGAGGTGGAAGGATCACTTGAGCCCAGGCTTTGGAAACCACCCCAAGCAAAAAAGCAAAACCCTGTTTCTAAACAAAAAAAAAAATTAGTCAGGCCCAGTGGTGTGTGCCTGTAGTCCCAGCTACTTGGGAGGTTGAGCTGGGAGGATTGCTTGAGCCCAGGAGGTCAAGGCTGCAGTGAGCTGTGATTGCACCACTGCACTCCAGCCTGGGAGACAGAGTGAAACCCTGTCTCAAGAATAAACAAAAAACAACAAAAACCCAAAGTGTTAGGATAGGCTGGATGCAGTGGCTCATACCCGTAATCCCAGCACTTCGGGAGGCTGAGATGGGAGGATCACTTGAACCCAGTAGTTGGAGGATTGCTTGAGCTCAGGAGTTTGAGACCAGCCTGGGCAATATAGCAAGATCCCTGTCTCTACAAAAAAAAATTTAAAAATTAGCCAGGCATGGTGGTGCACGCCTGTTGCCCCAGCTTACTCAAAAGGCTGAGGCAAGAGGATTGCTTGAGCCCAGGAGGTCGAAGCTGCAGTGAGCCGTTATCTCGCCACTGCACTCCAGCCTGGGTGACACAGCAAGACCCTGTCTCAAAAATAAAATGAAATAAAATAAAATAGTAAATTCAAGACATCAAATGGCCAAGCAGAGATGGAGAGGAAAGTTGTCTTAGGTGTGACACTTTCCCTATTTCTGCCTTATTCCATCATAAGTCCTCATTGTTCTTCTTGCCCTGGATGTCTGTGTATCTTTCTAGTAAATCATATCACTTTATTTTTTGCATAAACGTAGCAGAGCCAATTTCTGTCACTTGCAACCACAGTAATCCTGATATACTTTAGTTTTGAGGCATCAACCGAAGTGCCCAGATTTTGATGCCTTGAAAGTCCTGAAGGACTTAGAAGGTGGTGCTGGTCAGGATCTTTGGTAACCCCACACCCTGAGACCTCTTGCTCCTATCCCCACCCCAGGTTCCCAGCTGGGAATGACTTACTTCTCTGGTGTGCTTGGAGATAACCATGTAGGCCCAGAAGTCGGTCAGAGAGTAATTCTCAGACCTCGCTGCTTGGATGGCTTTCTGTAGGCTCTTAGCCAAGTCCCACTCCTGTCGGGTAAATCGATGTTTCAGGTCAGCCTCGAGAGCTTCCATGTCCCCATCGCTGGTATAGAGAGAAGATATTGCCCTGGAGGACAGAGGAAGAGAGTGAGTTGGGCATTGTAAGTGTGGACGATGAAGACTGGGGAAGGATGTGTGCGAGGAGGTCCTTCACAGGAACACCTGCCTCATGGAGAGGGTGACACACAGAGGAAACGGAAAATTTACATGAAATAAATATAACTGCAGAACGATCAAGTTCAAAGGAGGACTCAAAATCATCTGGGACAATCCTTCCATTTCATAGGCAGGAAAATGAGAGCATGATGGGAGAAAGGCCTCATCAAATGATTTTTGCAGCCAGCACTTATTAAAGGTTTATATGTGACAGCAACAAACTGTCTTTAGTCTTTTATACCTATTAACTCATATAATCCTAGAAAATCAATGAATGGGGCCAGGTGTGGTGATTCATGCCTGTAATCCCAGCACTTTGGGAGGACAAGGTGGGAGGATTGCCTGAGGTCAGGAGTTCGAGACCAGCTTGGCCAACATGGTGAAACCCCGTCTCCACTAAAAATACAAAAAAATTAGCCAGGCATGGTGGCATGCGTGGTGGTGGGTACCTCTAGTGCCAGATACTCAGGAAACCCTGTCTCTACTAAAAACACAAAAATTAGCCAGGCATGGTGGCACACGCCTGTGGTCCCAGCTGCTCGGGAGGCTGAAGCAGAGGAGTCGCTTGAACCCGGGAGGCAGAGGTTGCAGTGAGCTGAGATTGTGCCACTGCACTCCAGCCTGGGCGACAGAGCGTGACTCCATCTAAAAAAAAAAAAAAAAAAAAAAAAAAAAGCTGGGCACGGTGGCTCACGCCTGTGATCCTAGCACTTTGGGAGGCTGAGGTGTGCAGATCACGAGGTCAGGAGATCGAGACCGTCCTGGCTAACACGGTGAAACCCCGTCTCTACTAAAAATACAAAAAATTAGCTGGGCGTGGTTGCAGTCCCAGCTACTATAGTCCCAGCTACTCGAGAGGCTGAGGCAGGAGAATGGCATGAACCCGGGAGGCGGAGCTTGCAGTGAGCCAAGATCATGCCACTGCACTCCAGCCTGGGCAACACAGCAAGACTCTATCTCAAAAAGAAAAAAAAAAAAAAGAAAAAAAAGACTTGATATTCATTTGTTCACTCAATAAATATATGTATATATATATTAATTTATAAAGAAAAGAGGTTTATTTAGCTCACAGTTCTGCAGGCTGTACAAGAAGCATGGTGCAAAAAGCTTCCACTCATGGCAGAAGGCAAGGGAGGTGGTGTGTCACATAGAGTCTATATATATATTTTTTTTTTTTTGAGACAGGTCTTGCTCTGTTGCCCAGGCTAGAGTGCAGTGGCATGATCCTGGCTCACTGCAGCCTCAAACCCCCAGGCTCAAATGATCCTCCCACCTCAGCCTCCCAAGTAGCTGGGACCACAACCCACCAGGTGCATCACCATGCCCTGCTCATTTTTAAATTTATTTTCTGTAGAGACAGAGTCTCACTATGTTGCCCAGGCTGGTCTCAAACTCATGGCCTCAAGCAATCCTCCCACCTCAGCTTCCCAAAATGCTGGGATTATAGGTGTGAGCCACTGTGCCTGGGCTCAATAAAAATTTTTGATGTTCTTAATGCTGCTTATCCGGTGCTATCTACCCTCACACCGTCCAATGTATTAAACACACATCGTAGCTCTTGAGTCCCTGAAGTGTGGCTAGCATGATTTTAAATCTTTATTTCATTTTAATTAGCTTAAATTTAAACACTGGTACTCCATTCAGTTATTGGGAAACTCTGAAGTATGTTTGGAACAAGCTGGGTATGAAAAGTTCTTTCCTTTAACATCTTTTTTTTTTTTTTTTTTTTGAGATGGAGTTTCGCTCTTGTCACCCAGGCTGGAGTACAGTGGTTTGATCTCGGCTCACTGCAACCTCTGCCTCCTGGGTTCAAGTGATCCTCCTGCCTCAGCCTCCCAAGTAGCTGGGATTACAGGTGCGTGCCACCACACCCAGCTAATTTTTGTATTTTTAGTAGAGACAGGGTTTCACCATGTTGGCCAGGCTGGTCTCAAACTCCTGACCTCAGGTGATCCATCCGCCTTGGCCTTTCAAAGTGCTGGGATTACGGGTGTGAGCCACTGCCCCGGGCCTCCTTTAACATCTAATGAGACTTCTGCATCCAACTTGGAATGCGCTCAGTATAAAATGCCCAGCAGTTTTCAAAGACCTAGTCTGACAAAAGGAATATCAAATATCTCATTAACAATTTTTTTCTTAATGATGTGTCAAAATGCTAATATTTTGGATATATTGGGTTAAAGAAAATGGATCGTTCATTTCACTGTTTCTTTTCACCTTCTTGAAGAGGATACTAGAAAATTTAAAATGGGCCGGACATGGTGGCTTACGCCTGTAATTCCAGCACTTTGGGAGGCCAGGGCAGGCAGATCACCTGAGGTCAGGAGTTTGAGACCAGCCTGGCCAACATGGGGAAACTCCGTCTCTACTAAAAATACAAAAATTAGCTGGGTGTGGTGGCAAGTGCCTGTAATCCCAGCTAATTGGGAGGCTGAGGCAGGAGAATCATTTGAACCCGGGAGGTAGAGGTTGCAATGAGCCAAGATCGCGCCACTGCACTCCAGCCTGGGCGACAAGAGTAAGGCTGTGTCTCCAGAAGAAAAAAAGAAAAGAAAAGGAAAGA
Source organism: Pongo pygmaeus (assembly GCF_028885625.2). Taxonomy (NCBI): domain Eukaryota; kingdom Metazoa; phylum Chordata; class Mammalia; order Primates; family Hominidae; genus Pongo; species Pongo pygmaeus. Next base: position 54,152,178 of record NC_072393.2, read on the forward strand.
AAGAAAGAAAGAAAATTTAAAATGATAGAATAGATGTGGCTCATGGTATATAGTTCTACTGGATAGCTCAGGTTGGGACCATTTGCATGTGTTTCATCATTTAATTCTCAAACAGCCCTGTGAGATCAGCACAGTTTGTTGCTGTCACATGTAAACCTTTAATAAGTGCTGGCTGCAAAAAACATTTGACTCTGATGAGGTCTTTCTCCCATCGTGCTCTCATTTTCCTGCCTGTGAAATGGAAGGATTGTCCCAGATGATTTTGAGTGCTCCTTTGAACTTGATCGTTCTGCAGTTATATTTATTTCATGTAAATTTTCCGTTTCCTCTGTGTGTCGCCCTCTCCATGAGGCAGGTGTTCCTGTGAAGGACCTCCTCGCACACATCCTTCCCCAGTCTTCATCGTCCACACTTACAATGCTCAACAGCGGAGGAAACCAAGGCACAAAGAAGTATGTCTGGGCTCATAACAGCCCACGAAGGACAGCTCCAGGAACTAACCCAAAGCTGTTGAAATATAAGGCTTTCGTTGTTGTTGTTTGTAGAGATGGGGTCTTGCTATGTTGCCCAGGCTGGTCTTGAACTCCTGGGCTCAAGAGATCCTCCCACCTCGACCTCCCAAAGTACTGGGATTACAGGTGTGAGTCCCTGTGTCCAGCCAGGCCTCCCTTTTTAACCACAGCAGTCTCGGAAAGATTGCAGAAGAAATCATGTGGTTCCTATCTCAACAGCGCCCCCTGGAGTTCTGCAATGTGCAGTACGGCTAAACCCCCACGCCATGTCACTCAACATGTTAGATGAGTCTTGGAGGAATAGAGGGGTCCGGTGTGACTCTGCAGGACCTTTCCCACTCCCAAGCTCTGCAGCTCTGCTCTTCATGCTGTCGTCTCCATGAACCTCATCCTCCACATCCAGCTCAGAACCCAGCTCCAGATCAAACTTTGAGCACAGAAAGGAAAACAAATCAGGCCGGCCAGGCTCAACATTCATGCCTCTGCCCTGCCTATCTCACTCGAGCCTCTGCTGCTCTGCCTAGCCGTACCTGCTGCTCTGAAAATGTGCCAAGATCGATTAGTCATGTCTGCCCTGGGCTTGGCAACAAACACGCAGACACGAGTGTTTCATACCTGCCATCTGGGGCCTCCTGAATGAGACAGTCCTACACAGATTAATGCAATACTTTATCATAGAGGCTGATAAGTTAAAAGGGCTGTATTCTATCCACCTGCAGTGTGAAAAGTGCACCTGAACATGTAAATCCTCCTTTAATGTCAGAAGATAAGTATTATTATGCTTTGTCCATGGCTTTGTGTAGTAAAGAAAGATACTTGGTGTTTTCCCCTGCTTCCTGGTGCAGAGTTCCTAAAACCCTTGGAATTTTCTTTTTTAGAAATTTTTTTTTTTTTTTTTTGAGACAGGGTCTCTCTATCACCCAGGCTGGTGTGCAGTGGTGTGATTGTAGCTCAATGCAGCTTCAGCCTCCCAGGCTAAAGCAATCCTCCTGCCTCAACTTCCTGAGTAGCTGGGACCATAGGCATGCACCACCATGCCTGGCTAATTTTTTCACTTTTTGTAGAGACGGGGTCTTGCTATGTTGCCCAGCCTGGGTCTCAAACTCCTGGACTCAAGCGATCTTCCTGCCTCAGCCTCCCAAAGTGCTGGGATTACAGGCGTGAGCCACCACACCTGGCCCATCCTTTGTAATACACCAGCAATTGTAAGTAAAGCGTGTTCCTGAGTTCTGTAAGCTATTCCAGTAAATTACTGAACATGAGGCGGAAGCTGTGGGAAACCCCAAACTATTGCCAGTCGGTCAGAAGCACCAGCGGCTAGGTAATTGCAACTCGTGTCTGAAGTGGCAGCAGTTTTTTGGGACTGAGCCCCTTTCACCTGTGGAATCTGACGTGAACTCCAGGTAGACAGCATCAGGATTGCTCAGAATTGTAGGACACCCAGCTAGTACCAGAGAGCTCGAGAAGCAGCGTTGGAATAAACCACACACATTTGGTGTCAGGAGGGAAAAAATAATCCCATTTATGTGTCAGAAAGCAATCTGAAACACGAGTGATGCTTACCAAGTGGATCCAGAGACCCCTGCGAGGTACGTGACAGCATCCAACAGACCCTGTTCTTTCATCTCACTCAGGACCCCAAGGCAGGCAATGTGAGCCCGCAGTCCTCCGCCTGAGCCCAGCACAGCAACAACTGGGGCCTAGGCATTGGGGAGAAAATCGATCAGAGGTTCAGAGCCTGAGGATGGAGGTGGGAACAAGAAGAAGGGTACCTGGGGCTGGGCACCGTGGCTCACGCCTGTAATCCCAGCACATTGGGAGGCCGAGGCAGGTGGATCACTTGAGGTCAGGAGTTCAAGACCAACCTGGCCAACGTGGTAAAACCCCAGCTCTACTAAAAATACAAAAATTAGCTGGCCGTGGTGGCACACACCTGTAATCCCAGCTGCTCAGCGGGCTGATGCAGAATAGCTTGAACCTGGGAGGTGGAGGTTGCAGTGAGCCAAGATCATGCCACTGCACTCCAGCCTGGGTGACAGAGCGAGACCTTGTCTCAAAAAAAAAAAAAAAAAAAAGAAAGAAAAGAAAGAAAAAAAGAAAAGTAAAAGAAAGGAGGAGGAGGAGAAGGAGAAGGAGAAAGAGACCTAGGATCTCCCTTAGGCAGGGGCAATGCCTGTCCCATAGAAGTTCATATCCTTCTATTTCTGTCCCATAGAAGTTTGTGTCCTTCTTATTTCCTCCCTTCGGTCCAGCTCTCCCTGGCTGAGATGGGCCCTGGACACTGGGCACAGAGGGGGCGATTCGGGGATCTCTGGGGCCACCCTCCTCCCCTCACTTACCTCATCGGCCTCAATGCTTAGCTTCTTCAGAGCTTTCAGCACATGAAGTCTTCGTCTCTCCACGGCCGCCTTTTCTTCTTTCTGGAGCCCAGGAATTATGGAAACCTCAGAGCTTCCCAGGAGAAAACACAAAGAAGTCCAGAAATTTCACAGGGAAAAGGGATAAAACACAGAATTTGACCTAGAACTGGGCTGTCCAAGCAGGTAGCCACCAGCCCACGGGTACACGGTTTCCTTTTGGGGCGAGGAAAATATTCTGAAACTAGATAGAGGTGATGGTTGTACAACACTGTGAATGCATTGAATGCCAGTCAATTATTCACTTTTCAAAATGGTTAATTTTGGGGCCAGATGCGGTGGCTCACACCTGTAATCCCAGCACTTTGGGAGGCTGAGGAGGGTGGATCACTTGAGCCCAGGAGTTCAAGACCAGCCTGGCCAACATGGTGACCTACCTACCTCCCTCCCTCCCTCCCCTTCCCTCCCCTCCCTCCCTTCCTTCCTTCCATCCTTCCTTCCTCCCCTCCCTCTTTCCCTCCCTCCCTCCCTCCCTTCCCTCTTTCCCTCCCTCCCTCCTTTCTTTCTTTCTCTCTCTCTCTCTCTTTTTTGAGACAGAGTCTGGCTCTGTTGCCCAGGCTGGAGGGCAGTGGCGCAATCTCAGTTCACTGCAACCTCCACCTCCCCGGTTCAATGATAAGACAGGGTCTTGCTCTGTTGCCCACCACCAGTGCGGTGGTGCAATCATAGCTTACTGCAGCCTTGAACACCAGGACTCAAGTGATCCTCATGTCTCAGCCTCCTACGTAGCTTGGACTACAGGTGTGTACCACTATGCTTGGCTAATTTTTAAAAATATTTTCTTTTATTGTAGAGATAGGGTTTCACCATGTTGCCCAGGTTAGTCTTGAACTCTGGGGCTCAAGAGATCTTCTTGCCTCAGCCACTAAAAGTGCTGGGGTTACAGGCATGGGCCACCATGCCCGACCTTCAGCTCTTTCCATCTATCTCCACCAAGCGAGAGGAACTGTCACAGCCCTCACCTCTTGACACTCACAATGCATTCTATTACACAAACGCTCTGCTTCCCCATGGTGGTCAGCTCTGAGAGGACTTACCTTCCCATGGTGCACTGCGGTCAGAAACTTCTCAGTCCTCCTGCCAAAGAAATGGTTCTTCTTAGTCCTGTGCCCACTGTTGGGCTTAGCAAAGGCAGTGGGGGAGGGCTGGGACTGTCACGGGCTCATGGGTTCTTCTTGTCCACTGCCCAGACAAAACCAATGCGAACAGCAGGTGTTGCAGCAAAGAGAGAGAGTTTAAGAAGCTCAGGGGCGGCCAAGCAAGGAGAATGGGAGAAATATTTCAAGCGCGTCTCTCTGAAAATTTGGAGGCTAGGGTTTTTCCTCTCTCTTTCTCTTTCTCTGCCTCTTCCTCTGTCGCTGTCTGTCTCTCTCTCTCTCTTTAGATGAAGTTTCCCTCTTGTTGCCCAGGCTGGAGTGCATCGGCATGATCTCGGCTCACTGCACCCTCTGCCTCCCGGCTTCAAGTGATTCTCCTGCCTCAGCCTCCTGAGTATCTGGGATTGCAGGCATGCACCACCACGCCCGGCTAATTTTTGTATTTTTAGTAGAGATGGGGTTTCTCCATGTTGGCCAGGCTGGTCTTGAACTCCCGACCTCAGGTGATCCGCCCGCCTTGGCCTCCCAAAGTGCTGGGATTACAGGCGTAAGCCATCGCGCCTGGCCTGAGACTAGGGTTTTTTAAGGAAACTTTGGTGGGCAAGGGGCTGGGGGAACTGAAACAATTGATCGGCTATGGATGAAATCACAGGGGTGTCCAAAACTATCTTTGTATAGCTGAGTCAGTTCCTGGGAGTGGGTCTCAGGACCAGGTGGTAGCTCTTGGTCTGCCAAAATGCTCACTCTGAAAACTATCTCAAAGACAAGTTCTTTTTTAAAAAACAAAAACAAAAACAAAACGAAACATTATTGCCAGGAGCAGTGGCTCACACCTGTAATCCCAGCACTTTGGGAGGCCGAGGCAGGCAGATCACTTGAGGTCAGGAGTGACCAGAAGACAAGTGTGAGCCCTCTGTCACGCCCGAACAGGGCCACTAGAGGGCCCCTTGGTCTAGGGGTAACACCAGAGTCTGGGAAGACGCACATTGCCTAGCGGACCTTGGTCTAGCGGTTGTGTCAGTGCCTAGAGACCGGGAAAGGGAGTCAGAGAAGACTCTGCTCCACCGCCTCTTGTGGAGGGCCTGAGTGATGTCAGGCCCGCCCGCAGTTATCCAGAGGCCTAACCGTCTCCCTGAGATGCTGTGCTTCAGTGGTCACGCTCCTGTTTCACTTTCCTGTTCCACTCTGTACACCTGGCTCCACCCTCTAGATAGCAGTAGCAGAATTAGTGAAAGTACTAAAATATTAAAGTCTTTGATCTTTCTGAAAAGAACATAAAAGAAATAATGACGTAAGCTGTCCTCTCTCTCTATGCCTTGGCTACCTAACAGGGAAGGGCCCCCGTCCAGTGGACACGTGACTCACCTGACCTTATCAATCACTGGAGATGACTCACACTCCTTACTCTGCCCCTTATTATCCAATAAATAACAGCGCAGCCAGGCATTTGGGGCCACTATCGGTCTCTGCGTCTTGGTGATAGTGGTCCCCCAGGCCCAGCTGTCTTTTCTTCTATCTCTTTGTCTTGTGTCTTCATTTCTACGATCTCTCGTCTCCGCACATGGGGAGAAAGACCCACAGACCCTGCAGGGCTGGTCCCTACAGTGGCGCAATCATAGCTCACTGCAGCCTCCAACTCTTGGGCTTAAGCAATCCTCCTGCCTTGGCCTCCTGAGTAGCTGGGACTAGAGGCATGTGCCACCATGTCTGGCAAAGTTTTAATTTTTTTGTAGAGATTGAGGTCTCACTATGTTGCCCAGGCTGGTCTCATTCTCCTGGGCTCATGCAATCCTCCTGCCTCAGTCTCCCAACAAGTGGGGATTACAGGTGTTAGCTACCACACCCCACTAAAAAGATGAGTTCTGTGTTTCACAATAGTGATATTATTTATAGGAGTAGCTGGGGAAATTATAAATCATGTGACCCCTGGTTACATGACTCTGGAGGACATATAGAAAAGGAAGCTAAGGGATGGCAGGTCATTGTTCAACCCACGACTGTTCTTTAGCAAAGTTCCAGCACCTTCATGATTCTAACCTTGTATTATGAATGTGGCTTCAGGCCAGGCGCAGTGGCTCATGACTGTAATCCCAGCACCTTAAGAGGCCGAGGTGGGAGGATCACTTGAGGTCAGGAGTTGGAGACCAGCCTGGCCAACATGGTGAAACCTTATCTCTACTAAAAATACAAAAGTCACCTGGGCATGGTAGCGGCCGCCTGTAATCCCAGCTACTCAGGAGGCTGAGGGAGGAGAATCACTTGAACTCGGGAGGTGGAGGTGCCAGTGAGCAGAGATCATGCCATTGCACTCCAGTCTGGGCAACAAGAGTGAAACTCTGTCTCAAAAATAAATAAATAAATAAATAAATAAATAAAAAGTAAATGAATGTGGCTTCAATCTCTCAACAAGGACTGGGGGTCAGTTTTCTTTGTCTCAAAGTTTAACTATGAATTAAATTCCTCTCATGGTAATTTTGGCCTCTGCACTAGAATAAGAAAAAAAAAAATCTAGCCTGTGAGGTTAGAAACAAGATGGTCAGTCATGTTAGCTTTCTCTCATTACTTACATTTCTGCGAAGGCAGTTTCAAGACCCCCCTTATGAAATTAATCAGCTTCCCCTCACCACCTCCAAATTCATATGTTGGACTTGTAACCCCCAGAACCTCAGAATGTGACTATACTTGGACATAGGATTCTTTTTCGTTGTTTGCTTTTTGAGACAGGGTCTTGCTTTGTCACCCAGGCTGGAGTGCAGTGGTGTGATCATGGCTCACTGCAGCCTCAGCCTCCTGGGCTCAAGGGAGCCTCTCACCTCAGCCTCCCGAGTAGCTGGAAGTGCAGGTACATGCTACCATCTCCAGCTAAATTTTTTATGTTTTGTAGAGATCAGGTCTTGTTATGTCACCCAGGCTGGTCTTGAACTCCTAGGCTCAAGAGAGCTTTCCACCTTGGCTTCCCAAAACGCTGGGATTATAGGCATGAGTCATCGCACTCGGCTAGATATAGGCTCTTAAAGAGGTGACTAAGTTAAAGTGGGGTCCTGAGGGTGGCCGGGAATTTGGTTTGATTGGTTTATTTTATTTTATTTTATTTTATTTTGAGACGGAGTCTCGCTTTGTGCCCTAGGCTGGAGTGCAGTGGCGCAATCTCGGCTCACTGCAAGCTCCGCCTCCCGGGCTCACGCCATTCTCCTGCCTCAGCCTCCCGAGTAGCTGGGACTACAGGCGCCCACCACCACGCCCAGCTAATTTTTTGCATTTTTAGTTGAGACGGGGTTTCACTGCGTTAGCCAGGATGGTCTCGATCTCCTGACCTCATGATCCGCCCGCCTCGTCCTCCCAAAGTGCTGGGATTACAGGCGTGAGCCACCGCGCCCGGCCTGATTGGTTTTATAAGGAGAGATTAGGGCCTCTGCAAGAGGCTTCAGGAGAAACCAACCCTGCCAACACCTCGATCTTGGACTTCTAGCTTCCAGAGTGTTAGAAAATAAATTCCTGGCCGGGCGGGGTGGCTCACGCCTGTAATCCCAGCACTTTGGAAGGCCGAGTGGGGTGGATCACGAGGTCAGGAGTTTGAGACCAGCCTGGCCAACATGGTGAAACCCCGTCTCTACTAAAAATACAAAAATTAGCCGGGTGTGGTGGTGGGTGCCTGTAATCCCAGCTACTCGGGAGGTTGAGGCAGGAGAATCGCTTGAACCCGGGAGGCGGAGCTTGCAGTGAGCCGAGATCGCGTCACTGCACTCCAGCCTGGGCGACAGAGCGAGATTGTCTCAAAAAAAAAAAAAAGAAAAGAAAAGAAAAAAGAAAAAGAAATCCTGTTATTTAATCACACCCAATCCCTGGTACTTCGTTATGGCCGCCCCAGCGGGATGAAACAGCCCTCCCTGCCCCCGCGGCTTGCCTGAGCCTGGGTCTGGGGCGTGTGCGCATGCGCGGTGGAGCTGGTACTCCGGAATCCGGGGCGGAGGCTTGGGCTCCCTGCGCTTAGCGATGTAGTCGCTGGACAGCTCCTTCTGCCGGAATCTCCGTGGGTGAAGACTGCGGGGATCCTCGGTGCCAAAGCTTCTGTGGTCCTCCTGCTTTCCTTTTCCCCCTGTGGGAGGAGGTCGCGGGCTGGAGGTGTTTCCTCCTGGTCCTGAGCAGGGCCAACCTGGAGGTAAAATGGCCCCTGCGCTTTTATACAGCCCTCCTCGGCTTGTGGGCCCTGCTTGGTTGCTCCAGCTTTTTCAGCTGTTCCAGAGCTCACCCGGAGCTATTTTCATCGGTGGAATCACGTGGAGGCCTGGGACTTTCCAGGCTTCCTTAATGATGTCACCCTTCTGTCATTAGGCACCCGAGACCAGTATTCAAAAAAAGGATGTTGTCGTTATATAACTACATTGGAGATAAGTATTCCTCAAAACAGATTAGGTAATCTTCCTATGCAACTAGCTGTCTAATAACCATCATGTATAATATCATACTCAAATACCCAGAAAAAGAAGTATTGAGGCCAGGCGTGGTGGCTCACGCCTGTAATCCTAGCACTTTGGGAGGCTGAGGCAGTTGGATCACGTGAAGTCACAAGTTCGAGACCAGCCTGGCCAACATGGTGAAACACCTTCTCTACTAAAAATACAAAAATTAGCTTGGCATGGTGGTGTGTGCCTGTAATCCCAGCTACTACTCGGGGGGCTGAGGCAGGTGCTTCATCCTGGGAGGTGGAGGTTGCAGTGAGCCAGATCCTTAGGGCCAACTCTGGTTCATTTAATGTCCACTTTTAGAAAATCTGTGAGCTCCATCCACAGTGAAGGTTTGAAGCCCAGACGTGGCCTCCCAACAGGGTACCACATTTCCCAGCACCTTTGCAGCTAGGTGTGGTCACGTGAGCGAGTTATGTGGTCATGTGACTGAGTTCCAGTCAGTGCAATGGAGCATCTGTGGGGAGCACCGCTTCCAAGAGTGGTTCCTAGAAACCTCCCTCACTACCCTCCTGCGCAGTCTTCCTGAAGCCCAGCACTAAGTGTCATCCCAACTTGATGGGTTTTGAATTACTTTTTTTTTTTTTTTTTTTTTTTGAGATGGAGTCTTGCTCTTTGTCGCCCAGGCTGGAGTGCAGTGGTGCGATCTCAGCTCACGGCAACCTCCGTCTCCTGGGTTCAAGCGATTCTCCTACCTCAGCCTCCCGAGTAGCTGGGAATATAGGCATCTGCCACCACGCCTGGCTAATTATTTTTGTATTTTTAGTAGAGACAGGGTTTCACCATGTTGGCCAGGCTGGCTCGAACCGCTGAACTCAAGTGATCTACCTGCCTTGGCTTCCCAAAGTGCTGGGATTACAGGCACGAGCCTCCGCACCCGGCCTGAATTCTTATTTTTTAAAAATAGATATGAGGCCGTAGTCCTAGCACTTTGGGAGGCCAAGGCAGGAGTATCACCAATTTTAGAACAGGATTTCACCAGGGGGGAAGATGGTCTCCCCTGCTCCCCCTAACGCCAGGCTCACCTCTTCAGTGCCCGCAACTCCAGCCATCGCAGGATCTTTTCACTCCTAGACCTGACCATGCCACTGCCCCGCCTGCGGGATAAGGTTCCACACCTCACAGGGGCTCATGAGGCTCTCCATAGTATAGTTAGTAGTTATAGATGCAGGGTCAAGGAGCTGATGGCATGGACCAAACCCTGGCCCACCACTTCCTAGATAGTGGACCTAGGGAAGGTAACTTACATCCCTGCGCCCCTCAGTGTCCTCATCTGTTAAATGGGGAGAATAAAAGTACCTACCTGGTGGAGCTATCATGAGGATCACTGAGGAGTGACGATGACCCTGACTAGCTCTAGCAGAAGGACATGGCGGCCGTGTGTGGCAGATGTGTTCCTGGGGCCCTGCACTGGTGCAGGGAGGAAGAGCCAAGCCCAAAGGAACCATGGTCTCCACGCAGAGCCAGACAGTGATGTGGGGATCCCCTGACATACAATATTTAAATACATATTTTTTTTTTTGCCTTAAACATTGTATTTGAAATTGAAACACAAATGCACACTAATTTGCCAGTTCTTTAAGGCAGAGCTGTATCAGGAACTCTGAGCTATGAGAAACAAAAGTCTTTTTAAATTTTTTTTTTGAGACGGAGTTTTACTCTTGTTGCCCAGGCTGGAGTGCAATGGCTCGATCTCGGCTCACTGCAACCTCCTCCTCCCGGGTTCAAGCGATTCTCCTGCCTCAACCTCCTGAGTAGCTGGGAGTAACAGGCATGTGCCACTACGCCCGGCTAATTTTGTATTTTTAGTGGAGACGGGGTTTCTCCATGTTGGTCAGGCTGGTCTTGAACTCTCGACCTCAGGTGATCTGCCCACCTCAGCCTCCCGAAGTGCTGGGATGACAGGCATAAGTCACTGCGCCCGGCTGAAAGCGATGTTTTAGAGTGGCATAATCGCCCTGGGACTTATTCTTCCCTACTCCCATAAACAAAAGCCCACAGTTAGGCAGCTGCTGCCCTTGGCTCGCCGGTTTAGGGTCGTCAGGAGAGTTTGTTACTCTCCTTTTTCCTCATCATTACAAGATGGTGACTTGGCTCCAGCCATCATCTCTAGTCAAGGCAGGAGGAGGAGAGGAGCTGCCACAACCAGGGCTGTCCTTTTTGGTCAGGAAAGATGTTTCTCCAGAAGCCCCCAGCAGCCCCTGTGCTTATGTCCCCTGGGTCTGCCCACACAGGGCCACAGGGCCACTGCTAGCCCCAAGAAGAATGGGAAGGCAATGTTGTATTCTTGGTCTATGACAAATAGAAACAAAACGCCCAAGAGATTGTGTGCACAAGAGACGATGGAGACACAGGAAGAGAGACAGGAAGGGTGAGTCACAGTGACAGACAGCAAAGTAAGCCTGGCACAGACTTGCACGGCAGAGAGCAAGGCCTCGCAGATACAGAGAACGAAGGGGAGACAGGGCGGGTGGGAGACAAGGGCAGAGGAACCTGATGAGAGAGAAGGGAAGAAGGGAGGGCAGATGTGAGAGGCAGAAAGAGTGTGAGGGGCAGGGGACGGCTAGGAGCCCTTTGTCCCTCCTGCGGGAGTATCAGGACATCCTGACACTCTCATGTCCAGAAGCTCATGTTCCACGCTGGGCCCCAAGGTCAGAGGCCTCCTGCTCTAGAAGACCCAAGCCTGGGCCCCACTCCGAGTGCAGCTGTTTTCCCCAACCCAGCCCCGTGGTGCCCAGGGCTGGGTGGGTGTCCCAGGCATCCCGCTTGCCTTGTCTGACCATTTCCCAATGGTTTTCCTCTAAGATATCATCCCACGTGGGGTGGCTGGAATAATAACAGCCCCCAGAGATATCCAGGTCTTAACTGCTGAAATCTTTGATGTGATCTATTTTTTTTTTTTTTTTGAGATGGAGTCTCGCTCTGTTGCCCAGGCTGGAATGCAGTGGCACGGTCTTGGGTCACTGCAACCTCTGTCTCCCAGATTCAAGTGATCCTTCTGCCTCAGCCCCACTAGTACCTGGGATTACAGGCACGCACCACCATGCCCGGCTAATTTTTGTATTTTTAGTAGAGACGGGGTTTTGCCATGTTGGCCAGGCTGGTCTCGAACTCCTGACCTCAGGTGATCCACCTGCCTCAGCCTCCCAAAGTGCTGGGATTACAGGCGTGAGCCACCACGCCTGGCCCTTTTACATTTTTATTAATTTTTATTAATTGTATTAATAAAATTAGAGGAGATGAAGTCTGGCTGTGTTGCACAAGCTAGTCTTGAACTCCTGGCTTCAAGTGATCCTCCCACCTCACCCTCCTCAAGTCCTCCCCAAGGCGTGAGCCACTGTGCCCGGCCTCTGTGAATGTGCGATCTTATGTGACTAAAGGGACTTTGGGATTGAGTTAGGATCCTGAAATAAGATTATCCTGGATCATCCAGGGGGCCCTAAATGTAACCACTTGAGTGCTTGGAAGAGAGAAACAGAGATCTGAAGGAAAGGACATGACCTGATGACCTCAGGAGAGAGATTTGCAGGCACGATGCTGCTGGCTTTGAGGACGGAGGAAGAAGCCATGAGCCTAGGAACCAGGTGGCCTCTGGAAGCTGGAAAAAGCAAGGACACAGTTTCTCTCCTGGAGCTCCCAGAAGGAACCGGCCCTGCCACCACTTTGATCTTAGCCCAGTAAAACTGAATTAGAACTTCTGACCTCCGAAACTGTAGGAGAATACATCTGTGTTATTTTAAGACACTGCATTTGTCTTCCTTAACAGGGCTCACGATGGTGCCTCCCTGTGGGATGGCTGGAAGGTTAAACAAGTTAAAAAATATATGTATGTAAAGATTTTAGACTACTGCTGTCCAGTACAAGTAAATAAAATATTTGGTATGGCTGGGTGTGGTGGCTCACGCCAGTAATCCCAGCACTTAGGGGGGCCGAGGAGGGTGGATCGCTTGAGGCCAGGAGTTCAAGACCAGCCTGGCCAACATGGCGAAACCCCATCTCTACTAAAAATACAAAAATTAGCCGGGCGTGGTGTCACATTCCTGTAATCCCAGCTACATGGGAGGCTGAGGCAGGAGAATCACTTGAACCGGGAAGGTGGAGGTTGCAGTGAGCTGAGATCTCGTCATCGCACTCCAGCCTGGGCAACAGAGCGAGACTCTGTCTCAAAATCAAAACAAAATAAAACAAATTTGCATCCTCTGTCATGCTGGCCACCTGTCAAGGGCTTGAGCATTGCAGGTGGCCAGTGGCAGTCACACTGCACAGAGCAGATACAGAAGACGCCCACCACTACAGGCAGTTCCATGGCTGGTACTGGCTCTGGCAGTTCCTAGGCCACGGCTACATGCTATGCAGGTGACATCCATGAGAGCTTTGCTCCCAGAGCTCAGCACAGACCTTGTCACAAAGTAGCTATCCAATAATTATTTATTGAAAGAAATGATGGGATGAATCCCAGACTCCGGAGTAAGCCACCCCCTCACACACACACCCCTCCCCTGACTCTCAAAAACCACAGCCTGCCACAGCACATTTGCTAAAAAGCAAAGGCAATAATAACCCTGGGTTCCGTCCAACTCATGCCCTGTACCCAGGCCCTAGGAGGGCGAGGGCTTAGTAGGTATCTTCAGGGTCAGAGCCTGAGTCCTCGCCTTGTTGGTTCTGAATCTGACTTTGCTTCCGGTACAAACAGGCCACCTGCGGAGAGAGGGTGGGACAGGGTGGTCAGAAGCTCCCTGGCTGCTCCCACCTCCACAAGGTTCCAGAGAGGCCACCACGCTAAAAAGCTGGTAGGGCCAAGCAGCTGGGCGGCCCACCCCTGCTTCCCAGGGCCTCACCTGGGCACTGGTGGTGGCCTGCTCCGGCTGCTTGTCTTCACGGACTCGAATAAACCGAGGGAAGCGAAGGGAGATCCCCTTGTCACTATCCACCTGCGGAAGCGGGATGGAGACTCCTGCAGTCCAGCCCCAGCGACTCCCTGCTCAGTCTCCTCCCTCCTCCACTCTGGACTGCTTCCTGATCCACACGAGGGGGCCGAACGATGGGTTGTCATAAGGATTAAACAAGTTGACAAAGTGCTTGGAACCGTACCCGGGGCACAGTAAGTGCTTAAGAAATGCCGCCTGTTGGCCGGGCGCGGTAGCTCACGCCTGTAATCCCAGCACTTTGGGAGGCCAAGGTGGGTGGATCACGAGGTCAGGAGATCGAGACTATCCTGGCTAACACGGTGAAACCCCACCTCTACTAAAAATACAAAAAGAAATTAGCTGGGTGTGGGGGTGGGTGCCTGTAGTCCCAGCTACTCGGGAAGCTGGGGCAGGAGAATGGTGTGAACCCAGGAGGCGTGGAGCTTGCAGTGAGCTGAGATTGCGCCACTGCACTCCAGCCTGGGCGACAGAGCGAGACTCCAACTCAAAAAAAAAAAAAAAATGCCACCTGCTACAGCCGTTACGATAATGATGGTAATTCGGGCTGAGAGGCTGAACTATGGGGCCAGGGCATGGGTTCTAGAACCTGACTGTGGGATTCCGATCCCAGCTCCCAACTCTCAGGACCCACGTGATCCGGGGCAGTTACTCAGGCTCTCTAGGGTTCTACATCCTCACCTGTAAGATGGAGATGCTTGTGTCACTATGTCTTAGGGATTTTGAGAGGATTAAATGAGTGTCTATGAGTGACATGCTGATGACCACACAGCACCCGCTGCACAGCAAGGGCCGGATACACACCGGCTCCTGTCCCTTGTTACTAAGGGTCCCTGGCTCTCTAACGTGCAGCATGGTAAAAACATTTTTAAAAATTAGATCAAAAATGTAAGTTCTTGGCTGGGCATGGTGGCTCACGCCTGTAATCCCAGCACTTTGGGAGGCCGAGGTGGGCGGATCACTTGAGGCCAGGTGTTTGTGACCAGCCTAGCCAACATGGTGAAACCCCGTCTCTACAGGCACAGGTCACCATACCCAGCTAATTTTTGTTATTTTTTGGTAGAGGTGGGGTTTCACCATGTTGGTCAGGCTGGTCTTGAACTCCTGACCTCAAGTGATCTGCCTGCCTTGGCCTCCCAAAGTGCTGGGATTACAGGCATGAGCCACTGTGCTTGGCCTGGGAATTCTTTTATTTAAGAAAATAATTTTTTTTTTCTTTTTTTGAGACAGAGTCTTGCTTTGTCACCCAGGATGGAGTACAGTGGTGTGATCTCGGCTCACTGCAATCTCTACCTCCCAGGTTCAGGCGATTCTCCTGCCTCAGCCTCCTGGGTAGCTGGGACTACAGGCACCCGCCACCACACATGGCTAATTTTTGTATTTTTGGTAGAGATGGGGTTTCACCATGTTGGCCAGGCTGGCCTTGAACTCCTGACCTCAAGTGATCTGCCTGCCTTGGTCTCCCAAAGTGCTGGGATTACAGGCAAGAGCCCCCATGCCCAGCCCATTTTTAAAGAAAAAAGGTTTTGACCTTTTTTATCTGACACTCAAATAAAATGCAAGCTCATCTTCCTGATCCTTACCTGGAAGAGCAGACGTGAGCTAAGGTCCCCTCCCTACTCTGCTCTCTGTGTGCCCGCCCAGAATCCCACACAGGGCCACGCCCAGGTCCTCTGCCACTCACCAGGCCCCGCGCAGCAGGGTAGATGGGGGAGAGGGAGAGGTCAGCACACTTCACCTCCCACACGGCGCTGGGGTCCAGCCAGTGGTCGGGAATCACAGCACCATCTATCCGCACGTAAGGGCGTGGGCTGGGCAGCACCAGGGCCTGCAGTGAGCAGAGGAAGAGAGGAACAGAGGGTCTGGAATCTCAAAGTCAAGGCCAAGTGTTGGAGGGCTGGGGAGAGGGAGGAAGGGAAAAAAACAGACACCCCCTAGAAGTAAACAGAAATAGAAAGTGAAAGAAGGGAAAAGAAACAAGACACCCCCTTGAAGTAAACAGAAATACAAATAGAAACAAAGTGAAAGAAGGGAAAAGAAACAAGACACCCCCTTGAAGTAAACAGAAATAGAAATAGAAACAGAAAGTGAAAGAAGGAAAAAGAAACAAGACCCCCTTGAAGTAAAAAGCTGGGAAAGGTGGGAGTTGGGAGGAATGGGAGATGGAAAGAAATGAAAGGCCCTGGGGGCTGAAGCAGGACATTAAAGACAAAAAGAGGCAGAGAAAGGGCCAGAGATCTGGAGGAAGGAGACAGAGACACAGTGGGACAGGGACAGAGATGTAGAGAGAGAAGGCAATGGAGAGAGAGAACCAAAGAATGGGACAGAGATGGTGTCAGGGTCCGTGTGTCCCCACCCACATCTCGTCTTGAATAGCTCCCATAATCCCCATGTGTCATGGAGGGACCTGGTGGGAGGTAACTGAACGATGGGGGCAGGTTTTTCCTGTGCTGTTCTCGTGATAGTGAGGAAGTCTCACGAGATCTCACGGCTTTATAAAAGGCAGTTCCCCTGCACATGCTCTCTTGCCTGGCGCCATGTAAGATGTGCCTTTGCTCCTCTTTTGCCTTCTGCCATGACTATGAGGCCTCCCCAGCCGTGTGGAACTGTGAGTCCAGGAAATCTCTTTTTATAAATGACCCAGTTTTTTTTTTTTTTTTTGAGACAGAGTCTCACTCTGTTTCCCAGGCTGGAGTGCAATGGCATGATTTTAGCTCACTGCAACCTCTGTGTCCCGGGTTCAAGCAATTCTTCTGCCTCAGCCTCCTGAGTAGCTGGGATTACAGGCATGTGCCACCACACCCAGCTAATTTTTCTATTTTTAGTAGAGAAGGGGTTTCACCATGTTGGTCAGGCTGGTCTTGAACTCCTGACCTCAGGTGATTCACCCACCTTGGCCTCCCAAAGTGTTGGGATTATAGGCATGAGCCACCACGCCCGGCAAGTCTTGGGTTATTTCTTCATAGCAGTATGAGTATGAAAATAAACTAATACAGATCCAATATGTAGGACAGACACTCATGCCTGAAATGCCTGTGACCATGACAACATACATTCACATTGATCAGGGCTCACAGGCACTTCACAAGGAGCAGCTATGGCACCTGCTGTGTCCTGTGGCTAACCCCTGATGTGAATGAGGCACAGGGCTTAGGGAGGTGAGGCTCCTTGAGCAGGATCACCAGCTAGTAGCTGGCAGGGCTGAGACATGAACCCGGAGATGCTGGACTCCAAAGCCAGCTCCACTGCCTGCTGCCCTCCTGCCCACACCTGGAGCCCCAAGATGGTGGAAGCCAAGAGCCCTGCATGGAAGGACTGTGCTGTCAGGGGCAGAGGGGAGAGGGGTGGAGGCTGAGGCGCAGCCGCCATGGCTCACCTTGAGGCTCTGGTGATGCTCCTCCAGCTCCTCGTCGCTGAAGCCAGTTCCAAGCTGCAGGGAGGAAGCGGGAGGTCAGAGGCTCAGCCGGCCACAGGCCCAGCACTTGCTCCTGCCATCTAAAGCTGTGTATACTCGTAGCCCCCACCCGCTTCCGGTCTACGCAGTATCCACAGAAAACCAGGGAAGTAGGGAGCTGGGGGTGTGGAGCATCCAGCCAGAGACTCCCGGGTGGGAATGCTCTCCCAGCAGACCTGCCGTGAACCACTCCCTGTCTTCCGCTTTATGGAGAAACTCTTGCTGCTTCCACTGACTCCCTGGCCCCAGGAAGTCACTCCCTTATGCCCACCCACAACCTCACTGCCCAGTAACTGGCTGTCCTCACTTCCAGTTTTTTTTTTTTTTTTTTTGAGACAGGGTCTAGCTCTGTCACCCAGGCTGGAGTGCAGTGGTGCAATCTTGGCTCACTGCAACCTCCACCTCCTGGGCTCAAGCGATCCTCCTACCTCAGCCTCCCAAGTAGCTGGGACCACAGGCCTGCGCCACCACGCCTGGCTAATTTTTTAAAAAAGTTTTTGTAGAGGTACGGTCTCACTTGTTGCCCAGGCTGGTCTCGAACTCCTGGGCTCAAGTGATCCTCCCGCCTCAGCCTCCCAAAGTGCTGGGATTACAGGCGTGAGTCGCCATGCCCGGCCCATCTCCAATGTTAACATTGCCAAGAGCTTCTTTCACCTACCAAAATAGGAAAGGCTAAAAACTAGCAGTAATGCTCGATGCTGGCAGATACGCAGCAAGTGGGCAATAACGACTGATATAAACGTCACCTGGAAAGCCCCTTTTGCATTGAGAGTCTTAAGGATTTTTTTTGCTTTTTGTCCTGACAATAGCTCGTTTAAAAATCATTCTAAATAATGCAAAATGGTGGCAATGTAGATTGGTGGCCAAAATATTTGTGAATTATAAAAATCACTTCTGTCGCTGATCATTTAGCTTAACGGACACTAAGTAATCACGTTACCCATAAGAACAAAGCTGGCAACAACTTGCCCACACAGCCACAGGGAGCTGTTTCAGGGCACTGGGGCATAGCACTTGAAAATTCTTGTGCAGGCATTCAAGTCCTGTTGCCATATTGCTTAAGGGCATATATAACATTGAAAATAAAGTACTTCCACAGTAAAAAGGCAGAAAATAAAATTACTCATAGAGAAGGATCACAACTTTGCAAAAATGTAAATAAAACATTCCCTCAAATGTCACTACTGTGTGTCTCTGGGCGGTGGGATTCTAGGTGATATTTTGTTCTGTTTCTGTGGCAAAAGACCCAGATTTGTTGGAGAGGGGAATATGGGAAATACATAAGAAAATCTAGTCCAAAATGTGCACAGCTTTAAAGAAAAACTTTAACTTGAAAAAAAGTAAATCACTTCACATTTCCCAGAATTCCTTCCGGCTAGGGGTGGGCCATGGAGCAAAGTGATGAGTAACAGAACTTGAGCAGAAGGTGTTCACTGGCTGAGGCTGACTCAGGGTCCAACCCCCTTTGCTCCTTCCTGGTGCGTGGAGCAGGCACAGCCATGAGGGCTGGAACTCCTGCAGCCACATTGTGATGATGAGGCCAGAGGCACACGACAAAAAAAAAAAAAAAAAACGTGGGGAGAGACAGGAGGAACCTGAATCCCTAATGGCATCAGACTGCCCCCTCCACACTTCTCATTTCATAAGAAGAAAAACCCTTTTCTACCACTATTTGTAGCTAATCTCAATCTCTCACTGACACACATTCCTGACATCTTTCTATCCCAGCCCATTTTTCTATATGAAGCAAGAGTTGCTTATAGAACCAGAAAAAGTAAATAAAAACTGGGGAGAACGAATCCTTCGCAGGGGGATGTGAGCGCCCCTCGGTCTGGGTTGTGCAATAGGAAGTCCCCCCGGGAGTCTAATCTCCTTCCCTCCTGCTTCTGTCATCAGCCCCAGTCCCCCAGGACCTTGCATATGGCCTGCAGCTCCTCACTGTCCTCGTCGTAGGAGGCCAACAGGAAGCCCCCGTACCGGCCGGCCCGCTTCCCCCGGCCCAGGTAGGCGCCGATCACCACCAGGTCCAGGGTGTCACCCACGCCATCAAGGTAGTCCTTCTTCAGCTGGGAGAAGGGGAGGCAAGAGATGAGAAGGGGGAGCGCCCAAGGCGGGGGCCTCACTGCTGGGCAGGGGCTCCTTGGTGGACTGAGGAGGGACTGGAGGTAAGTCTGAAGGGAACTTCCAGAAGGAACCCCAAGGATGGCCCCTGGGAAGAGCCTGGACATGGGAAGGGTTTCTAGGTTTAAATAAGAACAAATGGGGCCAGGCGCGGTGGCTCACGCCTATAATCCCAGCACTTTGGGAGGCTGTGGAGGGGAAGTGCGGGGGGTGGATCACCTGAGATCGTGAGTTCGAGAACAGCCTGACCAACATGGAGAAACCCTGTCTCTACTAAAAATACAAAATTAGCCGGGCGTGGTGGCGTGTGCCTGTAATCCCAGCCACTCGGGAGGCTGAGGCAGGGGAATCGCTTGAACCCGGGAGGTGGAGGTTGCAGTGAGCCGAGATCGTGTCATTGCACTCCAGCCTGGGCAATGAGAGCGAAACTCCGTCTCAAAATAAATAAATAAATAAATAAATAAGAACAAACGGGAAACGCAGGCGGGATCGATGGGACCTCAGGAGTCAGCCTTGTCGCCCTCCTTCTCTCAGGACAGAGACGTGGCCAACTCACTCTGGCCACTCCTCCAAAGGGAGAGCATTTTCCCATTCATTCAAACACGTTCACTAAGTGTTAACCATGTGCCAGGCAGAAGCTCAGCCTTGGGGGCACAACAGTGCAATTTCCTGAGACAGGAAAGGTCTGTGCTGGAGGGAAACCAGCCAGACAGACATAAGTACACAGGAAGAGCAGGTCAGCAGGCCTGGCCGGCTCAGTGCCACAGTGCCTCCCGCTCCGGTCCCCTTGTCCACCCCTCACTGCCCCTCTCCACTCAAACATCCATCAACTCTTACTAATGACAGGCTCCTGCTCGCTGGCCCTCAACACACCCGTCCTCCACTCAAGGGGAAACCCCAGGAGCTTCACACAATGATAACCTGACTGTGACTCCCGGCACGGAACCTCCACTGACTTCCTGAAACCCTCAAGAGGAAGATCCAGCTTTATCTCACAGTGGCCCCAGGTGCTGTCATCTGGGGCCTGCTCCCCACTCTGAGCTCACCTCGCGCCTCGCCTGCCCTTGCTCCCTGCACACGCAGAGCCTGCTCCTCCCTCAGGGTCTCTGCACCGGGGTTCTCCTCCCTAGTGCTCTGTCCCTCACCTTGGGAAAGGCTCTTTCCTGATCACCCGGGGCACTCCCAGCCCCTCCTTGCTAGTCCGGAGCTGACTTGCTTTTGTTCATGGCGCCCACTCCTGCCTGTCTTTCTCTTATTCATGTCCTGGCTGAATTCCTGCCCAAGAGCCTGGCCCAACACGGGCAGCAGGCTCAGGAGAGAGAACCCTCATCTACGCTGTACCTCGTGGGATCTGCGGGGCTCAGGCTGGGGCTGTTCTCAATCAGAACTCGTGAGCAAGGGCTTGCAGCAGGGAGAAGGTCTGAATTCGGCTTCAGCAGGGGGCTGGGGTGGGATTGTGAAAAGGGGCCCTGAGCTCAGACAGGGTACACAGTGGAGGCTCGAAATCCACTGCCCAGCTGGGACAGACCTCCAGACCCGGGGCGGGGAAGGCCTGGTTGGGGGGCGGGAATCACCTTGAGCCAGTTGTGCGATCTCTTGGCGATCTCGTAGGTGGCATCAACATCCAGGGTCTTCACCATCAGCCCCTCGCAGGAGTCTGAGGGAGACACAGAAGCGTGGTCCTTGGGAAGCCCTGGCTCATAAGCGCTGTAGCAGGCAGGATTCTGGTCAAACGGTCCAGGACTGGGGACAGGCTGGGAGGCCGGGGTCAGCGCAAGCTGCAGACCTCGGGAGAGAAGAGTGAGCACCCTCACCTTTCACCGACTGCTCCAGGAACTCAGCGATCTGCTCGACGTCCTTGGTGTCCAGGGAGGTGGCGAAGACAAACTCGCCCTCCGTCTCCACAAAGTTCTCCCGGAGCAGCTGCCGGCGCCGGGAAAGGGGCTCACGTACCAGGGACTGCAGGGCCGGGGAGGAGAAGAGAGATGAGACATCTTTGTGAAAATAGACAATAAGCCCTAAATGTGAGGCAAACAGGACATGTGTGGGTCACAACTAGTGACAGGGTTCGTGGAAAGCCTTGAGAGGGAAGAACCCCGATGTCAGAAGGATTCTGAGAGCTTAAAGCATGGGGCTAGTCACTGGCAAGAGGGCCCGACACCATTTAGAGTCGGTGACTTCAGGAGCATCAGACGGGGGGCTGCGGCCTCACTGGAGCTTGAATTAACACTTTATGGGCATCTCATCAGTTTTTTTTTTTTTTTTGAGATGGAATCTCGCTCTGTCGCCCAGGGTGGAGTGCAGAGGTGCGATCTTGGCTCACTGCAGCCTCCGCCTCCTGAATTCAAGCGGCTGTCTTGCGTCGGCCTCCCAAGTAGCTGGGACTACAGGTGCACGTCACAAGCGATCCACCCACCTCAGCTTCCCAAAGTGTTGGGATTACAGGCGTGAGCCACTGCACCCGGCCTCATTCCCAAGATAATTAAAAAAGAAAAAAAAAAAAAGTCCTCCTTTCCTTAGAATTCCAAAAGTTTTCACCGAGTTTTTCCAGTACATTTACAGTTTTGTGTTTTGCTTTGAAATCAGTTCCAGCTGGACCTTGCAAGAGTGTGTGTCAGAGAGGAAGGGGGTGATCTGAATGTTTTTAAACAAAGGACAAAGCAGTTGTCTCCACATATCAACACTGACTAATCCGTCTTGTGGCTTTGAATTGCTTTTCTCTTTTGTTTGATTGGTTCCCATCCACGCGCAGTGTTTCTGGTCTGCGCTTTGCTCAGGGCTTCTCTGTGTTGATGTTAAACTACCTTCACCGCTTGCCCTCCAGGGGGACATTCACGTGTTTTCCATCGACAGTTTTTTTCTGTTGTAAAATTGTGTTCATGAACATTTTGTATGAAAAGACGAGAGAGAGGAGCCACAAGGGTTAAGCAGGTACAATTTATCTGGGGTCAGACCATTTCAGGTTTACATCCCAGCCACACACTTCCTAGCTGGTGACTTCAGGCAAGCGTTTACCTCTGTGCACCTCAGAGCTCCCGTCTGTAAAATGCAGCAATACCTACTCAGGGCATGTCTGGGAAGATCAGCTGAGCCCATGCTACCCAGTGTAGCCGCCACCAGCCATGTGTAGCAATTGAGCCCTTGAAATGTAGCAAGTTCAATCTGAGATGTGCTAAGGGCAAAACAGTCATGGGCTTTAGAAGACTTAATCCAAGAAAAGAGTGTAAAATTCCATGTTATTAATTTCTTATATTCATCACACATTGAAAGGATAATATCTTAGACACTGGATTAAAGAAAATATGATTTTATCTGTTTCTTCTTACCTTTTAATATGGCCAGTAGAAGCTCTAAAATTAGAAATGTAGGCTACTGCAGTGGCTCATACCTGTTATCTCAGTGCTTTGGGAGGCGGAGGTGGGTGGATCACCTGAGGTCAGGAGTTCAACACCAGCCTGGCCAACATGGTGAAATCCCAACTTTACTAAAAATGCACAAATTAGTTGGATGTGGTGGTGGGTGCCTGTAATCCCAGCTACTTGGGAGGCTGACACAGGCGAATCACTTGACTGCCAGAGGCGGAGGTTGCAGTGAGCCAAGATCACACCACTGCATTCCAGCCTGGGTGACAGAGTGAGACTGTCTCAAAAAAAAAAAAAAAAAAAAATCTTGGGGATGAGGACACATTAAAGAGAAAAAAAATGATATACTTGACTACATAAAAACAGTTCATCCTTGTTCAACTACTACTAATAAAAAAATTTGTAAAAGTAATAGCTCAAACAAGTCCTATACAGCAAAATAGGCCATCAACAAAGTTTAAAGAAGGAATATTTGAAGGAATGAGAAGAAATATTTGAAATGCTCATGGGAGACAAAGGAACCAGCTGAGCAGGGATGATCAAATCCTGCAGAAAAATGCACAAAGTATCCAGCGTTTGGAAAGCACCTGATGCTTGATTTTCCTCTCCCCAGATATCACAGTAAACAAAAATCAGACTCCAACTGTCTTCCTACAGTAATTTCATGCAGTGAAACATCAGTTTGCATCATAAAATTGGGAGTTTGGGCACCGAAGGCATCTCTGCATTAGAACCACTACCAGCTCCACCTGTCCCGGCGAAGGACAGATGGACCTAACAGAGAAAAAACGTTTTCAGACCTGGAAGACATGAGTGAGAACCCACCAGACAGGCAGGCAAAAGACACGCGGAGGCAAGTCACGGAACAAATGCACGCAGCCAACAAACCTGAAAAGATGATTGATCATCAATATTCATTAATAAGACAGAAGTTACCAAGTTATCACAAGATCGTTGTTCATCTACCAGATTATCATCTGGGATGGGCCGGGCGTGGTGGCTCACGCCTGTAAATCCCAGCACTTTGGGAGGCTGAGGAGGGCAGATCACGATGTCAGGAGACCATCATGGCCAACATGGTGAAACACTGTCTCTAATAAAATACAAAAAATTAGCCAGGCGTGGTGGTGCGTGCCTGTAATCCCAGCTACTCGGGAGGCTGAGGCAGGGGAATCACTTGAACCCAGGAGGCGGAGGTTGCAGTGAGCCGAGATCATGCCACTGCACTCCAGCCTGGGCAACAGAGTGAGACTCCGTTGCAAAAAATAAATAAATAAATAAATAAAGATTATCTGGGATGATGATGATTGCAGCTAATTTTTTTTGAGAGCTTCCATGTACTAGCTACTGAGTTCCACACCCCTGTCCCACCGTTTAGCCCTCACCCTAACAGATAAGGCACCTGCCACTGTTAGCTCCTTACTGTAGATCAAGAAACTGACACAAAGAGAGGCTGAGTCATTCATCCGTAGCCACGCCGCTAGGAAGGTTAGGGCTGGGATATGAAGGCGTGTGGCCTGGCTCCAGATTCCTGACACCCTAAAGCAAGCTGTTCTCAAACTGTTGTCTTGAGACCTCTTTACACTCTTAAAAATTATTCAAGGCCAGGCATGGTGGCTCACGCCTGTAATCCCAGCACTTTGGGAGGCCAAGGTGGGCAGATCACCTGAGGTCAAGAGTTCGAGACCAGCCTGGCCAACATGGTGAAACCCCATCTCTACTAAAAATACAAAAATTAGCTGGGCCTGGTGGCGCACATCTGTAATCCCAGCTACTTGGGAGGCTGAGGCAGGAGAATCGCTTGAACCTGGGAGGAGGCAGTTGTAGTGAGCTGAGATCGCTCGTGCCACTGTACTCCAGCTTGGGTGACTGAGCAAGACTCTTATCTCAAAAAAAAAAAATTCTTCAAGACTCACTCCATAGAGCTTGTTCATGTAGGTTACATAATATTATAGTTATACCTATTAGAAATTTAAAATGAGAAATTAAAAAAATAAATCCAATATGCTAACCCAAATAATTTTTTTTTTTTTTTTTAATAGACACAAGGTCTTTCTATATTGCCCAGACTGGTCTTGAACTCCTGGGCTCAAGAGATCCTCCCGCCTCCCAAAGTGCTGGGATTACAGGTGTGAGCCACAGTGCCTGGCTCTAAATAACATATTTTGATGAAACATAACCTATGTTTTGAAAAAGTGGTGAGACTAGAGGCATTATTTTACACTTTTGCAAATCCTCTAATATCTGGCTTAACAGAGGCTGGATTCTCCTACGTGTTTCTGCGACACTCTTCTCATTGCAGGACCTGAGGAAGATGCACCTCACGCCAACGTGGAGTTGGAAAGAGAGGGACCTCGGAGATGTCCTTGAAAGAGTCTTAAGGAACCTCAGGGGTCCTCAGACCACACTTTGAGAACTGCTGCCCAAGTGTGGCCTCCTGGCCATGTGAAGTGGCAGAGTCGGAAATGGAAGTCAGATGGGCAGCTGCCAGGCTCACACCCCACCCCATCACCCCTCAGCTGCCCCTGGACAGGAAGCTGGAACTCACCTCTCCATTGAGGTAGATGAGGTCGAAGGCGTACAAACACACCTGCACCTGGATCTCGGATGCATCCACCTCCTGGGTTGGGGCACAACGGAGTTCGTGAGTGCAGGAAGGTGAGACGGGGCACTGTGCCTGAGGCCGACAGCATTCATCTACCGGTCTCCCTCTCACCCCACCTAACTGGCTGCCCATCTGTGAGGGCAGCCATGCTGCTGGCTCCAGGTGCTGGATCGTAACGGCTCTCAGCTAATTCCGACAACCTCATTCCCCTTCACCAGATATTTGCTCTCCTAGCCTTTTCTGCAGCTAATGGCAGTAACATGGCACAGTTCTGGCCAATGAGATGGAAAAGGGGAAACCTGTGGGGTACAGGTTGTGGGGGTTTCCAGAACAGATCTTCTTTCATAGTAAAACAACAGAGATGCAGGAAAAGGGCCCTTCCCCTCTTCCTACGTGGGATGCTGGGATGAGAATGTGATGGCTGGAGCTGTGGCAGCCATTCTGCAGAAGGCTGAGAGAACTGCATCCAGACTGACACTCTGCCCTTCTGGGCACTGGGCAGGACCTGCAGCCAGGACTGGGCGGAAGATGAGGAATTATGGGGCCTTGGCAAGCAGTGGAGCGGGTGATGCTACCTTGCGTTTGCGGGTGGTGAGCACTTGGAATGGCTGGATCTGCTTCTTTTCATGGTCCCAAGCCACAGCTTCGGTGTCCAGGATAAAGGATGTGACCGATGGAAGTTTAATCTGAAAAGTGAAGGGAGAGACCCAGGGCCTGTGAGAGGTGGAGGATGAGGTGGAAAGACAAACACGGGGAAATAAATTCCCTTTTCCTTCTGCAGCTCTCAAGATGCACTAACAAAGAGGCACGTGCACACAGATGCTTTTCTCTTATTCCCCACCAAGAGCATACAGAAACTAATGTCTCTGAGAATGAAATATTTGGTCCCACAAGCTGGAAACCCAGGAGCTCTTGTCATTTCCCTCCTCCTGTCACCCACATTCAGTTCCTCAGTAAACTTGATGATTTCCTAAGCCGTCCACTTCCCACGTCCTCAGCTCCGCCTACTGGGCTTCCCTGTCCTGCACCGACCCCCTCCAATCCAGCTTCCCCATAGCAGCCAGGGTGACACTGGCAAGCCCCAAATCCGATCACAGCACCTCCCTGCTAAAAACCATCCCCATGATTCCCCAAAGCTGTGGGGACTCTCCTGGGTCAGCCTGGGTTGTCCCTCGCCTCACCTGGCTCCCTGAGCCTCTCTTCACCCCAGCACGTGAGCCTCTCTGTTTCTCAAATAAATAGGTAATGTCTCTTCCACCACTGGGCCTTTGCACGTGCCGTTCCCTCTAGAACCCCTGCCCCTGTCTGTCTCCTCCACTGGGAAGCCTTCTTTTCCCTCAAGGGAACACTGTTGCCCAAGCCAGGGGCAGCATTCATGTTGTATCCTGGAGCCAGGTAGCTTCCCTGACACCAAGTCTAAGCCACGCCTGTTTCTTTTTGAGTCAGAGTCTAGCTCTGTCACCCAGGCTGCAGTGCAGTGGCGTGATCTCGGCTCACTGCAACCTCCGCCTCCCAGGCTCAAGCAATTCTCCTGCCTCAGCCTCCAGTGTAGCTGGGATTACAGGCACATGCCACCATGCCTAGCTAAGTTTTGTATTTTAGTAGAAACAGGGTTTCACTGTGTTGGCCAGGCTGGTCTCGAGCTCCTGACCTCAAGTGATCTGCCTGCTTTGGCCTCCCAAAGTGCTGGGATTACAGGCATGAGCCACCACGCCTGGCCTCTTTTCTTTTTTGAGACAGTCTCCCACTGTTGTCCAGCCTGGTGTGCAGTGGTGCAATCTCCGCTTAGTGCAGCCTCTGCCTCCCAGGTTCAAGTGATTCTCCTGCCTCAGTCTCCCAAGTAGCTGGGACTACAGGAGCATGCCACCAAACCTGGCTAATTTCTGTATTTTTAGTAGAGTCAGGGTTTCGTCATGCTGGCCAGCCTGGTCTCGAACTCCTAACCTCCAGTGATTCGCCCGCCTTGGCCTCCCAAAGTGCTGGGATTACAGGAGCCACTGCGACCGGCCAGGCCTGTTTGTTACATAGGCTCACAGAATGCTGGTCCTTTCCCGTGGAGCCCGGATCTCCACGTATAATTACAGAGCCAACTGCAGGACTCCCTGGTGAAGGTCTGCCTGCTCTGCTGGGCTGTGAGCTCAGTGAGGGCAGAGACCATGGCAGGCCTGCTACACTCCCAGCCTCCAGCACGGGACCTAGCTCGGAGCAGATGCCCAGTAAATACTTGCTGAACAAATGAGCAAAAGCAGCCAGATGCAAAAGACTAGTGCCGTATTATACCACCAACAGGAAGCTCTAGAACAGGTAAAACCAACCTGTGGCGACAAAAAAGCAGACTTGGGGTTCCCTCTGGCGCATGCATGGTGTGGGGCAGAGGAGGAGGCCTTGCTTGGCTAGGGACACGAGGAAATATTTGATTTTTTATTTTTATTTTTTTGAGATGGAGTCTTACTGTCACCCAGGCTGGAGTACAGTGGCCCGATCTCAGCTCGCTGCAACCTCCGCCTCCTGGGTTCAAGTTATTCTCCTGCCTCAGCCTCCTGAGTAGCTGGGATTATGGGGCACCTGTCACCATGCTCAGCTAATTTTTGTATTTTTAGTATAGACGGGGTTTCACCATGTCAGCGAGGCTGGTCTTGAACTCCTGACCTCAGGTGATCCACCCGCCTCAGCCTCCCAAAGTGCTGGGATTACAGGCATGGGCCACCGCGCCCAGTGGAAATATGATAGAATGATGAGAATGTGGAAATATTTTACACGTTTATTGGGGTGTTGGTTACTTGGGTGTACGAACTTTTCAAAACTCATCAAACAGCATAGCGCACACTGAAAATCACTAACTTTTAGGGAAATTACATCTTAAGAAAATCGATTTAAAAAACAGTGCTTGGCACTGAACAGGAGCTCCCCTAACACATGCACTGAACTGTGCCTCTCACCGTCACTGTCTCTAACAGGCAGAAAGCTGGGCACTGTGCCCCCTGCTTTCTTAAATAACTTATTTCCTATTTAATTAGGGGCAGGCAAAGAGAAAGGCTCTTTGATAGGGGACTCCTCGAACAGGCACAAGACCCCTACTGGGTGCAGAGAAGTCCTCAACTCTGGGGCCTGTGAGGCCCAGCCCTGTATGACTCTGAGCTGCTATTTCTGAGGCTTGGGGCCTATCCATGGGCTGGCCCCCTCCAAACTCGTCCTGACTCCTTCTCCCCACGTTCCTGGCTGGAGAGGCTGCAGAGTTAGACTCTGGCTTTCCAAGGCTTTGTTGCACTAGGGTGGCCATGGAACCCAGTGCTGGACAGTGACTCCCAGCTGCAGTCCACGGTAGGGGTGTGGGTGTGGGTGGGAGGTGTCCAGGAAAGTATTAACTCAAGCTAGAATCCCTTTTCCCTCTTTCTGTCTGGAAGAGTGACATCTGTTTGGGAAACTCTAAAGGGACAAGCACTGGCACTAAAAGCCAACCAGCCAAGGACAGCAGGGGATAGAGGTAACGATAAGCTGGGTTCAGCAGGACATCAGTGCTCAGCCAAGTCAGTGCTGGGGTGCCCGCCTCTAGATGTGAGAAAAAATCATATGTGCTTACACCATGCAGGACTGAGTGCTCTGTCATTTGCAGCCAAATGCAATCTGATCCCTCCCAATAAACCCTGCACTGTGCCACACTGGCCTAGATGGGCCTCAGGCCTTTGCAACCCTGACCACAGACCCTGGCAGAGTGCAAGTGCATGGCAGACGCCCACCTTGGGGATGCGGCTGATGATGTCCGGGTACTTCCCAGTGTTGTCTTCCTGATTCCTGCTGAAGATCTTCACCTCCCCGCCTTCCAGGGCGTGGATCTGTCAGGATGGGAGAGGGGAGGGGAAATCAGCCGAGTCCCCTCATGTGGCCTCACCTTTCTCTTCTGACCCCACCTGCACTGGTAGAAGGTTCTGGAAGCTCTGGAGGAGGAACTGGTGCGGAGCCTTGAGCGAATCATCTCCTCAGTTCCAACAGCACCTCCCAGCCCCGTCTCTGGAAGCCCCTACCATCATTTTCTTCTTCATTTCCAATCCCTACGCCTCTCCCCATGTAAGCACATGCACCTTGCTGCATGTGGGTGCTGATTTGTTTAAATGTCATTATGCTCTAGATCTCATTCTGATTTTTTTTTGAGGCGGAGTCTCGCCCAGGCTGGAGAGCAGTGGTACGATCTCTGCTCACTGCAACCTCCACCTCCCGGGTTCAAGACAGCCTTCCGCCTCAGCCTCCCAAGGAGCTGGGATTACAGGCGCCCACCACCACGCCTGGCTAGTTTTTGTTATTTTTAGTAGAGCCAGGCTGGTCTCAAACTTTCGACCTCAGGTGATCCTCCCACCTTTGCCTCCCAAAGTGCTGGGATTACAGGCGTGAGCCACCACGCCCAGCCTCTATGTCTATTTATTTTAAGACAGTCTGGTCACAGCCCTTGAGCAGGGCGGCATATATAGCATCTTATATGTATGTTATTATTTCGAGGAACAGTTGTCAAGAAATCATTGTCACTATCATAAATCATCTTGTGTCTTTTTTCTCAACACTATTTTGGAGAACCATCTCTGATCCTGTGTCTATTGGATCCATCCTTTTTTTTTTTTTCTTAAGATGGAGTCTCACTCTACCATGGAGGCTGGAGTGTAGTGGCACGATCTCGGCTCACTGCAACCTCTGCCTCCCGGGTTCAAGCAATTCTCCTGCCTCAGCCTCCTGAGTAGCTGGGATTACAGGCGCACGCCACCACACTGGCTCATTTTTGTGGTTTTAGTAGAGATGGGGTTTCACCATGTTGGCCGGGCTGGTCTCCTCAGGGGTCCACTTCCTATAACTGCCCTGAGCCCTGTGGCTTCCACCCACTTTGCCTGCTTACCTATCCCCAGGTGAGAAGGCCCCACACTTGCCAGGACAGAAAAGACACAACACATTCTTACAGACCCCAGGACCAAGGACGCCTGAGGCCCTGGATCACAGGACACACATGCACGTCACAGCATGAAGGGGTCATGTAGGCACCTCCCAGAATGGCTGTTAAAATGAACACACCCACCAGCAGCCATCAGCGGAGCCCAAGTTTCATGAGCTCCCACTATCATCGGTCAAGACTCTGGAGGATTGTAGCTTCGGATAAGCTGGTGAGGTAGTTAAGACCACACCCTAGAGGCCAGGCACAATGGTTCACACCTGTAATCCCAGCATTTTGGGAGGCCGAGGTGGGTGGATCATGAGGTCAAGAGATCGAGACCATCCTGGCCAACATGGTGAAACCCCGTCTCTACTAAAAATACAAAAAATTAGCCGGGCATGGTGGTGCGCGCCTGTAGTCCCAACTACTCGGGAGGCTGAGGCAGGAGAATCACTTGAACCTGGGAGGCAGAGGTTACAGTGAGCCGAGATCACGCCAATGCACTCCAGCCTGGGTGACAGAGTGAGACTCTGTCTCAAAAAAAAAAAAAAAAAGACCACACCCACTGCATGGAGGTGGATGCTGAAGCCCAGAGGGATGAGCAAGGGCACCTGGGCAGTCTGTGGCACAGGCTGGCTTGGAGCTCAGGCCTCAGTGACCCCACACCCCTGCTCTTTGACGTTTTCCTGTCTGTGGAAGGGACATGTCCCACTCCCCATACCTGTGCCCTCTGCCCATCATATTTGTATTCACAGGTGAAAGCTGCCTCCTCAAAGCGTTTCAGGACCTCGCTGACGCCCCGCGTGGGATGGGCCAACATTGGTTTCAGGGGAATCCCTGGGAGAAGAGGAGAGTGAGTTAGAGGAGAGGGAAGGCAATGGATTAGAGGGGGAGCATGGCGAGGAGAACTGCTAATGGGCCCCAGGACCATTCTCCTTTCTTGCTATTCAGTCACGAAGCCTCCCACATTTTAGAAGGGGACCTAGCCTCCCACTGGGCACTACAGCCCCCAGCCTTCCTTCCAGCTGGGAAAGGCCATGTGATTGGAACCCACGCAGCATGTGCAATGCCTGGCTCACATCCTTGCAAGGAATCTGGTTGCCTCCCCTCCCTCCTCTGCGTCCCTCCTCCCACAATTAGAACAGGGAAGTGAGCCACATTTGATCACAGACATTGGGGTGACAACCTGTGGAGGGCAGAGGGACAGGACACAGGAACCTGGGTCCCCGGGTCATCCCTGGGACACAGCTGCACACCTGTACCTTCCCTGGCCACCTCCCTTGCTCTGAACACTTCTGTGTGAGAGAAAGAAATTCTATCCGGCCTGACCCACTGCCTTCTGGCCCATTTTTATTTACTTATTTATTGTCTCACTCTGTCATCCAGCTGGAGTGCAGTGGCGCGATGACAGCTCACTGCAGCCTTGAACTCCTGGGCTCAAGTGATCCTCCCACCTCAGCCTCCCGAGTAGTTGGGATCACAGGCACACGCCACCATGCCCGGCTCCTGTTTATCACAGCAGCGACGCCTACACCCTATCTACTCCACAAGGGGAAATTCCAAGGAGAAAAGCAGTGGGTTTCACCACCAGGGAGGAGCATTTGGTTTTGGTGGGGAAGAGGACCCTGCAGGTTCTGAGAGGGGCGCCTACGATGGCCACCCTCACACCGACTCAAGAGGGGGCAAGGCTGCTGCCGGGCTGGTGAGCGCCCCTGGGGCCTGTACCTGGACTCAGCTTGCAGTGCTCCGGGAGACGTTCCAGGCCGTGCTCCAGCAGCACGGGGATAATTCGGTCCAGGTCGGGAACCTCGCTGGGGTGGGGGGTGAGAACAAGATAGGGGAAGCCTTTCTAGAACTCACAGTTTGGAAAGAGAGCTCGGCCTGCTCCCAGAAGCCTGGGCTCCCGGATGCCTCTGCCCACCTCAGTCAGCACCTGCCAAGCTCCTCTTGCCACCCTGTCTCTGTGCTCTCCCTTGGTGTCACTATCTGTTACTTTGTTTCCCTTAGTCTGGCCCTGCCCCTGTTCCCTATCTGTCACCACAAAACCAGCAATTACCTACTCGGCTACACGAGACCACTCAAGGATATAGTTTTTAAGAAAATGTTTTTGGCCTGGCATGGTGGCTCATGCCTACAGGCATCCCAGCACTTTGGGAGGCCGAGGTGGGTACATCACTTGAGCCCAGGAGTTCAAGACCAGCCTAGCCAACATGGTGAAATCCTGTCTTTACTAAAAATACAAAAGTTAGCCAGGGGTGGTAGCACATGCCTGTAGTCCCAACTACTCAGGAGACTGAGGCAGGAGAATCACTTGAACCCTAGAGGTGCAAGTTGCAGTGAGCTGAGATTGTGCCGCTGCACTCCAGCCTGGATGACAGGGCGAGACTCTGTCTCAAACAAAATAAAAATAGACAAATAAATAAAGGTTTTCAAGGCTAGGTTCCACCTACAAAGATTTTGATGTAGCTGGTGTGGGGTAGGCCTGAGGTCAGCAGCTGGTAGAGCCCCACATGCAGGCAGAGTTGAGCTTGCTGACCGGACCTGTTCACCGCTCTCTGCTCAGCACCCAGGGGGGGCCCTGGGCCCAGAGCAGCCCTGGCCCAGAGCAGGTGCTCTGAGGGCATCTGTGGAACTGCCATCGGCCCTCCTGCCTCTGACATCCTCTCTGGGGCAGTCATGATCTTGGAGTCACCAGCCCAGGGTCAGCTGCTGGCCTAGGTCCCTCCACATGGCTCTCTCTGGAGCCCTCGTGACCGCTCCATGGATGTCCTCTCCATGACTATCAAGACCATTCACCATGTGTCAGTCACCTGCTCTCTCTGGGTCCCTTAAGGCCTTTCTGCACGCACAGCCCTGTCTGGAACTCAGAAACCTCATGATGCCTGCTGCCCTCCCTTGCTGTCAGCCCCTTTCTTTTTTTTTTTTAAGACAGAGTCTCACTCTGTTGCCCAGGCTGGAATGCAGTGGCGTGATCTCAGCTCACTGCAGCCTCTGACTCCTGGGTTCAAATGATTCTCGTGCCTCAGTCCCCCAAGTAGCTGGGATTACAGGCTAATTTTTGTATTTTTAGTAGAGACGGGGTTTCACCATGTTGGCCAGGCCGGTCTCAAACTCCTGACCTCAAGTGATCTGCCCGCCTCGGGCTCCCAAGTGCTGGGATTACAGGTGTGAGCCACTGCACCCAGCCGCTGTCAGCGTCTTTCTATATCTCTCCTAGGGTCACTGACCCTTCACTGTTTGCCACCTTCCTGATCTTTGTCACCATCCTTGTGCCAAGCACCAGTCTTGTCTAGATCACCACCTCTGCTCTCAGTCACCCAATGACTGGCACTAGTGATGCCTGTCCATCACTTCACTGGCCCTGCCTACTGCTCCTCTGGCTCCGCCCCATTCCTGGCACTCTGCCCACAGCCCCTGGCAACTCCGCCCACAGCCCGGCTCTCACCAGAATGTCTGCTTTAGGATCATGCCTTGCTCCTCCAGCCAAGTCTTTCGGGCCTCTGCTGTCTTGCCCTTCCCAGCATCCACCACGGCTGGTGGGAATTCTAAGAAAAGACCCACCAGAGGCTTTGGAAGGCGCCCAGTCCTTGGCTACACCAGGGTGCACAGTGGGTGGTTTGCTGTATGGCAAGGAATGCAGATGCCACGGCCCAGGATGCTCCCCCCAGGGGAGAGGAGCCTGGGATGGCAGGGGCCTGCTGGGGAAGGGACGGGCATGGGCCTCTGAAGAGGAGGGGGGAAGCCCAAGTTAACTCCAGCGAGGGACACAGAGACAGGCCACAGGAGCTCACCTTGGCCTGGGGGCGTGAGGCTCACGGCTTGGGAGAGGGCGGCCAGCACCGACTGCTCTGCCAGCCCAAGGCGCAGCCGTCCGCTCAGGGACCTGGGGAGAGAGCAGGCCAGGGAAGGGGGCTTGTCTGCACCTCCCCGATCTTGCCTCCTCCCTTCTCTGGTCTCCCCAACCTTGACGTGTGTAGACCCTCTCCTCAAAAACCAGAAGAATTTTCTGAGCCTGGAAGGGACCCCAGACATCACACAGTCCCATGTGACAGATGAGGAAACTGAGGCCAGGCAGTAATGATCCTGCCCACTAGCATGGACTGGGGAGGGGCACAAGTAGGTGCACCAGCACCTCCCATCTCAGCTGCCCTGATGACTGTGATGGTCAGGACCCCAGCATGGTCCTTGCTTTGAGCCAGTAGCAGGAGGCAAGTGGCTTAGTTTGCCTCCCCGTGTCTCCATTTCCCCTTCTATAAACTGGAGGTGAGGGTAACAAGACCAATCTCACAGAGTTGCTGGTAGGAACTGATGAGATAAGGCACGTGGCACAGGGCAGGGCACCCAAGAAATGCTCCATGATGTGAGCCGTCAATGGATTTGCTCTCACTGTCAAGGCAAACAAACCCCGGCTTCCTGCTGCAGGGGCCGCCCCAAGCCGAGGCAGACCTCACTAATCAATCACAGCACGATTCACCCACAGGGGCCCAAGGGCCTTCTCTAGACAGCACTACCAAGGGACAGAAGCTGGCCTGTGAAAGGAAACAGTGTCCCTTCCCACTCTTCAGGAGCTGGGCCTCCTGCTCATGCTTTTCTCATCCAAGGATGGTCAGGGCATTTGTGATGATTCCAGCTGCCAGTCCCTCCCTCCTTTCACCTCCAAGCCTGCAGTCCCCCTCTGTAGCCTCACAGGCCCACACACTTACCTGGCGATGAACCGGGCTTCTGAGTGGTGGCAGGCCACAAAGAGGCCTTTGATGATGTCTATCTTCTTGGCTGTGGACTGGAGAGTCAGGGGAAGAGCCGTCAGTGCCTGGTGAAGGCAGGGACCACACCTCCACCCCACCAGCCGTGCTGCTGCCTTGCATTTTGGAATACCTGCTCTCCTTCCCTCACCCCATCCCCATGTCCCAGCTCCCATGGCCGCCCGCTCTTAGGGCAGTAAGAACAAGCTAGCTCTCCTCCTTGCCTCCCTCTCCCTTTATCCAGGAAGTATTTACTGAGTCCTGTCATGTGGCAGCCACAGCATTAGGTCTGCTAGACTCTGGAGAGGAGAATCCCCTAGGCTTGGGTACAGGAAGGAGGAGAGGAAGCTGTGCACCCCACGAGAAGGACTGATGCGACCCAGCTGATGGTCCACCCAGAAGCCTTCCTGACACACGCGTGGCCTCAGGTCCCCAAGATGTCTGGGGTCCGGGGTGAGCGGCCCGCCCCACTCACAGCACTGCCGGTGAGCCTGGCGATGTCGCGGAACTTGCTGAAGACCCCGGAGGCAGTGAGCGGAGGTGGTGGCAGCATGAGCCTCTGGGTGCTGCGGCTATTCTCGGCCACAAGCCCCATGTCGCCTTTCTCGGCTGCCTCAGCCCGGACGGACTCCAGATGCCGACCTTCAGGGGAGAGTGCGGGTGGGGGTGTCGAGGGTGACAGTTGTGGCTGCGTGTCTCCCTTCTCTAGTGGCCTGGATGAATTTTCTCCAGCTGTGTGCGCTTGTGGCGAGTCCCTGCACCTCCCTGTGTCTAACGCTCGCCCACTTGGTAGAAATGGCTTGAGGAACATGCCCCCAGCTACGCTGGCTGTAGGAAGCCGGCAGGAAAAGCAGTGGATGAACGAACATGACCACACTCGGCAGAGATATCCGGGCCGGTGTCATCAGGGCGCGGATGGGATTTAAAGCCACACGTGGGGCAAGATCACTAGGGAAGTGAGTGTGGACAGAGCAGAGAAGGCCAAGGGACCCTTTCCTCCGGCGGGTCATGAACATCTCTGGCAGTGACCAATGACCCTTCGGCTTGTTTTGGAGCCACCAGCTTACACACGTGGGATGTGCTCTGGCCCCACTTACTGTCCAGAGCTGGGTCCCGTGGGTGCCTGGATGTAAGAGCTGGGGAGGTAGAGCCTCAAGTCACGGTGACAGCTGTGACAAGCAGCTCTCAACCTATCAGAACCAACACACCCTTGTCACCAGATACTGTGTGTCACCTCTTTTCTGGTCTGAAATGAAATGGGGAGATAACATAACCTGCCTACACCTATCGAGATAGCACCCTAACCCTAACACAGAAAAGAATGAAAGGGAAAGCAATCCGTAATGAATGAACAAGCGCGCGTTTCAGTCCACAGACGCTCAGCCGCGGCACAGAGCACATGAGGGTGGGCCTCGCGCCCGATGCGAAACTGCCACAAATGGGAGAGCCGACGGTGTGAGCTTCATTGATGGGACGTTATCGAATCACACGTCAAAGGGGATGGGATTCTCCAAAGTGGCCAACAACTCACAACAAACCCGGGACTTGGACAGCCGCGGGGGCCACAAGGCAGCACAGCGAGGAGTGTGAGTGTGAACACGACACATCAAGGCTGGAGGCATGAGACAGTGGGAGAGGCCCTGGCTGCCATGGATTGTTGGGCAGGAAAGCCAGCATCTGCAACTTCTTTTGTGAGAAAAACAGATCCTTCTTTGTCCAAGCCAATGTAGTTGGGTTTTCTGTTACCTGCAGCTCAGAGTATTCTTAACCGACCCCGTGTGTGCTGGGTCTGGTATGACGTCAGTGCTCCCAAAACACATCTTGAGTGAATGAGTGAGAGAATCTTGAGTCTCATCTCCTCTGGCTTCCATAAGCCCGTAACTCTTTCCTGATCCAAGTCAACCTTTCTCAGTCCCTCTGTCCGCTCATGAAAGCCTGAAACCCCCGCCTTCTCTAAACGTTGGTCCCCATGGCCCTAAGCCAGCTCCAGTGCTCCCAGCACATCCTCTCCCCAGGCAGATGAGAACTCACCAGTGGGTTGTCATCCCTCCTACACTGACCACTACCAAACCCTGGGCTCTGAGCCAGACCTGACGAGCCTCAGACCCCTGTTTCCAAACTTCCTGGATGGCCCTGGGGGCCCACAGATAGAGGTTGCTCATGCCTGCCCCATGCTGGGGTGATTAATGCCCCCTGCAGGTGCCTGCCCCTCATCAGGGTCCCAAGCTGCCAATGGCTTTGTCATCCATCCAGTCACCCAGGGAGATCCTGGAGGCATTCCTCCTGCCTCCTCACCCTGACACCCACTGTCTGCCAGATCTCTCCTGCCCTCTTCTCTCTTCTCTACAGCTGGGGTCCAGCTCCTCTTCCCCCCGGATGCTGCCCCTTGCCTGCTTACAATCTTCCGTGGCTCCCCAGTGTCCTCACGATAAGCACCGAGCACTCCAGGCCCTTGGCAGGCGGGCCATCCGCATCACCAGCCTTTCCACCCAGCACTGGCGGCTGGGCCCCTTCAGGCTGCTGGCCCCCCACACGCCATGTTCTTTCCTCCTACTCCTTCCAATCCCTCCAGTCAAAGTCCTTTCAGACCTCTCTAAGCCCCAACCTTCCATCTCAGCCCCCAAATACTGCTGTCTCTGCCTCCAGCATCTTTCCCCAGCCCTCCCCTTCCCTGCACCCCACGGCCCCTATCCCAACACAGGCCTGGTCCTCCCTCACCTGAACTGCTGCCCCTATGTTCTCTCCCACACCCCTGCAAATCTGTCCCCATCAGGTTCTCCTCCCTCTGAGCCTTTTCCTCAACCCCGTTTCACAGCCTCTCTCCACCATCTCTCCGATCCACCTGACCTCTGCATTTTCTCTGGCTGAGCTCCTGTCCTTCCAGTCCCTCCAACCACAGTCCCCCTTACCTGTGGCCTGGGCCACCGCCTTGAGAAGGACGCCATCACCCACGCCAAGCTCCAGGCCCTGCTGGGGTGGCCCAAGGTGGTTGAGGCTGAGGTAGAGGACAGGGAGGAGGTCTGGAGGCGACAGGGCCACCACGGAGCGCAGCAAGTTGCTCAGCGTCTCCACCATCCGGAGCCTGGAGGAGGGGACGGGGGTATGAACACGTGGTTCTTCAAGGTCAAAGTGTGGTGTAGGGGTGGGGTGGGGTTTAAGGGGGCGGACATGAGAAAGAAATGGAGAAAGAAGAGGAAAGGGCTCAGAACAGTCCCAGGCTCTGGGGCCTGGGGCCATGAGGACAATCACAGATTGCCGGTAGTGAATCCGCCTTTGCGAAACCGTAACTGAGGAAACTATGACAGTGGAAAGAAATCACACCTAACCGACTCCATCTTGCTTCTAACCTTTAAGCTGTCCTTGTTCAGTCCCAGGCACAGGCAGAACTAACTTGGGGAAGGAATTCGGTTCATGGCTTGACTCTGAAACGAAATTCGTAATAGCCCTTTCTGGAAAAGACCCCTTTTTGCCTAAGGACCTGCCTTTGCCAGACTCACAAATTAGCTACAAAATTAGAAATTTAGGTTTAGGAGTCACGCAGCCTCTGGCTCCTCAGATTTCTCCTGGGAATAACATCACTGTGGTAAAACCTAAGATGAGTGCTTGAGATAGTTTGCAGACCCTGCACTCAGTCTGACACCACCCAGACTGTAATCTGGCTCAACCAGTTCTGCCATCCCACCCAGGAACAGAAGACAGCAAGAAAACCTCCCTTCGACCCCCTGTGAGTCCATCTCCAACCTGACCAATCAGCACTCCCCACTTCCCAAGCCCCTACCCACCAAATTATCTTTTAAAAACTGCTCCCCAAATGCTCAGGGAGACTGATTTGAATAAAAATGAAACTCCGGTCTCCCACACAGCTGGCTCTGCGGGAATTACTCTTTCTCCACTGCAGTTCCCCCGTCTAGATAAATCGGCTCTGTCTAGGCAGCGGGCAAGGTGAACCCACCGGGAGGTTACAGTGGGGGAGTAAGTGAGTGGGATGGTAACAGTGATAAAGATGGTGATGATCAGCCCAGAGAAATGACAGCTGATGCTACGGAGCATTTTCTAAATTCAGGAGCTGGCTTTGAGCACTTTGCACCTTTTTTTTGAGACGGAGTCTCACTCCGTCGCCCAAAGTGGAATGCAGTGGCACGATCTCAGCTTACGGCAACCTCCACCTTGTGGGTTCAGGTGATTCTCCTCCGGAGTAGCTGGGACTACCGGTGCGCACCACCATGCCCGGCTAATTTTTTTTTAATTTTTAGTAGCGACGGGGTTTCAACATGTTGGTCAGGCTGGTCTCGAACTCCTGACCTCAAATGATCCGCCCGCCTCGGCCTCCCAAAGTGCTGGGATTACAGACGTGAGCCAACACGGCCAGCCTTTTGCACCTTTTAACTCATAGAATCTTCACAGCTCCCCTCTGAGGTAGGTACCATTATTATTTCCGTTTTACAGATGAAGAAACGGAGGCACAGAAAGAGTCCGTGGCTTGCCCAAGGTCACAGATCGAGTAAGTATCAAGCTGAGATGTAAACCAAGGCCGTGTCCCTGAGGACTGTGCTCCCAGCCACTAAGCTGTGCTGCCTCTAAAAAGAAAACCGTGTTTCTGTCTAAAACATCAAAGCTGGAAAGAATGGGTTTGTTACTGGCAAACTTAGGGGGCCTCATTAGAAAGAGAAGCCATGTTTTTCTTACAGAAGTCTCATTACCAAGGTTTTTAAGATGCAGAGAAGAAATACAGAAACCAACATTAGGGAAATCCCTCAGTAATAACTGTAGGCAAGAGTCAGCACTGGATGGTGGAGTGGGTGGAACAGCCCCCACCAAAATGCATGTCCACTCAGAGCCTCACAACATGACCTCATTTGGAAATAAGGTCTTTGCAGAGGTACCTGTAGATTAACACGAGATCACAGTGAATTAAGGTAGGCTCTGAATCCAAAAAGCATCCTTACAAAATACAGAAGAAGGCCGGGCACGGTGGCTCAGGCCTGTAATCCCAGCATTTTGGGAGGCTGAGGCGGGTGGATCACTTGAGGTCAGGAGTTTGAGACCAGCCTGGCCAGCATAGTGAAACCTCGTCTCTATTAAAAATACAAAATTAGGGCCAGGCGCAGTGGCTCACGTCTGTAACCCCAGCACTTTGGGAGGCCAAGGCGGGTGGATCACAAGGTCAGGAGATCGAGACCATCCTGGCTAACACGGTGAAACCGTCTCTACTAAAAACACACACAAAAAAATTAGCCAGGTGTGGTGGCGGGCGCCTGTAGTCCCAGCTACTCGGCAGGCTGAGGCAGGAGAATGGCGTGAACCCGGGAGGTGGAGCTTGCAGTGAGCAGAGATCACCCCACTGCACTCCAGCCTGGGCGACAGAGCGAGACTCCATCTCAAAAAAAAAAAAAAAAAAACAAAAAAAACAGCGTGCTGGGAACAGCCTGAAATGCTCCACTCATGTTGGAGAACTGAGAAATGACATGTGCTATGTGAGAACGAAGGGACACTATCCAGCAGTCACAATAGGCTCGAACCACTTAACCAACATGGACACATGTGGAAACGGGGTTGATAGTGAAGGCAAGAAGCAGAATGAGCCGTACCCATGATAATTTTGTTTGTTTGTTTTTGAGACAGAGTCTCACTCTGTCACCCAGGCTGGAGTGTAATAGCGTGATCTCAGCTCACTGCAACCTCTGCCTCCTGGGTTCAAGTGATTCTCATACCTCAGCCTCCTGAGTAGCCGGGATTACAGGCACCCGCCACCATGCTGGGCTAATTTTGTATTTTTAGTAGAGATGGGGTTTCACCATGTTGGCCAGGCTGGTCTTGAACTCCTGACCTCAGGTGATCCACCCACCTCGGCCTCCCAATGTGTGGAATTAAGGCATGAGCCACTGCGCCCAGCCTCCATGATAATATTTATATAAACTAAATACACAGGGGTGAGTGCAGGGGGTGAGGAGGACAAGGAAAGAAGAGGAAATGGGGACAGAGAAGGGGGCTGGGCAGGGACAAGCGATGCTAACATGCTGCTGAGAAGGACCAGGGTGGGGCAGTGCCATGCACTGGGCATCACTGGGGTGGGGCGCTCTGCAGGGAACCTCTGTGAATGAGTAGGGGGTCCTCGCTATAACTGAGACCTGACCTTCTTTCGTGAACATGGAGACATGTAAGCAAGACTGAAGTCACTTTTGATGACTTAGGGTGGACTAGAAGTAATCACGGACTGTCTGCAGCAGTGCCAGCCATCCCAAGATGGAGCCTGTCTCCCGTGCATCTGGGCTCGCCATTGTGTCTTGCTCTGACCATGAGAATGAGGCAGAAAGTCAAGAGGACCTGCAGCCGCTTTTGTGACCATGTCTGACATCCATGATCATACGCCCGAGCGGGGTCAGAGGCCAAGTTGAAAGGATTTGGCGGAACAAGGCAGCACGGACTGCCATGCAGAGGACAGACCCAGAAGCGTCCCCGACCCCGCCCAGGCAGGCCTGATTAGTTACCGAGCAGACACCTCCTCGATCTTCTCAAACGTCCGGGCCACGGCCAGGTAAGGGACCCTAGGGAAGGAAAAGAGACGCAAGAGCTACAGTGGTGCAGGCTATACTACACTGCCCGTCTGGACCCTTGCTTCCTCACACCTCCTCGGGACACGCTTGCCAATACCCAAATGCATGAGCTCACTGCCCAGGGCTGTCTCTCTGTCCCTTTCAATGCTGCTGATTGTCGCCAAAACACAGGAGGGAGAGACTTGACCATTTCTCCCAACCAAGGCTCTGCTTAGAGAGCCTCCGGCGGCAACAGGAACTGGAGGGAGACAGTCTGAAAAGGGAGAAACCTCACTTCTGGCCCGGTTTCCAGCAGGCATCTTCCAAGGGATGATAGTTGTTCTTGGCAGGATTGTAACCGCATGGGTCCAAGGGTCTACGGAGGCAAAAGGGAGATTGAATTGCATAGAGCCCTGGGTCAAAGCGAAGTCATTCCTCCAACTGTGATGTGCCAGGCTCTGTTCAAGGCACATGGTGCAGAGCTGGATGAAAACAAAGTTTGCTAACCCGGAGCTCACACTCCAGCAGGAGAGTCAGAGGAAAGTGGGCAAAAAGCCCCCACATAAACACATCATTAATTTTAGGTGTTAAAAAAAATCTTTCAGAAAACAAAAGAAAGCCGAGTAGAGGGAGAGGATGAGATGACAGGTGCTGCTTCACAGGGTGGTCAGGGAAGGCCGGAGACATCTGGGCAGAATGAGGGGAGGGGTTAGCACAGTAAGCAGCAGGGGAAGAGTATTCCAGGCAGAGAGAATAGTGTGTGCAAAGGCCCTGAGGTGCAGACACACTTGAGAAACAGAAAAGGGATTGCATGGCTGGGGTGGGACAGAGGGAGGCGCGTACAATCCTGGGTGTCGCAAAGTGCCAGGTGCCGTGCTAACACCACATCGATTAACAATCAGACCTGGGAGGAAGGGACCTTTCCTTTTTTCTTGAGACAGAGTCTCACTCTGTTGCCCAGGCTGGAGTGCAGTGGCATGATCTCGGCTCACTGCAACCTCTGCCTCCTGGGTTCAAGTGATTCTTCTGCCTCAGCCTCCCAAGTAGCTGGGATTACAGGCACGCACGACCACAGCTGGCTAATTTTTTTGTATTTTCAGAAGAGATGAGGTTTCACCATGTTCGCTAGGCTGATTTTGAACTCCTGACCTCAAATGATCTGCCCGCCTCCGCCTCCCAAAGTGCTAGGATTATAGGTGTGAGCTACCGTGCCTGGCCGGAAGGGACCTTTCTAACTTCCTTTTCCAGATAAGGAA
Organism: Pongo pygmaeus; assembly: GCF_028885625.2. NCBI lineage: Eukaryota > Metazoa > Chordata > Mammalia > Primates > Hominidae > Pongo > Pongo pygmaeus. Next base: position 54,194,577 of record NC_072393.2, read on the forward strand.
ACTGGGGCACAGAGTGGTTAACTCACCCATGGCCACACAGCTGGTAAGCAGCGCAGCTCTAGAGACCGTTCCCAACCTCTATTTTTTTTTGAGACAGGGTCTCACTGTCACCCAGGCTAGAGTGCAGCAGAGCAATGCACACTGCAGCCTCAACCTCCTGGGCTCAAGGGATTCTCCTACCTCAGCTTCTCGAGTAGCTAGGACTACAGGTGCAAGCAACCATCCCCGACTGATCTTTGTAAAGATGGGGTTTTGCCGTGTTGCACATGCTGGTCTCCCACCTCGACCTCCCAAAGTCCTGGGATTATAGGCATGAGCCACTGCGCCCGGCCTCAACCCTTATATCCTGAGTGGCTCACACTGACCCCAGCCAAACTCTGCATTCAGACTCATCTGGGTTCCAATCTGCTCTGCCTCAGCCAGCTGTGCCTGCTGAGGAAGCAGCTTCCCCTCTCTGAACCACAGCATCTCCATCTGTCTGGGGAGCTAAGGGGTCCCTACTATGACAGGTTGTCCGGAAGGTTACATAAAAAATGACAGTGAGGGTTCCCACTCCTGGGTGCATTTTATGGAACAATGAGGACTCCCCAGCCCCAGGCCTACAGCTGTACCAAAATGGGGACAAGGGTTGGGGGCAGAAAGAGACCTCAGGATATTTTTCAGCTCTTCAGCTGATTCTGATGCTTACACAGGGCATGGATGGCCAAGACAGATAGTGCCACTGCAGGGCTGTGCACGGCCTTTGGTATGAACTTGGGTTTAGCAAGCGGTGGCCGTCATTACAATGCGGCAGCAGAATGTGGTGGGCAGGGGACTCTAGAGCCAGTCAGCCTGGCTGGAACCCCAATGCTGCCACTCCCCACCTGTGTGGCCTGAGCAAGGCACTAAAAACAAATAAGAATAGTAGCACCGTGACAATGTGCTGATCATAATCAACGCCAGACCCTGGGCTAAGTCTTTCAGATCCTCAGAAGAGAGACACAGAAAGGCTAAATCACTTCCTCAAGGTCACACAGCTAAGAGAGGTGGAGCTGGGATTCCTAGCCAGTCCTCAATACTGTCCCACCTCCCTGCTTTACTTTTCTCATCCAGGAAACCAGGACAACAACAGAATCTACTCCTAGCAGTGTTACGAGGATTTGGAGCACTGGGTCAGGGAAAGCCTGCTGCTGAATGCCTGGCACGTGGGGAAGAGTGAATGGAAGAACATGCTTCCTTTCATCACTCTGCCCCCATCTGAGAGGTGAGGAAATTGGAGGGTAGGAAAGTTTGCCTGTCTCTTGGAGGCAGCCATCGGAGACAGAAGGGAAGTGACCATGCTAGGAACGGTGCAAGAAGAGCAGTCAGGCCGGGCGCAGTGGCTCACGCCTGTAATCCCAACACTTTGGGAGGCCGAGGCAGACAGATCACTGAGGTTGGGAGTTTGAGACCAACCTGTCCAACACGGAGAAATTAAAGGTGTTTGGAATAATCCCTGCTGTTCAGCAGAAAAGACAGGTGGGTTAAAAAGTATGATGCAGTGAGTCCAAAATCTCTTTGATTTGGTGCCTCTAAAAATGAAACAGATAATCACAAGAAATTCTTTCAGCTTTAACATTTCATGATTAAAGTTTAAGTCTAACAAAAAAGTGTCCGTCTCTACTAAAAATACAAAAGTAGCCAGGTGTGGTGGCGAATGCCTGTAATCCTAGCTACTTGGGAGGCTGAGGCAGGAGAATCGCTTGACTCCGGGAGGCAGAGGTCGCAGTGAGCCGAAATCGTGCCACTGCACTCCAGCCTGGGCAACAAGAGGAAAACTCCATCTCAAAAGAAAGAAAGCAGTCATAGTATCACTTGAAATAGAAAACGGAACTTTATATACAGTAAGACATTGATTTTATTAGGGAAACATATTTATAAATACACAAACACGGACACACACTCAGGAGGCACGATATGGCAATGGGGAAGAAATAACTGCTAGGAGCCAAAAACATTCCTTAGGGTCCCAGGCCTGGCCCTACCCCCACCTCCCTGTGTGACCTGGCGAGGCCGACCTAACCTCTCTGGGCTAATCATGTCAATGTGTGTAAAATGGCTAAAGTGCTCCCTTCCTCCACAGGAATACTGCAGAGAGGAAGTTAACGTGCTATTTAACCTCCCTGATAAGGTCTCAACTGGGGGTGCAAAATTGATGTCAAGAATCCTCCGAACACTTTTTTGTTAGACTTAAACTTTAATCATGAAATGTTCAAGCTGAAAGAATTTCTTGTCGTTATCTGTTTCATTTTTAGAGGCACCAAATCAAAGAGATTTTGGACTCACTGCGTCATACTTTTTAACCCACCTGTCCTTTCTGCTGAACAGCAGGGATTGTTCCAAACCCCTTTTCTGTTAATTTTTTTAGCTTTCAGGACATCAAGAATTCAAGAGGGAATAAAGTCCACACTGCTAACACCATCACATTGTATTTGAAAACACAATCAATCTTCAGAGGAAAAAAATAACTTTAGATGGATATATGATTATGTAAGAAATCAGGCTGGCCGCGGTGGCTCATGCATGTAATTCCAGCATTCTGGGAGGCTGAGGTGGGAGGATCACTTGAGCCCAGGAGCTCAAGACTGGCCTGGGCAATGTAGTAGGACCCCATCTCTACAAAAACTAAACAAAAATTAGCCAGGCATGGTGGTACATGCCTGTAGTTCCAGCTACCTGAGAGGCTGAGATGGGAGGATCCCCTGAGCCCAGGAGCACCACTGCACTCCAGCCTGGGCAACAGAGCAAGACCCTGTCTTTAAAAAAAAAACAAAAAACAAAAAACCCAAGTTCTATAAAGTGGAATTTTTGTCTGATTTGTTTCCTACCAGATCTCTAGCATCTAAAATCCAGTAGCTAACACACAATCAGTCCTTTGTAAATACTTACTGAGTAAATAAATGAGTCCATGATTGACTAGTGAAAAAAAAAATCTGAAAGTGCTCATTTAAATTTCTTTCGTGGCAGATTTCCTGGGCTTCCTAGGGGCCAGCCCCAGTGCTGGGAGCTAGGCAAGAAGACTAAGAAGGCTGGGACCTCGCACAGCCCTGGCTCTGTGGGAAGGAGCTTATGTCTGGTTAGGGAGGCTCTTTACCATGTGACAAGACATAAAAGAAAGTCTGACTCAAGTGCTGGGGACACGCACCTCCTCTCACACACAAAGGGAGAGGCACCAGGCTTCCCCAAGCAGGTGCAACAGGAGCTGGGGCCTGAGGGAAGCGAGCTGGGGCCTGAGGGAAGCCTGCCGGGCAGGGTGGGTTGGGAACAGTGTTCTAGGCCGGGGGCAAGCATGTTCAGAAGCAGGGAGGAGGCTGGGTGTGGTGGCTCATGCCTGTAATCCCAGCACTTTGGGAGGCTGAGGCGGCTGGATCACCTGAGATCAGGAGTTTGAGACCAGCCTGGCCAACATGGTGAAAACCGGTCTCTACTACTAAAAATACAAAAATTAGCCAGGCTTGGTGGCAGGCACCTGTAATTCTGGCTACGTGGGATGCGGAGGCAGAAGAATCGCTTGAACCTGGGAAGTTGAGGGTGCAGTGAGCTGAGATCGTGCCACTGCACTCCAGCCTGGGCAACAGAGTGAGATTCTGTATCAAAAAAAAAAAAAAAAAGCAGGGAGGAACGACAGGACATGGGGACATGGTGTGTGGAGGGAGCAGGAAAAGGCTGCAGATGTCAGGAGGCTGCAATGTAAGGTGGACAGGGCTGGCTCATGAGGGCACTGGGAAGCCCAGCATATCCTCTATGCTGGGGAGAATCGCAGATGGGTTTTCAGCATGGCAGAGATGGGGGGTGACCTCATCACTTTATAGGATATTTATCCACCCACACATCCTATCATCCATTCAACCAATCTTCAGTGCAGCCTCCTGTGTGCATGTTAGGTGTCGTGGGAATCAGCCCAGACATCTCTTCAAATAATTAACAAAATTACAGTGAAGCAATTAATTGCTTAACAACCTATTCAGTGTCCCACAGCCCCAGCACACTATGCATATCACAAGGGCCGGGGCAGGGCGGCCAGCTCTCTATGGTTCATCCCCGTGGGCCGCCCAGGGCTGGCAAAGAAGGGGTGTTCAGTGAATTTTAAGGCAGAGTAGACATGCCTGCAGGCTTCCAGCGCATACACTAAATCTGGTGAGTTCAGGTCAGGTGTACTGGCTCACGCCTGTAATCCCAGCACTTTGGGAGGCCGAGGTGGGTGGATCACCTGAGGCTAGGAGTTCAAGACCAGCCTGACCAACACGGTGAAACTGTGTCTCTACTAAAAATACAAAAATTACCTGGGTGTGGTGGCATGCACCTGTAATCCCAGCTACTTGGGAGAATCGCTTGAACCTGGGAGGTGGAGGCTGTGGTGAGCTGAGATAGCACCACTGCACTGCAGGCTAGGGGACAGAGCAAGACTCTGTCTCAAAAATAAAAAATCTGGTGAGTTCAGAGCCAGAGAAATAGAGAGGTAGGAAGTGAGGCCAGAGAGGGAGGTGGCGGCCAGTGGCCAAATGGGCTTAGATTTTCTCCTGAGGGCTCTGGGGAACCCTAGAGGGGCAGAGTCAACTGTGGGTGTTGGAGAGATCCCCCAGGCTCTACAGGGATCAGACTGAGGATAAAAGACTGGAGGCGGGGTCAGGGGGTGGCTGGGGCCATGGTCAGCAAACTCCGACCCTGGACCGTTTCTACAGGTTCTGGGAGCTAAGAATGGTTTTGCAACAGGGGCCAAATGTGTCCCATAAAGCCTAAAATATTTACTCTCTGGCTCTTTATAGAAAAGTTTTGCCAAGTCCTGCAAGAGGAGGAAGCCTGAGCTGGGGGTGGGGCTGTGGGAATGCAGAGAAGGAAACACACCTCGAAGACCCTTTCCAGACCTGGACACTGACTCACCCCTCAGCAGTTCCCTCCTTTCCTGGAGCCCCCGGCTTCTCTTCCTTCACTTCTTTTTTGATTGCTGGCTTCCGGGGGGCTAGGAATGAAGACAGAAAACAGTGGGTCTTTTCTCCTTCCAGTAGCCCCCACCTCCCATCCATTCTGCACCCAGCACCACGCCAGTGCTCAGGGAGACGGGAGACAGGCTGGTAGAGACAAGGCCGACTTTCCAACCAGCAGTAAAGGAAGAAGGGTCTCGCAGCATCTCAGGCCTCTGGAGAGAGGCTCACCAGCCTTCTGCCTGTACAACCCCGGGAGGTGGGGTGAGCAAGGGAAACTCACTGAAGAAGCTGCTGAGCGTCTTGGGAGCTCTCGGGGGAGGCTTGGTCTGCTCCTCCTCCTCCTGCAGTTCCTGCTTCGTGGCCTCCTCAGGCTCTGAAACGCTTTCCGTCGGGGTCTCTGCTTCTGCGGTGAGAGAGCTCAGATGGTGATGCAAACTCTTTGACCCTGAGACTTTTTTTTTCTTTTTTTTTACCCCCAAGATCATTCTGACCCTGCAGATGGAAGATCTAACTACACCTACCCTTTTCCTTTCTGTTAGCTTTGAGCTGAGATCTCAGGCCTGCTGTCTACTCCTCAGTGCTAACTAGCAGAATTCCAGCACTTGGCCTGAAATAGGAGACTTAGGAATAGTGGTAAAAAGAAATCTCATCGTCATGAGAAGAAAATATTCCCACTCCTCCCAGCAGCTGCAGAAAATCAGATACAACTCTGTATCCCTAAAATTCTCCCTGCAAGTGTTGTTTCTAACACAGGGGCCTCATGGACACTTGGACCACCCTGGGAGGGTAACTTCAGCCTCTAAAATCCTGTAACTCAGTTTGGTTGTCTAACTTAATTAATAACATTTAATTTACACCTATGACTTCTGAAAGCTATGAATACTTTTTATCTTTTACTTTTTCTGAGGTGGGGGAGTTCTTGTTCTGTCACCCAGGCTGGAGTGCAGTGGTACAACCATAGGTCACTGCAACCTCCACCTCCTGGGCTCAAGCGATCCTCCCACCTCAGCCTCCCAAGTAGCTGGAACTACAGGTACGTGCCACCACACCCAGCTCATTTTTGTATTTTTTTTGGTAGAAATGGGGTTTCGCTATGTTGCCCAGGCTGGTCTTGAACTCCTGGGCTCAAGTAGTCCACCCATCTCAGCCTCCCAAAGAGCTAGGATTACAGGTGTGAGCCACCATACGTGGCCTAGGAAGATTTTTTAAAGAATAGCTGGCTCTTTCCTTCTTTCCCACATGCATGGGGAAAAATAATAATTAAAAAAAAAAATCCGAGTAATAAAAACTATTATTCTTCTAGATTTGGCATTTAAACAATAAGTTTGAGAATCTATGCCTTGTTTAAATTAATCGTCCTCCAAAGACTTCTGACCCCAAAATCAGGAGGTGGGGCAGGGCGGAGGAGAGGACCAGAAACTCACTGGAGGTCTTCAGGGGCTTGGGAGGCGTGGTGGGCTGGTCCCCGTCTTCTCCTTCCTTCTCTGTTGCCACTTCAGCCTCTGTGAGGCTTTCTTTCGTGGTCTCTGCTTCTGACGACAGACAGAACGGTCAGATGGCAAAAAAATCCCATTGAACCTACAAGGGCATTTTGACTCTGGAGACAGTCTGCCCTCATCTGTCATCTGTTCTTTTTTTTGAGACAGAGTTTCGTTCTTACCGCCCAGGCTGGAGTGCAATGGTGCGATCTTGGCCCACTGCAACCTCCGCCTCCTGGGTTCAAGTGATTCTCCTGCCTCAGCCTCCCGAGTAGCTGGGATTACAGGCGCCTGCCACCACATCCAGCTATTTTTTTGTATTTTTAGTAGAGATGGGATTTTACCATGTTGGCCAGGCTGGTCTTGAACTACTGACCTCAGGTGATCCTCCCGCCTTGGCCTCCCAAAGTGCTGGGATTACAGTTCTATCTTGTACCAATCCAATGTGCCTGTAAAGCAGCGGGCCATGTAAGACCCTGCTCCTTGTCAACCCCAAGCAAGGCAGCGACCTTGAGGGGGTCCAGCCCCCATTTGCCTATGTAGCTGAGACATAAATGGTGTGTCTTTCCTTACAAATGATTCCTTTAGTGTTATTCACCCCAAAATAGAATCTGAAAGGGTTAAAAATGCAAATGACAGCCTGTTATAGACAAAAATAAAAATCTTTAAAGTTAAAAAAACTTACCTCTAGGGTCACAATAAAAACTGCAAAAACCAACTTGGGAAAAATCTGCCTTAGTAGAAAGAGGCCACCCCCGCTGCCCCTCACTGGACACTGACAGTGGCTAAAAGTGTAGTTTACAGTAAAATTTGTACTAAAAATTGTCAATAAGACATCAAATCTTTTTTTTTTTTTTTTTTTTTTTGAGACACAGTCTCCCTCTGTCACCCAGGCTAGAGTGCAGTGGCACGATCTCGGCTCACTACAACCTCCACCTCCCAGTTTCAAGGGATTCTCGTGCCTCAGCCTCCTGAGTAGCTGGGACTACAGGCGCGCGCCACCACACCCAGCTAATTTTTATAATTTTGGTAGGGATGGGGTTTCACCATGTTGGCCAGGCTGGTCTCCAACTCCCAACCTCAAGTGACCCACCCGCTTCGGCCTCCCAAACTGCTGGGAGTACAGGCGTGAGCCACTGCACCTGGCCAAGAAATCAGATCTTAACCAAATTTAAATCTGCCCTGGGAAAATGGACCTTTTATTTGTTTGCGGAAACAAAAAACCCGACAACGTTAAAGGCTGCAATTGGTGTAATCTCATGCAGGCCCCAGAGGATCAACGGATCAGATCTTTATGGTTGTTTTCGGTGGGTTCACCACATGCAGGGAACTCACTGGGTACTGCAAGAGATTTTAGATTTTTCAAAGGAAACCCAGCGACACCTGCTGGCCACTGTGTGAACTACTAGTTCGAGGTATTTCAGTTTTCAGTATTAAATCACATTCCTTGCAATGACATTGCATCTCTGCAAAGCTGGGTTTTCATAGGTTGCTGCTATAAAAATCAAGTACTGTACAAAAATCAACATAGAACAGGAAATGATGGTGGCAGTTTTCAATTGGATTCCACTGTTTAAGATGTTACAGAGTATCCAAGGCATTTCCCACAAGTAATTATGGTTATTTAAGAACAAAATACAGGCTGGGGGCGGTGGCTCACGCCTGTAATCCCAGGGCTTTGTGAGGCCGAGGTGGGCGGATCATGTGAGCTCAGGAGTTCCAGACCAGCTTGGTCAACATAGTGAAACCCCGTCTCTACTAAAAATACAAAAATTAGCTGGGCGTGGTGGTGTGTGTCTGTAATCCCAGCTACTCAGGAAGCTGAGGTGGGAGAATCGCTTGAGCCTGGGAGGTGGAGACTGCAGTGAGCCCAGACTGTGCCACTGCACTCTAGCCTGAGTGACAGAGTGAGACACTGTCTCAAAAAAAAAAAAAAAAGCACAAATACTACTTTTTTTCCAATGTATGTATAGTATCTAATAGTTGTTTGGACATAACTACTTAATCAATAGAACTGACAAGGTATTGGCCTAGGGGCATCATAAAAAAATTACTAAGACATCAAGGGTGCTGTGAACTAAGAATTTTAGGAACCTCAACTTTATGGTAAAATTTACAAGGAAAAGGAAATCATTTAGAGGAAAAATAGTTTCCATTAAATAAATATAAAAACAGCAAATAAAAATGGGAAACTGTGCCTGAATTATTACTAAATTAAGATGTCCAAACAAATATATCCCACAATGTTTTCAGAACAAAAGTTCCCATATTGGTAGGTGGAATTCCTGGGGTTGACACAGGCATCAAATCGGCAGGGTCTAAACATCCTGAGCTCTCAGGCCCCTGCCCTTGTGGATCCCCCAACGCGCGCACGCGCGCGCGCGCACACGCACACACGCACACACACACACACCTCCTCCTGGGGGCTCACCTTCCTCCTCCTTCTTCCTCTTGGCGTCTCTGTCCTCGTCCTCACTCTGCTCTTCCAGGACTTCCTGAATGGTCCGTTTCGGGAGCTGCTTCCGAGCTGGGGAGGCAAAGGGCTTGGTGTGGCTGACCTCGCTGGCTCATGTGCTCCCATCCCGGATAGCTCAGACCCACTGATGTAGCCCCTGGAAGGCTCTGGGCTCTCTCCCCTTCTCTGCCTGCACACAGCCACTGCCCCAGTGCAGGCCGCACCCTTCAATCCCTGCTGCTTCCAGGCTGTGTGACCTTGGGCAGGTTACTTAATTTTTCTGTGCTTTGCTCTCTCACGACTGCAGAATGGAAATAATCCCCACGAGTAAACAATGATGTAAGGTAATCGGCATAGTACCGATTCCAGCAGGTCCCCTGAGCTCCTCACTGCTCCCCTCAGATCTTAACTGCCTCCACGTGTTCCAGACAGCTTCCCCGGAACCTCAGAAATCTGGAAGTGGCAGGGAATAAACTAGCCCCAGGAGAGGCCCTCACCCCATGATCGGCAGGAATTGGTGGATAAATACCCTAGCTGCCTCACATCTCGGGGGTCACTCTGGAGCATTTACACCGTTCCCCAGAGAATCCCACAAAACTAAGCTCCAGCTGCCCAGCGTGTAGCAGACCCAACAGCACATCCTATGTTGGCTGCTCCCCTGCCCTGAATCACCCTCTGTTCCCTGCACCTCCTAAACAAATCACTTGCACTTGAATCCCTGTTTCAGAGCTTCAGAACCTGCTTCTCTAAAAGCCTCAAACTCAAGTGAGCTCATGATGAAGAGCTCACACAAAGTATCTTCACTGTTATATCTCATGTTGGCCATTGTGCCACCTGGTCCCCAGTCTCCCGGCCCCCAGTGGCTCCTTCACATGGCCCCAGAGGGACCTTCTATCAGCAAGGCTGGCACTGTCTCTCCCTGCTCAAAACCCTTCCATGACTCCACATTCTCTGCTTTATCCAGGATAAAGTCTTTTGATGTCTACTCCGATCCTACCTAATCTCCATCTGACCTTCTAACCCTTCCCACACCACATACTCCACCTTCTTTTATATCACTGCTAAACTGGGGTGTTTCCAGACATACCAAGTGGTTTCACCCCTCCAAGCCTCAGCATGTGAGGTTTGGGACATAGCTCAGTGTCGCTCCCTCTGAACAAGATCCCCTGACACACCCCCAAGGCCAACCTCAGCGTCCACCTGGAGCTCCCAGCATGCCCTCAGCCACACTATGACTTCCTTATGGCCACCTTTCATTCAGGGATGAACCTGCCTCCCCAGCTCACAGCCTTTCCATGGCTCCCAGGACCCACAGCACGAAGCCCAGGCTCCTTAGCTGGGTGCACAAGACCTTTTGAGATCTAGCCCCCACTCTCCTCTCCAGCTCACCTCTCACCACGTGCTATCCTCAAACTCTCCCTGCTCCCCAGATCGCATCCGATTCTCCAGAAACAAGGAAGTGGATGAGAGGCCCCAAACATCCCGTGCTGTTCCCACCTTGAGGCCTCTGCACGCGCCTTTCTTGTTTGAAACGCGTGCCTCTGTCCTTTCTCAACATGGCCAACCCCAACCCATCGTCTAAGACTCGGCTCAGCCATCACCTCCCCTGGGCTGCTTGACTTCTGAGCTCCCAGAGTACCCTGCGTCACCCAGCATCGTCCGATGGAAAGATCTGGCAAGCTACGTATGTAACCTTAAACTTTCTTGCAGCCACGTTAATAAAAAGGGGGAAAAAACCAGGTTGAACTTGGTTTGAAGACTCTATCTTGCTCAATACACCTAAAATAGTATGATTCCAACATTCTTTTTTCATGCTACGTCTTCAAAATCCAATGAACTCACTGCACATCTCAAGTTGGACACCAGATTTTCATCGGAAACATGATCTGTGTAGGTTTCATAAAATGTACAGCTATTCACATACCAAAGCTGTTCCAAAATGACGTGGAAAAAGTGCAAAGTCTTTACTCACTGAATCACATATTAGCTTTCAAATGCAAATTCAACTGAAAGGATCTAACATGAAAGATTCAGCTCCTCTGTCACACTCACCACGCTAAAGGGCTCAGTAGGCCGGATTGGACAGCAAGGACTCACGCTGCCCCGCGTTACGTGTGGGTCTCTTGACCTGTTCTTCCCCCACAGCAAACATTACCAGTCCCTCTTAGGTCAAAGACGCTGTTCCCCAGGCTGGCTTTCCAGGACCTTCTCACCTAGTTGCTCATCGTCCCCAATCCTGTGCTCTACACGCCAGCACACCAGGCCCTCAGTGGCTCCCAGGCCTTCTCAATTTCTATGTTCCCCTTGCCTAGCATGCTCCCCTCTTCCTTTGCTTGTTGCCTCTTCTTTGTCCTAAAGGGCTCAGCTTGGTTAGCCTCTCTTCTGGATGTCTCCCTTGAGCCATGGCCCCATACTTGTGTTCCCATATGAGCTGTGAGGCCTCCATCTCAGTGGATAACTGCAATCACAATGACCCACAATGACTGAGCCCCGACTGAGGGCTGGGCCCAGTTCTGAGCAGCGTACGCGCGTTATCTCCTAACTCAGATATTTCTGTGCGGTAGGTGCTCTACAGATAAAGCAACCTAAGCTCAGAGAAGGTCAGTCATTTGTCCCAGGTCATACAGCCAGTGGATGACTGTGCTCTTAACCACAACCCTAAGACCAGAGCGGTCATAAGGATGACTACCTTGGATGGGAATCCAAGCAGGGAAAAAGGCAGGTGACTGGCCGGGTGTGGTGGCTCACGCCTGTAATCCCAGCACTTTGGGAGGCTGAGGCAGGCGGATCACAAGGTCAGGAGTTCGAGACCAGCCTGGCCAACATAGTGAAACCCCATCTCTACTAAAAATACAAAATTTAGCCAGGCATGGTGGCATGCTCCTGTAGTCCCAGCTACTCAGGAGGCTGAGGCAGGAGAATCGCTTAAACCCGGGAGGCGGAGGTTGCAGTGAGCCGAGATCGTGCACTGCACTCCAGCCTGGGCAACAGAGCAAGACTACGTCTCAAAAAAAAAAAAGAAAAGAAAAAAAAAAACAAAGGCAGGCGACTGAAGGGGCAGGGGCCCGTGTGTTCTCACCTGTGCGACGCTTCGGGATCCCTGATGGGGAACTGTCCATGGGAGAGGTGTCAGAGAGGGAAGCGTTGTTTTCAGGAGATGTGGCAGGACAGGGCGGGGAGACCTGTGAGCAGTCTGGGGCAGGCTTCTGCAAGAGGAAAGAACAATTCTGGAGCGAGCGGGGGAAGGAGGGACTCCATTTCCCAAAAGTTGAGAGTAGAGGGGACTGAAACCTCTCTCTGTGTCTACCCTCCTTTCTGACCCTATGGTCTCAGCCCTAACTCAGAGCTGGCCTCTTCATGGTCCCATCAAGGACCCCCATAGCTCTTCTGTTTTCTGCAGTAACAGAATCTTCGATTCTCCTGCCTCAGCCTCCCGAGTAGCTGGGACTACAGGCCTGCACTACTATGCCTGGCTAATTTTTGTATTTTTAGTAAAGACGGGGTTTCACTATGTTGGCCAGCTCTACACAATGGGATGTCAGGGGAAATGATATACACCTCTTCGTATAGTTTTATGTTTATTTATTTATTTATTGAGACAGGGTATCATTCTGTCGCCCAGGCTGGAGTGCAGTGGCGTGATCTCAGCTCACTGCAACCTCTGCCTCCCAGGTTCAAGCAATTCTCCTGCCTCAGCCTCCTGAGCAGCTGGGATAATAGGCACCCGCCACCACGCCCAGCTAATTTTTGTATTTTTTTTATAGAGATGGGGCTTCACCACGTTGGCCAGGCTGGTCTCAAACTCCTGAGCTCAAGCGATCCTCCCGCCTTGGCCTCCAGAGCACTGAGAATACAGGCGTGAGCCCCCGTGCCCGGCCTTCTCTCCATACAGTTTGGATATTTGTTCCCTCCAGATCGCATGTTGCAATTTGGTCTCCAATGTTGGAGGTATGATCTGGCGGGAGGCATTTGGGTCACGCGGGCAGATCCCTCATGAATGGCTTGTACCCTCCTTGTGTTAGGAACCGAGTTCTTCCTCTACTGGTTCACATGAGAGCTGGTTGTTTAAAATTCCTCTCTTGCCATGTGACACGCCTGCTCCTCTTTCACCTTCTACCATGACTGGAAGCATCCTGAGGCCACCAGAAGCAGATGCCGGCACTATGCTTCTTGTACAGCCTGCAGGACCATGGGCCAAAATAAACCTCTTTTCTTTATAAATTAACTGGTCTCAAGTATTCCTTTATAGCAACGCAAAATGGACTAACATGCATTTGCTGGTTCAAATAACACCCACTTAATGTTGAGTGGGGTGCCCGCCTCTTCCTGTTGGCAGAATATGGATGTTCACAGGGACAAGGGCATCTACAGAGAGCAAACGACAGCACAGAGGAAGCCTGGGCCTCTGACCCTGTGAGACAGTCACATGAATCCCGGACTCCGCACTCAGGAGAGAGAAAAATAAGTTTGCGTCTTGCCTAAGCCACTGCTACCGTGTCTCAGTTTCAACCACTCACTTATCTTCTTACGGGGCCCTGTGCCAGTTATTAAGTGATTTTCTTTCAGCTCCAAACCTGTCACTGTCCAGTCTCCCTCGTGATGCCAGGACTGGGACCCCACAAATCTCCTTGCTCTGGCGCCACCTCGGCATCAGGCAGTGCCAGTGGAGGGAAGCAGAGGGTACTGCATGATTGGAGGCACAGCCGGCTTGCCGGGGGCAGCTGCTGGATCCCACTGACAGTTTTTTCTAACGCTCAGGGGGCTTGCCACTTGGTACCTGATCAGAGACCCTGGCGTCTCCCACCCAGTGCTCCCTTCCTGAAAGATCAGAGTCGCAGGCTCTCAGGGCACCTTCTCTAAGCTCAGAGACCTGCCAGCAGTCCCGCCACAGAGGTGTGAATTTCAGCTCAAAAGCCACAGGGATAGTCACTGCACCCCGCAGTTGCTACCTCCATGATGCCTTAGAGTTAGTTCTCTTTTTATCCCTTCAGTTACCTATTTAACAACTGCATACCTAGTGACCATCCTTTAAACTCCCTCTGTTCAAATCACTGGTATGGTTTCTGTCTCCCATTGAGACCCTGATGGAGATACAGGTCTCAGATAATTTTTTTTTTTTTTTTTTTTTTGAGATGGAGATTCGCCCTGTTGTTCAGGCTGGAGTGCAATGGCACAATCTCGGCTCACCACAACCTCCATCTCCCAGGTTCAAGCAATTCTCCTGCCTCAGCCTCCCAAGTAGCTGGGACTACAGGCCCGTGCCACCATGCCCGGCTAACTTTTGTATTTTTAGTAGAGACAGGGTTTCACTATGTTGGCCAGGCTGCTCTCGAACTCCTGACCTCGTGATCCACCCACCTCAGCCTCCCAAAGTGCTGGGATTATAGGCGTGAGCCATCGTGCCTGGCCAGAAGAATATTTTAAACACTGCCCAGGACTAAATGAGCTCTGCCTCTCTTCTGCCCAAAGCTCCTCCTAGCTCCCCAGAAGCCTCAGGGTAAAGTCCAAGCTCCAAAAGAGATCTCTATTCTAATACCTGGAATCTGGGAATATGTTAGGTTACATGGCAAAGGGTAATTGAGGTTGCTAATCAGCTGACCTTCCGATAGTGGGATTAGCCTGGACTATCCAGGTGGGCCTGATATAGTCAAAGGGGCCTTCAAAGTGGAAGAGGGTGGCAGGAGAGGAAAGTCAGGGTGAGATGTGGCCACAGAAGAAAGGCACAGAAGGAGGCAATGCCACTTGCTTATTTATTTATTTATTTTTTGAGACAGAGTCTTGCTCTGTCACCCAGGCTGGAGTGCAGTGGCACGATCTTGGCTCACTGCAAGCTCCGCCTCCCAGGTTCACGCCATTCTCCTGCCTCAGCCTCCCGAGTAGCTGGGACTACAGGCGCCCGCCACCACACCCGGCTAATTTTTTGTATTTTTGATAGAGACGGGGTTTCACCATGGTAGCCAGGATGGTCTCGATCTCCTGACCTCATGATCCGCCCGCCTCGGCCTCCCAAAGTGCTGGGATTACAGGCGTGAGCCACTGCCCTCAGCCACTTGCTTTGAAAATGGAGAAAACGGGATCTCTAGCAGCTGGAAAAGGCAATTCCTGGATTCTCCCCTAGAGCCCCCAGAAATGAACGCAGACCTGCTGACACCTTGATTTTAGCCCAGTGCAACCCATTTCAGACTCACGACTCCCAAACTGTAAGACGATAAACTGACATTGTTTTAAGCCACTGCGTTTGTGGTCAATTGTCATGGCAGCAAATGGGAAGCTAACATAGGTGGTGAGGAAAGTTTCGCTGAGGAAGTGATATCTGAGCAAAGCGTGGAAGAAAGCAGGGGACTGAGCCAGGTGTGTATCTGGGAAAGAGAGTTTTAGGCTGGGAAAAGAGGCAGTGGCCCAGAGGTGGAAGTGCCCCTGGTGGGTGTGGGAAGCCAGGATGGAGCAAGCCGAGGAAGAGATGTAGATGCGGCTGCAGATGTGATGGGCAGGTGGAAGAGCGGAGGAGCAGAAGGGGCCTGGTAGGTTTCCACAAGGTCTGGCTTTGGCCTGTGGTGGTAATACCAGGGGGTTTGGGCAGGGAGTCATAGGACCTGACCTCATCATTGACAGAATAAGCAGCACCACACTTTGGACATCATCCACAAAGCAATGAACAAGCATTAAGTGACTTAAACAGGGGAAGAGGGTGATCCAATGTATTTGGAGAAGTTAAAAAGCCCTCTGACCGCAGGAGAGACTAGATATACTTTTGAACCCTTATTTTTTTGCTTTTTTTTTTGAAGCAAGGTCTTGCTCTGTCACCCCGGCTGGAGTGCAGTGGTACAATCATAGTTCACTGCAGCCTTGAACTCCTGGGCTCAAGCGATCCTCCTACCTCAGCCTCCCAAGGAGATGGCACCACAGGCATGCGCCACCACACCTGGCTAATTTTTAAAACATTTTTTTGTAGAGATGGGGTCTCGCTATGTTGCCCAGCCTGGTCTCGAACTCCTAGCCTCAAGTGATCCTCCCACGTTGGCCTCCCAACGTGCTGGGATTACAGACGTAAGCCATTGTGCTGGGCCTTGAGCCCTCGTTTTACATCAGGCATTATTCTCAGATCTGTATGTAAATCGACTCATTTCATCTTCCCAGCTACCCTATGAGGAAGGCGTTACCAGGAGCTGCATGTTACAGGTGAGGCACCCAAGACCTAACGTGGTGAAGGAGACCACCCGAGGTCCTAGGGCAGGGGCAATTAGGACCAGGTCGTGTCTGCACCTGACACAACCAGGAAACGCATCCACCTCTCCCGGGCAATTTCTCCAGAATTCTCCTGAACAGCTGCTGCACTCTGTTCCAGAGGCTAATGGGAATTAGTTTCTTCTGGTAAAAATGGGCAGGGTGATGGGGACCTACCTGGCCTTTAGCAGGGCTAAGGGCTTCATCCTCCTCTTCCCCTTCGCTGCCCAGGACCTGGGCCGCCTTCCTCCCTGGCCTCTTCACTGGAGAGTCACTCTCGGACACCACTCCATTCCACTCCTTCAGTGCCGCCCTGGAAGGTGGGGAAATGGGGGTGTAAAGGGGCGACTACAGCAGGCAGAGTGGGGGCACTGCCCGCAAACACTCTGGTTTCTTTGCTGTTTCCTCCCCTTCCTTTCAAGCATCCAATGAACATTTTCTAGTTGTCTCCTCAGCGAATCTCATCATTTCATCCATCAATGCATTAATCCACCCGCCCACTCATCCACTCACCCACCCATCACACATCTCTGGAAGCCTCCAGAGTGCCTGCCCTGTGATGGGTGATGCTGAGGAGCAAGTGGAGTCCCTGCCTAAGGCTGCCATTGGTCTCCAGCATCTATTGGTACGCCTTCCTTTTTTTTTTTTTTTTTTTTTGAGATGGAGTCTTGCTCTGTCGCCTAAGCTGGAGTGCAGTGGGCTGAGATCATGCCATTACACTCCAGCCTGGGCGAGAGTGAGACTCCATTTCAAAAAAAAAGAGTCCTGTTGTCTTCTACTTAGATGAGACAGCATAAAGACGTGGCCAGTGGCCAGCTTCTCTGCATCATGGAGAATGTCTGCTTCTAGAACGAGGCCAAGACCTGCAGAAACAGAGACCTACAGACAACTCCGAGGCCCTGGATCCAGTTGTGCCTGCAGCTGCTCTTGCTCTTGGACTTCCGGCCGCCTGGCTGAAAAAGTTTTTTGGGCCCCAAGACATTTTGCATTAGCTTTGAACACTTGCAACCAAGACAATCCTGACTCTGCTAAAGGAAAGAATTCACCACATCCCGGCCCTGTGACATACTTTGGAGGCGGCTCCGTCTCTCTGCTGCTGTTGGATGCCTCCTTCTCAGGCTTCTTCACTTTACCCTCTTTCTTGGGGTGGAAAAATGACCTAGAGGAGCATAAAAGGGGGTAAAAAAAGGAGAATAACAGCACCAATACCCTGCCTATCTATGCTGCATCCTATAACTTCCTTTTTTTTTTTTTTTTTTTGAGACAGAGTCTCGCTCTGTCGCCCAGGCTGGAGTGCAGTGGCGCGATCTCAGCTCACTGCAAGCTCTGCCTCCCGGGCTCACGCCATTCTCCTGCCTCAGCCTCCCGAGTAGCTGGGATTGCAGGTGCCCGCCACAACACCCAGCTAATTTTTTTTGTATTTTTGGTAGACACGGGTTTTCTCCATGTTGGCCAGGGTAGTCTCAAAACTCCTCACCTTAGGTGATCCACCCACCTTGACCTCCCAAAGTATTGGGATTACAGGCATGAGTCACCGCGCCCAGCCTAAAAAAATTTTTTTTGAGATGGAGTTTTCACTCTTGTTGCCCAGGCTGGAGTGCAATGGTACAATCTCGGCTCACTGCAACCTCCGCCTCCCAGGTTCAAGTGATTCTCCTGCCTCAGCCTCCTGAGTAGCTGAGATTACAGGTGGCCACCACCACGCCTGGCTAATTTTTTTTATTTAGTAGAGAAGGGGTTTCACCATGTTGGTCAGGCTGGTCTCAAACTCCTGATCTCAGGTGATCCACCTGCCTCCCAAAGTGCTGGGATTACAGGCGTGAGCCACTGCACCTGGCCTAAGCACTTATTATGTGCCAGGGCCTGTTCTGGGCCTGAGGGGTTTGGCAGTGACCCAGACACATGAAGTTCCTGCCTTCAAGAAGCTGACACTCTGGTGAAGGGCACAAATATTAAGCAAACAACTAAATATAAAACGTTGGAGCCTGGCGCAGTGGCTCACGCCTGTAATCCCAGCACTTTGGGAGGCCGAGATGGGCAGACCACAAGTTCAGGAGATCGAGACCATCCTGGCTAACATGGTGAAACAGCGTCTCTACTAAAAATACAAAAAAAATTAGCCGGGTGTGGTGGCGGGTGCCTGTAGTCCCAGCTACTTGGGAGGCTGAAGCAGGAGAATGGTGTGAACCTGGGAGGTGGAGCTTGCAGTGAGCCAGGATCGCGCCACTGCCCTCCAGCCTGGATGACAGAGCAAGACTCCGTGTCAAAAAAAAAAAAAAAAAAAAAATGTTGGAAGGCATGAACATTAAAAAAAAAAAATCTGGTAAAATCTGAATAATAAAGTATAGAGTTCAGTTAAGAGTAATGTACTGACATTGGTATCAGTGGTGAGAAACAGATCGTAGTAATGTACGATACTGACAATGGAAACTGGGCAAGGCTATACAGGACCTCTCTGTACTGTCTTTGCAACTTTCCCGTACCTCTAAAATTATTTCAGAATAAGAAGTTTATTTGATCTTCAAAAAGAAAAAAAAGAAAAGGAAAATCATGCAAAAGCAAGGGGACAGAAAGCAATCGAAGGCACCATCAGCCCTGGAGAGATAATCCCCAGATTCCTCATCACGGGAGAAAAATGGAACCCAGGATTTGTGTAAGCCACTACCGCCCAGGTCTGGGTCTCTCTTCCATCCATTTTCTCCTCCTGCTAACAGCCCCTCCATTTTCCTCTTCGGATGCTTCTTACCCCACGTTCTCACAGTACACATGATTTGAGTGGGCTGGCCCTTTTGCTCGTGACCAGGGGTGGACACATGACCCAGGCTGCATCCCTGTGGCTGGTTCAGGGATAGGTATGTGGCCCAAGCTGGGCCAGTGAAACTGGGCTCTAACACCCTCTTTCCATGGGGACCGCTAACCAGGGGAGAGCCCGCCTCAGGGTGAGGACAACCTCAAGGACAGCAGAGCTGAACAATGGAGAGAGACAGATTCCCAGGGAGAAACTTTTGGCAAATGATCGAACCAAGCCTGAGGCTGTTTACTCCAGCAGGTTTCAATGACATAAGTCAAGTCACACCCTTTCTTGTCTTCCTGAAGCCAGACTGCATTACCACAAGGTTTCTCAGCCTAGACACTACTGACATGTTGGACCTGATGGTTCTGTGTTGTGGGGGGCTGTCCTATGAACTGAAGGATATTTAGCAGCATGCCTGGCTTTTAGCCACTAGATGCCAATGGCAAACCTTGTGTCCCTAGGTCGTAACAACCAAAAATATCTCCAGACACTGGCCCGGCACGGTGGCTCACGTCTGAAATCCCAGCACTTTGGGAGGCCGAGGTGAGCAGATCACGAGGTCAGGAGTTCGAGACCAGCCTGACCAACATGGTGAAACCCCATCTCTACTAAAAGTACAAAACTTAGCCAGGCATGGGGGCACGTGCCTGTAATCCCAGCTACTCAGGAGGCTGAGGCAGGAAAATCACTTGAACTCAGGAGGCGGAGGCTGCAGTGAGCCGAGATTGCACCACTGTACTCTAGCCTGGGTGACAGAGCAAGACTCCAACTCAAAAAAAAAACTCCAGACGCTGCCAGATGTTCCCTGGGGAGCAAAACTGCTGCTGACTGAGAACCACTGCGTTAGGGTTTCTGTTCCTTGCAACTAAAAACTATTGTTCAACACACTGTCTTCCATATCCTACAGCTCATTTTCCATACTACTCGACTCCTGGAAATTCCAACGCAAAATCTAACGTAAGGGTTTTTTTTTTTTTTTTGGTACAGATTTAGAGAAAGAAACAGAGGACTTGGGGAATGAAAGACTCAGGGGCAAGGGAGGGTCCTCACATGATACTCCGCTGCATATTGGCGTCAGAATTCTCCCTTCTAGTCCAGCACTTTTCTTCGTCTGTCAGCTGCTCCTGGAACAGAAATCCAAACACTTGTTGAGGTGATTGGTTGTGCAGAGATCCAAACACACATAAAACCCTTTCTTTCAGAAAGAAAGAAAAAAAAAAAAAAAACAGAAACACGAATTTCCCCTTCAAGAAGAAACTCCTGTTTTTATGAACCAAATAATTTCCTGGTGAGATTTACTGGTGAAGAATAAAAGTTCCAAATCAGAGAAAAAGAAAAGAGGCCTCCTTTACCATAAGAAGACTGTTTTTCATCTAATATGAAGAATAGACTGAGGACCCGAAATGGGATTTTTTGGAGTTAAGTTTAAAGGTTAGTGAAAAATTGTTTTAAGGTGATGACATAATTCCCTAAAACAACTGTGGAAGCTTAAAAAATTGTACCTGCTGGTCTACATAAATTAGCTGTTGGACAATTTCTAAGGTATGCTGTTACTTCAAACAAAGGGCAGAATATCACAGGGTGTGTGCTACTGTACTGTGTAAAAGAGAAAGGCTATAGGCCAGGCGCAGTAGCTCACGCCTGTCATCCCAGCACTTTGGGAGGCTGAGGTGGGTGGATCACCTGGGGTCAGGAGTTCAAGACCAGCCTGGCTAACATGGCAAAACCTCGTCTCTACTAAAAATACAAAAATTAGCCAGGTGCGGTGGTGTGCGCCTGTATTCCCAGCTACTCTGGAGGCTGAGGCAGGGGAATTGCTTGAACCCGGGAGGCGGAGGCTGCAGTGACCCGAGATTGTGCTATTGCACTCCAGCCTGGACAAGAGTGAAACTCCATCTCAAAAAACAAAAACAAAAGAAAGACTATAAATGTAGCCACATACCTTGTATATGTACAGAACATCTCTGTTGGAAGACAAAAAACTGGTGATGCTGTCGCCTCAGGAGGGACAGACACTGGAGGGAGATTTTTTAATACACATACTTTTGCAGGCAGAACAATCGGAATACATTACCCCTTCAAAATATATTTTTAAAAATTAAATACTTTTTTTTCAAGTCTATTATTTAATGAAATCAATAACAGTCACTGGTGCTTCCACAGTTTAGAGTAACTCTAATGAAAGGGTTCCTAGGCCGGGCGTGGTGGCTGCTGCCCATAATCCCAGCATTTTGGGAGGCCGAAGCGGGTGGATTGCCTGAGGTCAAGAGTTCGAGACCAGCCTGGCCAACATGGTGAAATCTCGTCTCTACTAAAAATACAAAAATTAGCCAGGTGTGGTGGTGGGCACCTGTAATCCCAGCTACCGGGGAGGCTGAGGCAGGAGAATCACTTGAACCCAGGAGGCAGAGGTTGCAGTGAGATCACGCCACTGCACTCTAGCCTGGGCAACAGAGTAACACTCTGTCTCAAAAAAAGAAAAAAAAAAAAAGAGAGAAAGAAAAAGAAAAGAAAGCGTTCTTAATCTGGGGTCCACAGAACCCAGGAGTCCAAGAACAGAACTCAAGTGGTCTATGAAATTTGACAGGAAAGAAATTACGACTTTATTCTTGTAAACTTCTAATTGGAACTGAGCCTTTCCTTCCATTATAAATATTAAACATATAAAAAATTATAAATTTTCTATATCTTTAATATTTATAATGGAAGAAAATAAATTACACATTATAATTATGTAATTATAATTATTTACATTATATTTCCTTCCACTATGAATATATTTTTTAAAAAAGTACTAGCAGGACCTCTGTGTGGATTGCTTGAGTTGAGACCAGCTCAGACCAGCCTGGGCAACAGGAATGGTTTTCTTTGACTTTCCCTTTCTTTGTACAGAAATCTTCTTCAACCCATGGAGTCCCCTTTCATTTTCTAGAATCAGTCCTCTCTGTGCCGCACCACACGCCTCTAAGTCTCCACTCCTCTCTACAGCCTCGGCCGCCACATGCTGGCACCAGAAACTCAAACTCAATTTTGGAATAAAAAAACTCAGTAGGCCGGCGCTGTGGCTCACGCCTGGAATCCCAGCACTTTGGAAGGCTGAGGCAGGCAGATCACGAGGGGAGGAGTTCGAGACCAGCCTGGCCAGCATGGTGAAACCCCATCTCTACTAAAAATGCAAAAAATTAGCCAGGCATGGTGGTGCGCGCCTGTAATCCCAACTACTCGGGAGGCCGAGGCAGGAGAATCACTTGATCCCAGGAGGCGGAGGTTGCAGTGAGCTGAGACTACACCACTGGACTCCAGCCTGGGTGATGGAGTGAGACTCCGCCTCAAAAAAAAAAAAAAAAAAACCTCAGCAATTTCCAAACAGAGTTTCGCAGGGCCAGTTGGGGAGCAGGAAGTAAGCAATGCTTCAACCAAACAGTTCACAAAGAAAGCAGGTTAGGGACTTAGCCACCAAAACCCTGAGGGCAAAGGAGAAAACTATTACAATCCCTACTGAGTGTTCACCTGCCTAGGTACTTTACATTCTCAATTATACTGACTCTCCACAACAACTCTGTTACAGAAACTAAGGCACAGAGGGGTTTTTAAAGGAACTTAAACCTGCATCTGTAGTACATTCCACCCCAGGTCGGCCTGCTCTACAGCTCACCTCTTAACCACCAGACTGAGTTGCAAGGGAAGGAGAAAGAAATAAGTGTTTACTGGAAACCTACTCTATGCCTGACAGGCTGATGACATTCTCAAATACCCTCAATCCTCAAGTCAGCCCTCCAAGACAGGTGAGATCATCCTCACTTTATAGATGAAGGTACTGAGGACAGGGGGACATAGCTGGGGTTCAGGCAAGGCTTCAAACTCTGGTGTGGCTGGCTCCAAAGCCCACGTTCCTTCCTCCTTACCACGGTACTCAAGGTACTGTGAGTACATTGAAACAGTACTCACTGATAAAAAGAAACGAAGCACTGATACAAGCAACAACTTGGGTGGAACTCCAGGGCATTGTGCAGAGTAGAAAAAAGGTAACATCCTAATAATATATGATTCAATTTACATAACAATCTCCAAATGACAAAACTAGAGATGGTGAACACATTAGTGGTTGCCAGGGGCCTGGGGAGGAGTTCTTATGTGGAGAGGGAACTGTTCTATATCACATTTATGATGGGGGTTACACAGATCTATACAAGGGATCAAACTGCACGGGCACACAGATGCACAATCACACTCACACACACACACAAACTGGTGAAAACTGAACAACGTCTGTAATCTAGTTAACAGAACTGTACTAATGTCAATT
Source organism: Pongo pygmaeus (assembly GCF_028885625.2). NCBI lineage: Eukaryota > Metazoa > Chordata > Mammalia > Primates > Hominidae > Pongo > Pongo pygmaeus. Next base: position 54,217,777 of record NC_072393.2, read on the forward strand.
TCCTGGTTTCGATATTGGGACTACATGAGATGTCACCATTAGGGGAAGATGGATATACTATTTTCACAACTTCCTTGAATCTATAATTATTTCAAAATAAAAAGTAAAAACAAGAGGTAAGCTCCACCCCTTTATCAAGCATACATTAGGCCAGACTTCTCCCCATTCAGATGATTCTCCATCTTTTACCAGCCCTTTACCTAGACCTGGACCTTACCACTGACCTCTCCCTGACACCACCCATCTGCCTCCAGTAGGGCCCACTCCTTCCAGGTGATGCTGCTGCCCGCGATTTACCTTCTAGCCCCGCCCCTTCCAGGTGGCCCCGCCCCTCAGCACTTCCGGTTCCCAGCCAGCCCCGCCCCTCGGCACCTCCACCTTCCAGGCGGCCCCGCCCACACGCAAATCTCTCCCCGGCCCCGCCCCTCAGCTCCCTTCAGCCCCTCCCCCTCCCAGATAGCCCCGCCCCCTCGGGGGGCCTTCCGCTCTCCAGCTGGCCCCGCCCACACACAATTTTTCCCCCGGCCCCGCCCCTCAGCTCCACTTGGCCCCTCCCCCTTCCAGGTGAACTCGCCCCTCAGGGCCTCTTCTCAGAGGCCCCGTCCAACTGCCTCTGTCTCTCGTCTACCCTCTACCTGGCCCCTCTCCCTCTGGGGGACACCTCTCTGCACCCTCCGGCGGCCCGCAGCCCGCGCTCTTCCCTCTCCACCGCGCTCTCGGCAACCTCAGCCTCCCCACGCCCGCTCCTCTGCAGACACCCCGACATGGCGAAGCATGGGCCCCAAGCATTCGGCGCACCCGCCGCCCTCCGTCTCCCATCTGCTTGCTGACGGCCCCACTTGCCTCGCGTTGGTCCCGCGCGCTGCTGCCCGGGCAACACACTCAGATCCGCCGGGCGCGCCTCTGCAGTCCCAAGTTCGCGCCACGGCATTCGCGCGCAGACGTCTGCGGGCGGGGGCGGGGCAGAGCCTAGGGGCGGGACCTGGGCACCGCCCGCACCGCCGCCGTCGCGCGGAGGACACTGGGAGTCGTAGTCTCCCGAATGGGAGGAGGGCGGGAAAAGGGGTGAAGTGGGGCGAGCCCTCCCGCAGAGCACACTGGGAAAATGCCCGAGCTTTCCCTCGCCCTGGATGAGCGGGTGTGGCTGAGGGTCTGAGGAGTGACTGGCAGGGAAAGAGGAGGAATCGGTGGAAGCGCCCGCGCGAGGCACGGCGGGAAGAGAGGCGGGAGACCGCGCGGGGCATCCCGGGAGCAAGGGCCGGGCCAGGCCTGGGCGCGGGGCATTGTGGGAGGTGGACGCCGCTCCGGGGCGGGTAGGTGAGTGGGGAGGGGCGGGAAGGGTGCACATCTTGGGGAGGGGAGAGGCACAGCTAGGTGGGACGGCGGGGCTGGAAGGTGCGGCAGCTGGCGGGGCGGGGAGTAGGAGGGTCGGGAGCGGGCTGGATGGGGCTGCTCGAGGGGAGACGCGCAGCTGGACGTGGGGGGAGCATCTGGGGTGAAGGAGCCCATCCGAGGACGAGGGGCCATGTCTAGAACGAAAATGCATATTGCGGGGAATGGTGGATGTAACTGGGAGGAGGGGCCCACAGCTGGACTGGGGGCCGCATCTGAGGAGGAGGGGACCACAGGTGAATACTGGTGACACTTCCGAGGAGAACTAGCCACAAGTGGGGCACACACCTGTAGGCGAAGCGTGGATAACTGCATGTGGGGAGTACATCTGGAGATGAGAGTGTCTCAGGGAAGCCCCAGCTACAGCTGCATGTGGCGAGCCATAGGGTCATAATCGCGGGAAGGGGCAACAGCTGCACGCCAGAGACACGTCTGAGAAGTGCGGAGCCACAGGTGCATGAAGCATGTGACCGGGTGAGGGGTCCGTGGCCTGGATGTGGGAGCACATCTGGAGATGCAGCGTCTTTGGAGGGGTTACAGCCAACTGTTGGCACATGGAAGGAGGAGTTCCAGATGAATACGAGCGCTAGAAGTTACTCTTGGGTGAGAGACACAGCTGGAAGGGGAGGAGGTTTTAGCTGGAATTTGAGAACACATTTGAGGAGATGTCCAGAGCTGAGCTTAAGGGTCGTATTTGGGGAGGAGAGATTCCAACTGTACCTAAGGGTCACATCTGCGGAGGAGGAGACGAGTTGGAATTAGGAATCAAGATGACAGGCTCCAAGTGAACCAGGGATAAGGCGGTGGGAGGAGGCCAAAGATAGGATGGAGGTTGATATTTATATATTTGGAGAAAAACAGGCACGTCCGACCCCGGGCTACCCACCTCGATAGAGGCACCAGCACCGACGCGGCAGGCCGAGAATGGAGTAGATGAGATACCCCGGGTGGGAATGGGTCTGATATCCACCTGTTCTCCTCTCCTCCACGCAGGCCCCCAGGATGGAGCGGCCGGAGCCCCCACCCGGCACGGCTGCGGGGCAGGAGGAGCAGGAGCTGCGGGAGCGGGCCTTCTTCTCGTGGGCAGAGTTCAGCCGCTTCTTCGACGCGTGGTGCCAGCAGCGGCTGGCGCTCTTCTTCGTCAAGAGCTCCATGCACCTGGCGCGCTGCCGCTGGGCCAGTGCGCCTCCGCTCTACACGCTCATCGACGTGCTCAAGTACAGCTACGTGCGGCTTGTGTGCAAGGACGTGCGTGCGCCCAGCCGGCCCGCCGTGGGGTGCGTGAACCTGAGCCGCTGTCCTGCTAGGGGGAAGGGGAGCACCGGGGGTGGGTGTGAGTGGGAGACGGGCAGAGAACACCCCACTCAGAGATGCAGAGGGGGAGAGGCCAACTGAGACAGCCAAATACACCTTGCAGAGAGGCGGGAGTCAAGAAGGGACATGTACTGAGAGACAGAAGAGGAGCTAGAGAGACAACGATACTCAGGAGCAAGAGATGGTGTGGGCCCGACTTACAGACTTTTTTTTTTTTTTTTCCGAGATGGAGTCTCGCTCTGTCGCCCAGGCTTGAGTGCAATGATGCCATCTCGGCTTACTGCAGCCTCCACCTCCTAGGTTCAAGTGATTCTCCTGCCTCAGCCTCCCGAGTGGCTAGGACTACAGGCACCTGCCATCATGCCCAGCTAATTTTTGTGTGTTTTTTTGTTTTTGTTTTTGTTTTGCTTTGTTTTTTTGAGACAGAGTCTCGCTCTGTCACTCAGGCTGGAGTGCAATGGCACAATCTCAGCTCACTGCATCCTCCTCCCGAGTTCAAGCGTTGTTTCTCCTGCCTCAACCTCCTGAGTAGCTGGGATTACAGGCACGCGCCACCACCATGCCTGGCCAATTTTTGAATTTTTGTAGAGATGGGGTTTCACCATGTTGGCCAGGCTGGTTTCGAACTGGTGACCTCAGGTGATCTGCCTGCCTCGCCTCCCAAAGTTCTGGGATTACAGCCGTGAGCCACTGTGCCCGGCCTGACTTACAGAATGTAATAGAGACTTCGAGAGGCAGAGCATAAAACACACACACCCTAAGAGGAGAAGAAGTCACGGAAAATTCCAGAAACATGGAGACATGAAGGCAGAGACACCAGAGAGAGCCAGGGAAACAGAAGAGCCAGGTTTTGGACATGTGACAAAGACTGGGAGACAGAGACTGGGAGACAGAGGCTGGGAGACAGAGGCTGGGAGACAGAGACTGGGAGACAGAGGCTGGGAGACAGAGGCTGGGTGACAGAGACTGGGAGACAGAGGCTGGGAGACAGAGACTGGGAGACAGAGGCTGGGAGACAGGCTGGGAGACAGAGACTGGGAGACAGAGGCTGGGAGACAGAGACTGGGAGACAGAGGCTGGGAGACTGAGGCTGGGAGACAGAGGCTGGGAGACAGAGGCTGGGAGACTGAGACTGGGAGACAGAGGCTGGGAGACTGAGACTGGGAGACAGAGGCTGGGAGACTGAGACTGGGAGACAGAGGCTGGGAGACTGAGACTGGGAGACTGAGACTGGGAGACAGAGGCTGGGAGACAGAGGCTGGGAGACAGAGACTGGGAGACAGAGGCTGGGAGACTGAGACTGGGAGACAGAGGCTGGGAGACTGAGACTGGGAGACAGAGGCTGGGAGACTGAGACTGGGAGACAGAGGCTGGGAGACTGAGACTGGGAGACTGAGACTGGGAGACAGAGGCTGGGAGACTGAGGCTGGGAGACTGAGACTGGGAGACAGAGGCTGGGAGACTGAGGCTGGGAGACTGAGACTGGGAGACAGAGGCTGGGAGACTGAGGCTGGGAGACTGAGGCTGGGAGACTGAGACTGGGAGACAGAGGCTGGGAGACTGAGGCTGGGAGACAGAGACTGGGAGACTGAGACTGGGAGACTGAGACTGGGAGACAGAGGCTGGGAGACTGAACGGCAGAGAAGCCACAGGATAAAGAAAAGGATCCATCTATTCAGTGAATAAGGGGACAGGTCCCATGCTGTGGGCAGGGGATATTCTAGTTGGAGCGACGGAGTTGGGCAAGAGACAAAAATCCCTGCCCTTCTGGTACTTTCTGAGTGGACGGGAAGATTGACATTAAAAGAACAAGCTCACAGGTAGTTCCCTACAACTGTGCAAAGATGGGCAGGTGGGAAATCCAGGAGAGCCAGAATCACACCCAGGTGGCCAGGGGTATTTTAATGGACCCCAATTTTATTTTATTTATTCTTTATTTTTTCTTTATTTTTTTGAGACGGGGTCTTACTCTGTTGCCCAGGCTGGAGTGCAGTAGCGCGATCTTGGCTCCCTGCAACCTCCAACTCCTGGGTTCAAGAGATTCTCCCACATCAGCCTCCCAAGTAGCTGGGACTACAGGTGTGCCACTATGCCCACCTAATTTTTGTATTTGTAGTAGAGATGGGGTTTCACCATGTTGGCCAGGCTGGTCTCGAACTCCTGACCTCAAGGAGGCCGAGGTGATCTGCCCACCTCGGCCTCCCAGAATGCTGGGATTACAGGCATGAGCCACCATACTCAGCCAAATTGACCCCAATTTTATTTTATTTTATTTTATTTTATTTTATTTTATTTTATTTGAGATGGAGTCTTGCTCTGTCATCCACACTGGAGTGCAGTGGCACAATCTCCGCTCACTGCAACCTCAGCCTCCTGGGCTCAAGCAATTATCCTGCCTTAGCCTCCCAAGTAGCTGGGATTACAGGCATGTGCCACCATTGCCCAGCTAATTTTTGTATTTTTAGGGTATCACCATGTTGGCCAGGCTGGTCTTGAACTCCTGACCTCAGATGACCTGCCTGCCTCGGCCTCCCAAAGTGCTGGGATTACAGGCATGAGCCATGGTGCCTGGTCTGACCCCAGTTTTAAACAGGGGTTGTTCCCCACACAATGTTAGGTTTCCAGCTTCCACTGGAACACCAGAAGAGGTGAGCCCATGTTTCCATTGGCAGACAGCCACCCCTCTTGGATGGGGCTTTGCTGCCCAGGTTTGCCCCAGACCCTGCCACTCTTTGCTGCCTCATCCCTAGTGCTGTCTTTTGCTTGTTTTGCCTGCCTGGTCCCAGTAGGTGTGTGAGTTTGAGACCCTTGGTTGGGGAGCTGTAGACAAGAACAGAGTGCTTAAGAACACAGGCTCTGCCTTCAGGCTGCCTGAGACATGCTCCATGACTTCCTGAATGGGTGACTTTGGGCAATGGACTTCACATCTCCAAGCCTCAGTTTTCTCATCCTTTGAAATGGGGTTACCATGATACCCACTTCATGGGGCCATTGTGAGGATACTGTGAGATGATACATGAGAAAAACGCATAACCCTGGTGCCTGGAACATGGGGTGGCTGATTAAGTGATAGCTGTTACAGGATTCAAGAGCATGGACTCTGGGCCATTGCACTGCTGATGCTTGGTGGATGCTGTTGAGCGAGTGACTCTACCTTTCTGTGGCCTCAGTTTCCTCATGAGGAAAATGGGAGACATAATAGTGTCTATCTCATAGGTAAATTATTCAGAAAGGCATCCAGCACAGAGTAAGCACTCTCTAACAGCTCTATCACCAGTAGTTATTTAAACATGTATTGTGAGATACATTCTTGCAACTTTTTTCTCACTACTTATTCTAGAAACAGAGACTCGGAGATCTGAAAGTGGAACAGCATCAAACACACACATCACCCAGAAACCTAGAACGTTAGAGCTTGCAAGAAGCTCAAAGAAGCTCAGGCCTAATCTGAAACCCATTAATGGAACCCAGTTCCAATGTAACAAATGCTTATTGAGCACCTACTATGTGCATGCCCTTCACTGGACATTTAGAATCCAAGACTGATCTCGGCTCTTGAACAGCTCAGAACTTAATGGGGTAGACAAAGACCAAAAAACAAAAAAAAAAATTATAGATAGTGGCCCATAGTAGTGAGAGTGAGATTGAGGGGGAGATGAGAGGAGGATACAAAGGGAGTGGTCAGCTCCACCTCAAAGCTTACTGGATGGTTCTAGAAGGCTTCCTGGAAGAGGTAACCAGTAAGCAGAACCTTGAAGAATTTTGTTGATATGTTTTACGTATGTATAGTATGTGAGCTAACAGACACACTAGGTTTACTATGTGCAGGTACTGTCCCAAGTGCTCTACAAATATCAGAGACAGCTAAGGAGCAGGAGAGACAGGGCTATGGAGGGGGCGAGGACAGGGCCCTGGGTACACTCTGGGGACTGGGTAGATGATGAGATGGTCTCAGAATGGGGAGTGCGGGAGCAGGTGGTTGATGAGCCGGTTCAGGAACGACATCTTGGAGCCGTCATGTCTCGCTCCCTCACTCTCTCAAGCTGCTCAAAGCAGAGCCTCTCCAGTACCACAGCCCAGGGACAGCCCATGGGCCGAGGTCAGGCTGGGGAAGTTAGTGTGTAAGGAAAGGCAGGACATAAGGCTGCAGTGGTGTCAAGGCCTGGATCTGGCAGGGCTGAGTACAGGAGTTGGGACTTTATCTGGGGGGTGGTGGGAGCCCTAGAAGGCTGTGAGTAGGGTCAGTTCTGGGTGGAGGAAGATCCCTCTGGGGCCGTGTGGGAGACGATGTGGGGGAGAGAGAAGGGATATGAAGGAGGAGGCTGGGGCTGAGGGTGCAAGGAACCAGGCAAGAACTTTCTTCCTGGCCACTCCTTCCCCCTTGCCAGAGGTTACACAGTGACTCTCTCGAAGTCACCACTGCTGCAGCTTCAGCTCTCCAGCTCCAGTTCCTTCCCGTGTCCCTCTCTCTCAGCACTTCCCCCCCGGAACAGAATTGCTCAGCCTTTCTCAATACACACCGGCCGTTGAAAACACAAAGATCTTGAAAACCTGAAAGATCGAGAATAAATGGGTAGTCGGGTGCGGTGGCTCTCGCCTGTAATCCCAACACTTTGGGAGGCCAAGGCGGGCAGATCACTTGAAGCCAGGAGTTTGAGACCAGCCTGGCCAACAGGGTGAAACCCTGTCTTTACTAAAAATACAAAAATTAGCCGGGCATGGTGGCAGGTGCCTGTAATCCCAGCCACTCGGGAAGCTGAGGCAGGAGACTCACTTGAACCCAGGAGGCAAAGGTTGCAGTGAGCTAAGATTGTGCCACTGCACTCCAGCCTGGGCAACAGAGCGAGACTCTATCTCAAAAAAATGAATAAATGGGTAAGTGGAAGGCAAAACAAAGCAAAGCAGCGGGTCCTTGAAAAAAAAGTTTAAAAAATAGCACGTACTATTTCTGCATTGTTTACTATGCACTAGCCCGTTTCTAACCACTTTACATAATTTAATCCTCTTATTTAGCCCTCTCTACAAGCCTGAGAGACTAGTATTACTATTGGCCCCACTTTCTAGGTGAGAAAACTGAGGCACAGAATGCTTAAAGATTGTTCCCAGGATAACACAGCAGCTAAGAGGGAAAACCAGGGTCTGGATCCTCATTCTGGTTACTAAGCCCATGATTTTAATTACCACCCTCCCGCCTTTCCTTCTCACTTTCTCTTTCTCTCTCCTTCCCTCATCTTTATTTCAATCATTCAACCCTCAGTGTGAGGGTTGACTGTGCCATGGGTACCCTAAAGATGTGTTGGTTCTGGCCACCAGCCTATCCGTCCCTTCACCCAAGAGGTTTTTGGGAGCCCCCGCAATGTGCAAGGTGGTGGTTTTAGATGCTGGGATTTCTGTGGGGAGTGTACATTACAGATGGACATAAATAAAAATCCCGGCCAGGTGTGGTGGCACACACCATAATCCTAGCACTTTGGGAGGCCGAGGTGGGTGGATTGCCTGAGCTCAGGAGTTTGAGACCAGCCTGGGCAACATGGTAAAACTCCGTCTCTACTAAAATAAAAATAAAAATAAAAATTAGCTGGGTATGGCGGCGTACACTTGTAATCTCAGCTACTTAGGAGGCTGAGGCAGGAGAATTGCTTGATCCCTGGAGGCGGAGGTTGCAGTGAGCCGAGATCGTGCCACTGGGGACAGAGTGAGACTCCATCTCCAAAAAAATAAATAAATAAAAATTTAAAAAAATAAAATTCCCTACATATGATGGACCGTGCCCTAGCCAGGATATGTTCAGGGAAGACTTCCTGGAGGAGGCGATGCTGGCTGTGAGGCCTGAAAGATGAGTAGGAGTTGACTAGGTGAAAAGGGAGAGGAATGTTTTATGAAGGAGGGAAGAACTTACGATAGGTTGTGGAAATGGAAAAAATGTGGATGGGTAGGACGTGGTGATGGATGGAGTGGTGGAATGGAGACCACATCCCAGAGTAGGTGTGCCAGGGTTTGTAGATTACATCGTGGGATTCAGTCACTGAATCATCACACACTTACTGAACACCTCCAGACGCCAGGTACTATTTTAGGTGCTGAGGATACAAAGATAAACAAAACAGACAAAAATTCCTATCCATGTGGAATTTGCATTTAGCCGGGGGATGACATTATTCCTCCAGATAGGTGGAGAGAAATTGCAAAAATGGTGTGTTGAAGCACCAGTAGGTGGTTATGTGAGATTCCGGGCCCCTGCAGAGGAGACGCACTGTTCTCTGGCAAGATTCATGGCTTCACAGAAGAGGTGATGTACCCAGAGCAAGAGGCTGTTCTAGGGCCTGAAACACCTAGGCTGAAGGAAGTCAGACCAAGGGTTTCACAAAAGCCCATGAATTATTCTAGAAAAATGTACCGGGTGGCATTCCGTGAACTTGCAATCTTGATAAATCAAACATGGCTGCACGTGGGGATTTCCTTTGCTTCCGCCTGATACCACATGGTGGCTGTAGGTTTATTTTATTCATATTTATTTGTACGTTGAATAATTTTCTAAATGTGCATTATTTTTGTATTTTTTGAGACGGAGCTTCGCTCTTGTCGCCCAGGCTGGAGTGCAATGGTGTAGTCTCAGCTCACTACAACCTCCATCTCCCAGGTTCAAGCGATTCTCCTGGCTCAGCCTCCTGAGTAGCTGGGATTACAGGCGCCCGCCACCATGCTCAGCTAATTTTTGTATTTTTAGTAGAGATGGGGTTTCACTATGTTGGCCAGGCTGGTCTCAAACTCCTGACCTCAAGTGATCCACCTGCCTTGGCCTCCCAAACTGCTGGGATTATAGGCGTGAGCCACCGTGCCCGGCCTTGTTACTTTAAATAAGGCATAAAGTCTCAAACTCTGTATTTTGATTTTTAAAATCTAGCAGGCTCCTGCGTTTTTCTTTACCTCGTGCATGTAGGAGAAAAAGGGGTGTGTCAAGGATGCCCTTCTGGTTTAACAAAGAAAATTTTTAAGCATTTATACTGGTGGATTTAAGCATTTCTCTGGGTGGATCCTGGGGAGAATCACCCAGTTGGGGGGCCATTTGGAAAAAACATAGGAGGGCTTTTAGGGGGTGTGTTACTGGGGTATTTACTACCTGGGAGCCAGGGTTTCTTAACTACATACCAGGCCCTGGGCCGTCTGTGTTACAAGGGTCAGCAAACTAGGAAGCCCTTGGACCAATCCAAACCTGCAGCCTACTTTTTTTTTTTTTTTTTTCTTCTTGAGACGGAGTCTCGCTCTGTCACCCAGGCTGGAGTGCAGTGGCGCGATCTCGGCTCACTGCAACCTCTGCAGCCTACTTTTTTTTTTTTTTTTTCTTCTTGAGACGGAGTCTCGCTCTGTAGCCCAGGCTGGAGTGCAGTGGCGCGATCTCGGCTCACTGCAACCTCCACCTCCTGGGTTCAAGCGATTCTCCTGCCTCAGCCTCCTGAGTAGCTGGGACTATGGGCGTGTGCCACCACACCTGGCTAATTTTTGTATTTTTAGTAGAGACGGGGTTTTACCACGTTGGTCAGACTGGTCTCGAACTCTTGACCTCGTGATCTGGCCACCTCGGCCTCCCAAAGTGCTGGAATTACAGGCATCAGCCACCATGCCCAGCCTGTAATTTTTATTTTTGATAAATGAAGTTTTTTATAAATGAAGTTTTATTGGAACATAGCCATGCCTGGTCATTTATGTATTGTCTATGGCTTCGTTTGCAATATAGCAACAGAATATATTAAACATTTACTACCTGGCCCTTTGCAGAAAATGTTTGACAGCTCCTGCTGTATAAACATAAAATCTGCCAAAAAATGCTGACATTACCCCACATGGAGAAACACTGAACCCCTCTTCAGAAATCAGATGCCAATTTAAATATTACTATCAGAGAAATACACTCTGATTTTTTTTTTCCTATTCCCTTTCTTTATTTTCTTTTTTGAGACAAGGTCTTGCTCCGTTGCCCAGGCTGGAATACAGTGGTGCCATCATAGCTCACTGTAACCCTGGACTCCTGGGCTCAAGTGATCCTCTTGCCTCAGCCTCCCAGAATAGCTAGGACTATGGGTGTATGCCACAATGCCTGACTAGTTTTTTATGTTTTAATTTTTTGTAGAGAAGGGCTCTTGCTATGTTGCCCAGGCTGGTCTTGAACTCCTGGACTCAAGTGAAGTGATCCTCCTGCCTCAGCCTCCCAAAGTGCTGGGACAACAGGTGCTAGCCACTGCACCCGGCCCTATTTCATTTTCTACAGTGCTGGTTGCAACTCCCTATGTTAATTTCATGTAATGGGCTATGCTCTGCAGTCTTGAGAACCGCTGTCCTAGACAAACTCTTGCTCACACACATAGAGAGATGTATAAGAGAGTGTTGTATCACACATTGGGGTGATTGAAGCATCATTCGTAAAAGAGGAGAACTGGAAACACCATCATAGATGGCAGAGCCATGGAGTGGAACACTGGGCAGCAGTAAAAGGAATGAAACTGAACAGTTTTGAAAATCCGAGTGAAAAGCCAGCTGAAAAGGCATCTATAGGGTGGGATGATTGTCTTAGTCTCAATCGATGTAACAAACTACCACAAATATGGTGGCTTAAAACAATACCAATTTATTTATCTCATGGTTCTGGAGGTCAGAAGGCCAATAGGGGTCTCAGAACTAAAATCAAGGCATTGGCAGTGCTGTGTTATGGAGGCTCTAAGGAGAATCTGCTTCCTTATCTTTCCAGCTTCTAGAGACCACCCATGCTCTTTGGCTTGGAGCCTCTTCCTCCATTTATTTTATTTATTTTATTTATTTATTATTTATTTATTTATTTTAGACAGAGTTTTGCTCCTGTTGCCCAGGCTGGAGTGCAGTGGTGCGATCTCAGCTCACTGCAACCTCCGCCTCCTGGGTTCAAGTGATTTTCCTGCCTCAGCCTCCCAAGTAGCTGAGATTACAGGCATGTGCCACCACGCCTGGCTAATTTTGTATTTTTAGTAGAGACAGCATTTCTCCATGTTGGTCGGGCTGGTGTTGAATTTCCCACCTCAGGTGATCCGCCTACCTCGGCCTCCCAAAGTGCTGGGATTATAGGCATGAGCCACCGCGCCAGGCCATTCTTCCATTTTTTTTTTTTTTTTTTTTTTGAGAGATCGGGGTCTCACTAGTCTCACTATGTTACCCAGGCTGAACTCAAATGATCCTCCCAGCTTAGCCTCCTGAGTAACTGGGACTATAAGCAAGTGCCACCATGCCTGGTTCTTCCTCCATCTTTAAAGCCAGAAGGGTAGCATCTTTCAATCTCTCTCTGACTTTGATCCTCTTACTTCCCACTTTCCCTTATAAGAACCTTTGTGATGACATTTGGGCCTACCTGGATAATCCAGACTCTCCCCATCTCAAGACCCTTAATTGCATCACACCCGCAACGGTCCTCTTGCCATGAAGGCAGCATATGCACAGTTCCAGTGACTATGATGTGAATATTTTGGGGAACCATGATTCTTCCTACCACAATGCTCAGAAACAAAGAGTTTTCTTTTTCTTTTCTTTTCTTTTTTTTTTTTGCTTTGAGACAGGGTCTCGCTCTGTCATCCAGGCTGGAGTGCAGTAGTGCGATCTCGGCTCAGTGCAATCTCTGCCTCCTGGGTTAAAGCCATTCTCCTTCCTCAGCCTCCCAAGTAGCTGGAATTACAGGTGTAAGCCCATTAGCCTATTATTGGCCACCACGCCTGGCTAATTTTTTTTTTTTTTTTTTTTTTTTAGTAGAGACAGGGTTTTACCATGTTGGTCAGGCTGATCTCAAACTCCCGATCTCAGGTGATCTGTCCCCCCTCAGCCTCCCAAAGTGCTGGGATTACAGGCGTGAGCCACCACGCCCGGCTAAAAACAAAGTTTTTTCTAAGTAGACTTTTAAAAAATGTAACACACATCCAGAAAAGTACACACATCATATGTGTGCAACTGAATGAATTTTCCCAAAATAAAATTCAGAGGTAACCAGCACCCAGAACGAGAAACAGAATATGTCCAGTCCCAAGAAACCTCCTGATGCCCCCTTACAGGGTTAACCACTTAAGGGTAACCACTATCTAGTCTCCTAACAGCAGAGGTTAACTTTGTCTGCTGTTGAACTTTATATAAATGGGAATCATATCACAGTTTCTCCTTCATGTCTGGCTTCTTTCACTTGGTAGGTTTGTGAGATTCGTCCATGTTGTTGGAGGTTGTAATGGTGTGTTCATTCTTGGTGCTGATTAGTGTTTTATTTTAGGAATATACCACAACTTATTTTCTCACTGTATTGTTGGATATTTAGGTTTCAAGTATTTGGCGAATATATATAGTGCTGCTATGAACATTCTCTTACACATCTTTAGATGCCCATTTATCTTGAGTGGCACCACTGGGTCACAGGAGAGGCATAAAATCTGCTTTAGTAGATACTGCCATGAAGTTTTCCAAAGTGCTTGTGCCATTTCATGCTCCCATCAGTGATGGGTGAGAGTTCCAGTTGCTCCACGTCCTCATCAACACTTGATGTTATCAGTCTCTTTTGTTTGACCTTTCTGCTGATGTGTAGTAGCATTTCCTTAGGGTTTTAATTGTTAGGTCTTTGATGACTAATGAGTTTGAGTCCTTTTTCATGTATACAATGCTTTTAAAACAGAGAAACATACCTCCCATTGTTCATGGGTGCATAAAAATATACATGGAATGCTAATAGATAATTTTGATAGTGGCTGCCTCTGGGGGCAGAGGGAAGGAGGATAATTTGTTAGGGCAGCGTTCACAGAAGGCCTCAACTTTCGATGTTATTGCTAAACCAGAAGCAGATACAGGACTATCTGAAATTTTTTATTTCTAAAAAAAGTTAAGGTAAATACAATAAAACATTCACTCACTTTTGACAGAACTGAGGGTGGTAGGTATAGAATTTTAGTGAACACTTACTGCTTGCCATATTCCAGACACTGCGTAGGTGCTTTACCTATATTAACTCTTTTCATGCTCATGATGATCCTATGAGGAAGGTATGATGAGTAGGACCTCCTTTTAACCTATGAGGAAACTGAGGCATAGAGACTTGAAGTGACTTGCCCCAGGCCACACAGCTGGCATATTCTTAGGGCCCTCTACTCTTCTCTATGCCTGAAACAATTCTTAGTTTAAAAAACAAAAAAGGTGAGTGGAAAGGAAGAAGAGGGCAGCAGAGTGATGTGACCAGGGCGGTGGTGGTTCCTCCCACAGGCCTCCCCAGCCCGGCTGCCCCGCCTTCATCATCGTCAAGCTGAGCCCGCTGCGGGACCGCCTCGTGGTGACGGAGTGCCAGCTGACCCACTCACACCCGGCCTGCCCGCTGGAGTTCGCGTACTACTTCCGCCCGGGCCACCTGCTGGCCAACGCCTGCCTGCCGGTGCGCACCACCAACAAGATCTCCAAGCAGTTCGTGGCCCCAGCCGACGTGCGCCGCCTGCTCTCCTACTGCAAGGGCCGCGACCACGGCGTCCTGGACGCCCTGCATGTGCTCGAGGGCCTCTTCCGCACCGACCCCGAGGCCAAGGTGGGGTCTCGGGAGAGGCAGGCGGGGGGAGGGGGCGGGGGAGAGCCACGCTGAAGACTCGTGGATCATTCGTTCCTTCATCCGCCCTCTCATCCCTTCACTCCTTTCCTCCATCCATTCATTCATTCAATAAGTACTTACCCAGGCATTGGGGATGCAGCAGCAAACCAGACCCATGTGGTCGCTGTCCGCAGAGAGCTCACCTTCTAGTGTAGTGCTGTCCAGTAGAACTTTCTTCCAGGATGGAAACATTCTGTGATTCTGCACCCCCAGGCACACGTGGCTATTGAGCACTTGAAATGTGTCCAGTACACTGAGGAACTGAATTAATTAATTAATTAATTTTTTTGAGACAGAGTCTCACTCTGTCGCCCAGGCTGGAGTGCAGTGGTGCGATCTGGGTTCACTGCAACCTCCACCTCCTGGGTTCAAGCGATTCTCCTGCCTCAGCCTTCCAAGTACCTGGGACTACAGGCCGTGCCACCACACTGGCTAATTTTTTTGTATTTTTAGTAGAGACGGGGTTTCACCATGTTAGCCAGGATGGTCTCGATCTCCTGACCTTGTGATCTGCCTGCCTCGGCCTCCCAAAGTGCTGGGATTACAGGCGAGAGCCACCGTGCCTGGCCTTAATTTGTTCTAATTAATTGAAATTTAAATAGCCACTTATGGCTATTGGCTGCCTTGCAGAGGTAACTGCCGGAACGCCCCTGCAGTTCTGGCGGGAGAAACCAACAACCGACAAACACGCCCAAATGTGATATAACATCATTAGGGGCTGGGTGCTAGCAAGAAGAGGAGCCACAGTGATGACAAGTGCTATGTAAGTTTTTCTTAAAAAACAAATCTTTTTTTTTTGAGACAGGATCTCACTGTCACCCAGGCTGAATGCAGTGATGCAATCACAGCTCACTGCACCCTCGATGTCCCAGGCTCAAGCAATCCTCCCACCTCATTCTCCCAAGCAGCTGGGACAACAGGCGTGCACAACCACACCCAGCTAATTTTTTAGTTTTTGTAGAGATGTTGGGGGGGGGTCTCCCTATGTTGCCCAGGCTAGTCTTGAACTCCCGGACTGAAGCGATCCTCCTGCTTCGGCCTCCCAAAGTGCTGGGATTACAGGCATGAGCCACCACACCAGGCCTACTTAAATTTTTTTTTTTTTTAAGTTGAACTGCACAAATAGAAAATGCACAAATGATAAATACTTAGTTTGATGAATGTTCTCAAGGGGAGAACACACCTGAACCCACCACGCAGATGGAGAATTAGGAGAAGGAAGAGTGCTATGTCCTGTAATGTGATGGAGCGATAACTATCATAAAGGAGAAAAAAGCCGGGGCCTGGAGCGGGACGGTTCTAAGGGTGCTGTTTGAATTGTTCAGGGAAGGTCTCTTTAAGCACATGATGGTGAAGCAGAGGAGATGGAACAGAGGCAAGGGACCCTCATTCTGTCATCAGAGCGAAGACAGTTCCAGGCAGAGGGAACAGCCAGTGCAAAGGCCCAGAGGCACGAGCAAGCTTGTGTTGGAGGAACAGTGAGGATGGCTACTGCTCCATAAGGAATCTCTGTGGCTTTAATCCAACTTCAAGTTTGGGGTAAACTTGAAGTTTAAAAAGGAAAGAAAGATGAGAAAGTGGGGTAAGAACTAGTTTCTCCTCCTGGCTGTGCCTTTGTCTCCCTTGTGTGTGGAAGAGGCCCCAAGGCAGGGTAAAGTCGAGATTCAGCTCTGGCACACTCTTCCTGCCTTCATCTCATGCCCAGTAAGAAGCCCTGATTCAAGCCACCAGCCCAAGCCCAGGCCTCTGTCCTGACATAATAATAATTTTAGCTAATGTTTATCAAGCACTTACTATATGCCAGGCACTACCCTAAGTGCTTTACATACCATAACTCATTGTAATCTCACCTGAGCCCTATGAGGAAATAGTCCACCATTCTCATCCCCATTTTACAGACAAGGAAACTGAAGCACAGAGAAGTCAAGTAACTGGCTCAAAGTCACACAGCTATTTAGTGACAGAGCTGGGCTTCGGACCCACACAGCCTGGATCCAGACCCATGACCTTCACCATGGGGACAAACACACATGCGCTTCCTACTCCACTGGTCTTTACTGACCTAGTAACCGTCCTCCACTACCCACTATGACATAAATAAGCCTCAGCTGTTCTTCCCTGAAACCGCCCTCTGCAGGATTGTTCCTGTGCAAAGCAGCTCATTCATAAATCAGAGCCTTCCCTAGAAGGGGAATTGTCTTTTCATTTTGAAGTCTGTCTTGGAATCTCGGCTAAACCAAGGTTGGCCCCTGGGTCTGTGTTTTGGCCTGCTTTAATACTTTTTTTTTTTTTTTTGAGACAGAGTTTCGCTCTTGTCACCCAGGCTGGAGTGCAATGGCGGGATCTTGGCTCACTGCAACCTCTGCCTCCTGGGTTCAAACGATTCTCCCGCCTCAGCCTCCTGAGTAGCTGGGATTACAGGCATGCGCCACCACGCCTGGCTAATTTTTGTGTTTTTAGAAGAGACAGGATTTCTCCATGTTGGTCAGGCTGGTCTTGAACTCCTGACCTCAGGTGATCCACCCACCTTGGCCTCCCAAAGTGCTGGGATTACAGGCATGAGCCACCGCGCCCAGCCCCTTAATACTCTTAAAAGAAAGGAGGAAGAAGTTCTAGGACAGGAGAGACAGATTAGTGAAGCAACATTTAAATATTTACTTTTTGAATATGTCATACATTCACATGGTTCTAAAAAGGGTATGTGGTGAAAAGTCTTATCACATCCTGTCCCCCAGGTCCCCTCCCCCACAGAGTTATTAGCAGCTTATAAATCATATCTAGCTTTCTATCCTATGGACCAGCACTGCCCAGTGGAACTTTCTACAATGATAGAAATGTTCCTTATCCAGGCTGGGCATGGTGACTCACACCTGTAATCCCAGCACTTTGGGACTCTGAGGCAGGCGGATCACCTGGTGGCAGGAGTTCAAGACCAGCATGGCCAACATGGCAAAACCTGGTCTCTACTAAAAATTCAAAATTAGCCAGGCATGGTGGCAGGTTGCCTGCAATCTCAGCTACTCGGGAGGCTGCGGCACAAGAATCGCTTGAACCTAGGAGGCAGAGGTTGCAGTGAGCAGAGATTATGCCACTGCACTCTGGCCTAGGTAACAGAGTGAGACTCTTGTTTAAAAAAAAAAAAGAAAGAAAATGGTTCTTATCTGTACTGTCCAATCCAGAGGCCGCTGGCCACACATGGCTATAGAATACTTAATGAAGCTAGTATGACTGAGGAACTGAACTTGTCATTTAGTTTATGGAAATGTAAATAACCTAATGTGGCTAGTGGCTGCTGGATTGGACAGCACAGCTCTGCGCATATACAGGTCAATTTGCACGTCTGTATTTTTAACTTTAATTTTTAACCTTATTTCCTCTTTCTGTCCCCCCACCCCCCACCCCCAGCAAGCAAGGCAGCCTATTGTACACGCTGTTTTTGTTTGTTTGTTTTTTGAGACAGGGTTTCACTCCTGTCACCCAGGCTGGAGTGCAGTGGCACGCTGTTGGCTCTGTACAACCTCCACCTCCTAGGCTCAAGTGATTCTCTTGCCTCAGCCTCCTGAGTAACTGGGACTATAGGCATGCACCACCATGCCTGGCTAATTTTTGTATTTTTAGTAGAAACAAGGTTTCGCCGTGTTGGCCAAGCTGCTCTCAAACTCCTGACCTCAAGTGATCCACTCACCTTGGCCTCCCAAAGTGCTGGGATTACAGGTGGGGGCCACCGCACCCAGCCTGTACATGCTGTTTTGCATCTTGCTTTATACGTTGGGGAGTGCCAGATGTCACCATCTTTTGTTCTTCCTCTGGAGCTGGTCAAATCCCCCTGAGAAAACTCCTCCAGCCTCCTGGCGGGGGGTGAAGGCCAGGCTGCCAGGGCAAGGCTACCAGGGCCAGGCTGCCAGCTTGTGGGAGCCACAGGGCAGAGGCAGGGAGCTGTCAGGCATTCAGCCAGCAAGACGCACTCAGTCCCCACTTGGGGTTCAGAATCCCCCTCCCTCATCTTCAGATGGGCCAGATGTCCCCAAAGCCAGCGGCCCCTTTCTGTTTTGCCCTGTCTACAGAATAAACCCCAGTCACTGGGGGTGGGGGAAGAGTAAGGGGAGAGGGGAAACGAGATTTGGAGGTCTAGCTGCTGCTGAAACAGCCCTCAGTTCGTCTTTATTTTGCCTTCCGCAAAACTGGCCTGGTGTTGCCAGCTCCTTTTGAGGACTTTGCTACTGGTTCTCAGCATCCCTCAATTGCTGGCTTAGGATTCATGGGTTTTGGGGGGTGGGGTGGGATTGGCATGTCCAGCTGCTTTCCAGTTTCCAAAGTTCTGTCCCTATCATATTGCCTCTGATTTAAAAAAAAAAAAAAAGCCATTTAAAAAAATAGATGTAATTGAGGTTCAAGAGAGAGTGAAACTAGAGAGGTGTTCAATCCATCACTTTTACACAGAAGTTTCACCTTTTTTTTCACTTATACAATCTAATGAAAGAGTTCTATATTATTATGTTAATAATACAGTAGTAACAATATAATGTAATAGATAATATAATATTAATATTATAATATGTAACGCATAACATGTAACATTAATAATATAATAGGTGCGATGGCTCACACCTGTAATCTCAGCACTTTGGGAGGCCAAAGCAAGAGGATCACTTGAGCCCAGGAGTTCAAGACCAACCTGGCCAACATAACGAGCACCTGTCTCTACAAAAAATAAAAAAAAAATTAGTCAGACATGGTGGCCTGCATCTGTAGTCCCAGCTACTCGGGAGGCTGAGGCATGAGGGTTGTTTGAGCCCAGGAGCTTGAGGCTGCAGTAAGCTATGATCACACCGCTGCATTCCAGCCTTGACAACAGAGTGAGACCTGATAGATAGATAGACAGACAGACAGACAGACAGACAGACAGATAGATAGCGAGCTTTAAATTTTCATCCCAAGCCTAGGTCAAGCAACAGTCTTTCCACTTCCCAGCAGTCTTCCAAAGGAAGGATTATTTTGTAAAAAGTGCCCGGCACTTCCTGAGTTGGGTTGCTCTCTTGATCTTTGGAGGGGATCAGACAAGAAGGATGTACCCAAAGCCACAAGTCATGATTTATGGGCAAGATTGGGGGGCGACTTCACCCAGGGAGGTGTTAACACCTTAACACCTTTTTTTTTTTTTTTAAGACAGAGTCTCGCTCTGTCTCCCAGGCTGGAGTGCAGTGGTGCAATCTCGGCTCACCACAACCTCCGCCTCCCAGGTACAAGTGATTCTTGTGCCTCAGCCTCTCGAGTAGCTGGGACTGCAGGCGCGTGCCACCAGGCCTGGCTAATTTTTTGTGTGTGTTTTACTAGAGATGGGGTTTCAGCATGTTGGCCAGGATGGTCTCGATCTCCTGGCCTGGTGATCTGCCCGCCTCAGCCTCCCAAAGTACTAGGACTAGAGGCGCGAGCCATCATACCCAACCGTTAACACCTTTTATCACCTTCCCTGCTTGGTGATGATGGGCTTTGGGGTCCAGTCACACCTCCATTCCCTCACTTGTGGCAGGCACCAGGGTAACCAGCAAACAAGCCCTGAAAAGAGAGACCTTGCCCGGAAATGTTGCAGCTTTCTCTTATGTGTATGCTTTGCCTTCTGAGAATGGTGAGCATTGATGCAAGTGTGTTCCTTTTAAGAATACCCGATGGGGCCAGGCGTGGTGGCTGACGCCTGTAATCCCAGCACTTTGGGAGTCCGAGGCAGGTGGATCATGAGGTCAGGAGATCGAGACCAGCCTGGCTAACACGGTGAAACCCCGTCTCTACTAAAAATACAAAAAATTAGCCAGGCGTGGTGGCGGTGCCTGTAGTCCCAGCTACTCGGGAGGCTCAGGCAGGAGAATGGCGTGAGCCCGGGAGGTGGAGCTTGCAGTGAGCCAAGATCGCGCCACTGTACTCCAGCCTGGGTGACAGAGTGAGACTCCGTCTCAAAAAAAAAAAAAAAAAGGAATACTCAATGGGAAGCTGGTATGATGTCAGTGGAGGGCAATTTAGCAATATCTATCAAAATGACAAGAACACTCGCCCTTAGGCCCACAATCCCACTGCTGGTGATTTATCCTGCAGATGTAGTTGCACAGCTGTGGAAGGACTTACTTACAAGGTTAATCATTGTTATTTGTGAAAGCAACAGATTAGAAACAACCCAAACTCCACCAATGGGTAATGGTTACATAACTTGTGGTATATCCATCCATGGATTACTACACAGCACTAAAAAAGAATGAGAACTTTGGGAAGCCGAGGCGGGCAGATCACAAGGTCAGGAGATCGAGACCATCCTGGCTAACATGGTGAAACCCCGTCCATACTAAAAATACAAAAAATTAGCCAGGCATGGTGGCGGGCACCTGTAGTCCCAGCTACTCAGGAGGCTGAGGCAGGATAATGGTGTGAACTCAGGAGGTGTAGCTTGCAGCGAGCCAAGATCGTGCTACTGCACTCCAGCCTGGGCGACAGAGTGAGACTCTGTCCTTAAAAAAAGAAAAAAAGAATGAGAACAAGTCTAGGAACTATTTTGAAAGATCTCTCAAACACATTTTTAAGTTAAAAAAGCAAAATGCAAAACTGTACATAATATGCTGTATTGTCTATAAAATAGAGCAAATAAGAATTATAGGTATGTTTACTTGTATTCATATAAAGAAACTCTAGAAGAATACCAAGAACTGTGGATGAGGGTAGACTAGTGAATGGAAACAGGCTGATTAGACTAAAGAGGTGGGAGTAAGACCTTTTACATATCGCTTTACATTATTTGACTTTTGGACCATGTGGATGTTTGCATATTCAAATAATTAATTCTTAAAAAGAAGATGAAAATAGAAGGTGGGCGCAGTGGCTCACACCTGTAATCCCAGCATTTTGGGAGGCTGAGGTGGGTGGATCACTTGAGGTCAGGAGTTTGAGACCAGCTTGGCCAACATGGTGAAACCCCGTCTCTACTAGCCAGGCATGCTGGTGGGTGCCTGTAGTCCCAGCTACTCGGGAGACTGAGGCAGAAGAATCACTTAAACCTGGGGGGGGCAGAGGTTGCAGTGAGCCGAGATCATGCCACTGTACTCCAGCCTGGGTGACAGATTGAGACTCCATCTCAAAAAAAAAAAAAAAAAAAAAAAAAAAAGACGAAAAATAGGCAGTAGTCCCAAATAGTCCCAGCATACTAAACGCATTTGTTTCTCTCCTCAAAGGAAAAATTAGAGGGTGAATTATAGAGGGTCTTGAGGCTGTGTGAGTCAGGATGGCCTGGGTTTTGCTGTAATAATGAACAGCCCTCAAATCTCAGTGGCTGAACTCATTGAATTTTATTTCTTGCTCACTTACACGGCCACCATGGGATGTTGGGGCAGTACTGTTTATCTGAGTCATTCTGGGACCCAGGAGGATGGTCATTCAGCCCAACATAATTACCGTGCCTGGCAGGGGTGGCTGCGAAGGCTTCTCCTTGGATGCGATGCCGCAGCTCCCTCCCACTCACACTTGATTGGCCAAAGCAAGTCACATGACACTGCTTACTTGCAAGGGGGCAGGGAGGTGCAATGCTACTAAGTGCCCGGGAGAGGGAGAACTGCAATTTCTTGGCAAGCGGCAAACAGGATACTGTTTCATCAAGGGCCGCCCAAAGCCGTGTCTGAATATGGGGCTCGTGTTTCCCCTGCTCTGTAGTTACACAGGCCTCCTGCAGCTTAGTTTCAGCTTTTCTAGCTTTTCATGGCTCCCAAAGGGAATATTTTCTATGCCGTATAGCCTGTTTTTACATCAAGCCATTTTTGGGGTGTTATAGTAACAGCTGGTGACTTGATTTTATTTATGTTGATACGTGCTAAAAGCTTTATGAACGTTCTGGCTGTGCCAGTTACTAGCTGTGGGACATGGAACAAGTTATGAACAAACTATTTACCTTCTCCAACCCTTAGTTCATTTATCTGTAAAATGGGGATAATACTATCTTATAGGGCTGTTGGGGTTGTTGTGTGAGAATTAAAGTGCAGTGTGTATGTGTGTGTGTGTGTGTGTGCAGAATGGGTAGAACCGTGCCCAGAAGTAGGAAGCCCTGCATATGTTCAATATTTAGCTATTATTTTGTTGTTGTTGTTTGTTTGTTTTTTGTTTTTGAGATGGAGTCTCTCTCTGTCGCCCAGACTGGAGTGCAGTGGCACAATCTCGGCTCACTGCAGCCTCCACCTCCCGGGTTCAAGCAATTCTCCTGTCTCAGCCTCCCAAGTAGCTGAGATTACAGGCACACACTACCACGCCCAGCTAATTTTTGTATTTTTAGTAGAGGTGGGGTTTCACCATGTTGGTCAGTCTGGTCTTGAACTCCTGACCTCAGGTGATCCACCCACCTTGGCTTCCCAAAGTGCTGGGATTACAGGCATGAGCCACTGTGCCTGGCCTTAGCTATTATTTTTATTCCTTCAATTTTTTCTTTGGGGCAGTCTGGAGAACAGTATCATTCTGATCACATGAAAAAGGGAGGATTTACTCACGTGTTGGAAGAGGTGTGAATGGAAGGTAGTAAAGGCATGGTTTCTGATGTTCATGTTTGTGGAATCTGCTGTCTATGGCAGATGCTTCCCTGTGCTACCAGTTTGTGTATCTGAAAGGACACCCGTGCAACTCATTTGCATCCTCAAAATCTGTTCCTCCGTGCGTTTCTCCATCTCTGCAAAATGCACTGCTGTCCACTGTGTGCCTAAGCCAGGCCTGTTTGGTCCATTTTTTTTTAAGGCTGTAGGGTAGAGTGGTCAGGAACAAGAGGCCCTGGACCCAAGCTGTGAGGGCTCAAATCCCAGCTCACCTGGTATTGCAAATCACATGGGTGACACCAGGCAAGCAACTGAAGCCCTGTGTGCCTCGGTGTCCTCATCTGAAAAAGGGGGATGATAATCATAGTATCTGTCTTACAGGGATATTGTAAGGATGAAAGATTAATTGTTGGAACCGTATCTGGTGCAGAAAAACTACTTCATGTGGGCTTTGCACACCTGAAAACTTCATTTTTATATTTATTTATCCTTGGCCTGCGGGCCGTCTCCTCTCACTCAGTGGTGTGTCTCATTTGTTCTCCTCTGTGCCTAGCCAGCACATCATATTTTCTCAGTAAATATTTGGCAGAAAAATGTATTCATCAGCCTGGCCAACATGGTGAAACCCCATCTCTATTAATAATACAAAAATTAGCCAGGCGTGGTGGCGGGCACCTGTAATCCCAGCTACTTGGGAGGCTGAGGAGGGAGAATCGCTTGAACCCGGGAGGCAGAGGTTGCAGTGAGCCAAGATCATGCCACTGCACTCCAGCCAGGGCGACACAATGAGACTCTGTCTCCAAAAAAAAAAAAAAAAAAAAAAAAAAAGCATTCATTTACATAGCCGTGACTTCATCAAATGTCACCCTACCTCTTAAAATACTGTCCACACATGTTCTCCCACCTACTGCTTTTGTTTCCAATCATTCCTAATGGCCTGGATCCATTGGATCCCAGCATCACTGCTTATTAGCGCGGTGGCCTTGGGCAAGTCACTCTTCTGGTGTAGCTGGGGGTCCCTAAGACCACCCTCAGTTTCCATGATTCACTAGAAGGAATCACAGAACTGAGAAAAATTGTTATAGTCAAGGCTACAGTTTATTACAGCAGAAGGATACAGAATAAAATCAGCAAAGGGAAGAGCCACATAAGGCAACCCCATCAGTCTCTCTGATTCCTTAATTATCCCGCAGCACCACATAGGGCAGAGGCCAAGAGAGACCAGCATGAGCTGCCAGATGTCCTCTCTCAGTGAAGTCCCATGGACAGTGCTCAATTCTCCCAGCAATGACATGTGACAACAATGATGTATTGCCAGCCAGGGACACTTACTTGGGCCTTGGTGTCCAGGGTTGTTATTGGGGTCAGCCATGTAGACTTGTGCTGAATACTGCTGAGAGATCGAGACAGACGGTAAGAACAGCTGAGAGCTGATGCACGCCAGGTGTCCTTCCATGCGTTGGCCAGGAGTGATCTCATTTTAGCCCATCCATGACCCTGTTAAATGGACATCCCCATTTTTCCAGACAAGGAACCAAGGCTCATTGAGGGGAGGTCACTTGCCTGAAGTCCCACGGCTAATAGGCAAATCCAGGAGTCTGATCCTTGAACCTCCACCCTTACAGATGTGGCCTTGGACATGGCTGCACACCCTCACGTGAGTTCACTCACTCAGGATGTACTGAGCCATTGTTCTGGAGCAGGTGCCATTGAAAGCATCAGGGGTGCTGTTATAGCCAAGGCTACAGTTTATTACAGCAGAAGGATACGGAATAAAATCAGCAAAAGGAAGAGTCACATAAGGCAGAGGCCAAGAGAGACCATCCCGAAGGGGAACATCCCTGTGCTTGTGGGGCTTACATCTTAAGGAGGGCAAGCAGGCAATGGGCAGATCAGCAAACGAAGATATCACTTGCCAAAGGGTGGTAAGTGCTGTGGCCAAAAGGAGCCAGAGAGAGATGGGGTGTTTGCTTAGTTGGGAAGTCAGAGAAGACCAGGACGTGATGTTTGAACAGAGATGATAATTATAATGGCCACTTTCAGAACACTTACTATTTGTTGGATAAGTAATAACAGTAATATTATATGTACCAGGCAATGTTCTAAATGCTTGAATGCATCTCATCTTTCTAATCACAGAGATGCTCTTATTATCATCACTTTACAAATGAAAGGGAGGTTAGGGAAGTTGGCAGAAGGCACACAGCCAGGAAGCAGGGGCTCCAGGATCTCAGCCCAGGGATCTTGGCCTCAGAGGCTATGCTTTTCACCATTGTCCTGCCTCTCAGTGCATGGAGAAATGAATGTTCAGTGCCTAGAAGGGATAATCAGGGAATATGGAGGTTAAGGAGGGAACTGAGGCACAGAGAGGTTAAATCACAGGGTTCAGAAGTGGTGGGGGTGGGACTCAAAAGCTAAACGATGTGCCTCCACAATCTAAGCTCATTACCACTAGACTGGTCATCCTTAACTTAAGCATGCATAGGAGTCCCCTGGAGGGCTTGTCAAACTAGATTGCTGGGGCCCGTCCCCAGAGTTTCAGACTCAGTGGGTCTGAGGTGGCCCCGAGAAGGTGCATTTCTGTCAAGGTCCCAAGAACCGATGGTGATGCTGCTGGTCCAGGGCCCACATTTTGAGACCCACTGCCCTAGACTGCCTCTCAGCACACGGAGGAATGAATAGCCAGCTTCTGGCGGAGGAAACTGAGGCTCAGAGAAGCTAAAAGTGTCATGTGGAAAAAATCACATAGCTGTTAGACTGTGGTACCTGGATCTCAAACCCAGGCGATCCGGCTCCAGAGTGTTTTTAACCATTTCCCTGCACTGCCTCCTGCCTGTCAAAAGAATAAATGCATATGCAGGCAAGAATGAATGGGTTCCCATTTCCGTGGAAGGGGAAACCGAGGTCGGGGAGCTGGGCGGGGAGACCCCAGCATCCTCTGACCTATTTCCTTGCGTCCCTGCCCCCGCCCGCAGGTGAAGCTGGTGTTCGTGGAGGACCAGGCAGTGGTGGAGACGGTGTTCTTCCTGACGTCGCGCACCAGGGCGCTGCTGCGGCGCTTCCCGCGCATGCTGCTGGTGGACCGGCTGCCGGGGCTGCAGGGCGCGTTGGATCTGCTGGCCGTGCTGTGCGTGGACGGCTCGGGCCGTGCGCGCCAAGCTGCTTGCTGCGTGGCGCGCCCGGGCACGCCGAGCCTGCTGCGCTTCGCGCTCGCGTCGCTGCTGCAGAGTGCGCCAGACGTCAAGGGCCGCGTGCGCTGCCTCACCGCCGGGCCCGAGGTGGCGGCGCAGTTGCCTGCAGTGCGCCAGCTGCTGCCCTGCGCTCGCGTGCAGATCTGCCGCGCGCAGGGCCTGGAGACGCTCTTCAGCAAGGCGCAGGAGCTGGGCGGCGCCGGCCGCGAGGACCCGGGCCTGTGGTCGCGCCTGTGCCGCCTGGCTGGCGCGTCGTCGCCCGCCGCCTACGACGAGGCGCTGGCCGAGCTCCACGCCCACGGCCCGGCCGCCTTCGTGGACTACTTCGAGCGCAACTGGGAGCCCCGCCGCGACATGTGGGTCCGCTTCCGCGCCTTCGAGGCGGCCCGAGACCTGGACGCGTGCGCCCTGGTGCGAGGCCACCGCCGGCGACTGCTGCGTCGTCTCAGCCCCTCGCGTGGCGTGGCGCAGTGCCTTCGCGACCTGGTGGCCATGCAGTGGGCCGACGCGGCTGGGGAGGCGGTGCCCGAGGGGCCCGATGGCGGGGGGCCTTGGCTGGAGGATGAGCCAGGGAGGGGGGCCCAGGCGGAGAACGAGAGGGTGAGGGGCCTGGAGACAGGCGACTGGGGAGGGTCTCCGAAGGAAGGAAGTATTTGGAGGGGAGCCCAGATGGAGAAGGAGTGGGCAAGAGCACTGGAAACCAGAGACTGGGGCGGGGCTCAGTTCGAAGGTGAGAAGGGGAGGGCACTGCAGATCAGAGATCGGAGAGGGGGTCAACTGGAGAATCAGAAGCCGAGGGGACTGGAAGAAGGTGTCTTGAGAGGGTCGAAGTTGGAGAAAGGGCACCTGAGAGGGCCAGAGATTAGAGACTGGAGGGGGCCTCAGTTGGAGGGTGAGAAAGATTGGGGACTGGAAGGTTATGTCTGGAGGGGGGCCCAGTTGGAGGACCAGGCGCTAAGAGGATTAGAAGGGTATACCTGGAGGGTGGCCCAGTTGGAAGATCGCAGGAGTACCACCGACCTGAGGGGGACCCAGTTTGACTATGAGAGGGTCAGGAGTCTTGAAGGAAGCCCCTGGAGGGGGGCGCAGCTGCACGATGAAAGGGCAGGGGGACTGAGAACTGCAGAATGGAAGGGGCCGCAGTCAGAAGTAGAGAAGGGGAGGGGGCTGGAGGTCAGAAACTTGAGGGGGATCCCCTTGGAGAAGTCCCTGGAGTTGGCCCCTGAGAACGGAGACCAAAGGGGACCCCAGTGGGAAGATGAGAGGAGGAGAGGGCCAGAGATTGCAGAGGAGAGGGGAGCGAGGGTGGGGGTCAAAAGAAGAAGGGGCCTGGAGGATATAGTTCTGGTCCAGCTGGGAGACACGAGGGTCACAGGCGTGGAGAATGGAGATGGAGGGGGAGCCCGGTCCGTGGGCCCCAAGAGCCGAGCTGGACGAGGGATGGAGTGGGGAGACGCAGGAGGGCGGTGTCTAGGGCTGGGGAATGGAGTCGTGTCTGGCGCCCCGATGGGGGC
This sequence comes from Pongo pygmaeus, assembly GCF_028885625.2. Lineage (NCBI taxonomy): Eukaryota > Metazoa > Chordata > Mammalia > Primates > Hominidae > Pongo > Pongo pygmaeus. Next base: position 54,245,360 of record NC_072393.2, read on the forward strand.
TGTATTGGAAGGCAGCCCAGAATGGGCAGCGGCGAGGAGTGAACACCTGGCTGCAGGTGACGGCCTGCAGGAAGGAGGCGAAGATGGCCCCAGGGAACCAAAGAGGCTTTGCCGACCCCCGGGAGAGGAGGAGGTGGACTGGGAACCCCTGGCCAAATTCCGAGCAGCCTGCGGGCCAGAGCTGGCAGACCTGGTGGCTGAGGAGTTGGCCTTTGCTAGGCAGCATGGGACCCGGGGTTTCCACTGGACCGGAGCTGGCTTTGCCCTTAAGGACGGCACCTCGGACTTCTTCCTGGATGGGGCCCTGACGCGCTGCAGCTGCTCAATTCACGCCGCCCGCCGTCTGCCCTGCAGACACCTCTTTGCAGCGCGCCTCCTCACTGGGGCTGCCTTATTCCACATGGACCTGCTCAGGGATTGCTGGGGGAGAGCCCCAGAGCCCTGACCCTTCATGCCTCTGCCCACCACCCTCCACCAGGAGGGTCGGAGGGCATTCTTCGATCCCAAAGATAATAGGGCTGAGGCCAAGGAGACCGCTCCAGTCCCCCTGGCCACCTCCTGGGGCATCCAGGGACCTCCTCATGGCAGTTTGCCTCTCTGGGTCCAAGGGCAAGCTGTAAGTGGTCTCTGAGGTCCTGGAGCCACAGCTGGGGAAGGTGTTGATGGCCAGGGCGGATTCTGAGGGCTTCCCTCTGGAGAGGAAGCATGTGATGAAAGGTGTAGACAGGGTCAGGCTGAGGCAGAAGGAAGGAAAGGGGCAGAGCTGGGGGGAGGGGGAGGACGTGATGATATGGGGAGTGTCTGGCAAGAGTAGACTGGCCAGTCTAGGGAGTGCAGGGGGGAGAGGGGAAAGGGAGAAAGTACAGAAGACAGATGAAGGAGAGGAGGTAAGCGAGAAAAAATGGAAAGGGGAGCCAGAAATGGAGGAGAGAGGACAAGCAAAGAGACAGAAATGAAGACATGAGGAAAAGCTGGGGGAAGGAGGAGAGGAAGGGACGGGATGTAGGAGGGGGAAGAAAAATCGGAGATGAGACAAAGGAAATGTGTGGGAGATGGGTAGAGAAGAAATGGAAGGGGCATGGTTTTGGTTTTTCTCCAAGACCTGGAGACATCGACCCCCTTCGCCTTCTGAAGAGAGGGAGGGCGGGCACTGGGGGTCAGGAGAGTCTCCAGCAGGGGAGGGGAATTGTTTGGACTATTGTTCTTCCGGATTGGAATAAAACAATCTTATTTTGGTTTCCGTGATGAGTTCTTGGCTTCCGAGGTTGGCTGGGAGTCCCAGATCCAGGGAACAGTTGAGATGGTCCAGCGTTCCTTCATTCTTTCTACCAACAAGGCCTCCTGGGGCCTGAGGGATACAGGAGTCACAATGAATTCATCTCCGTAGCAACTCAAGCTTCCTTCTTCATCATCTGGACCAGTGCGTCCCCGTGGCAACTTCTTGACATGAGTCGATTCTACCTTCAAATGACTGACTCGTGCCAAATGTCCTGGCCACAGAATGGGCATGTGACCCAGTCCTGGTCAACGAGTCTGCTCAGGTTGAGGTGGGAGGCTTTTTTATTTTTATGTTTTTGTAGAGACAGGGTCTTGCTATGTCACTCAGGCTGGTCTTGGACTCCTTGGCTTAAGCAATCCTCCTGCCACAGCCTCCCAAAGTGCTGGGATTACAGGTGTGAGCCACTGTGCTCAGAACTAGGAAGCTTTGCTTTTTTTCTTTTTTTCTTTTTTTTTTTTTTTTTTTTTGAGAGTCTTGCTCTGTTACTCAGGCTGGAATGCAGTGGCACGTTCCCGGCTCACTGCAACCTCCACCTCCCAGGTTCGAGCGATTTTCATACCTGTCACCTGAGTAGCTGGGATTACAGGTGTGTGCCATCACACCTGGCAAATTTTTGTATTTTTAGTAGAGATGGGGCTTCACCATGTTGGCCAGGCTGGTCTCAAACCCCTGACCTGAGGTGACCTGCTCGCCTCAGCCTCCTGAAGTGCTGGGATCACAAGCGTAAGCCACTGCGCCCGGCCTAGGAGGCTTCTAATAAAGATTCTGTCACTCCTAAGAAGGCCTAGAGACATGATCCAGCCTAGACCTGCTGATGATGACCTTGGTATGGTGTGATAACGAAGTCCACACTGAGGATGACACAGCTGAGATGAAGAAAATCTGGATCTTTGCTTGGCTCAGTTGAGTCTCTGGAGTCTGCTCTACCATGGGGCTTCTTAAGTAAAATATATCTTTTTTGTTAGAGACAGGGTCTCGCTCTGGCCCAGGCTGGAGTGCAGTGGCGCAAACATAGCTCACTGCAGCCTTCCAACTCTTGGGCTCAAGGGATCCTCCAGCTCAGCCTCCTGAGTAGCTAGGACTATAGGCTCATGCTACCACCTAGCTAATTTCTTTTTCTTTTCTTTTCTTTTTTTTTTTTTTTTTTTTTTTACTTTTTGTAAAGATGAGGTCTCTTGCTACGTTACTTGGGCTGTTCTCAAACTCCTGGCCTCAAGCGATGCCCCTGCTTCAGCCTCCCAAAGTGCTGGAATTACAGATGACAGCCATTGTACCTGGCCAATCAAAGATACCCTAATGATTTAGGGAAGTTTGAGTTGGGGTTTCTGTTGTCGCAACTGATGAAGGGGATTTAATTCTATTATAGGTGACAAAGTCCAGGTTGAAGTACCTCAGCACTTTTCAAATTTTAGTGTGGACACGAGTCACCTGGGCACCTTCTTAAAATACAGAGTCGGACTCAGTAGGTCTAAGATGGGGCCCAACATTCTAGCAAGCTCTCCGATGATGTGGTTGTGCTGGGTTGTGGAGCACACTTTGAGTAGCAATGAAGGAACTTGAGATAAAAGACAATTCAGGCCAGGTGTGGTGGCTCACACCTGTAATCCCAGCACTTTGGGAGGCCGAGGCAGGTGGATCACTTAAGGCCAGGAGTTCAAGACCAGCCTGGCCAACAAGGCAAAATCCTGTCTCTACTAAAAATACAAAAATTAGCCAGATGTGGTGGCGGGTGCCTGTAGTCCCAGCTACTTGGGCGGCTGAAGCATGAGAATTGCTTGAACCCGAGAGGCGCAGGTTGCAGTGAGACAAGATCGTGCCACTGCACTCCAGCCTGGGTGACAGAATGAGACTCTGTCAAAAAAAAAAAAAAGAAAAAAGAAAAAAGAAAAAAATGATTCAGTGATCCAAGTCATGAGAAGTCAAAGGCTTTGATGGCAGCTGATTGCAGGGGCTCAAACAATGTCAGGTTTCTCCTCTCTCGCCTGCTTTTCGTTCAATGGATTTCTTCAAAAGACAGCTCTCTCCTGAGAAAGCTGGGGACTAGAAGTTCCCATATCACACCCTCCTATCTTGATCTAAAAATACCATTCTATCAGCATTCATATATTAAGTCTCAAGGAAGCAGCAGGTTGGATTTATGGAGGGTATCAGTTATCTATGGCTACATAAATGCTGTGTTAACAACTGTAAAACTTCCGAAGTATGTAACAATAAACATGTATTTGGAATCAACCTAAATGCCCATCAATAATCATAAGCTAGATAAAGAAAATATGGTACATATACACCATGGAATACTATAGAGCCATTAAACGAAAGAGATCCTGTTCTTTGCAGGGACATGAATGGAGCTGGAGGTCATTATCCTTAACAAACTAACACAGGAACTGAAAACCAAATACTGCATGCTCTCACTTATAAGTGGGAGCTAAATGATGAGAAGAAATGACACACAGAGGGGGGGCAACACACATGGAGACCTACTGGGGGGTGGAGGATGGGAGGAGGGAGAGAATCAGGAAAAATAACTAACGGGCACTAGGCTTAATACCTGGGTGACAAAATAATCTGTACAACAAACCCCCATGATAAAAGTTTACCTATACAACAAACCTGCACATGTACCCCTAAACTTAAAAGTTAAAACAATAATAAAAATGAACATGTATTGCTTATGAGTCTTGGGTCACCTGAGGGTTTGGCTAGACCCTTGCTTTTCAAAGCGTGGTGCATGCAACAGTGTCATGAACATTCCTTAGGAGCTTGTTAGAAATGCAGATACTCAGCTGGGCACGGTGGCTCACGCCTGTAATCCCAGCACTTTGGGAGGCTGAGGTGGGCGGATCACCTGAGGTCAGGAGATCAAGACCATGCTGGCCAACAAGGTGAAACCCTGCCTCTACTAAAAATACAAAAATTAGCTGGGCGTGGTGGCGCGCCTGTAGTCCCAGCTACTCGGGAGGCTGAGGCAGGAGAATCTCTTGAACCCAGGAAGAGGAGGTTGCAGTGAGCCGAGATCGCTCCACTGCACTCCAGGCTGTGCAACAAAGTAAAACTCCATCTCAAGAGAAAGAAAGAAAGAAAAAAGAAAGAAAGAAATGCAGATGCTCAGACCCATTCCAAAACTACAGAATCAGAATCTCATTCTAACAAGATCCTAGTATGCATGTTATACTTTGAAAAGCAAAGCAACTGATCATAAACCTACAATTATCTGAAATAGGCTTCTTTAAAAAAAAATGAAAGCAGCTAATCTTGATAAAGTAGCTAATCTTCGTTGGGCTTGCCCACATATTGGGAGTCATCTGGCTTTTGGGTGAACTAAAAAGGCCTTGGCAGGGCTTGGTGGCTCATGTCTGAAATCCCAGCACTTTGGGGTGCCAAAGGGAGGACCGCTTGAGCCCAGGAGTTCAAGACCAACCTGGGCAACATAGGAAGACCCTGTTTCTACAAAAATAGAAACAAAATTAGCCTGGTATGATGGTGCACGTCTGTGATCCCAGCTACTCAAGAGGCTAAGGTGGGAGGATCGCCTGAGCCTGGGAGGTCGAAGCTGCAGTGAGCCATGATTGTTCCACTGCACTCCAGCCTGGGTGACAGAGTGAGGCTGTCTCAAAAAATGCCTTGGCCGGGAGGACTAGGGTAACTCGTTCAGCACGTAGACCCCTTCAGCACAACCCTATGAAACTTCCCTGCAGCCCTTGCCTTTGCAGACAGCTCTTCCTCTGCTGTGCTGCCCATTGCTTTCTTGCAATGTACTATCTGTCTAATAAATCTGCCTTTCTTTCCCTACGACTGTCTTGATAAATGCCTTTACCTCCCATGACACTGGCCCCAGCTAGTCACACCCACGATGCCCATCTCTTTTTTTTTTTTTTTTTTTTTTTTGAGACGGAGTCTCGCTCTGTCGCCCAGGCTGGAATGCAGCGGCATGATCTCGGCTCACTGCAAGCTCTGCCTCCTGGGTTCACACCATTCTCCTACCTCAGCCTCCCGAGTAGCTGGGACTACAGGCAGCCGCCACCACACCTGGCTAATTTTTTCTATTTTTTAGTAGAGACGGGGTTTCACTGTGTTAGCCAGGATGGTCTCGATCTCCTGACCTCATGATTCACCCACCTCAGCCTCCCAAAGTGCTGGGATTACAGGCGTGAGCCACCGCGCCCGGAGATGCCCATCTCTTAAAATAAAAAATAAAAAATAAAAGAAAGGAAGGGAGGGAGGCAGGACGGATCCTGGGAAGGCAAACAACAGCAATTGAGTGCAAACCAAATCCAAAACTTCTCCACTTGCCTGTTTTATCATTAGATTCTTAGATGTGGGTTATCTGGTTAGTGACGGGAAGCTGAATTAATTCATTAATTGATTCACCAAATCACACACAGAGCCCTGGGGTGGAAAAGAGCTCAGCCCACAAGGTAAAGAAAAGATGGGCCAGTGTAGATGGGTCAGAGCGTGAGAGAGGGAGAGATTTGGATAGTGAAATCTGCAAGCCCTTAAAGATAGAAGATGAGGTAAGTCTTTATCCTGGGAGGTATGGGAAGCCTTCAAAAGGTTTTAAACAGAGAGTGGCTTGATTGGATGTACATTAGAATAACCACCTCCCCTGCCCCAGAAGCTTTACTGTGACAAATGGATTGGATGAGTCCAGACTAGGAAGAGACATATGTGACCATAAACAAACAAATAAAAAGAAATTTTAAAAAACAGGCAGAAGGATCTTCACAGAACTGGACCTTGAAGAATGTGTTTACCAGGGAAAGAGAATGAAGAAGTACGTTCCTATTGGAGGGAACTGCACGTATTACAGTATTTGGCCCTTCAGGAAGGCAAGAGGAAACTAAAGGTTAGTGAAACTTAACCCTCTATATGCCCCACATGTCCAGCTCACAAGTGTTAAATCAAGTTTAGCCTAAAGCTGCCTCCTTACATATTTTAAGTTCGGCCTGAAGGTTGTTCTGTACATCGTGAACTATAACAAGTGGAGGTGTAAACAGAAGGTGGCCTACACTTGTGCCAATCACCAAGTTTGGGGCAATCAAATGTAGCCAACTTTTTGAATTGTGTTCAAATAAGGCAAACACCGAGCTGTAATCAATCCAGCTGTTTCTGTATCTCACTTACGTTTTCTGTATGTCACTTTCCTTTTTCTGTCCATAAATCTTCCACCACATGGCTGTGCTGGAGTTTCAGCCTACTCTGGCCCGAGGATGCCTGATTCGTGAATCCTTCATTGCTCAATTAAACTCTATTTATTTATTTAGAGATGGAGTCTCGCTCTGTTGCACAGGCTGGAGCGCAGTGGCGCCATCTCAGCTCACTTACAACCTCCACCTTCTGGGTTCAAGCAATTCTTGTGCCTCAGCCTCCCGAGTAGCTGGGACTAGAGGTGCCCACCACCACGTCCAGCTAATTTTTGTATTTGTAGTAGAGACGGGGTTTTACCATGTTGACCAGGCTGGTCTCAAGCTCCTGACTTGAAGCCATCCGCCCTCCTCGGCCTCCCAAAGTGCTGGGATTACAGGCATGAGCCACCGTGCCCAGTCAATTAAACTTCTTTAAATTTAATTCGCCTGAAGTTTTTCTTTTATCACAAGTCACATCAATCACTCAGGCCCCTGCTCAAATGCCACCTCTTCCTGAAAGCCATCCTTAAGTAGTCTCTCTAAAGAGCCATCCCAGCCCCTTTCTTTGCTTTATCCTTCGCAGCACTTATCACTACCTGAAATTATGCCACACAGCTATTTACCAGTTTGGCATTGTGATTAAGTTTATCAAGTATGAAGCCATACTGCCTGGGTTCAAATCCCAGCTCCACTACTTCCTTGTCATGTGACCTTCAGTTGTTCAGCCTATGTTACAGTTGAGGGGTCATAATAGTATCTGTCTATAGAGCTATGTGAGGATAAATGAATTAGTGTGTGCACCAGTGTTCTAACATTGCCTGCATTTCCATTTTCCCCAAAGCAGCCCAGTTACTTATTAACATACTGCTTTTTCCAGTGACGTGTTCACCGTTATTAAGTCGATCTCCTCCCGCCAAAATATAAGCTCTGTTTTGTTTTCCATTGTATCCCCAGTGCCTAGAACAGTGCCCGTTGCAAAGTAAGCTTTGAGTTAAAAAAAAAAAAAAAGATGAAAGAATGAAAATGGCAGACTGCCTAGCAGAACTAGCCCTTCCCGATGCTTCATTGTTGCTATGGTAACGATTCAGTCTGCACGAAGATCTCAGCTTCCTTAACCTTGTTCCTACCTCCAGCAAGCTCACCCATTGGCCACCTGTATCTCCTGCTGTAGCAGCCAGAAAGCTACAACTCCCAGCCGGCTGAGCGCCACCAGCGCTTTCGCGCCCAAGTCCCTTTGCTAAGCGTGAGGGCCTGCGCAGTGGAATCCGCGGGCCCAGAGCTCCATCTGAGCATGTGCAGGCTGCGGGGTGTTTCCTTCGTCGGCTGGCGGGAGAGGAGTGGGGAGGACCCTTTACACGCTGAGTATTTTGGGGCCCGCTTGGATCTCCTCGTCCAAAGGGTCTGGGCCCCGGGGCTGCAGTCTCTGGGTGAGGAGGCGGGGGCGGGAAACCTGCTTCGGTCTCCATGGTTACGAGCCGCTCAGCGCGCACGAGGGGGATTCAAAGGTTGGCGTTGCCACAGTAACCCTGGAGTGGAGGGGGACGGGGATTAGAAACCTCGCGGGAGAAATTAGACTAACAGCCTGGGAACTGAAGGGATGGAGAGTGTGCCGGAGGAATCAGTCTGCAGTAAGGGGAGTTGGGGTGATATTAGGGGAAATGGGATGTTTTCAAGGAGAGGGAGTGTTTTGATGAATTCCTATGTAATAAGAAGATTTGGGGAGATCATTGAAATCGACATGTTACTAAGTACTTGGGATGCTCAACGGGGAAGTGGAAACGCAGTAGGATCCGCCCGCCTCAGCCTCCCAAAGCAGGATGGAAAATTGGGGTATTAAGCTCATTTGCCATTCTGCAGTTATTTATAGAGCTCCTGCTGGAAGCCAGGCACGGTTGACAGTACTGGTAAACAGGACAGATGTGACTATAGAAGGAATTGGGGTTTCATGGAGAAGGGGAGGTATAAGAAAAGGGGACTGTTGTCCTCTATAGGAGGGACTGGGAGGCGACTGGGAAGAACCGGCGCTGTAAGGAGAAGCTGGAAGTTTTATAAGGGAATTGAGGTATTATATAAGTTAATTCTGTTGCTATTTATAGAAGGCCAACTCAGTAGCAGCCTCTAGGAAGCACTGGGGATTCCTCAGTATGCAAAGGCATTTAGTGATAGAGTTACCAGATTTAGGGGGAAAGCAATGGCCAGTTAAATTCTAATTTCAGAAAATGCATAATATTGTAGTTACTCTCTGTTGTTTATCTGAAATTCAAATTTAGCTGGGCATCCTGTATTTTATTTGGCAACTCTCATTATGGTTGATTTAAGTGTTTGTGAAGAGTGGGTTATTATAGGGGAAACAGGTATTATAGAGTAATTGGGTTGTAGAAGGAGCTGGGGATGGTCAGGAAAAGTTGAAGTGTTGAAGCTAACGCTAAGATCAGCACTTACTGTGTGCTGGAGACTATGCTAAGTACTCCTATTTTAAAAAACGTTTTATTATGGAAAGTTTCAGCCATATACAATTGTTTGCTTGTTTTTGAGATGGAGTCTTACGCTGTTGCCCAGGCTGGAGTGCAGTGGCGTGATCTCTGCTCATTTCAACCTCTGCTTCCCGGGTTCAAGCGATTCTCCTGCCTCAGCCTCCTGAGTAGCTGGGATTGCAGGTGCGCACCACCACCCCCGGCTAATTTTTGTAATTTTAGTAGAGAAGGGGTTTCACCATGTTGGCCAGGCTGGTCTTGAACTCCTGACCTCAAGAGATTCACCCACCTCAGTCTCCCAAAGTGCTGGGATTATAGGCGTGAGCCACTGCGCCTGGCCCATATACAATTGTTAAACAGATAATATATAATAAAGCTACTTGTACCCATCTCTGCTTTACAATGACTGCTGTGTGGAGGCATCCCAACATTCCTATGAGGTGGCGTTACTGTCACGCCCCCATTTTACAGATGAGAAGACTACACCACAGAGAGGTTAAATAACTTGGCCAGAGGTGTTAGAACCAGAATTTGGACCCACACAATCGGGCCCCAGAGTCTGGGCTCTCAGCTGCCATGTCACATGTAACCTCCGTCTGGGAAATGTGAGTAGGGAGTGAGGCATGATGGGAGCAATAGGAGAGTAGTAGTAAGGTATAAAAGGAAAGGTAGAGAATTGGGCCGTTTGAGCATTGTGCAGTCGTTATAGGATTTTTATTTTTATTTTTTGAGACAGAGTCTCACTCTGTCACCCAGGCTGGAGTGTAGTGGTGCAATCTTGGCTCACTGCAACCTCCACCTTCTGACTTCAAGCAATTCTCCTGCCTCAGCCTCCCGAGTAGCTGGGATTACAGGTGTGCGCCACCACGCCCGGCTAATTTTTGTATTTTCAGTAGAGACGGGGTTTCACCACGTTGGCCAGGCTGGTCTCGAGCTCCTAACCTCAAGTGACCCGCCTGCCTCAGCCTCCCAAAGTGCTGGGATTACAGCCGTGAGTCATCGCCCCCAGCCAGTTGCTATAGGATTTTTATAAGATGTTTTGGGAGACTGGGGGAGTTACAGAAGAGTTTGGTGTTTTGAAACATTATGGGAAGTTGTATAGCTGCATTTCAATAGAACAGTAGCAGCTAGCCACATGTGGATGCATTACATTAATTATAATGAAATAAAACTCAGCACATTTCAGGAAGTGCCTACTGTATTGGACAGTGAAGATCTAGAGCAGTCCCAATGAGTCTGGATAACAGGGATTTAGGGTAACCAAGGGTTAAGGCACAAGCAGGTGCAGCCAGTTCTAGGCAAGATTGGGCAGCATCCAGGCCACATCCTCACTCCTGTGATAACAAGACAGAAGTCTCCACTTCAGCCTCTGATTGGTCATGGGCCAATCCTTCATAGGGTGTAACCAATTGGAGGCCTCTAAAGGGCACCTAGGGGTGTTACCAAATTCTTTTAGCTTAATGAAAACTCTAAAGAGCACTGCAGTCCGGGGCTCTTGAGCCACTTGCTCAAGCCCACTCCGATTCTGTGGAGTGTACTTTCACTTCCATAAATCTGAGCTTTTGTTACTCTGCTCTTTTGTTGCTTTGTTTGTGCATTTTGTTCAATTCTTTGTTCCACACACCAAGAACCCTAACAACTCACAGTCAGGACCTTTCATAGGGTAACACCATCACTGCAGAAAGTTCTGTTGGAAAGCCCTGATGTGTGGGGTGACAAGTGACAGGAGGCTTTCCTGGTTCCTAACAGTTTGGCCTCATCTCTTAGCAATTGCTCTCGTACTTCCTCTGACTCACCCCTAACTTTCTCCTCTCTGTTCTACTAAAAATACAAAACTTAGCTGGGCGTGGTGGTGGGCACCTGTAATCCCAGCTACTCCGGAGGCTGAGGCAGGAGAATCACTTGAACCTGGGAGGCGGAGGTTGCAGTGGGCTGAGATCACGCCACTGCACTCCAACCTGGGCGACAGAGAGACTCTGTCTCAAAAGAAAAAAACAAAAAAACAAAAAAAAAAAAACCATGCTGAATTGGCCAAATATTTATCTAGGACTTCCCAGCCTGCAGAACTGTAAGAAATAAAATTTTACTGTTTAAGCCACTGAGTCCATGGTATTTTGTTATGGCAGCCTGAGCAGGATAAGGTAGTATACATACCTTTAACTTCACTGTATAACTTCAGATTAATTTCCAAAATCAAGCATTACCAACAGCAGAACTTACATCTGTGCTCCATATACTCACCAAGTAGTAGGCATTACTGACTTCTTAATAAATGGAAGTTTGATGAATATAAAATGTAGTATTTTTATGGTTTTTAATATGAGGTTTCTGATAACTAGACGTATGAAATTCTACTTTTGTTCATTGTCCATTGCGATTTACAAACTGTAACATTTTACTCATAACCTTTGCCCATTTTTCACAAGGAGTTTTCTGTCTGTTTACTCATGTTGAATCATTTTTATGTATTGTAAGTATCACCTGATATTTACATCTTCTTCTTAGTGGCTTCATTCTAATGAACTTCTTCTTTTTTTGTTGTTTTGTTTGTTTGTTTGTTTGTTTTTTGAGACAGAGTGAGACTTTGTCAGCCAGGCTGGAGTGCAGTGGTGTGATCTTGGCTCACTGCAACCCCTGCCTCCCAGGCTCAAGTGATTCTCATGCCTTAGCCTTCCAAGCAGCTGGGATTACAGACCTGCACCACCATGCCCAGCTAATTTTTGTATTTTTAGTAGAGACGAGGTTTCACCATGTTGGCCAGGCTGGTCTCGAGCTCCTGGCCTCATCTGATTCACCCACCTCGGCCTCCCAAAGTGCTGGGATTCCAGGTGTGAGCCACTGCATCCGGCCTTCTATTTTTAATTTAGCATACTCAAATAAATCAATTTAACTTCTAAAAATTTGTGCCTTTTTGTTTTAATAACATTAACCTATTTTTTTATTTTTGTAAATTTATGAAGTACATTCTTCAAATGTAACAATTTAGTTCTACTTCAAGATAAGGTATAGACAACTGCAAAATTCCACTGTCCTCACTATCACAATCATGAAGAGGATGGAGCTGCAGAATCTGAGCATATAAAGACTTTTATGAATTCTAATGCCCAACCCCAACTTGAGCATTCATTGCACTGGTCCTAATTCACATTCAAACGCCCTGAGAATGGAGCTAACAGGATACACTGCACCCAGTCTCACAGGCACACACAGGATAGATCCAAATACCACTGCAAAGACTTTTAAAATGAGCTGATATTAAGACCTCAGTTCACAGAAAACTAAATAAATAATAAATATCTTCTGTTGGATACAAATAAAACACAGAGTCTCAGAAGATAACATTCATATGTCAAGGGTACATATCAAAACTACTGAGAATACAAGGATGAGCTGCAAAAATCTCCATTTGTCCGGCAAATGACAACTCAGTGGACACCAAACACTGAATAACACGTACGGTGGAATTATCTGACAAAGACTTTAAAAGAGACATTATAAAAATACTCAAATGAGGCCAGGCGCAGTGGCTCATGCCTGTAATCCCAGCACTTTGGAAGGCCGAGGCGGGTGGATCATGAGGTCAGAAGATCGAGACCATCCTGGCCAACATGGTGAAACCCTGTCTCTACTAAAAATATTTTTTAAAAAAATTAGCCAGGCATGGTGGCATGCACCTATAGTCCTAGCTACTCAGGAGGCTGAGGCAAGAGAATCACTTGAGCCCAGGAGACAGAAGCTACAGTGAGCTGAGATCACACCACTGCACTCCAGCCTGGATGACAGAGCGAGACTCCATCTCAAAAAAAAAAAAAAAAAAAAAAACTCAAATGTGCCAGGTGTAGTGGCCTGTAATCCCAGCACTTTTGGAGGCTGAGGTGGGTGGATCACTTGAGGCCAGGAGTTCAAAACCAGACTGGCCAACATAGCAAAACTCTGTCTCTACTAAAAATACAAAAAATTAGCTGGGCTGTGGTGGTGCATGCCTGTAATCCCAGCTACTCAGGAGGCTGAGGCACAAGAATCGCTTGAACCAGGAGGCAGAGGCTGCAGTGAGCTGAAATCGCACCACTGCACTCCAGCCTGGGTAACAGAGTTGAGACCTTGTCTTGAAAAAAAAAAAAAAGCTCAAACAAGCAAATGCTGACACATTTGCAGGAAAATAGAATATAAGCCAAGAAATTTAAAATATAGAGAACAACAAAATGGAAATTTTAGAACTGATACATACAGTCACCAAAATTTAAAAGGTGGTGAATGCACTCAGTGGGACAACACAGATAACAGCAGGTGAACACTCTAGCAAATTTGAAAATAGACAAATTAAAATTACCCAATCAGAATAATGGAAAAAATGAAAAGATGTCCTAATAAGTAGAATATCAGGGATATTTAGGAAAACATAAAAGTCTAACATTTCCACAATAAGAGTTTCAGAAGAGGAGGAAAAAAAATATAATATTGATTGATTCAACATAAATACTATGGTTTATTTCTAGATGGCAAGCAAAATCACATGTAAGAGGTTTCCATTTAAAAGAATTCCACTATTCATCAAAATTTTCATCTATTCTCAAGACTGTTTATTTCAAACTAGGTTTAGAGTAGCAAAACATATGAATTTTACAGTAGAAAACATGAGAAGGATATATAAGTTTGTTTTCTGTATCCTTTCAAAATTCTTATTTTGAAGGCCTTCTGGGCATATAAGCTATTGGAACTTGTCATCACTGAAACTATTTCCTATAAAGATGAGAATCAGGCTAATAAAAAATATTTTTAGAAATTATGGCTGAAAACCTCTGAGTCTGGTAAAAGACATAAAACTGCAAATTATTTATGAAATGGAGCAAATTCCAAGGGGAATAAAACAAGGAAACTCATCCCCAACATAATGAAATGGCTAAAAACTAAAGATAAAGAAAAATACCTTGAAATCTGACAGAAAAATGGCACACTACATACAGGGAAACAACAATTTGAATGATTGCAGATTTCTCATCAGGAAATACGGAAGCTAAAAGGAAATTGCTGAACAGAAAACAATGTCAACTAAAAATACTACATCAAGCAAAAAACATCACTGAGAATGAAGGTGAGAAAAAGATGTCCTCAGAGGAAGCAAAAAATAAGAGAATCTGTACCTATCAGAACCACTCGAAAAGAACTAAAAAACATCTATCAGACGAAGTGGAAATTTGCAGAATGAAATTTGGAAAATAATGAAGGAAGAGCAACAGAAATGGTAAATATCTGGGAAAACATAACAGATTACTCTTCTCATGAGTTTTTTAAATCTTCTGAGTGATTAAAAGTAGAAAATATATAATAATTTATTGATGGGTTTTAAGATACAGAAAGATTATGTAGAAGATAACTATATCCTAGATGAGAAAAGGTAATAGGATCTAAATGGTGATAAAGTGCCTAGATTCCACTTTAAGTGGTACAAATGTGATAACAGTAGAATGGAAAAAGACATAACAAACTGGCTGACTGAGGATAAATCCTAACATATTAATAATTACATTAACATAAGTAATTGAAATTTTCCAGTTAAAAGAGACTATCAGAATGGGTTCAAAATACACCATAAAAAACTGACTCAACCAGATGGTGTCTACTAGGAACTTGTTTTAAACAGATTAAACATAAAAGGATGGAAATATGTGTGCCATGAAAACATTAATCATGTTTTTGTAGCCATTTCAGGCAGCTGAAATGGCTACAAAATGACAGAGTCTATGGTAGAATCCAAATGTCAGAGTTGGCTTATTTTTTATATGGTACATTGCCAGGAATGTCTGTCTCAGAATAAGCTGAATTACCCTCATTTTCTTTTTGGTGGTTCTGTGGAGTTGATTTACCACATTTCATCTCAGTATTCCTTGGAGTTGACCATGAACATTTAATCCAACAACTCCTTGTACCAGGCTACACACCAGTGGGAAAATATTTTCTGCTCATGTTTGCATTTTCTCCCATTTTTGTGCTCTCTTTCAGCAAATACATTTACATTATTCTAATAATAGTAGCCATAGATAAAGTGTTAAAGTCCTAACATATAAAAAAAAAAAAAGACTATCATCATGTATGCCTTGAGTGTCCTCAGCTAAGAAGCTTTTGTTAGCTTTTCTGCTTTTAGTTATGAGAAGGTGATACTTCAAATGGAGTGTCCCTAGGAATTATTTTTCACATTAATCAGGAAAAGTTGCCTTTCCAGGCCCTATCATTCATAAACACACCTATCTGGATGTCCTTTATCCTGGGTCTTCAAGAAACATGTCAATGGATAAAATAGTGATATATCAAGCCATGGTTGGAAAAAATTTAAAAGGAATATTACTACCTTCTTCAGACATTCTTGAGGTAAATGCATGAGGATACAGTCAATAGGTACATGCCAGGTTACAAGTCTGTCCTGAAAGCCTGTGTGATAAATGTTACCCAGTCTTCTTCTGTCTTGAACACTGAAATCAATGATCACATTTCTGTTTATCCATTTCCAATGAGAAGGCTGGATTCTCTCTTCCAGACTATCTAACTGACTCATCTTACAAATTCTGCTGTCTAAGACAGGACACGAGGTAAGGGTCCCTTTCACTAATGCTTCTGAAGAGCACGTCCAGAGCCAGGTCCCCTTTCTTCTCCACCATGCTCAGCAAGGCCTCATTCTTGCTCTGCCGTGTCTTTTCCTGTTCCACCAGCTCCTTCTCATTCTCAGTGAGAACCTCATTGTCTTGGAGATCATCGAGCACCCCTTTCAGGTCCCCCATCCTGACTTGGAGTTGCCGGTGGTTCTCCTTCACAAAGGCTGCACCTGGATGAAAGGGGGAGTTTCAGACTTTGAGAATCGCTCACTTACAGGATTCAGGATCTATACCAAGCTTAGAGTGAAAATTCGGGGGTGGGAGATTGCTCCTTGTCTTGTGTCTGTAGCTTAATTTGTGGATATACAAAATCACACACATTCACAGAGCAAATATACCCTTTGCAGTATCAAATGCATCGAGGTGTCTCAAATAATGTATCTTCCTCAGTCCTACTCCTCTCATCAATTTCTTGAAGCCTATTTCTTCCTAGTTGGTGTTTTTCATTGAAATCCTAGACAGAGCTCTATCTTGCTGTACATACATTTATATATAAATCCCTCTAACAACGAAACACAAATCTTCTAGTTCATACATTGTCAGAAACTGTGCATGATGCTAGAGGTATGGAGAAGGATTCAGCTGGATCCCCAAAGCTTAGCTGGCAGAGCTATGAAAGAAGAGATTTAACTGGAGACATACAATGCATAGAAAAGGAAGAACATGGGAGAAGATACAGACTTTTTTCCATCATGTAGACTCAGGGTTTACGTTGTGCCCCATATAATGTCTGTATAAACTTGGCTGAATCATATTACTTCCATATCACGTGGTTTAGGATGCATGGAGGTTGAGGTGTGACTTTGATTCAAGACATGTTCTGGACCAGCTTCCTGTAGACTGAGCTACTAAGCTTTGATTTCAACGTGCAGGCAACAGGTGCTATACTTTGCTCCACATCCTAAACATTATATTTAGGAAGGGTAGAAGCCTTTTGTTGGTGCTTCTCAGCCTGCAGTCACCACCTACAGAGATGTTCTTTGATTTATTTTCGGACGTCACCTTTATCTGATTCTTAACCAAGCTCCTTAGCTGATCCTCACTGCACCTCCAGATGTGAGGCATGATTTCTTTTTATTTAATCTGCCTCAGTGGCCTTCCAGGCAACAACAGCTAGGAAATGGCATGATTGCCATTTCAGAAGGTGCTCTCTTTTTTCTCCCAGTGGTCTGTTTTGAGACATGAGTTCGGAAACTTACACTGTGTGGAGCCTGACAATGAAGCCAACAATATGGAAGGCGGGATGAAGACATGGAGAAACATTCCTCCCTTGTGATGTTTTTTGAGCCCATGAATCAGCCTCCCTGGAGTCAGTCCCACATCTCTTCCTTGAACTCGCCTGAGCCATGACACTCTTGATAATTTTACTCCATTTAAGTTAGACTTTCTGTCATTTGCCACACAAGACTTTACACAGATCCAGAGGACATTGCAGATTGCTGCCTTGGGTGATTTTTAAAATTAATGTGGACATGAAGGCATCAGGAGACAAGGAGTTCCAGACCTGGATTTATTGCTTACTAGATGATAGAAACTTGGTCCTCTCAGTGTTAACTCTTTATTTTATTTATTTATTTATTTATTTATTTATTTTGAGACAAAGTCTCACTCTTGTCCCCAGGCTGGAGTGCGATGGCGCGATCTCGGCTCACTGCAATCTCCGCCCCTGGGTTCAAGCGATTCTCCTGCCTCAGCCCCCCGAATAGCTGGGATCACAGGCACCTGCCACCATGCCCGGCTAGTTTTTGTATTTTTAGTAGAGACAGGGTTTCACCATGTTGGCCAGGCTGGTCTTGAACCCCTGACCTCAGGTGATCCACCTGCCTCAGCCTCCCAAAGTGTTGAGACTACAAGTGTGAGCCACTGCACCCAGCCAACTCTTTATATTAAATAATGTAAATAATTTTTTCTCTGCTATATACTAATTCCAGTGTCCTTAACAGATCCTTGGCTGATACCTGCTCTTGACTTTTACAACAGCCCCACAGTTCCCCACTTCCTATTCATTCCCAACCCACACTCAATCATCCACGCTGTTTTGAAGAGCCAACATACTGTTATCCATCCTTTAATAGTTACTCTTGCCTTTCCGTCTAAAGTCCAAAATATTTCAACTTTTATTCTTGGACTTTGAACTTCCAGCTCTTGACCATCCTTCTCATGTCACCTTTACTCTGTCCCTCTAACAGTTTAATTCACAGTTCCCCAGATGCAAGATATTAAATATTTACCCCCCAATAATTTGCTGTTGCATGCTCTTTTGTGTCTACATGATGTCCTCACGCCCTTCTGTAATTAAATCATACTCATTGTTTGTCTACGACATCAGTCATTCTTGGCAGATGACAAGGATGGAAGGAATGGAGCCTGGCTGAGAGATGTTGTTACAGCAGGTAGCTCGTCAGATATGAGCAGGGCAGGAGAGGACTCCTCCTCACCCCACCAGAAATGTCAGGCAACCATCAGGTGATGGTCAGGCAGTTGTTAAACCGTCTCTCTAAAATAATAATTGGTTGCAGCCGGCACCAGGGAAAGGCCGTCTCCTGACAGAGAGAAAACACCTGAAACTGGTGATCAGCAGCTTCCCAATAAGATCTCGGGAACTGGGCCAGTGGGCTCAAGAATGTGCATTAAGAGCAGAGTTTAACTGGCCTATAACCTCTTAGGGAGGTTGAGCTGATAAGGGAAGAATGCCTCAAGTGAGCATGCATACGACTCCAATGAACACACTGCGCATGCTCCCCTTCCGAGCGCCTGCGGGCCACTATGCAGGCAGATAGCCCACCCCAGGCGAAGAATCAGGGGAGGAGGGATGCAAGACCCCGGAAGTGTGCCAACATATTAAACCCCAAGTCAAAAGGTCAAACCGTGCACTTGTCTTTCAAGTCACCCCCTCGGCCGTCTTCCAAGTGTACTTTCCTCCTTCCTTTCATTCCTGCTGTAAAGCTTTTTTTTTTTTTTTTTTTTTTTTTTTTTGTAGACGGAGAGTCTTGCTCTGTCGCCCAGGCTGGAGTGCAGTGGTGCGATCTCGGCTCACTGCAACCTCCGTCTCCCGGGTTCAAGCCATTCTCCTGCCTCAGCCTCCCGAGTAGCTGGGACTACAGGTGCCCGCCATCACGCCCGGCTAATCTTTTGTATTTAAGTAGAGATGGGGATTTCACTGTGTTGCCCAGGCTGGTCTCGAACTCCTGAGCTCCAGCAATCCACCCGCCTCGGCCTCCCAAAGTGCTAGGATTACAGGCGTGAGCCACTGCGCCCGGCCTCTTGCTGTAAAGCTTTTTAATAAACTTTCTCTCCTGCTCTAAAACTTGCCTCGGTCTCTCCTCCTGCCTTATGCCCCTCAGTCAAATTCTGTCTTCTAAGGAGGCAAGAATTGAGGTTGCTGCAGACCCATACGGATTTGCCGCCAGTAACGTTCTGGTGCCATGTGACTTGGATACCTTCCACTGTCACTCAAAGACCCCTTGATGTCTCATACATACCCTTGGCTTTAATGTAAACATTTCACTTACCTGAGAAAGGAGGAGGGGCTGATGCAGCTGCAAGCTGGAGATCCACTACAAAAGAGGGAAAAATTATATGATGAGATGAGATAAATCATGTACCCTTATTTAGCTTTTCTAGTCTTTGATGCAACCAACTGAAATAATTTAATTCTACATATGTCATAAGGATCTTGTTTTGCACACTAATACACTGAGGAAACCCCATTAAGTTGTGGGTCACTCACTGACAATTCAGAAAAGGCATCGGAGGAAGAAACATATTTTTCCAATTTCTTTCAACTTGCAGACCAATATCTTAGGAACTATGGGGGCTACAAAAGCATATCATACAGTGCTACATAAATTACAGTCAAAGTGTTTTAGACATGAAATAACAACGTTACATGAGTTAATTAAAACATGTATTTTTTGGATGTGATTGTACCAAGATTGTTGATGGTGCAGAAATTTCGGTACCCTTATAAGTTGATAGAGATTTGCTAATTGGAGCTACCATTTTGGAAAATAATTTTAAAATATTTCCCATGATGCCTTCAATGTGGTTTTACACTTTCATCTAGACTCCTTGATGTTTTCAAAGTTCAGATGAATTTTGCAGCATGCCCCCCCCCCGCCAACCCCACCTTTGGCAGCAGCCCCCCCCCCCCGCCAACCCCACCTTTGGCAGCAGCCCCCCCCCCCCAACCCCACCTTTGGCAGCAGCCCCCCCCGTCACCATGCCACCAAGAGAGAATAAATATGAGCTTCCCATCTCCTGTGAGGTCTCACAATTGAGTTTCTGGTCATTTGACTTCTGGGCAGAACATGAGCTGCCTTGAACCAGCACACTCATCCAAGACCCTGCCATCCACAATCTCCCCCATTTCATCTAGAATTTGCTATTGAAAAAAAAAAAAAAGCATGATTGTGACACCTGGAAAAAATCTTTTTTAAATAAAGAAGTAAACAATGTAAAAATATTCTGATGTTTACAGAGAAATGGAGAGTGTGGTGGCATTTGCTTACTCAAAATATGTATCGCGTGTTGGCTGTGAACTAGACTGCATTTTAGCCACTGATAATGCAGGCTATGGGGAATCAGACATCTGCACGGCTTCTTCGCATATTAAACACCACAAGGAGAGCTGAGAAGTTGCACAAACAAAACTCTTACAATCTGAGATGCTAAGACATTTTACAGACTGGAGGGAGGAGGCAGGGAGGGTGCATGTGGAGGTGCACTCATGAGATGCTACTCATGTGGAGATGAGGCCTGGGTCGGTTGAGCATCATCCAACCCTGCAATGTGCCTGGAACCTCCAAGTGCAGTCCCAGCTCATGTGCATAGCCTCAACAAGAGGGCAGTTTGCCCAGAGAAGGGGAGGCACAGCCATGAAGCTGATCTTGAACTCTAGACACCATTGCGGGGAAAGGAAGGTGATGGGATTGTGAGGATTCAGTGTAGGAAGGAAGATCAGTGACTGAGGACCACAAAGAGCAGACAGTCTACACCAGTGGTCCCCAACCTTTTTGGCACCTGGAACCGGTTTAGTGGAAGACGATTTTTTCCACGGACTGGAGAGAGAGGGGATGGTCTCAGGATGATTCAAGTGCAATACATTTATTGTGCACCTAAGTTCTATTATTACATTGTAATGTATAATGAAATAATTATACAAACAACTCACCATAATGTAGAATCAGTGGGAGCCCTGAGCTTGTTTTCCTGCAACTAGTGGTCCCATCTCGGGGTGATGGGAGACAGTGACAGATCATCGGGTGTTAGATTCTCCTAAGGAGCATGCACCCCAGATCCCTCACATGCGAGTTCACAATAGGGTTCGCGCTCCTATGAGAATGTAATGCCGGTTCGCGCTCCTATGAGAATGTAATGCCGCCACTGATCTGACAGGAGGCAGAGCTCAGGCGGTAATGCAACCAATGGGGAGCAGCTATAAACACAGATGAAGCTTCGCCCGCTCACCCTCCACTCACCTCCTCTGTGCAACCCGGTTTCTAACACGCCACAGACCGGTACCAGTCCCTAGCCCGGGGGTTGGAGACTCCTGGTCTACACAGTCAACACTGTTACAATATTGCCTCAAACTACTAAAATACAACAGCAGCAACAGGCAAAACTCAGTTGAAATTGTTGAAAACCATTCCACAACATGTACTCACACATTTGTTCAACTATGTCCTTCTTCCTGGGCATTCAGGTTGGTTTCATTTCTTTCCCACCACCGACAATGCCTCAAATAATATCACTGCATACAACTTAGCTTCATATGGATGCTTTTATGTTATAGTATGGAATTCTAAAAGTGACTTTTTGTTCAAGGGACTTGTTTTAAAATTAACGTGTGCCCATACAACTACATAAAAGGTTAAAGCAATTTATAGCTCCTATGCAAATGTTGATATCCTTCCCTTCATAGAGCTTCATTGAAATTTTTCATGCTGTGTTACCCAAGACAAGGATCTGCTACTATTGAAGATACTGATTTCTGCATCATTGTAGGTATTCAAACAGAGCATGGCATTTTACAAATGCATTGGAGATATAAATGTATCTCCAGAGATTCAAGGAACTATCAGGAGATCTTTGGCAAATTGTCTGGGAGTTTCTAAACTTTAAAAAATTGTGTTTATGATGTTGAGCTTCTGTGAATGGATAAAACATTTTCCAGAACTTTTTAACAGATTATCTAAGGGAATATGACACCCCAAAAATGAAAAGCATGAGTATGGAAGAAATGATTAAATTGTGAAGAAAATGGAACTAAATAGTCCTTATGTTCCTTCTGACTCTTAGAATCTTCTGTTCTTTACCCCCTAAGTTCGAGGGTTTCCACCCCTCTCCCAGGCCCCTTGAGCATTTCACTTCCTAGAGATGAACAAGTGCTACCATGGTTGTTTTATCACACTGATAATACACTGACAATAGATTTCCCTTTTTTTTTCTTCTTTTGGCAAGAACATTTTATTTTATTCAAACTATTTTATTTTTTTAATTTAATTTAAGTTCTGGGATATATGTGGAGGACATGCAGGTTTGTTACAAAGTTAAACATGTGCCATGGTGGTTTGCTGCACCTATCAACCCATCACCTAGATATTGAGCCCTGCATGCATTAGCTATTTATCTTCTTTTCTTTTTTTTTTTTTTTTTTTTTTGACAGAGTTTCGCTGTTGTTGCCCAGGCTGGACTGCTGTGGCGCAATCTTGGCTCACTGCAACCCTCAATCCTGGGTTCAGGTGATTCTCCTGCCTCAGCCTCCCATGTAGCCGGGACTACAGGCATGTACCACCATGCCTGGCTAATTTTGTATGTTTAGTAGAGACGGAGTTTCACCATGTTGAGCAGGCTGGTCTCAAACTCCCGACCTTAGGTGATCCTCTCCCCTCGGCCTCCCAAAGTTCTGGGTTTACAGGCATAAGGCACCGTACCTGGCCTTTTAGCTATTTATCTAGATGTTCTCCCTCCCCACATCACCCAAAAGGCCCCAGTGTGTGTTGTTCCCCTCCCCGTGTCCATGTGTTTTAACACTGACAATAGATTTCTTATCCTCTCTGGGAAAGAACCATAAACAAGATTTCTTCTTTGAAATCCAAGGATAGAGGTACATGATGGATCCCTGTCTAAAAATGCCAGCCTCGCCCACTCACCTACCTGGCTTCACCTCAGTATCCCACACCAAAGTCCCATGTCTTTTTTCAGTAATTTCAAGTTGAATGGGTTCCTTCATCTGCCCAGCATAGAATTTTGAGAAGTGCTGAATTTCTCCAGGGCTCCTGTAGGACAATTTCAACTCCTAGAGGAAACACATCAGTTGACTTGAAGCAGTGGAGGGTGGAAATGCCCGGCTCCCTGCAGTGAACTGGCCAATGGAACTTAACCCGTTTCCTGTGCAATGTCATGGCTGGTTGAGTGGGAAACAGAGGGAGAGAGGTAAACAGCTCTTTACATTTACAATGTTAGGAAATGCTTTTATATCAGGAAGGGAAGAATAACCTAGCTGTCAACACCACATGAGTCAGAGAAAAACTATCTGAGCTACCAACTGAATACAAACATCTTAGATTTTGAGGGTTTTGAGGCCCCTCATTAATGATGCCACCAGCTCAGAATCCGAGATTCTATAGAGAAGCAAGAAAACTTCTAAAGCAGCCCCATCAGGTTTCTCTGAGCCTCGCTGGGAAGCTGGGGTCAGATATGCCATTTCAGGTCCCTCTCTCTGTTTTGCCCCCAGTCTCCCCAGGATTCCTAAGGAAAGCTGCCCTGGGGAGTAGGAAAGTCCCTTAGGTGGGACAGAATTAGGAAAAGCTTAGCTCGTGCAAATCTCTAGTTTCTTCAGAAAACAAGCCCCCCCAGCTCTTGGAAAATAGGGATTTAAAAAATTGCAAAGAGTGAGATTGTTGGCTGGAATCTTTTTAAATGGAAGATGACTCTGAGGAGAGTTTACCTTGCTCAAGATCATCACCTCTAGGGTGGGCATGGTGACTCACGCCTGTAGTCCCAGCACTTTGGGAGACTGAGGTGACCGATTGCTTGAGGTCAGGAGCTCAAGACCAGCCTGGCCAATATGGTGAAATCCCTGTCTCTACTAAAAATACAATTAGCCAGGCATGGTGGCAGGTGCCTGTAGTCCCAGCTACTCAGGAGGCTGAGGCAGGAGAATCGCTTGAATCCAGGGAAAGAAGGTTGCAGTGTGCAGAGATTGCGCCACTGCACTCCAGCCTGGGCGACAGAGTAAGACTCTGTCTCAAAAAAAGATTATCACCTCAGGTTGCAATTGCCACTTCTTATCTCACGTTTACTATGTTGTATCATTATGGATGAAATACCCTGTATTTTATTTATTTATTTCTATTTCAGCAATGTTTATGGAAGGTTCTGCAACAGCCAAGAATGTATCTTGCCTGAAGGACAACCAAACTTCTGGGAAAGGCAGTCCCTGCTTCATATTAATTGCTGTGGAGTTTATCAAGGAAACTGGGAACTAAAATCAGAGCAAGGTTGGGCACTTTATTAAATTCCTATGCTCTAGTATACTTAGAAAAAGATCACTGAACTGATGTCTGCAATAAGCTTCACATCTTGTTGTCTATATGACTGGAAAAATCATTTTTCCTATTTTAGCCTTAGTGTCCAAAAAGGAGACATGTAAATATTGACACCTAACCCTGTTGCTTCTCACCTCTTCCAAGGTCCGCAAATAGGAAAAATCTATCTATGCCAAAACAATAACATTGGTCCGTCCCATTCTTAATTAAAGACCTTGAAATCACTGGGATGTGTTTTCCCATTAAAACTGGAAAACAATTAAATCTTGATACTTTGTTCTACAGATGGTATATTGTGCTGGACAACTTCATCTTTATTTTAGAGAACATATGCTGTGAGACATCTTTGAAAATCTATTTGGGGTCAGGCGTGGTGGCTCGAGCCTGTAATCTCAGCACTTTGGGAGGCCAAGGTGGGCAGATCACGAGGTCAGGAGTGCGAGACCAGCCTGGCCAACATGGTGAAACCCCGTCTCTACTAAAAATAAAAAATCAGCTGGGCATGGTGGTACATGCCTGTAATCCCAGTTACCCAGGAGGCTGAGGCAGGAGAATCACTTGAACCTGGAAGGCGGCGGTTGTAGTGGACCAAGACCATGCCACTGCACTCCAGCTTGGGCAACAGAGTGAGACTCCGTCAAAAAAGAAGGAAAGAAAGAGAGAAAGAGAGAAAGAAAAAGAAAGAGAGAAAGAGAGAAAGAAAAAGAAAGAAAGAAAGGGAGAGAAAGAGAGAGAGAGAGAAAGAAAGAAAGAAAGAAAGAGAGAAAGAAAGAAAGAGAAAGAAAGAAAGGGAAAAAAGAAAGAAGAAGGAAGGAAGGAAATCTATTTGGAAATACACTAGCTTTAAGTTGGTTAATACTCTTTGAATCAGTAATTTCATTTAGGACACTCTAGCCCTGCAGGAAAAATGTAAAACCATATGAATGGAAAGACTTATTGCCAGGGCACTTCTTAGGAGAAATTACATGCGACTAAATGTTGAATAATCATGAAATAATGAAAAAAGCTCTTGGGATTTCGCTACATGGCATATCATGTCCCAGTAAATTTGTATGTAGGAATAATTTAAATTGCACAGAATTATATAGTAATCTCCATTTAAAAATACATAAAATGAAATATATAACATAAAATCAGCTCTTCCTTCAACTACCTTAACAAATACATATTAAGTGCGTTAGTTAGGCAAGACATCAGGACTGAAGATAATCATAACAGGGAAATGCAAATTTCAGTTTAGGAAACTCAATGTGTAGTTTTAACCTAATATAAGTACATCAAATACTAAAATGTTACCTCTGCCTGTCTTAAGGTCTTGGAAATATGTAATATGATTAATACTATTTTTCTATAATTTCAATTTTTTAAAGGGCATATTTGTGATTAATAAAGAAAAATGTTGCATTTTGCTAAGATTCTTCCATTTGTTTCAGAAATATAAAACATTCTGAAACCTGCTGAGTTGGATTTGAATTCTACTAACCTTGGGCATTACTTTCAGGTTAGCAGAATTAGACACAATATAACTGGAACCAAAGTTCAGGGGTTCCATTGGGGGCGAAGTCTGCAGGCGCACACCATGGAAGCGATCTTCCTCATCATCTATCGCCTAAGGAAGAAGGGGCAGAAACATTAGAGAGCAAAAGAAATAGTAAAGCAAATAGTGGCACAAAAAGTTATTTATATGGTATATTAAGTAGCATGTAGGATATGATTCAATTGATATAAAGATTAAGGTATTCAATTGATATAAACATTATGATAGGTAGATAGATATGAATGAATATGTCTCTATGTACAAAGAGACATATTGATGAAATTTTACTGAAAGATATCTCAGGGCCAAAGGATTTCTTGTGAATGTGAACTTATAAATTCTTGTATAGTTTGCTTTTATTTTTACACTGTGGAAAGACTGGCTGCACACTTATGAAAGCAGAGGACAGAGGGACTTCCTCTTGGTGCCTCAGCAGAGGACTGGTAGCTCAGCTGTGTCTGTGAACACGTCTATGATGGACAAGGGTAGAGATGTTACTTCTCTCCGTCATAGGGCTGTTGTGAGATGCTCAACCACCTGACGATCAACGAGCAGATACAGTCACCTCTGCGAGGCCCAGCAGCCAGAGCAGAAAGCGAGACCTCAAAACTATCTCTAAGCGGCCAGGCACGGTGGTTCACACCTGTAACCCTAGCACTTTGGGAGGCCGAGGTGGGCAGATCACAAGGTCAGGAGTTCGAGACCAGCGTGGCCAGCATGACGAAACCCCGTCTCTACTAAAAATATAAAAATTAGCCGGGCGTGGTGGCGGGCGCCTGTAATCCCAGCTACTCTGGAAGCTGAGGCAGGAGAATCACTTGAACCCGGGAGGCAGAGATTGCAGTGAGCCAAGATTGCGCCACTCATTCCAGCCTGGGCGACAGAGCAAGACTCTGTCTCACCAAAAAAAAAAAAATCTATCTGAGCAGCCATCAAAGACACACAATGTAATTCAAACAAAACCCTCCTACCTTTGGGAAGTCTCAGGTACAACTCAATAGAGACTTTGCAGAATTAATGAGCAAGGAATTTATGCTAAAAACAATGACTGTCAGTGATATTATTAGTCCAGCTGATCGACTCCCTTGCAGGATAATGACCAAGAGGGACACAAGGGGACTTCGGGGAAGCTGGTGATGTCCTGTTGCCTGTTCTAGGTGCTGCATACGTGAGTGTGTCAACTATGAAAATTATGAAGCAATAAATTATGTACATATTTATTAAAAGTAGAGGCCAGGTGCAGCGGCTCATGCCTGTAATCCCAGCACTTTGGGAGGCCGAGGCGGGCAGATCACCTGAGGTCAGGAGTTCGAGACCAGCCTGGACAACATGGTGAAACCCCATGTCTACTAAAAATACAAAAATTAGCTGGGCGTGGTGGTGAGTGCCTATAATCCCAGCTACTCGGGAGGCTGAGGCAGGAGAATCGCATGAACCTGGGAGGCAGAGGTTGCAGTGAGTCGGGATCACATCACTGTACTCCAGCCTGAGCGACAGAGCAAGACTCTGTCAAGAAAAGAAAAGAAAGCAAAGAAAAGCAAAGAAAAGCAAAGGAAAAGAAAAGAAAAGAAAAGAAAGAAGGAAGGAAGGAAGGAAGGAAGGAAGGAAGGAAGGAAGGAAGGAAGGAAGGAAGGAAGGAAGGAAAGAAAGAAAGAAAAAGATGTCAGCAGATATCTATGAAGAAAAGGATGGCCCATGCAGAAAACCTGAATTGGGCCTGGGAGATCAAATAAAAGAAAAATTTCATATTATATTGAGCAAAGAGATGAAACTATGATGGGGGTAAGGCACAGAAGGGATGTGGAGAACTATCCAGGAGGCATCCCATGTATGTTTAGAAAAAGAACCAGTTTCCGTAGGGTCAAAAGAAACTGATGGGGGAAAGAAATAACATATCGTATCATCTCTGATGAACGATTATTTTACATGAACAGATATGTTTAAATTAAATTATAGTAATAACAGATTAGAACTAAATCACCAAATAAATCCATATCACATTGCTAGGATTATCATTACGGACAGATTTCTGTAGGTGTTGAGAGACATACCACTGGATTAATTTTCTTAACCTTTTTTATTTTTTATAGTTCTTATCATATGCACATATATTTTTCCTATAGCATTCCATGTAATATCTTTGGTTGTCATGTTTTTGCCTCTTTTGTTCACTGATGTATATCCTCAGCCTCTAAAATAGTGTCTGGAATATATAAGGCACACAACAAATATTTATTGGATGAATAAATGGGTTTCCCTGGAACAGTACTGTTGAATAGAAATGTAATGCAACCCCCAAATGCAATTTTTTTTTTTTGAGACAGAGTCTCACTCTGTCACCCAGGCTGGAGTGCAGTGGTGTGATCTCAGCTCACTGTAACCTCTGCCTCCCAGGTTCAAGCGATTCTCCTGCCTCAGCCTCCTGAGTAGCTGGGATTACAGGCGCGTGCCAGCACGCCCGGCTAATTTTTGTATTTTTAGTAGAGACGGGGTTTCACCATGTTTGTCAGGCTGGTCTCGAACTCCTGACCTCATGATCCGCCCATCTCGGCCTCCCAAAGTGCTGGGATTGCAGGCGTGACCAAATGCAATTTTTAATTTCATAGCAGTCACATGTTTTAAAAACAGCAAAGAGAGGCAGATGAAATGGCTTTTAGTAATGTATTTCATTTAACTCACAATATCATTTAAGCACGTAACCAACACAAAAAATAAGTGCTATTTATGTGCTTTCCTTCATATTGTCTTCAAAATCTGTGTATGTGTATTAATATGTGTATTAAAACTTAAATACTTAAGTTTTACAGCACATCTCAGCTCACATACTCAATAGCCACATGCTATTGCCGGCCATTCAAGCCTATAGCTGGCCAGTGGCTATAGAGCTGAACTGTGCTGCTCTCGAAATAGGGAAGAGAAGTTCTCAGTGCAACAATAGATATTTAGAGTTTGATTGTGGTTTGAAGTAAAGAAAAGGTTTCTCCTCTCTTCTTCCCTTATACTACCCTCAATAGGGAAGAAGAAGACAGACCACTTTTCATTCAATGGGTCAACAAAATTTCAAGAGGTACCTACAACAGGCCTCACCTTGCACTTTTTTTTTTTTGAGATGGAGTCTCACTCTGTCACCCAGGCTGGAGTGCAGTGGTGCCATCTCGGCTCACTGAAGCTCCGCCTCCCAGGTTCACGCCATTCTCCCACCTCAGCCTTCCCAGTAGCTGGGACTACAGGCACCCACCACCACGCCTAGCTAATTTTTTGTATTGTTAGTAGAGACGGGGTTTCACAGTGTTAGCCAGGATGGTCTCGATCTCCTGCCCTCGTGATCTGCCCACCTCGGCTTCCCAAAGTGCTGGGATTACAGGCGTGAGCCACCGCGCCCGGCCCTCCTTGTGCTTTTAACTAATTTATGATTAAACAGAAATGGTCCCGCCCATGATATAGAGTACGCAATTTACAGAGAAGCAGATCATAAATAAATAAAGAGATATGTGAACACAACAGAGGGAAGGAAGAGGGTACAATGATCAAGAACAATGGGAGAACTGGAGGGCATGGTGGCTCACACCTGTAATCTCAGCACTTTGGGAGGCCGAGGTGGGCAGATCATTTGAGGTCAGGAGTTTGAGACCAGCCTGGCCAACATAGTGAAACCCCGTTTCTACTAAAAATACAAGAATTAGTGGGGTGTGGTGGCGCATGCCTGTAGTCCCAGCTACTCGGGACGCTGAGGCAGGAGAATCAGTTGAACCCAGTAGGCAGAGGTTGCAGTGAGCTGCGACTGTGGCACTGCACTCCAGCCTGGGCGACAGGGCAAGACTCCATCTCAAAAATAAATAAATAAAGGGAGGGATGGACCAGACTAGAGGGCCTACTAAAGGCTTTCTGAAGCAGAAATCTTTAGGTAGAGACTAGAAAGATGAGCAGGAGCCAGTCTTGCAAGGGAAACACAAAGGGTAAGAGCCCAGAAGCAGGAATTCTTGGAGTATTTGAGGGATGAAAATTCAGGACAGAAGTGCTGGAACATAATGAGTGAGAAGAGAGTGACAGGAGATGGATAACTGAGATGTTCTAGGGTCACAAGAAGTCATGGCTTCAGCTGGGCACAGTGGCTCGCGCCTGTAATCTCAGCACTTTGGGAAGCCGAGGCGGGTGGATCACCTGAGGTCAGGAGTTCAAGACCAGCCTGACCAATACAGTGAAACTCTGTCTCTACTAAAAATACGAAAATTAGCCGGGCATGGTGGCGTGCGCCTAGAGTCCCAGCTACTCAGGAGGCTGAGACAGGAGAATTGCTTGAACCCGGGAGACGGAAGTTGCAGTGAGCTGAGATCACGCCACTGCACTCCAGCCTGGGGGACACAGCAAGACTCCATCTCAAAAAAAAAAAAAAAAGCCATGGCCTCCAGGCCATAGTAAATAATTTGATTCATGTTCTAAGTGTAACGTGAATCCATTAAAGAATCTTTGGCCAAAGTGTGATGTAGTAATGTATTTTTTAAGTGTATTAGAATTAAAATTTTTTAATTTTTTTCTTTCCAACATTTATTTTATTGATTGATTTATTTAAGACAGAGTTTCGTTCTGTTGCCTGGAGTGCAGTGGCGAAATCTTGGCTCACTGCAACCTCTGCCTCCCAGGTTCAAGCAATTCTCATGCCTCCACCTCCCAAGTAGCTGGGATTACAGGCATGTGCCATCACATCCAGCTAATTTTTTGTATTTTTAGTACAGATGGGGTTTCACCATATTGGCCAGGCTGGTCTCAAACTCCTGGCCTCAAGTGATCTGCTCGCCTTGGCCTCCCAAAGTGCTGGGATTATAGGCATGAGCCACCATGCCCAGCCACATCATTTATTTTAGGTTCAAGAAGTACATGTGCAGGTTTGTTGTATGGGCCAATTGCATGTAATGGGGGTATTACTTATTTTGCAAAAGATCTCCCTGTTCCTAGATTTTAAAAATAGGTGGTAGATGAAAAACAATGGAACCAGTGAGATAAGCTTGAAGACTTTATCCATATTTCTAGCAAAAATGGCAGTGGATGGCACGAAAGCTGGCAGTGAAGCTGAATGGAGTAAAACTGGTTCAAGTTATGCTATGAAAATGAAAAGAATCAAAATTGATGAGACGCTGGATGTGGGAAAGAAAAGAAATCGAGGCCGAAGGGGGGCAGATCACTTGAGGTCAAGAGTTCGAGACCAGCCTGGCAAACATGGTGAACCCTGTCTCTACTAAAAAATAAATACATAAATAAAACAAAAAAATACAAATAGCTGGGCGTGGTGGCAGACACCATAATCCCGCTGAGGCATGAGAATCACTTCACTTGAACCCGGGAGGCAGAGGTTGCAGTGAGCTGAGATCACACCACTGCACTCCAGCCTGGTGATACAGCAAGACTCCGTCTCAAAAAAAAAAAAAAAAAAAAAGAAAGAAAAAAAAAAAGAAAAGAAAAGAAATGGAGGAATTAAAGATGAATGCTAGAGTATGGCTTGAATGACTCGATGGAATTTAGTCTCTACCCTGAATGGGGAAGAGAGTTGAATAAACCACTTAAAGGGAGAAAGTTGAGTCAATATATACAATTAGATATGCCAAATAAACACTCATATGGAGAGGTGAGGTTGGCGGTTCCAAGTTGGAGCTCTGGAGAATGTTCAGGACTGGAGATATAGACTGAGAAATCCTCTGCTTGTGGGGAATTCAGTTACGAGACTGGAAGAATTCACGAAGTCCGTCAGTGAAGACAGAAAAGAGAAAGGAGAGTCCAAGATTCAGCCCTGGAAACTCAATATTCAGAGAAGGTTTCAGAGCAAGAACCTGCAGAGGCGATTTGAGGAGAGACTCAGAAAAGTCACGGAGATGCCAGGAGCAGTGGTTCATGCTTGTAATCCCAGCACTTTGGGAGGCCAAGGCGGGCAGATCACAAGGTCAGGAGTTCGAGACCAGCCTGTCCAACACTGTGAAACCCCATCTCTATCAAAAATACAAGAAATAGCCAGGTGTGGTGGTGCGTGCCTGTAATCCCAGCTACTTAGGAGGCTGAGGCAGGAGAATCACTTGAACCCAGGAAGCGGAGGTTGCAGTGGGCTGAGATCGCACCACTGCACTCTAGCCTGGGCAAGAGGGCTAGACTCCATCACAAAAAAGAAAAGAAAAGTCATGGGGAAATTGGGATAATATGGTGTCATAGGATCACATAGAGCAGAGATCCCCAACACCCGGGCCACAGACCAGTACCAGTGTGTGAGCTGTTAGGAATCAGGCTGCACAGCAGGAGAGGAGCAGTGAGGCAGCAAACCTTCATCTGTATTTACAGCCACTACCCATCACTCACAGTACTGCCTGAGCTCCTTCTGTCAGATCAGCAGTGGCATTAGATTCTCATAAGAGCGTGAACCCTGTTGTGAACTGCCCATGCAAGGGATCTAGGTTGCACACCCCTTATGAGAATCTAATGCCTGATGATCTGTAAGTGTCTCCCATTACCCCCAGATGGAACCATCTAGTTGCAGAAAAACAAGCTCAGGGCTCCCACTGATTTTACATTATGGTGAGTTGTGTAATTATTTCATCATATATTACAATGTAATAATAATCAAAATAAAGTGCACAATAACTTTAATGTGCTTGAATCATCCCAAAACCAACCAACCACCACCCTGGTCTGTGGAAAAATGGTCTTCTGCAAAACTGCTTCCTGGTGCCTAAAAGGTTGGGAACCACTGTTATAGAAGAGTGTTTCCAAGGAAGGGCGTGGTCAATGGAATAGCATTCCACTGAGACCCGAGGTAAGAATTAGTTGACACAAAGTCATTGACTGGGTGATGCTAAACAGAGCCATTTTAAGGAAGGGTGGCAAAGTCATCCACATGGAGAGATCTGGGAACAGAGTGAGAACTGAGGAATATGGAGACTTCGGGTACATAGAGCTGTTGATCCATTCATTGAGAAGCATAAGGGAAAAATTGGAAGTATGACTGCAGGAGGAAGAGCAGTCAAGGACAGCATTTCCAATGTGGGGGCCATTCTAGATTTTGGCGGGTGGAAGGGAGTGATGCCCTAGGGTAGGAGAGATTGACGGTGGAGGGGAAAGAAGATGCCTTGGGTGTGGCTCCCACATAAGGGAAGAGGGAAAGGGATCCAAGACTCATGTTAAATAGTGTCCTTGTATAAGAAGAGGGAGGTGGCCAGGCACGGTGGCTCATGCCTGTAATCCCAGAACTTTGGGAGGCTGAGGTGGGTGCATCACTTTAGGTCAGGAGTTCAAGGCTAGCCTGGCGAACATGGTGAAACCTCATCTCTACTGAAAATACAAAAATTACCAGGACGTGGTGGCACACATCCGTAATCCCAGCTACTCGGGAGGCTGAGGCAGGAGAATCGCTTGAACCTGGGAGGCGGAGGTTTCAGTGAGCCGCAATCACCATCACCACTGCATTCTAGCCTGGGCAACAGAACAAGACTCTGTCTCAAAAAAAAAAAAAAAAAGAAAGAAAAGAAAAGAAAAAAGAACAAGGAGGCTTCTTTGGTTTCAGAGGAAAGAAATAGGTGAAGATGGGCCAGAAACAGGCTCACAGAGCTGACAGTGAAACAATGAGGTTATTTCCATCCCATTTTGTTTCTAGTATATCAATAAGGTATGAAGCAAGTAAGCATATGAGATTTGGGAATGATGAAAGAAGAGGCACTAAGTGAAGGATAGGAAAAGGGTGGGCTCCGAATGAAAACAGAAGTCATGCAAGAATTTACTGGAATGTATGTATTTCTGGCCCACTCTAGGAATGGTCATCTTTATCATTCAGATTAAAATGTTTTCTCCTGTTATTTAAGTACCCACAGTCACTCACCACCCTAAGTCCTGACAGGCAGGCACCTGCCTCTCGTTCTTGGGATGTTGGAGCATTAAACGGCGGGACCATATAATTTAATGTAATCTTTCTGGCATAATCGCCCCACCTAGGCTGGAAGGACAGAAGTGGGACTTTATCCAGGTGCACAGCAGTTGTGGAGCTACAGCAACCAGCACATCTGCTTAATCACTAACCCAGAAGAGAGTGTGGGAATATGAGCCTTTAATAAATGCATTAGAGGGAGATGCTACTGAACAGGAGGAGGGTTACTCCAGAGATGTGAGTGTGCCTGTGAGTGTAATTCAGATATTATCCATTCAAAATTTGGTGAGAGGCCAGGGGTGCTGGCTCACGCCTGTAATTCCAGCACTTCGGGAGGCCAAGGCAGGTGGATCACCTGAGGTCTGGAGTTCAAGACCAGCCTAGCCAACGTGGTGAAACCCTGTCTCTACTACAAATACAAAAATTAGCCAGGCATAGTGGCAGGCGCCTGCAATCCCAGCTACTCGGGAGGCTGAGGCAGGAGAATCGCTTGAACCCGAGAAGTGGAAGTTGCAGTGAGCCAAGATTGCGCCAGTTCACTCCAGCCTGGGTGACAGAGTAAGACTCTGTCTCAAAAAAAAAAAAAGAAAAAAACAAATTGGTGAGAAAATCTCTGCATCTTTTCTGTCAGCTGGTCCCCCAAAATCACTAACTTTCTCCTTCTTGACAGCCAGAAAAGGGAACTTCCCTTTTCAGTAGCACTGAATCACTGTTGAAGATGGTTAGGGAAGCACATAGCTCCAGGGTCAGCACCTTGGATGAACCTCAGGAAGGGTGACTCCTGCTTCTGTCCATGAAAACCATGCCTTGCCATTTCTGTTCCATGAGGAACTGGAGGGGCCGAGGGGATAACCTGGAAATATAACCGTCATCTTCTCTGGTCTCCTAAATCACTCAGCTTACCTTCGTTAGCAAGGCGTCGCTGGGGACAAGGTACAAGTGGAACTTAATATCTTCGGGGTGGGGGTGATAATAGATCAACGTGTTGGAAGTGATGGGGATGGAGAGGCAGGTCCCGCTGGCGATCCGCAGCAGGATGCCCATCAGAGAGAAGCTGGGCTTTCCCAGGACGGCATAGAAAGGCTCCACCCGGGCTGGATGCTCCAGGACCATCCCTTCATCCTTAAAATGGGCAATGAGGAACCAGGAGACATCCACCTCACCTGCTGCAGGAGAACCACAACAGCAGTGAGACAGCACGCGCCCCAGCGGCCCCCACAGCCTCCGCTCACCCCACATTACCTTGGAGGGAGATGAAGTGGGGGAGGTGGATTTCAGAGACAGCCTCCTCTGGCACTGCAGTGACATCAAACAAGGGGCCGCCCACCAGCCACTGTTCATGGTGCTGCAGGTCCAGGGCCAGGTGCTGACTCCAGGAACCAAATGCAATCGTCAACGTGACCGCATCCCTTACCAGGAAGCCGAGGCCTGTGGCTGGCCACAGATACCAGCCAGCAGTGGGGAACCGAACGCTGAAAGGAGCCAGAGTGATGTCGTGATGGGAGAACCCCAGGACTTGGATTTAAGCAGCGATGTGCAGAGGGAGGTGGGATTTGAAGTGAGGCAAGGTTCAGGACCCATCTGCGACTTTCACTACATTAGAAAATGCTGGGGAGTTCATTAACCTCTCTGGGCCCCAATTTCTCTGCATTCTATATATGTTGAAATTAAAATACCAGTTTCACAGTGCATGAAATAAACATATTATTGATGAAATTTTAGCTATCATAAGGGACGGAGCCTACAGACTTCCTTTATATCAGAGCTGTTTTCAAATCATCAGCATCTTCCATTCTTACCTGTATCTGTTTGTGCTCTTATCAATCAACTCAACATCCACATTTCCTTCAGGCCCCAGAAACTGATGATTTGTATAATCTTGTTTGACCTCAAAACAGAGTTTAGCAGCAAAACAGGAAGTTATTTTATCCTCTTCTGAGGAAACAGCTCCTGAAATGAAAATACTAGACATGTAAGAGGTAAAGAGTTGGAAGAGGCATGGCCTGAAGGACTCCTGGAGGCTGAATTGCACAGGTGCTGTTGGGATACAGATATCGAATGAGAACAGAGAGTGACCAGAATATGGAGTTTTGCTCATGACTAAAAGTATACCCCAAATTCCATAGGGTTTTCTGGGAAGCCAGGCTGGACAGCTTCGGTGGGAGGCACCATTTGCTGAGGACTGGAACCAATGCACTGCTACTGGTCCCAAGTAGCAGATGACACCTTCTGCTGGTGAGGAAAGTCCAGGTCAGAAAAGGATCAAGCTCCAAAGCTGAAGAAGTGAAAGGGCATGCATCCTTCCTAGTGCCTGCTGCTGTCCCCAGCCACCAGGACAATCCCCTGGTTCCCCTGAGCATTTCTGTGCCTCAGCAGTGAGAGGCTTACATGTCCCCATTTAAACTGCACAGTGCACTGTGGCTGAGGTAAGAAAAACCACTCCCAATCTTCACTGCACAAAAGACCCTAAATTGCCTTCTCCACATAAAACCACAGAACAATTCCATCAATCCACACACCCTTCACTCCTCTCCCTATTAGCCCATTACCTGAATCTTGTCCCTCTGAAGATTCCTGGTCTTCTGATACTCTGTAGGTTGGTATAGAGAGTAAAATGTCCCTCTTCGAAGTTTCCCTTCTTATTAAAGAATAAATCATAAATGTTAGAAATAACAGTTTCTTTTAAAGACTAACTTCCTTCAAGCCTCCTTGCTTTGTGCTAATAACTCTTCGTTAAGCCCTCTCCTGTGTAGCTGTTAAACATGCTCACAGGCACACAGTACATTCTATATCCTTGTACTTTAACCAAGATATTTGTGCTAGACATGCTCACAGGCATGTTCCAGCTTGCAGCCTATGCTCCTTCCCTATTTGGCATAAGCAACTTCCTCTTTTCCTTTGTCTTTCCATTACTTTTACCTATTTAGAAAAGTTTTAAACCGTTAGCCAATCGGGTTTCAGTTTAGATTGTGAGGTCTGACTCCAGCCAACAGAGACAGAACACAGCAGGAAGGACAAACTGGGTAAGGAATAAAAATTGCTTACCCACTTTGTTCAAATGTGCTTTCGCCATTCTTCCATCTGCGATGAGCACTCTTTCTGCAGAAAGTAAAAATGGCCTTGCTAAGATAATTAAATTTATGTTCAAGGGCTGTTTCTTCGCAGCACTGGGGAACAAACATTCTATTTCCAAATAAACATTTTTACATGTAACAGTTGGGATCCTCATGTTACAAAAATATGAAACATATCAAGAATTAGTTGATGAAGATGAAGATGACGTTATTGAAAACCAGAGCTGCACTGTCCCATAGAGTAGCCACTACCCAGATGTGCTATTTAAATTTGTATGAATTAAACTTAGGTAAACTTGAGTTTCTCGGTTGCACTATCCATATTTCAAGTGCTCAACACCTACATGTCACTCACGTCTATAACACTGTATAGCAGAGAACGGAACGCTCCCGTCATCACAGAAAGTTCTCTTAGACAGGATGGGCCTAGACTATCAAAAAATAGAAGACATTTTGAATAAAGATATTTTACCCAGATTTATAAATAATAGAGCTAACGTGCTTCCTTGAGACAAATGTGTCTTGACATCTCTTCCCTCTTCTCTTTGTACTATGCCCATGTTCAACGTGGACACAGCCAGGTTCTCCAGCTTAAATTGCTCCAACTGGTTTCATATGATGTTGGAATCAAAGACTGACGCAGTAATTGACCAATGCGTGAGATGCATGCATTATATATTCCAAGGTAATTTCGACCTTGACCATACCTGGGAAGCTTTAAAAACCACCCAATACCCAGGTCAAAGCCCACACCAATTGAATCAGAAGTCTGGAGGTGGGACCTAAGCATCAGCACTTTCAAAGCCTCACAGGTGATTCCAGTATTAGCCAGCATGGGCTCTTAAGATCTACACGGTGAGCCAATGGTTCGTCAGGTCCCTGGAGAGAAATCTGCCCTAACACAGGTGATACCTTCTGGAGGAAGGCAACCAACTCCATCAAATTCTCTGCCTGGAGGTGTTGAATGTG
The DNA here is from genome assembly GCF_028885625.2 of Pongo pygmaeus. Lineage (NCBI taxonomy): Eukaryota > Metazoa > Chordata > Mammalia > Primates > Hominidae > Pongo > Pongo pygmaeus. The sequence goes on from NC_072393.2 coordinate 54,282,915, forward strand.
GAACAAATCAAGACTAGGGGAGTCAGAGGGTGAAATTTCCAGTCCCTAAGAGGGGCAATGATGAAATAGGCAATAAAAACGTTTACTTCTGTGGCAATAACAGTTACTGCATAACAGATGCTGCTGTGGAATCATGAAACATGGTTTGCTTTTCTCCCAACATTTCCTTAGATTCCCTGATCCTTTGATCTATTCCTTGAGGTGTCTGTTTATTTCAACATGAAGAGACCAGCAGAGAAACTGACACTGACATGGATTAGGTTTAAAAAGAACAGGTACCTGGAGGAGCAGGATGAAGAGAAAAGCTCTACAGCTCTTTTCTCAGAAGGATTCTGTGGGCAAGCCAAGCATGGAGAGGCCCCTGGGCTGACATCCTAAGATTGCTTGCTGTCTGCAGCTACCCATTTCACCATGGATTTGGGTAGCCACAGGCAAAGCAGCAAGAGTAAACATGCCATTTTATATTCTGTCTCCTGGCGCATGTGCATGCTGGAGTCTGCCTGCTGAGGAGGGGTTTAGAAGGTGGGAGGAAGCCAGCGCAGAAATGCAGACAATGCATCCCAGATCATGAGAGCCATTTTCAGGGACTCTGCAAGCAGGTCGTTCAACACAACCATTAGTCTAAATTAAACTATACGTACTAGCGTTTAGAGAAATCATATTAAAAACAAAAGGAATACATACTGAAAACACACCCATTTCTAGTCATTTTTCTACACTTTCCAGTAGTCTATGCCCTTGAGGTTATTTATGTCTATTGTATCTGTGTAGTGAAAGTAAGATGATGGACTTCTGTGTGTGTTCTCCCAACTCCCTCATAAAGAGCTTCACCTTGGTAGTTTGAAATCTGCCACGATGGGGATATTCACTCCTTGGAAATTGGCATATGCTACAAATAGTCACATTCTCCCCTCCCCAGTGTTAAACCTCAGGACCCCACTGCAGCCTTCAGCCTCATCATTAGCCAGTTTCCTAGAGAATTAGGTTGGTTTTATCCACTGAGTAACAGCTCAACCAGAATAACGCACTGGTCTTTGCATTGCTCCTTGCCTTTTTGTATACAGGTTCTCCAGATACCTCCATGGAAGAAAATGTCATTGCCTAAGATCTGATTCAAAAATTTCTGGATTCATTGGCAATAATGCTCATGCATTCTAATGAATAATATTGATGCATAATGAATGAGCTTATGATTATTCATTAAACAATTCAATGAATATTATTCAATGAATAATCACAAGCTCATTCATTATACCCATTCATTAGGCTTATTCATAATGAATGAACATAAGCTCATTCTCTCTAATGACTTTTGTGAAACATATTTTTAAATACCTATTCACCATTCGTGTGTATTTTTGGCAGTGACAAAATGTCTATTCAAATTATTACCTCATTTTAAAAATTGTGTTTTTGCCTTTTTATTATAGCTTGTATTCTGCAGTTTAAAATCAGAGGACTTTAAAATATTTTTCGTCCCTATGTTTTCATTCTTTTTGGTTCAATTTTGATTGTATTGTTTTCTCAATTATATTTTCAGAATGTCCTAGCTACTACACAGAAATCCAATTAATATGTGTATTTTGATCTCATAGTCTACAACATTGATAAACTTATGACTTACTTTGAGTGGGTTTTTAGAAAATTGCTCAGGGGATAAGGTCTTGCACATTTAAAGAAAATTACTTCTCTTCTTAGCAATCTTGGATCCTTTTCTTCCTGCATGATTGTTTTCTGTAGCAAAATTCTGCAGGACAATGTTTAATAGAAGGGGAAAAGGTGAACCTTTGTGTCTTGTTCTCACTCTCACGGGGAAGACAGTCTTGCTTTCCACTGAGTATAATGTTTACTGTGGGTTTTCTGTACATGTCCTTTACTAGGTTGTAGATGTTCTATTCAACTCCTAGTAATTTTTAAAGCTTTAATTATAAAATGGAATTAGTGCAGTGTTTTTATTCTGTGTCAATGAGATGATCACATCTTAATCTTCCTTGATTTTCTTAGTATGGGATATTATATTAAATAATTTTAAACAGCTTTATTGAGGTATAATTGATCTACAAAAAAAACCCTTCATGTTTAAGGTACTCAAGTTGATGAGACTGAATATACACCTGTGATATATCATTTTCTCTGATTCCAATGAAAATCACCTAAATTCCCCCAATTCTCATGTTCCTCTGTGATATTGAGATATAGCAACCAATACCGTCAGCTTTTCTCAAAAATAGTTTCCCTTACCTGGAATTCTTATCCTCAGCGGGTTGATGTGGTTGTGGCTCAGGAAGAATGCTGTACTCTGATTCCCCTGCCTCCCTCTGATACGCAGGCATTGGGATATTTTGTGTGTTGCTTGTCTCTTCCACACTTGAATGGCATGATCCTCCAGGTGTCCTAAGGAAACAAAATGGGATTTGTACTACAAATATAGGGTAGGTGCCTGGTGGTATCATAGACTCTGCAGGAAGATTTTATGTTAATAGCCAGAGACCCCATATTTTGTCTTTAGGAAAGGCTTTTCTCAGGCTCCCATGGCACCGTCTCACTTCTCGTTATATTGAATTTAAGAGTCTTTCTGTCTCCCACTAAATACCATGTGTTTACATTCAGGAAGCAGACCTTAGTCAATTTTTAACACTTAACATTTGACACAAGGTTTAGTTGCATAACAGGTCAACATATATGTTGACCTAAACAACCTTCCTGAAAAATGTAGGGAAAAACTGACATTCCTGGTTTATACTCCACGTTCACCCATCATTTGTGTCAAAGAGAATGGAACCCTAGGATGATTGACTTAAAGTCCAGCACATTAATGAGATTGGGCATGTGTGATAAGAACCCATGGAACAATGGAGCTCCTCTTCTGCCCTCTGCTTCCACACGGTGAGGGGAGGCTGGGTAAAGACGAGAGTGCTCAGACGGAAGGAAATGATGGATACTGCACTTACTTCCTACTTCCATCAAGGATCCTTATTCAGATATAGCACATGAAAGCCCTATGCTAGATCCTTTCCTTGTCTTCATTTTCAAGGGCTGGGATCTGGTCTCCTTTGGGTGGCAGGAATCAAGATTGGGGTTAGGAGCAAGGAGGTGTCTATTGCGTCAAGATCTTCACTAGCTAATATGACAGCCACTAACCACACATGCCTGTTTAATTTTTTTTTCAATTTTAGAGCATGTACTGTTTATTAACTGACCAGATTAGAAAAATAATCATGGTAAACACCTTAGTATCTTAGTTCATTCTTCTAAGAAGCCTGTGGATCTGGTCCTCCCTGTTGCCAGCATCTCCACCTTCTACAAAATGGGCAGTCTTTTTCTTCATTCCACCTCATGGAGAGGATAATTTGAAGGGCCACAGGAAGTCGTTTGCCTCTTCAAAATGTTTTCCAGCAGTACAGAGCTCAGGAATCTGATCTTCCAGGCTGAGGATGCCATATTTACCAAGAGGTCAAGCAATCAGTGTTATCCATCAAAGCAATTCTTTTCTTCTTGATTTTGCCATAACCACACTTGTAGATCAGTTCATTTACTGGCCTCAGCTTTGGGTACCTCCATGCAGTATATGGTTCTACAATCCTCAGCATGTTAATTGAAGTTTGTTGAGCTTCACAAAGGTTCCATTAGAGATTTGATGGAGGCAAAGAAGCTGCAACACCTTTCGACCTTTGGGCTCCCACCATTGACCCCTCTGATCCTGATGACAAAGGCCAATTTGGGTTCTGCAGGTACACAGAAGTTGCCAGATTTTCTTGACATCCTCGCCATTCAAATTGCAGTTCTGTCCAGCTGCCTATATTCCTTGTGATAGTGCCTTGCTTATTCATAGATAAGTTTCCTCCTTCCCTTTTGAAGCATCTTTTGGGCAAACTTCTTTCTCAGGCACTTGATCTTCAGCTCTGCACAATCCCTTTGCTTTTTCTCCCATCCAAGTACTAACCAGGCCCGACCCTGCTTAGCTTCCAAGATCAGAAGAGATTGGATGCATCCAGGGTGGTAAGCCAGAGACTCCTTTCCTTTTTCTTAAGGGTTTCTGGCACAGCAGGAACCTTCTTCTCTGCGACACCTTCCATGGTTCCAGTCAAAAAAATAAATTTTAATTTTAATGAACTAATTAAATGTGAAAATCAGTTTCTCATTTGAACTAGCAAATTTCAAGTGTTCCGATGCCACCTGTGGCCAGTGGCTTCCATATTGGACAGCAGAGATAGGGAACATTTTCATCCTGGTAAGAGCTCTCTTTTGGACAGCACTGACTTTACTTATCTGCTGCACTCCAGTTGGCCAAAAAATCCTGCTTTGGGGTGTCTGGCATTCACTTAACCAAACAAAGTGGTTCTTTGAGCCGTGCCATCAGTGGTCTCCTGTGTGTAGCACTGCCCTTGAAATATCCCAAGGGGAAGGGGTGGATGGACTAAGCAAGACTGAGGAATGCCTGTGTTCATTAGCAGTACATTCAGCCTGTCAAATAGCACCTGGAAATAGAATCTATACCTGAGCTAATACCAACGTATCAATATCAATGTCCTGTTTTTGACAATGACTAGTCTTATTAAAAAGTACTGGCTGGGCACCGTGGCTCACGCCTGTAATCCCAGCACTTTGGGAGGCCAAGGCAGGTGGATCACTTGAGGTCAGGAGTTCGAGACCAGCCTGACCAACATGGTGAAACCCCATCTCTGTGAGAAATACAAAAAATTAGCTGGGCACGGTGGCACACGCCTGTAGTCCCAGCTACTCAGCAGGCTGAGGCAGGAGAATTGCTTGAACTTGGGAGGTGGAGGTTGCAGTGAGCAGAGATTGTGCCACTGCACTCCAGCCTGGGTGACAGAGCAAGACTCTGAAAAAAAAAAAGAGGAAAGAAAGAAAGAAAGAAAGAAGGGAGGGAGGAAGGAAGGAAGGAAGGAAGGAAAAGAACTAAAAAATTATAACAAAAAAGAAAAAGAAAACAATATACTGATTTTATGCAATTAGCCTAAATGTCTCTGCTTCACATAAATTTTATATGAGACAGAGAAATAAGATTCAAAATCTTCCATTTGTCTCCAAAGAATACATGTTTCTTACTTATGGAATGCTATCTGATGGGAAATGGAAGCTGCTGCAGTCATGTCTGGTTTGCCACGGTAATGCTCTCTGTAACGGCAGCAAGGCACAGAATACTCCTTCGTTGAGCTCTGATTGCATCTGCATCCACACAGCCTGGGAAAAGAGAAATGGAGTTGGGATGTAAGTAGGTGGGAGGGACCTGATGCTAGGACAGTCTCTTCACTGTGATGCAGTGTGAAGCAGCCCTTGATCAGGTGCCCATCTTTAGAGACACCTTCTCTGATGCCCAACCTATAATAAAAGCCCATTCCCCCACATTTTTGTTGAATTAACCGCATCTCTCTTTCCACTGTCTCAGCAGGCATGCCTCCTTTGATTCTCAATCCCTGGTGGTCACCACAGTCTATCACACTTGATGACATTCACTACGGGCTTCTGAAACAATACCGCATTCTTGTAAGTAGTAGAAGCATAAGAAGGGGCCTACTCTTCTATCCATCACTGATCCTTAAAAGGAGGGAATGTTGGGGATCCGTTCCAAGATGGCAGAATAGGAACAGCTCCAGTCTGTAGCTCCCAGCATGATCGACACAGAAGACAGATGATTTCTGCATTTCCAACTGAGGTACCTGGTTCATCTCACTGGGACTGGTTGGACAGTGGGTGCAGCCCACAGAGGGTGAGCCAATGCTGGGTGGGGCATCACCTCACCCAGGAAGCGCAAGGGGTCGGGAGATTTCCCTTTCCTAGCGAAAGGAAGCCGTGATAGACTGTACCTGGAAAAACGGGACACTCCTGCCCAAATACTGTGCTTTTCCCATGGTCTTAGCAACCGGCAAACCAGGAGATTCTTTCCCATGCCTAGCTCGGCAGATCCCATGTCCATGAAGCCCTGCTCACTGCTAGCACAACAGTCTGACATCGACCTGCCAGGGAGCAGCCTGGTAGGGGGAGGGGTGTCCACCATTGCTTAGGCTTAAGTAGGTAAACAAAGCAGCTGGGAAGCTCAAACTGGGCAGAGCCCACCACAGCTCAGCAAGGCCTACTGCCTGTATAGACTCCACCTCTGTGGGCAGGGCATAGCTGAACAAAAGGTGCAGAAACTTCTGCAGACTTAAATGTCCCTGTCTGATAGCTCTGAAGACAGCAATGGTTCTCTCAGCATGGCGTTTGAGCTCAGAATGGACAGACTGCCTCCTCAAGTGGGTCCCTGACTCCATGTAGCCTAACTTGGAGACACCTCCCAGTAGGGGCTCACAGACACCTCATACAGGTGGGTGCCCTCTGGAACAAAGGTTCCAGAGGAAGGATCAGGCAGCAACATTTGCTGTTCTGCAATATTTGCTGTTCTGCAGCCTCTGCTGGTGATTACAGAGGCAAACAGGGTCTGGAGTGGACCTCCAGCAAACTCCAACAGACCTGCAGCTGAGGGTCCTGACTGTTAGAAGGAAAACTAACAAGCAGAAAGGAATAGCATCAACATCAACAAAAAGACATCCACACCAAAACCTCATCTGTAGGTCACCAACATCAAAGACCAAAGGTAGATAAAACCACAAAGATGGGGAAAAACCAGAGCAGAAAAGCTGAAAACTCTAAAAACCAGAGCGCCCCTTCTCCTCCAAAGGATCACAGCTCCTCACCAGCAACAGAACAAAGCTGGATGGAGAACAACTTTGATGAGTTGACAGAAGTAGGCTTCAGAAGGTCGGTAATAACAAACTTCTCCGAGCTAAAGAAGCATGTTCGAACCCATCGCAAGGAAGATAAAAACATTGAAAAAAAGTTAGACGAATGGCTAAGTAGAATAAACAGTGTAGAGAAGACCTTAAATGACCTGATGGAGCTGAAAACTATGGCATGAGAACTACATGACGCATGCAAAAGCTTCAATACGCAATTCGATCAAGTGGAAGAACTGATATCAGTGACTAAAGATCAAATTAATGAAATAAAGTGAGAAGACAAGTTTAGAGAAAAAAGAGTAAAAAAGAAACGAACAAAGCCTCCAAGAAATATGGGACTATATGAAAAGACCAAACCTATGTTTGATTGGTGTACCTGAAAGTGATAAGAAGAATGGAACCAAGTTGGAAAACACTCTTCAGGGTATTATCCAGGAGAACTTCCCCAACCTAGCAAGGCAGGCACACATTCAAATTCAGAAAATACAGAGAACACCGCAAAGATACTCCTCGAGAAGAGCAACCCCAAGACACGTAATTGTCGGATTCACCAAGGTTGAAATAAAGGAAAAAATGTTAAGGGCAGCTAGAGAGAAAGGTCAGGTTACCAACAAGGGGAAGCCCATCAGAACAGCAGTTCTCTCAGCAGAAACCTTACAAGCCAGAAGAAAGTGGGGGCCAATATTCAACATTCTTAAAGAAAAGAATTTTCAATCCGGAATTTCATATCTAGTCAAACTAAGCTTCATAAGTGAAGGAGAAATAAAATCCTTTCAGACAAGCAAATGCTGAGAGATTTTGTCACCACCAGGCCTGCTTTACAAGAGCTCCTGAAGGAAGCACTAAACATGGAAAGGAACAACCAGTACCAGCCACTGAAAAAACATGCCAAATTGTAAAGCCATCAATGATATGAAGAAACTGCATCAATTAACGAGCAAAATAACCAGCTAACATCATAATGACGGGATCAAGTTCACACATGATAATACTAACCTTAAATGTAAATGGACTAAATGCCCCCATTAAAAGACATAGACTGGCAAATTGGATAAAGAGTCAAGACCCATCAGTGTGCTGTATTCAGGAGACCCATCTCACATGCAGAGACACACATAGGCTCAAAATAAAGGGATGGAGGAAGATCTACCAAGCAAATGGAAAGCAAAAAAAGCAGGGGTTGCAATCCTAGCCTCTGATAAAACAGACTTTAAACCAACAAAGATCAAAAGAGACAAAGAAGGCCATTACATAATGGTAAAGGGATCAATTCAACAAGAAGAGCTAACTATCCTAAATATATATGCACCCAATACAGGAGCACCCAGATTCATAAAGCAAGTCCTTAGAGACCTACAAAGACTTAGACTCCCACACAATAATAATGGGAGACTTTAACACCCCACTGTCAATATTAGACAGATCAACAAGACAGAAGGTTAACAAGGATATCCAGGACTTGAACTCAGCTCTGCACGAAGTGGACCTAATGACATCTACAGAACTCTCCACTTCAAATCAACAGAATATACATATTCTCAGCACCACATCACACTTATTCCAAAATTGACCACATAGTTGGAAGTAAAGCTCTCCTCAGCAAATGTAAAAGAACAGAAATCACAACAAACTGTCTCTCACATCACAGTGCAATCAAATTAGAACTCAGGATTCAGAAACTCACTCAAAACCACACAACTACATGGAAACTGAACAACCTGCTCCTGAATGACTACTGGGTAAATAACGAAATGAAAGCAGAAATGAAGATGCTCTTTGAAACCAATAAGAACAAAGACACGACGTACCAGAATCTCTGGGACACATTTAAAGCAGTGTGTAGAGGGAAATTTATAGCACTAAATGCCCACAAGAGAAAGCAGGAAAGATCTAAAATTGACCCCCTAACATCACAATTAAAAGAACTAGAGAAGCAACAGCAAACAAATTTGAAAGCTAGCAGGAGGCAAGAAATAACTAAGATCAGAGCTGAGCTGAAGAGCAGAAGTCTTCAAAAAATCAGTGAATCCAGGAGCTGATTTTGAAAAGATCAACAAAATTGATAGACCGCTAGCAAGACTAATAAAGAAGAAAAGAGAGAAGAATCAAATAGATGCAATAAAAAAATGATAAATGGGATATCACGACTGATCCCACAGACATACAAACTACCATCAGAGAATACTATAAACACCTCTATGCAAATGAACTAGAAAATCTAGAAGAAATGGATAAAGTCCTAGACACATACAACCTCGCAAGACTAAACCAGGAAGAATTTGAATCTCTGAACAGACCAATAACAGGCTCTGAAATTGAGGCAATAATTAATAGCCTACCAACCAAAAAAAGTGCAGGACCAGACAAATTCACAGCCGAATTCTACCAGAGCTACAAAGAGGAGCTGGTACCATTCCTTCTGAAACTATTCCGATCAATAGAAAAAGAGGGAGTCCTCCCTAACTCATTTTATGAAGCCAGCACCATCCTGACACCAAAGCATGGTAGAGACACTCACAAAAAAGATAATTTTAGGCCAATATCCCTGATGAACATCAATGTGAAAATCCTCAATAAAATACTGGCAAACCGAATCCAGCAGTGCATCAAAAAGCTTATCCACCACAATCAAGCTGGCTTCATCTCTGGGATGCAAGGCTGGTTCAATGTATGCAAATCAATATACATAATCCATCAGATAAACAGAACCAGCGACAAAAACCACATGATTATCTCAATAGATGCAGAAAAGGCCTTCAACAAAATTCAACAGTCCTTCATGCTAACTCTCAATAAATTACGTATTGATGGAATGTATCTCAAAATAATAAGAGCTATTTATGACAAACCCACAGCCAATATCATACTGAATGGGCAAAAACTGGAAGCATTGCCTTTGAAAACTGGCACAAGACAGGGATGCCCTCTCTCACCACTCCTATTCAACATAGAGTTGGAAGTTCTGGCCAGGGCAATCAGGCAAGAGAAAGAAAGAAATAAAGGATACTCAGTTAGGAAAAGAGAAAGTCAAATTGTCTCTGTTTGCAGATGACATGATTGTATATTTAGAAAACCCCATCATCTCAGCCCAAAATCTCCTTAAGCTGATAAGCAACTTCAGCAAAGTCTCAGGATACAAAATCAATGTGCAAAAATCACAAGCATTCCTATACACCAATAACAGACAAACAGTGAGCTAAATCATGAGTGAACTCCCATTCACAACTGCTACAAAGAGAATAAAATACCTAGGAATCCAACTTACAAGGGATGTGAAGGACCTCTTCAAGGAGAACTACAAACCACTGCTCAAAGAAATAAGAGAGGACACAAACAAATGGAAGAACATTCCATGCTCATGGATAGGAAGAATCAATAACGTGAAAATGGCCGTACTGCCCATGGTAATTTATAGATTCATTGCCATCCCCATCAAGCTACCAATGACTTTCCTCACAGAATTCAAAAAAACTACTTTAAGTTTATATGGAATCAAAAAAGAGCCTGCATAGCCAAAACAATCCTAAGCAAAAGAACAAAGCTGGAGACTTCACGCTACCTAACTTCAAACTATACTACAAGGCTTCAGTAACCAAAACAGCATGGTACTGGTACCAAAACAGATATATAGACCAATGGAACAGGACAGAGGCCTTAGAAATAACACCACGTATCTACAACCATCTGATCTTTGACAAATCTGACAAAAACAAGAAATGGGGAAAGGATTCCCTATTTAATAAATGGTGCTGGGACATATAAACAACCAAAGACAAAAACCACATGATTATCTCAATATATGCAGAAAAGGCCTTTGACAAAATTCAACAGCCCTTCATGCTAAAAACTCTCAATAAATTAGGTATTGATGGGACGTATCTCAAAATAGTAAGAGCTATTTATGACAACCCCACACCAATATCATACTGAATGGGCAAAAACTGGAAGCATTCCCTTTGAAAACTGGCACAAGACAGGGATGCCCTCTCTCACCACTCTTATTCAACATGGTGTTGGAAGTTCTGGCCAGGGCAATCAGTCAAGAGAAAAAAATAAAGGGTATTCAACTAGGAAAAGAGGAAGTCAAATTGTCCCTGTTTGCAGATGACATGACTGTACATTTAGAAAACCCTATTGTCTCAGCCCAAAATCTCCTTAAGCTGATAAGCAACTTCAGCAAAGTCTCAGGATACAAAATCAATGTGCAAAAATCACAAGCATTCTTATATACCAATAACAGACAAACAGAGAGCCAAATCATGAGTGAACTCCCATTTACAATTGCTTCAAAGAGAATAAAATACCTAGGAATCCAACTTACAAGGAATGTGAAGGACCTCTTCAAGGAGAACTACAAACCACTGCTCAATGAAATAAAAGAGGACACAAACAAATTGAAGAACATTCCATGTTCATGGATAGGAAGAATCAATATCATGAAAATGGCCATACTGCCTAAGGTAATTTATAGATTCAATGCTATCCCCATCAAGCTACTCATGACTTTCTTCACAGAATTGGAAAAAAACTACTTTAAAGTTCATATGGAACCAAAAAAGAGCTCGCATTGCCAAGTCAATCCTAAGCCAAAAGAACAAAGCTGGAGGCATCACGCTATCTGACTTCAAACTATACTACAAGGCTACAGTAACCAAAACAGCATGGTACTGGTACCAAAACAGAGATATAGTCTAATGGAACAGAAAAGAGCCCTCAGAAATAATACCACATATCTACAACCACCTGATCTTTGACAAACCTGACAAAAAACAAGAAATTGGGAAAAGATTCCCTATTTAATAAATGGTGCTGGGAAAACTGGCTAGCCATATGTGGAAAGCTGAAACTGGATCCCTTCTTACACCTTGTACAAAAATTAATTCAAGATGGATTAAAGACTTAACTGTTAGACCTAAAACCATAAAAACCCTAGAAGAAAACCTAGGCAATACCATTCAGGACATAGGCATGGGCAAGGACTTCATGTCTAAAACACCAAAAACAATGGCAACAAAAGCCAAAATTGACAAATGGGATGTAATTAAACTAAAGAGCTTCTACACAGCAAAAGAAAATACCATCAGAGTGAACAGGCAACCTACAGAATGGGAGACAATTTTTGCAATCTACTCATCTGACAAAAGGCTAATATCTAGAATCTACAAAGAACTCAAACAAATTTACAAGAAAAAAACAACCCCATCAAAAAGTGGGCAAAGGATATGAACAGACACTTCTCAAAAGAAGACATTTATGCAGCCAACAGACACATGAAAAAATGCTCATCATCACCAGCCATCAGAGAAATACAAATCAAAACCACAATGAGATACCATCTCACACCAGTTAGAATGGTGGTCATTACAAAGTCAGGAAACAACAGGTGCTGGAGAGGAGGTGGAGAAATAGGAACACTTTTACACTGTTGGTGGTACTGTAAATTAGCTCACCCATTGTGGAAGACAGTGTGGCGATTCCTCAAGGATCTAGAACTAGAAATACCATTTGACCCAGTCATCCCATTACTGGGGATATACCCAAAGGATTATAAATCATGCTGCTATAAAGACACATGCACACGTATGTTTATTGCGGCACTATTCACAATAGCAAAGACTTGGAACCAACCCAAATGTCCATCAGTGATAGACTGGATTAAGAAAATGTGGCACATATACACCATGGAATACTATGCAGCCATAAAAAAGGATGAGTTCATGTTCTTTGCAGGGACATGGATGAAGCTGGAAATCATCATTCTCAGCAAACTATCACAAGGACAGAAAACCAAACACCGCATGTTCTCACTCATAGGTGGGAATTGAACAATGAGAATATCTGGACACAGGGTGGGGAAGATCACACACCAGGGCCTGCCAGGGGGTGGGGAGCTGGGGGAGGGATACCATTAGGAGAAATACCTAATGTAAATGACAAGTTGATGGGTGCAGCAAATCAGCATGGCACATGTATATCTATGTAACAAACCTGCACGTTGTGCACATGTACCCTAGAACTTAAAGTATATTAAAAAAAAAAAGAGGGAATGTTAACTTGATTGAGTCCAATTGCACAACATTGGATGGACTGAACTTCTTTAAAAGCAGAATCTCTTTATTTTGTGGATCATGGACCATGCAGACCAGGGAAATTTGCATTAAAAGCATTTGTGGGCCAGGCGCTGTGGGTCACGCCTGTAAACCCAGCACTTTGGGAGGCTGAGGCAGGCGAATCATGAGGTCAAGAGGACGAGACCATCCTGGCCAACATGGTGAAACCCCATCTCTACTCAAAATACAAAAATTAGCTTCGCATGGTAGTGGGCACCCATAGTCCCAGCTACTCAGTAGGCTGAGGCAGGAGAATCGCTTGAACCCAGGAGGCAGAGGTTGCAGTGAGCTGAGATAGTGCCCCTGAACTCTAGCCTGGGCAACAAAGCAAGACTCTTTCTAAATAAATAAATAAATAAATAAATAAAAGCATCTGTGGACATTTCTTAGTAGCTACAGACGTATCAAAAAACTTAACCTCTCTGAGTATCATTTTTCTAACTTGTAGAATAAGGATGCAATACCATCATCACAAATATTTGTGGTGATTAATTACAGAAGGCTAAAATTACTTAGTACAAGACCTACTAAACACTGGGTTCCAGAAAATAACTCACTACAGTTACCTTCAACATTCCCTAATCTATGGTCTTGTATGCATGTCATGGGATTTAGTCAGTTCAGGCTACTATTTTAATTTAAAAAACAGCAACAACAACAACATAGGCTGGATGAGCTATGAACAGTATAAGTTTACATCTCACCATTCTAGAGGTTGAAAAGTTCAAGACCAAGGCACTTGCAGATGTGGTAGCTGCTGAGGTCCTGCTTCCAAATTCATAGCCAGTGGTCTTTCTGTGTCCCCACATGGCAGAAGGGGAAAGGAGTTCTCCAGAGTCTCTTTCATAAGGGAATTAATGCTACACGTGAGGGCTCTACCTTCATGACTTAATCACCTCTCAAAGGCCCCACCTACTAATATAATCGTTGAGAGTTAGGATTATAACAAATGAATTTTGGAGGGACACAAACATTCAATCTACAGCAGATTCTGAATTGTGTACGTACAAATCTTGGGATATATTCATTTATTCTTAGTTCCAAGACCGTGCGAAACAGTGCATTGATTTGCCACAATTGAGATGTGAGCCTCGTGCTATTAAGGAGCTGCTAAAACACAGATAGGGTACAGCTTAGTGAGTCAGGCTGCATGGTTCTGCCCTGATCTGCGAGCTATGCTATGAGATTGTCAAGAGCATAGTCAAAGTCACGTGGCACAATGAACAAGGGAAAGAGCTGGAAGAACAGCCCTAGACTCACTTTTGCTCAGGTATGAAGTCACCATGGTTAGAGTCAGGGATGGAGAGAGAAGGTCTAAAAAGTACACCTGGGTTCTCATGGGGGTTTTCCCCTTCAGTCATGCAGAGATGAATGAGTGAATGAATGAATTAATGAAACGTAAGCAGAGCCTTAACCTACAGAATGAGAGAAAATTTCTGCAATCTAACCATCTGACAAAGGTTTAATATCCAGAATCTACAAGGAACTTAAAACAAGTTTACAAAAAAAAAACAAACAACCCCATTAAAAAGTGGGCAAAGGACATGAACAGGCACTTCTCAAAGGAAGACATTCATGCAGCCAACAAACATATGAAAAAAAGCTCAACATGGCTGATCATTAGAGAAATGCAAATCAAAACCACAATGACATACCATCTCACACCAGTCACAATGGCAGTTATTAAAAAGTCAAGAAACAGTAGATGCTGGCAAGGCTGTGGAGAAATAGGAATGCTTTTACACTGTTGGTGGGAATGTAAATTAGTTGAACCATTGTGGAAAACAGTGTAGCTATTCCTCAAGGATCTAGAACCAGAAATACCATTTGATCCAGCAATCACATCACTGGGTATATACCCAAAGGAATATAAATCATTCTATTATAAAGATACATGCACACATATGTTTATTGCAGCACTATTCACAATAGCAAAGATTTAGAATCAACCCAAATGCCCATCAATGATAGACTGGATAAAGAAAATGTGGTACATATACACCATGGAATACTATGCAGTCATAAAAAGGAATGAGATCATGTCCTTTGCAGAGACATGGATGAAGCTGGAAGCCATTATCCTCAGCAAACTAACACAGGAACAGAAAGCCAAATACTCTATGTTCTCACTCATAAGTGGGAGCAGAACAATGAGAATACATGGACACGGAGAAGGGAACGAAACACGCTGGGGCCCATGGGGTGGGTGGGGGTAGGAAGAGCATCAGGATACATAGCTAATGCATGCAGGACTTAATACCTAAATGATGATGGGTTGATAGGTGCAGCAAACCACTGTTGCACACATTTACCTATGTAACAAATCTGCATGTCCAGCACATGTATCCCAGAACTTAAAATAAAATAAAATAAAAAAGAAATGTAAGCAGATCCTTTTCCCCAGAAAATATCCATTGTGCTCTGTAGCTTATGAAAAATAATGAGATGCAGAAGAATGAGCCAACAAGAGCCCTCATAGAGCATACAGTCACTCACCATCTGAAAAGCCATTTCGGACACTTCTTTTTTGAACATCTCCTTCTTCCCATTTATCAAAAGTTGTATTGATTTATTTCTCCACTGTATCTCTATTAACCCTGAGAAAATAAAAGAAGATTACATTTAAGCAAGTCAGAAGAACCTTCAGATAAATGCTAGCTTCCACATCTCCACAAGATAGACAAAAGCGCTTATTACCTAAGAGCCCGGGAAGTAAAACAATAAAGTAAAAAAAAAAAATACAAAAATGAACAACAAAAGTGTGTATTACAATTCAAAAGAGATGCATCAGTGCCATCATGCCCAATAGTGGTAGGCATTTAGGACAGAGGCCAAAACACGGAAAGTGGTAAAATAAAAATTTGTGGTCGGTGGGGAGGTTGTGGGGGGTGGGCTCGGTGGCTCATGCCTGTAATCCCAGCACTTTGGGAGACCAAGGCAGGTGGATCACTTGATGCCAGGAGGTTTGAGACTAGCCTGGCTAACATGGTGAAACCCCGTCTCTACTAAAAATACAAAAAATAATTAGCTGGGCATGGTGGCACGTGCCTGTAGTCCCAGCTACTCAGAGGCTGGGGCAGGATAATCACTTAAACCCAGGAGGTTGGGGGTGCAGTGAGCCGAGATCGTGCCACTGCACTCCAGCCTGGGTGACAGAGCGAGACTCTGTTTCAAAAAAAAAGAAACTCTTTTTGCCTAATATAGTAGGAGTATGGATTTTTTTAATTCTTTTATTTTTTAGATAGCCCTCGGTATGCAAATTTAAAAATATCCAGCCATCCCATTACTGGGTATATACCCAAAGGACTATAAATCATGCTGCTATAAAGACACATGCACACGTATGTTTATTGCGGCACTATTCACAATAGCAAAGACTTGGAACCAACCCAAATGTCCAACAACGATAGACTGGATTAAGAAAATGTGGCACATATACACCATGGAATACTATGCAGCCGTAAAAAATGATGAGTTCATGTCCTTTGTAGGGACATGGATGAAATTGGAAATCATCATTCTCAGTAAACTATCACAAGAACAAAAAACCAAACACCGCATATTCTCACTCACAGGTGAGAACTGAACAATGAGAACACATAGACACAGGAAGGGGAACATCACACTCTGGGGACTGTTGTGGGGTGGGGGGAGGGGGGAGTGATAGCTTTAGGAGATATATCTAATGCTAGATGACGAGTTAATGGGTGCAGCACACCAGCATGGCACATGTATACATACGTAACTAACCTGCACATTGTGCATATGTACCCTAAAACTTAAAGTATAATAATAATAAAATAAAAATAAAAAAATAAAAAATATGTAGAAAAAACAACTTCTAGTACAAGAAATTCCAAACTGATAGAGGCAGCGTGTTGTTGTTTTTCTTGTTTTCCATACTTCTCTCATACAGGAACTCTATTTGTTTTTCTTGCCTCTATATTCACCTTTATTTCTTTAAAATAATTAAGTTTATGGACAATTGTCCAATCCATTACCTTCTCATGCTCTGTTCTGAAATCTTTTTAAAGATAGGATTTTTTAAATAACCTCTTCATAACAGAATTCACGAACGATACAATTCATCCACTTAAAGTGTGCAATTCAATGTTTTCCACAGTGTGTTTAGAGAGTTGCATGACCATCGCCGCAATCTATTTTAGGATAATATCATCACCCCAAAAAGAATCCCATTAGCCAGCGCTCCTCATTCCCCGACATGCGCACACACGCAGCCATAGGAAACCACTAATCTACTTTCTGTCTCCATAGCTTTGTTTATTCTTGACATTTGATTTAATAAGAATTGTTATGGACTAAATGTTTGTGTCCACCCTCAAATTCATGTGTTGAAATCCTAAGTCCAAATGGGATGAAAGGAGGAGATGGGGCCTTCGGGAGGTGATGAGGTCATGAGAGTGGTCTTCACGAATGGTCTCAATGCCCTTAGAAAAGAGATCCCAGAGACCTCGCTCCCTCTTTCTACCATGGGAGGGCCCAGCAAGACGTCAGTCATCTATGAACAAGGAAGCAGGTCCTCTCCAGGCACTCAATGTACCAGTGCCTTGATCTTGACCTCCCAGCCTCCAGAACTATGACAATAATTTCTATTTTTTAAGCCACCCCATCAACGGCATTTTTTGTTAAAGAAGCCCAAACTGACTAAGACAGGAATCAAACAATATATTGTCCTTTGTTATGGATTCTTTGACTTCGCATAATGTTTTCAAGGTCCACCCATGTTACGCAACATAACCTTCTTTGTTTTTATGGCTGTATATTCCATCATATGGATACCCCCACATATTCTCTATCCATTCATTAGACGATAGACATTTGGGTGAGTTCTATTTATGAAAAATGCTACTGTGAATATTCAGGTACAAATTTCCATGTGGACAGATTATTTCATTCTCTTGGGTACATACTTAGGAGTGGAGTTGCTGGGTCATATGGTAACTCTATGTTTAACTTTTGAGGAATGGCCAGACTGTTTTCCAGAGTAGGTATGACACTTTCCATTCCCACCAGCAGTGTAGGAGGATGCCAGCTTCCCCATATCCTCACCTATAATTATTATTGGCCTTTTGAAAATGGCCATTCTAGTATGTGTAAAGTGATATCTTATTGATTTAAAAGATTAATTTTTATATAATAGTAAAAATACATATTAATAGCATTGTAGACACTTTGGATAACAGAAAAGAAAATTAGAGTAAAAGAGCTAGTCTGATACCTGAAATAGAAAATCAATAATAAAAAAAACCATTGCTCTAGAAACATATGGGCAAGGGATATGAACAAAAAATTCAGAAAAATGGAAACATAAATGATTCCCAAGCATGTTCAGAATGAAAAATCACCATGCTGAATGAAAATTAAAGCTATTCTTGAATATTTTCCTCCATGAGTTTAGAAATTTTGCAAAAAGTCTAAAAATTCATCTAATGACAAGGCTGTGATAAATCTGGCATTCTCATGTTGCTAGTGGGAGTGTCAATGCTATTCATTTTATGGACGGCAATTTTCTGGACATCTATTGAACTCACAAATCATATCCCATTTGAGAAATATATATGAAAGTGGATTACATTTGACTACCCTTATGTAAGCCACATCTGGACGAGAACAGTTGCAAAGAGTTTGGTCTCTAAGTTTATTCGTACCCAGCAGATCAGCTTCTGCAAAATTGCTTAACAGTGTATTAGTATTAGGATAGTGAATAAAATGGGAGAGTTTTACATGTATACTTATTATCTTGCTCAGTATTTTATCCCACTTGTTCTAGAATTTTCTGTAAACTCTGCTACTTGGTTTGAAGAGTTTTAGTCATCCTTTAACAATTTTTTAAAATTTAGTTTGTAGATTCCATTTGGTTAGGAAATCAACATTGGAAGTAAGGCTAAAATCTTACAATACGAAAAGAGATCCACTCATATAGCTTATGATTATTAGATTTGGACTACTTTTAATCATGGAATAATCCTATGTATTGGTGTAAGAGTTGATGAATGACTTTAGCTGTATGGATATATAACAGTCAAACTGCAAACATTTTGCATCCCTTTTGTGACCTAATTTACAGACATTTAAATTGTGTTGTAGTTCTGCTTTGCCATTTCATAAGCTGTTTCAGAGGTTAAAAAAAATCATATCCCGTTTGAAAGAGTAATTCAATTTGGAGTAATTTATTCTACAGATATACTTGTCCTTGTATGACCTGATGAATGTACGTGTTTATTCACTTCAACATTCTTCATAAATAAAATAAAACTTGAAATGGCCCAATTGTTTATCCATAGGGGAACTAGTAAAGGGCCATGATGATACATCCATATGATGAAATAGCATTAATTTTCATAAGAATGTCAAAGATCGCTAAAAACTGATGCTGAAATAGTATTAAGATCTATTGTTAATGGAAAAAAGCAAAGTAAATAACAATGTGCAAAACTTTTACTCTTCAAATAAAAAGGCAGAAAAAGTACAAATGTGTTCCTATAACCGTAAAGAAACTCTGGACACTCATGTATATAAAATAACACCATGGGACATATTTAACTGTGTTTGAGGAGCAGATTATGTGAATTTATTACTCCTTATGAAGTTAATAAATTCTTTAAAAACCTCCACTTAAATTTTTCATGTGAAAAAATACATTCATGTACATAAAACTTTCATAATACTATGTGGATGTCACACGAACCAAATTAAAATTGCGCTAATTTTCATATTAAAATTACATTATTTTTATCATTCATGATACACATTCTATCAGGTGTATTTTCAATAGAAATTTTAATTAAAATTCAATTTGCCACCCATTAAATTTCACTAACAGGATTTCAATTGAAAACATTTTTATACTGCACTTAAATTTTGGCTATTTAAATTTATTTTAGAAATCAAATTATTTCATGGGATTCAAATATGCTACATCTTAAATTCCTTTAATTTTTAAATTTCTCACAAGAATCTGTATGCATCTCCACAGGAAAATAAAATGCAACATTACATTCTTTGAATACAACTTCAAATACTAAAATCCTTGCTTACAAAGTAATGCATTTTATAGGACATAAATTTTTCAAAACATTTAATACAAATTTCAGCCAGGGATGGATGTGTATGCCTATAGTTCCAGCTACACAGGAGGCTGAGGTGGGAGGAACACTTGAGCCCAGGAACTTGAGAACAGCCTGGGAAACATAGTGAAGCCTTGTCTTTTTTAAAAATGTATAGGCCTTTGGGAGGCTGAGGCGGGCGGATCACGAGGTCATGAGATCGAGACCATCTTGGCTAACACGGTGAAACCCCATCTCTACTAAAAATACAAAAAATTAGCCGGGCTTGGTGGCGGGCACCTGTAGTCCCAGCTACTTGGGAGGCTGAGGCAGGAGAGTGGCGTGAACCCGGGAGGCAGAGCTTGTAGTGAGCCGAGATAGCGCCACTGCAGTCTGGCCTGGGCGACAGAGCGAGACTCTGTCTCAAAAAAAAAAATAAATAAATAATTTTAAAAATAACATGTATAGCCAGGCACAATGGCTCACGCCTGTAATCCCAGCACTTTGGGAGGCTGAGGCAGGTGGATCACAATGTCAGAAGTTCGAGACCAGCCTGGCCAACATGGTGAAACCCCGTCTCTACTAAAAATACAAAAATTAGCCATGCGTGGTGGCGGGCGCCTGTAATCCCAGCTACTCAGGAGGCTGAGGGAGGAGAATCGCTTGAACAAGGGATGCAGAGGTTGCAGTGGGCCAAGATCGTGCCATTGCACTCCAGCCTGGTCAACAAGAGCAAGACTCTGTCTAAAAAAAAAAAAAAAAAGTATAAAATTCTCAAATTTTGAATAAAATTTATTATTCCTTGACATACTAAAGACACAATAGAGAAATAGGAAAATGATATGAATAAGGAATCAAAATGATAAAAACACAAATGTCCTGAAAATATTTTTAAATTTAAGTGACCATGGAAATAAATATGAAAACCACAATCAGATATCATTCTCACCCACAATACTGATGGAAATAAGAAAATCTGACAAAATCAAATTTGAATATGAATACGTGGCAATGGAAACTCATAAACCAGTAGTGGATTTCAGAGAAAACAGCCACTTTGGAGAATAACTTGGTTATATCTACTTATAACTTGGTATATACACATACCCTTGAAATTAACGTGTGCGCAAGAAAGTGCTTTAAAAAAAGTCCATTGTATTATGGTTGCAAAAATGGACACATTGATTATAATATGATCATTGCCTTAATGCTTTAGGGCAGTTAACATAGATTGTTGAAACCACATGTTAAACACTGACAAATATTAACAATATAATATTGGTTAAAATTAAATTGCAGAAGAAGTTGTAAGCATGACACCAAGTAAATGCAATTCTTAAGTAATATAAAAAATGTTATTTAAAATATAAGCAAAATACATAAATCATGAAGGGAGATTAAGACCCGTTTCTACGTAGTGGTAACAGCCGAAAGGAGCAAGATGCATTCCAGAAATTTCATATACTACTTCAATTTTATTTTAAAAATTTTATGTACTGCCTATGTTGTATGTGTTATTTTAAATAATGGACAAGGATATTATAAACTCTGCAGAAGCAAGTGTAATCGTGTATTTTCCTGCCCACATTAAAGATGGCCCAGATGCTTGCACTGACCCCATTGACCGCCCACAGCCACCACGGCGACCGGAAGTCTTCAGAAAGTCCTCCTCCTCTGTGAGTATTATTTCAAAAAAAGCTGAGAAGTAGAGAAACTGAAGCCTAAGGAGATTCTCCCATTTGCCCCTTCTTCCCCTAAAGTCACCACCTGCTGCTTTCCTGGAGCGCTTACCAGCTGAGTTTCAGGAGCCCCAGGGAAGAAGCGGAGGCTTGTTGCTAGGACACCGCCAGGCTGCTCTGTGTTCTGTTCCCCTTGGTCAGCAAGGAAGGAGTACCCCAAAGGGAGAAGTCCATATGAGGCTGTCAGAAAAGGAAACAGGGCCCTCTCCTTGTTAAAAAAGAAGAAGAAGAAAAAAAGGAAGTTCTGCATCCTGTTAGTCATAGCTTAATTTTTTTCCAAGTTGCTTTTGCCAGGATGTAGCTTTGACAACTTTAGTCACCTCTCTCATACTCAATTGTTTGAAGTTTCTGTAATAACAATTTTTATACTAATGTTTATGTTCTTAATAGTAATAATTTTACATTGCAACTGTAATACTTTAATTATTAGAAGTGTCAGTCTAAACAAGCATATGAAAGCTTTCTTTAAAAAAAAGCAGTGTTTATTTGGGAATAAAGCATTGCAATTGGGAATATGCACACCATAGTAAACTATGTGTATATTGACGTGAGGGAGGAGAAAAGGAAAAAACAGTTAGGTAGACAACTAAGGATGGTCCTCGGAGAAGCAGACTGCCTGAAAAATCACAGCTACAGGTAAAAACAGAGCAGCTTGGGGAAAACTCAGACTGCAGTGCAAAGATAAGCAGGCAGATAAGCAGGCAAGGTCCAGCATAGAAGCCTTTTGTTCTTCCTGTGATTAGCAGATTCCCAGGAAAAAGCTCCCTCCCCTTTTCAGATATGTACATTGCGGGCTCCCTGGGAGCTTGCATGGGGAGGGTAAGGGGGCTTGCATATAACAAGCCCACAGTTATACAAACAAGAGAAGCTATGCTTTGTGCTTACCTAGAGACATTCCACTGCTGCATAGATAGGGAAAGTATACAGACAGTTTTACAGATAAGAGAAGTTACTCAAACAGCTATAGAGATGAGAGGAGTTTCTTATAAAAGTTTTTGCATTCAACTGTAAAATGGCTCCTCTCTCCCTTGCAGAGAGCTTTCTTCTTTAGCTTATTAAATGTTTACTCCAACCTCACCCTTTGCATCCATGCTCCTTAATTTTCTTGGTCATGAGACAACTAGCTGAATAACACCTGAGACAACAAGACCATTGACCCTGATCTGTTTCACAGGGACATAAAGGAAGGCAAAAATGGAGAGGATTGCATATTGTTTTGAAATAATGAGGCTTGACTACAGAGATCAATAACAAGAGTGACACTCATCTGAAGTTGGACAGGCAGTTGCTGGGCAGCTTTCCTTGCAGAACTATTTTTTGTTTAAGGTTGCAATTATCTTTATGCAAGGCTGAGGGTATTGTAATCTTTTTCATTATCAGGGACACAGGTGTGAGACCACTTTCTTCATTGCCTTTCTGGTTTTATTTGTCAGGGTTTTCTTAACATTAGTGACTCCATTTTTATTCTGACAACTTTCACATTACTCTTTGTATTCAAGATCTTTCTCTGAAAAAAACATTGATTAATCATTCTCTAATTAAATTTTGATGTCCCTCCATGCCAGGATGGACCTGTCCCAGTTGCTGGTCTCATCCCATGTTGTGGGGGTTGATTAGTGACTAGGAGTCAATATCAAAACTACTTTTAGGGCTGGGTATGGTGGCTCATGCCTATAATCCTAGCACTTTGGGAGGCTATAGAGGGAACATGACTTGAGCTCAGGAGTTTGAGACCAGCCTGGGCAACATAGTGAGACTTCATCTATAAATAAATAAATAAATAAATAAATATAACAACCCACAAGAGAAAGACGGAGAGATCTAAAATCAACACCCTAACATCACAATTAAAAGAACCAAAGAAATAGAGAAGCAAAACCAAACAAATTCAAAACTTAGCAGAAGACAAGAAATAACTAAGATCAGAGCAGAACTGAAGGAGATAGAGACACACAAAAAGAAATCAAAAAATCAATGAATCCAGGAGGTGGTTTTTTGAAAGGATCAACAAAATTTATAGACCGCTAGCAAGACTAATAAAGAAGAAAAGAAAGAAGAATCAAATAGATGCAATAAAAAATGATAATGTGGATATCACCACTGATCCCACGGAAATACAAACTACCATCAGAGAATACTATAAACACCTCTATGCAAATAAACTAGAAAATCTAGAAGAAATGGATAAAGTCCTGGACACATACACCCTCCCAAAACCAGGAAGAAGTTGAATCTCTGAATAGACCAATAACAGGCTCTGAAATTGAGGCAATAATTAATAGCCTACCAACCAAAAAAAGTGCAGGACTAGACAAATTCACAGCCAAATTCTACCAGAGGTACGAAGAGGAGCTGGTACCATTCCTTCTGAAACTATTCCGATCAATAGAAAAAGAGGGAGTCCTCCCTAACTCCATTTTATGAAGCCAGCACCATCCTGACACCAAAGCATGGTAGAGACACACACAAAAAAGAGAATTTTAGGCCAATATCCCTGATGAACATCGATGCGAAAATCCTCAATAAAATACTGGCAAACCGAATCCAGCAGCGCATCAAAAAGCTTAACCACCACAATCAAGTCAGCTTCATCTCTGGGATGCAAGGCCGGTTCAACGTATGCAAATCAATAAACATAATCCATCAGATAAACAGAACCAATGACAAAAACCACATGATTATCTCAATAGATGCAGAAAAGGCCTTCAACAAAATTCGACAGTCCTTCATGCTAAAAACTCTCAATAAATTACGTATTGATGGAATGTATCTCAAAATAATAAGAGCTATTTAAGACAAACCCACAGCCAATATCATACTGAATGGGCAAAAACTGGAAGCATTGCCTTTGAAAACTGGCACAAGACAGGGATGCCCTCTCTCACCACTCCTATTCAACATAGAGTTGGAAGTTCTGGCCAGGACAATCAGGTAAGAGAAAGAAATAAAGGATCCTCAGTTACGAAAAGAGAAAGTCAAATTGTCTCTGTTTGCAGATGACATGATTGTATATTTAGAAAACCCCATCATCTCAGCCCAAAATCTCCTTAAGCTAATAAGCAACTTCAGCAAAGTCTCAGGATACAAAATCAATGTGCAAAAATCACAAGCATTCCTATACACCAATAACAGACAAACAGTGAGCCAAATCATGAGTGAACTCTCATTCATAATTGCTACTAAGAGAATAAAATACCTAGGAATCCAACTTACAAGGGATGTGAAGGACCTCTTCGAGGATAACTACAAACCACTGCTCAACGAAATAAGAGAGGACACAAACAAATGGAAAAACATTCCATGCTCATGGATAGGAAGAATCTATATCGTGAAAATGGCCTTACTGCCAAAGTAATTTATACATTCAATGCTATCTCCATCAAGCTATCACTGACTTTCTTCACAGATTTGGAAAAAACTAAACTTCATATGAAACCAAAAAAGAGCCTGCATAGCCAAGACAATCCTGGGCAAGAAGAGCAAAGCTTGAGGCATCACGCTACCTGACTTCAAACTATACTACAAGGCTACAGTAATCAAAACAGCATGGTACTGGTACCAAAACAGATATATAGATCAATGGAACAGAACAGAGGCCTCAGAAATAGCACCACCCATCTACCACCATCTGATCTTTGACAAACCTGACACACACAAGCAATGGGGAAAAGATTCCCTATTTAATAAATGGTGTTGGGAAAACTGGCTAGCCATATGCAGAAAATTGAAACTGGACCCCTTCCTTAGACCTTATACAAAAATCAACTCAAGATGGATCAAAGACTTAAACATAAGACCTAAAACCATAAAAATCCTACAAGAAAACCTGGGCAATACCATTCAGGACATAGGCATGGGCAAAGACTTCATGTCTAAAACAGCAAAAGCAATGGCAACAAAAGCCAAAATTGGCAAATGGGATCTAATTAAACTAAAGAGCTTCTGCACAGCAAAAGAAACTATCATCAGAGTGAACAGGCAACCTACAGAATGGGAGAAAATTTTTGCAATCTATCCATCTGACAAAGGGCTAATATCCAGACTCTACAAAGAACTTAAACAAATTTACAAGAAAAAAACAAATAACCCCATCAAAAAATGGGCAAAGGATATGAATAAACACTTCTCAAAAGAAGACATTTATGCAGCCAATAAACATACGAAGAAAATGCTCATCACTGGTCATTAGAGAAATGCAAATCAAAACCACAATGAGATGCCATCTCATGCCAGTTAGAAAGGCAATCATTAAAAAGTCAGGAAACAACAGATGCTGGAGAGGTTGTGGAAAAATAGGAACACTTTTACACTGTTGGTGGGGGTGTAAATTAGTTCAACCATTGTGGAAGACAGTGTGGCGATTCCTCAAGGATCTAATACTAGAAATACCATTTTCCCCAGCAATCCCATTACTGAGCATATACCCAAAGGATTATAAATCATCCTAAGATAAAGACAAATGCACATGTATGTTTATTGCAGCACTATTCACAATAGCAAAGACTTGGAACCAACCCAAATGTCCATCAATGATAGGCTGGATTAAGAAAATGTGGCACATATATACCATGGAATACTATGCAGCCATAAAAAAGGATGAGGTCATGTTCTTTGCAGGGGCATGGATGAAGCTGGAAACTATCATTCTCAGCAAACTGTCACAAGATCAGAAAACCAAACACCACACATTCTCACTCATAAGTGGGAGTTGAACAATGAGAATACATGGACACAGGGAGCGTAGTATCACGCACCAGGGCCTGTGGGGGGTGGGGGACTATGGGAGGGATACCATTAGGAGAAATACCTAACGTAGGTTACGGGTTGATGGGTGCAGCAAACCACCATGGCACGTGTATACCTATGTAACAAAACTGCACGTTCTGCACATGTAACCCAGAATTTAAAGTATAATACAAAAAATTAAAAATTAAAAATTAAAAAAAACACTTTTGGGCCACAAGGAAGGTTCAAAGGTTGTGATTCTCAGGATAAGTCTACATGGAGTCCATTAGTGTGTTCTGTAGTCTTTTGCTCTCATTTTAAAGTGGTGGGCCAGCATTATTTTGCTAGGAGTTGTACTGCTGCAAAAATTTAACAAATAACAGATACAAAATTTTAAAAGGAGAAATACAAAGTAAGGGGAAATACAAATTAATTGCAATATCCGTTTCAGTTTCCAGTTATGTGAACTGAATTTATGCAAACTGAGTTATGCAATTATGAAACTCAAAAGCATTAGCTATTGAGCCATAAACCTAGATTCCAAGACAGCTAATTGAATAACTCAAATGACAATAAGGAGCTAGGTGAGACATGTTGTAGCCATGTGGCCTGCTTTTTTCTTTTGGATACATGGGTCTCAGAGGAGTTTATCTCATAGGAATTTTTATCAGAGGTATTTATCTAGGTACAGCATGTAGTATTACCAATTACACAGACATTTTCTTATCTAACCAAGGGATACTAGAGGATTTCTTAGGTTATATTTTGTTAAGTTATGAGCAGAAGCAACTGATTGTGAAATTTCAATTATACACATTAACCTGCCAAGTTGCAAAAGTAATATTAAGGGGGGCAAAAAGCTAATTATGATATCCTTGTTCCAATGTTTTGGGAAAAGTTATACAGTGTAAAAACATCAACTTTTTCTCCTGGTTTGCAGATTGAATGTCTCCAGTCATGATATTGGCCAGTTTGGTGAACTCTTTATGTGTTTCACACATCAGCCTTGAGGCTTGCCTTAAGATTCATCTAGTTTCAGTTTCTAGGGCTTTAAGAACAGAGTGGCAGCTGGGCATGGTGGCTCACACCTGTAATCCCAGCACTTTGGGAGGCCGAGGCAGACGGATCACCTGAGGTCAGGAGTTCAAGACTAGCCTGGCCAACATGGTGAAACCCCATCTCTACTAAAAATACAAAAATTAGCCAGGCATGATAGTGGGTGCCTGTAATCCCAGCTACTCAGGAGGCTGAGGTGGGACAATCGCTTGAACCCAGGAGGTGGAAGTTGCAGTGAGCCGAGATCATGCTGTTGCACTCCAGCCTGGGAGACAGAGTGAGACACCATCTCAAAAAAATAAATAAATAAAAACAAAAAAATAAAAAATAAAAGAACAGAGTAGCTTGTAGCTTTTGTTTCAAGTTGGAGAAATTGTAGCCAAATATTGAGGGAAATCAGGAGAATTCAGGATCTAGTTTAGTCTACAGGTAGATAACAAGAACATGGAAACAGTGCACAGGGCCACAACCTAATCACAGGTGTATTATAGTTTTTACTCAGAAATATAATTTTTCACAGGGTGCAGTGGCTCACGCCTGTAATCCCAGCACTTTGGGAGGCTGAGGCAGGTGGATCACGAGGTCAGGAGATCAAGACCATCCTGGCTAACACGGTGAAACCCCATCTCTACTAAAAATACAAAAAATTAACTGAGCATGGCAACATGCGCCTGTAGTCCCAGCTACTCGGGAGGCTGAAGCAGGAGAATCACTTGAACCCAGGAGGCAGAGGTTGCAGTGAGCGAGACTCCGTCTCAAAAAAAAATAAAAGAAATATAATTTTTCTCACTATATTGATTATATACAAATCTCAGATTTTAAAACCTCTTGAGGCTACGAAGCCACAGCAAGGCAAACTCTACATATTATTTATAGTCGTAAGGTTCTTGGGCCTGCCAGGAGGTGACAGCTCTTATTCACTCACTGTAAGTATGGGAACTCTTAAAGTCAAGCATTTTATTCACATTCTTAACATGACATTTGGTTATATAGCCCATGTTTCCAATTGTATCCTGCTTTTAAAGAGAGAGGATTTTTATTGAACTTATATAAATAAGTATACTCATGAATAGTTTCCAGATTGTGGAGGAATCAAGTAGAGAAAAAAGCAAATGCTTCCATGTTTTTTCACAAAAGTACACTTTTTAAAAAATTGATGTAAACTAAAGAAAGCTTATGAGAGAAAACTCATAAATCTGAAAAAAAAATTAAAGAACCAATAACTTTCTTATTCATCATCCAACAAGATGAAAGAACCAACAGTGTTTTCCATAAAAGTCATAAAAATATAAATTACTTAGTTTCATATAATTAATGTTTTCTTTTGCTTGATCTTGATTAGCAGTTTTATAAACCTGTCAGTTTCTTTATGAGAGTTCTGGACATTTTTATTTAATCCAATAAAAGTTAACAGAAATATGTGTTCAGTAGTACTTCTTAGAGTCTTTTTCATGTAAAGTAATTTTGGACTCTACCTGATTACAAATATGTTTAGAGAAGAATTCAAAACAATATCTGCAAATGATATAAATTTAGAATATCCATGGTTAAAATCTGAATACATAAACCAGATAATATTTGAAGATGGCTGACTACATGCAGCTGGGAAGTGCCACTTCCATGGAGAGGATGCAAAATATCAAGTGAATCTTTACACTTTCAGAAGATGTTTTGAGATAAAACACTGAAAGTTGATAGAGAGGCTGATACGGTTTGGCTCTGTGTCCCCACCCAAATCTCATCTTGAACTGTAATCCCCAGGTATCCAGGGAGGGACATGGCGGGAGGTGATTAGACCATGGGGGTGGTTTCCCCCATGCTGTTCTCATGATAGTGAGGGAGTTCTGAGATCTGATGGTTTAAAAGTGGCACCTCCCCCTTCACTGTCTCTTTCTCTCCAGCTGCCATGTAAGACGTGCCTTGCTGCCTCTTCACCTACCGTCATGATTGTAAGTTTCCTGAGGGCTTCCCAGCCATGCAGAACTGTGAGTCAATTAAACCTCTTTTGTTTGTAAATTACCCAGTCTTGGGTAGCTCTTTATAGCAATGTGAAAATGGACTAATACAGAGGCAATGCAGACACTGTGACTGAAGATGGAAAAAGTAGCGTAGCCTGCTCAAAGTTGCCAGGCACCACGATTGGCCCACAGACGTGAACCAGACCCAAACAAAGAGTGAGTAAAGGAACCCCAGGGCACCACATTCCCACCATGGACTTCTGAGATCCAAGCAACCGGAGCTCCCATGACCCAGGTAGAACCTTTGGATTGGCAGGAGGACTGCCTAGAGAACATGCAGAGGTGCAGTTTGAACCTCAATGGAGCCCAGAAGGCTTTGCTGTGCTGGACAGCTGCAGTAAAACACGATCCTGGGTGCCCATCCTCTGAGGCTGCCCATCCTGCACTGAGTGGCTGCAGCTCCTGCTGTCTGCCAGGCTGGGATAGGGCAGTCCCCAGGCATACTCAGTCACAAGCCCAAGACAGGTCCCATCACCAGTGCCGCAGGACTGAGATGCATCTGAACCACACAGCACCATGCTTGCCAGTCCCTCCCAAGATCACCTGTCTGGACGTTCACACAGGAGGATGCCCACAACACAGCCTTCACTGCCTCACCTGAGGGTTTTCTTTACAACCTGGGAGCAGTTCACCATATCACAGCCAGTGTGGCCAGAGGACAAATCCACGGGGCAAGTCCCAACTCCCCAGGACTCAAGCACACCACCCAGGGGTATGGAGTAGAGATTTGTGTCCTGATCCCAAGGGGTGAAGGAGCTCCCACTGTCAGAAGACAGACTAGATGGTGGTGAGGGTTTATGCATGGGACTCCCTTCGTAAGACAGGACTGGGAAGGGTTTGGCTTGATCACTGCAGTTTCTCCCCTGGGGCGTTCTGAGGCCCAGAACACCTGGAATGGCTCAGCAATCTGGGCAAAGATGCTTGAGATGAGCCTAGTCCCTCAGGCCTACTGCCGGGGCCAAATGTAGGAGGGAGACCCACTGGGTCAGGGAAGCATGAGCTGGATGGGCTCCAGGGCCAACCACTAAGCTGAAAACTCCAGGCTGCCCGCTTCCCCTAAGCAAGCTCTGTGGGTCAGGAAGGGGCCTCTGTTCCTCCCTCAAGAGGTGTCCCAGCAGCCTGAGAACTGCCCTTAGCCTCCCACAAACGTCAGTCTTTCACCCACCTGAGGGAGCCTAGTCGCAGGCTTGCCCAACCCAGGCCCACCCAGTTTTCCTCCTTTAGCCCCATCACAGCAGAAGGCAGAATGGTACGCCTGGGAGCCCCGTGCCATGCCAATCAGCAGGAATGTCCCTGCATTTCTTCTGATAAACAAAGGCCAAGTAAAATTTTCACTGCCATCACTGCAATTGACTCTTTTTTCTTGAGACGGAGTCTCAGTCTGTCGCCCAGGCTGGCGTGCAGTGGCCCAATCTCCACTCACTGCAGCCTCTGCCTCCCAGGTTCAAGCAATTCTCCTGCCTCAGCCTCCCCAGTAACTGGGACTACAGGCGCGTGTGATCACACCCAAACAATTTTTTTATTTTTATTTTTATTTTTATTTTTTATTTATTTTTTATTTTTTTGAGACGGAGTCTCGCTCTGTCGCCCAGGCTGGAGTGCAGTGGCGCGATCTCAGCTCACTGCAAGCTCCGCCTCCCGGGTTCACGCCATTCCCCTGCCTCAGCCTCCCGAGAAGCTGGGACTACAGGCGCCGCCACCACGCCCAGCTAATTTTGTTTTGTATTTTTATTAGAGACGGGTTTCACCACGTTGGCCAAGCTGGTCTCAAATTCCGGGCCTCAAATGACCCACCCGCCTTGGCCTCCCAAGGTGTTGGGATTTCAGGCATTAGCCACCGCACCCGGCCACTGCAATTGACTCTGCAAACGCCACCTACTGGGCAGGTCAACGTGCACAGTCCATCACAACTTTATCTGACGTCTTTGTACAGCACTCAGCTGACTTTTACTTACAAGCGACACCTACTGGCCTATAGTGTGAGCAGCCCAACTCAACAAGCGTCTGCTGACAAGTGCACACAGCACTGGGGAGCAAGCTAAGCCTCCAGAGACTTCCACCACCCCATCCCTGTAGGAGACAGTGAGCCTGAATACATGCAGAGTTCACCACTCCTACAACCTACAAATAACCAGCATTTGAGAAAACTAATACAATAAAGCTATCTATAAACAAAGAATTCCTAGAGAGACTAGCCCCCTAAAAGCACATAGAAGCAGACTGGGCATGGTGGCTCACGCCTGTAATCCCAGCACTTTGGGATGCTGAGGAGGGCGGATGGATCACTTGAGGTTAGGAGTTTGAGACCAGCCTGACCAACATGGTGAAACGCTGTCTTTCCTAAAAATACAAAAATTAGCCGGACTGGTGGCACACGCCACCAGTACAGGCTGTACCGACAGCCTATAGTAGCTGTAATCCCAGCTACTTGGGAGGCTGAGGCATGAGAATTGCTTGAACCCAGGAGGCAGAGGTTGCCGTGAGCTAAGATCGTGCTATTGCATTCCAGCCTGGGGGACAGAGCAAGACTCTGTCTCAAAAAAAAGAGAAAAAAAAAGAATTTTAGAGATTGAAAACCAGTCTCTTGCACTAATCCAGTTAAAGAAAAACAAATTTTAAGTAGCAAACAAAGACTTTGAGAAATATGAGATAATATAACGTAAGCACCGTACAACAAATTACCATTCTCGAGAGAGAGGAAAAAGTGAGCAGCTTAGAAAACATATATGAAGGAATAATTCAGGAAATTTTCTCTAATCTTCCTAGAGAGTTTGGCATTCAGATTCAGGAAATTTAGAGAACTCCTGTGAAATACTAAACAAGATGACTATCCCTAAGGCATACAGGTATCAGACTACCCAAGATTAATACTAAAGAAAAAAAATCTTAAAGGCAAAGAGACAAAAGGGCCAAATTACCTGAACAAAAAAACCCATCAGACCAACAGGGGACTTATCAGCAGAAATCTTACAAGCCAGAAGAGAATTGGGGCCTACTTTTAGCCTCACTAAATTAAAAAATTGCCGACGAATAATTTCAAATCCCACTAAACTATGCTTAATCAGGAGAAATAAAATATTTTCATGACACACTAACACGAAGGGAATTCACTACCACAAGATCAGCCCTATAGGAACTGTACAAAGGAGTTCTAAACATGTAGATGAAGAAATGATACTTGCTACCACAAAAGTACATGTAACTACAAAGCTCACAGACCCTATGAATCAATTACACAATTGAGACTACAAAGCAACTAGCTAAAAACACTATGACAAGGAAAAAGCTCATATATCAATATTGAATGTAAATGGCCTAAACTGTTCACTTAAAAGACATGGAGTGGGGCCAGATGCGGTAGTTTACACCTGTAATCCCAGCACTTTGGGAGGCCGAGGTGGGCAGATCACCTGAGGTTGGGAGTTCGACACCAGCCTGACCAACATGGAGAAACCCCGTCTCTACTGAAAATACAAAATTAGCTGGGCGTGGTGGCTCATGGCTGTAATCCCAGCTACTCGGGAGACTGAGGCAGGAGAATCGCTTGAACCCAGGAGCCAGAGGTTGCAGTGAGCCGAGATCACACCATGGCACTCCAGCCTGGGCAACAAGAGCTAAACTCCATCTCAGAAAGAAAAAAAAAGACATGGAGTGGCAAATTTGATTTTATAAACAAAAAACAACCTTCTGCCCTGAAGAGACCCACTTCATATGTAATAACACACACAGACTCAAAGTAATGGAATGAAGAAAGATCTAACACGCAAAAGGAACACAAAAATAAGAGGATTTTGTTGCTATTTTTGTGTCAGCTAAAACAGACTTTAAACACACAAGAGGGAAAAAAGCAAAGAAGGATATTATACAGTGACAAAGGGCTCAATTGAACAAGAAGATTTAACTATCTTAAATACCTACACATGAAACTTCAGAGCACCCAGATTATAAGCCAAATACTACTAAACCTGAAAAAAAAAGACAGCCATACAATAATAGTGAGGGACATTACTCCCCACTGACAGCACTAGACAGATCATTGAGGCAGAAAACTCACAAAGAAAAACTAGACTTAAACTAGACTCTTGACCAAATGAATCTAACAAATCTATACAGCACACTCCACTCACAACCATAGAGTATATATTTATCTCATCTGCATGTGGAACATTCTCTAAAATTGTGTGCATACTTGATCATTAAGCAAGTCTCAATATATCCAAAGAAATCAAAATTATATCAACCATCTTATCAGACCACAGTGGAATAAAATTAGAAATCCATACCAAGAGGAAATTCAGAACTACACAATTACATGGAAACTAAGCCACTTGCTCCTGAATGATTTTTAGATAAATAACGAAATTAAGGCCGAAATTTAAAAAAATTGAAACAAATGAAAACAGAGAAACAACTTCTAGGATATAGGAAAAGCAGTGTCGAGAGGAAAGTTGATCATACTACATGCCTACATCAAAAAGATAGGAACATCTCAACTTGAAATCCTAATGTCGCACTTAAAGTACAGGAAAACAACAAAAACAATTAAACCCAAAGCTAGAAGAAGAAAAGGAACAACTAGAATAGAGCAGAACTATATGACATTGAGACCCAAAAATTCATACAAAGTATCAATGAAATGAAAAATTGGTTCTTTTAAAGGATAAACAAAATGGATATACCATCAGGTCGATTAACAAAGAAAAAAATAGAGAAAATTCAAAAACCATAATCAGAAAGTACAAAGGAGACATTATAAATGATGGAATGTAATTACACGGAATTACAAAAGATCATGAGAGACTAGTATGAACATCTCTATGTGCACAAACTGGAAAATCTAGGTGAAGCGAATAGATTTCTCAAAACACCCAGTCTCCCATGATTGAACCAGGAAGAAACTGAGATCCTGAATAGATCAGTAATGAGTTATAAAACTGATTCAGTTGGCCGAGCACAGTGGCTCACGCCTGTAATCTCAGCACTTTGGGAGGCCAAGGTGTGCAGATCACGAGGACAAGAGATTGAGACAGGCCTGGCCAACATGGTAAAACCCCATCTCTACCAAAAATACAAAAATTAGCTGGGCATGCTGGTGCACTTCTGTAGTCCCAGCTACTTGGGAGGCTGAGGCAGAAGAATCGCTTGAACCCGGGAGGCAGAAGGTGCAGAGAGCTGAGATCGTGCCACTGCACTCCAGCCTGGCGACAGAGCAAGATTCCATCAAATAAATAAATAAATGAATAAATAAATAAATAAATAAATATAAATTTTAAAAAAAACCTGAATCAGTAATTAAAAAAAAAAAAAAACTACCAATCAAAAAAAGCACTGGACCAGACAGATTCATGGCCAAATTTTGCCAATGTACAAAGAAAGCTGATACCAATCTTACTGAAACTGTTCCAAAAAATTGAGGAGGAATTCCTCCTTAACTATTCCTATGAAATCAGTGTCACCATGCTACCAAAATCTGACAAGAACACATGAAAAAAAACTACAGGCCACTATTACTGATGAACACAGATGCAAGGCCAAGGAGGGCAGATCGCTTGAGGTGGGGAGTTTGAGACCAGCCTGGCCAACATGGTGAAATCCCATCTCTACTAAAAATACGAAAATCAGCCAGGTGTGGTGGTGGGCGCCTGTAATCCCAGCTACTCAGGAGCCTGAGGCAGGAGAATTGCTTGAACCTGGGAGGCAGAGGTTGCAGTGAGCTGAGATTGCACCACTGCACTCCAGCCTGGGTGACAGAGCAGGATCCGTCTCAAAAACAAAACAAAGGAAAAAAGAAAACCCACCATCAACATCATACTGAACGAGAAAAATTGAAAGCATTTTCCAATAACTGGAATAAGAAAAGGATGTACCCTCTCACCACTCCCATTCAGCACTATATTGGAAGTCCTAGTCCGAGTAATCAGGCAAGAGAGAGAAATAAAGGGTATGCAACAAGAAAAGGAGAATTAAAATGATTTCTGTTGAATAACAACATAATCTTATACCTAGATAACTCTAAAGATTCCTCCAAAAGAGTCCTAGACCTGAAAATGACTTCAGTAAAGTTTTTGATACAAAATCAACATACAAAAATCAGTAGCATGTCTGTATATCAATAACGTTCAAGCTGAGGATCAAATCAACAAGGCAGTTCCATTTACAATAGCTAAACACATACACACACACACACACACACACACACACAAAATACCTAGGAATACATTTAACCAAGAAAAGTTTTCTACAAGAAGAACTATAAAAGGCTGGTGAAAAATATCATATGTGACAAAAACAATCTAGAAAACATTCCATGCTCATGGATTGGAAGAATCAATATCACTAAAATGGCCACATTGCCCAGAACAATCTACAAATTACATGGTTTTCCTATCAAACTACCACTGTCATTTTTCACAAAATTAGAAACAACAATTCTAAAATTTCTGCTATCTGCCCATCTGACAAAGGGCTAATATCCAGAATCTACAAAGAACTTAAACAAATTTACAAGAAAAAAACAAACGACCTCTTCAAAAAGTGGGCAAAAGATATGAACAGACACTTCTCAAAGGAAGACATTTACGCAGCCAACAGATGCATGAAAAAATGCTCATCACTGGTCATCAGAGAAATGCAAATCAAAACCACAATGAGATACCATTTCATGCCAGTTAGAATGGTGATCATTAAAAAGTCAGGAAACAACAGATGCGGGAGAGGATGTGGAGAAACAGAAATGCTTTTACACTGTTGCTGGAAATGTAAATTAGTTCAACCAGTGTGGAAGACAGTGTGGCAATTCCTCAAGGATCTAGAACTACATATGCCATTTGACCCAGAGATACCATTAATGGGTACATACCCAAAGAATTATAAATCACGCTACTATAAAAACACATGCACATGTATGTTTATTGTGGCACTATTCACAATAGCAAAGACTTGGAACCAACCCAAATGTCCATCAGTGATAGACTAGATTAACAAAATGTGGCACATATACACCATGGAATACTATGCAGCCATAAAAAAGAATGAGCTCATGTCCTTTGCAGTGACATAGATAAAGCTGGAAACCATCATTCTCAGCAAACTATCGCAAGGACAGAAAACCAAACACTGCATGTTCTCACTCATAGGTGGAAACTGAACAATGAGAACACTTGGACACTGGGGGCAGGGGGAACATCGCACACTGGGGCCTGTCGTGGGGTGGGGGCGGGGGAGGGATAGCACTAGGAGAAATACCTAATGTAAATGATGAGTTGATGGGTGCAGCAAACCAACATGGCACATGTATCCATATGTAACAAACCTGCATGTTGTGTACATGTACCCTAGGACTTAAAGTATGATAATAAAAAAAGAATAACACATATTAAAGGAAGTTGTGAACTCGAAAAAAAAAAAGTACAAGATATATAGTAATTTCCCAAGGGTTTTTCTTTTTTTTTCCTTTTTCTTTTTTCTCTTTTTTTTTTTTTTTTTTTTTGAGATGGCGTCCCGCTCTGTCGCCAGGCTGGAGTGCAGTGGTGCGACCTCGGCTCACTGGAACGTCCACCTCCTGGGTACTTGTAGAATAATGTACTTACATTATTCTAGTAATAACAGCAATAGACAAAATGTTAAAGGGACAACATATATAAAACCAATACCATCAATAAATACCTTGGATATCTTCAATTGAGAGACTTTGTTAGCTTTCCTGCGTTTTGTGGTGGAATGGTGAGACTTCAAAGAGTATCCATAAAAGCTAGTTTTCATGTTAATCAGGAGAATTTTCCTTTCTAGAGCCTGTCATGCATAAACAGAACTGCCTTGACTTTCTTCACCCCGGGTCTTCAGGAAATGTGTCAATGGACGGAATAGTCACAAATTGAGCCACGGTTAGAAAAAAATTAAAAGCACTATTGTTATTTTCTTCAGATATTCTTGAGGGAAAGGCATGGGGATACAGCCAATGGGTATCTTCCAGGTTACGTATCTGTCCCCAAAGTCTGTGTGATGGGCAAATGTTACCCAGCCCCTCTCTGTTTTGGACACTGGAATCAAGGATGCATTTCTATTCATTCATTTCCAATGAGAACACTGGATTCTCTCTTCCACACTCTCTGACTGACTCACTTTACAAACTCTGCTGTCTAAGATAGGACACGAGGTAAGGGTCCCTTTCACTAATGCTTCTGAAGAGCAGCTCCAGGGCCCGGTCCCCTTTCTTCTCCACCATGGTCAGCAGGGTGTCGTTCTTGCTCTGCCGTGTCTTTGCCTGCTCCACCAGCTCCTTCTCATTCTCAGTGAGAACCTCATTGTCTTGGAGATCATCGAGCACCCCTTTCAGGTCCCCCATCCTGGCTTGGAGTTGCCGGTGGTTCTCCTTCACAAAGGCTGCACCTGGATGAAAGGGGGTGTTGCAGACTCTGAGAATTGCTCTCTTATAGGATTTAGGATCTGCACCAAATGAAGATTCATAACTCCAGGGTGGGGGATGGGTCTTTTTTATGTATGTATGTATGTATGTATGTATTTATTTATTTATTTATTTTGAGAGGGAGTTTCGCTCGTTGCCCCAGCTGGAGTGCAATGGCACGATCTCAGCTCACCGCAACCTCCGCCTCCCGGGTTCAAGTGATTCTCCTGCCTCAGCCTCTCAAATAGCTGGGATTACAGGCATGCGCCACCATACCCGACTAATTTTTGTATTTTTAGTAAAGGCAGCATTTCACCAAGTTGGTCAGGCTAGTCTTGAACTCCTGACCTCAGGTGATCCACCTGCCTCAGCCTCCCAAAGTGCTT
This sequence comes from Pongo pygmaeus, assembly GCF_028885625.2. Taxonomy (NCBI): domain Eukaryota; kingdom Metazoa; phylum Chordata; class Mammalia; order Primates; family Hominidae; genus Pongo; species Pongo pygmaeus. The sequence continues at coordinate 54,321,157 of NC_072393.2, forward strand.
GGATTACAGGAATGAGCCACCATGCCCGGCCAGGGATGGCTCTTTATCTTGTGGTGTTGCCTAACCCACCTTCATTTCATTTTGGATATTTTACTTCTGGCTGTTGATTAACTTTCTAGTCTCGTATTTACTATACTTTTTCAAAGTTCAATATAGAACTACTTTAACTTACGGTTCCCCAGATGCAAGATATTTACCCCAATAACTTGCTGTCGCCTGCTCCTTTGTGTGGACGTGATGTCCTCACGCCCTCCCATAAGTAAATCATACTCATTGTTTGTATTTTTCTCTGGCATCGCTTGTTCTTTGTAAATGACAAGGTTAGAAGGAATGGAGCCTCACTTGGTAATGTCAAAGCACTCAAAGGCCTCTTGATATCAGATACATCCCCCTGGCTTTAGTGTAAACATTTCACTAACCTGAGAAGGCAAGAGGGGCTGATGCAGCTCCAAGCTGGATATCCACTACAAAAGAGGAAGAATTGGAGATGACATACAATGAATCATATACCGTAACTCAGCTTTTCTAGTCTTTCATGTGCCAACTAAAATAATTTAATTCTACATATTTTATAAAGCAGGGATCTTGTTTGGCACACTAATATACTAATGAAACCCAATTAAGTCATGAGCCACTCACTGCCCATTCAGGAAATGTATCAGAGAAAGGAGCACATTTTTTCAATATTCTTTCTTTTCTTTTCCTTTCTTCCTTTCTTCCTTCCTCTATCTTTCTCTCTCTCCCTCCCTCCCTCCTTCTTTCTTTCTCTCTTTCTTTCTCAAAGTCTCGCTCTGTTGCCCAGGCTCTAGATTGCAGTGGCCCAATCTCAACTCACTGCAACCTCTGCCTCCCAGGTTCAAACAATTCTCCTACCTCAGCCTCCTGAGTAGCTGGGATTAGAGGCATGCGCCACCATGTCCGGTTAATTTTTTATTTTTAGTAGGGACGGGGTTTTGCCATGTTGGCCAGGCTGGTCTCGAACTCCTGACCTCGGGTGATCCGCCTGCCTCAGCCTCCCGAAGTGCTGGAATTACAGGCATGAGCCACCGCGTCCAGCCCATTTTTTCAATACTCTTTCTATGCGCAGGAGAATGTCTTAGGAACTCTGAGGATTACAACAATATCATACCATACTGTCTTACATAAATTACAGTCAAGGTAAATGTGTTTTAGACACAAACTATCAACATTAAAAGAGTAAATTTTTATACATGTTGGTACCAGGACTTACAAGTTGATAGAAGATTTGATGAGTGGAGCTAACAATCTGAAAATAATTGAAATGATCTTTCCCAGGAGGCCTTCAACATGGTCTTACACTTTTATCTAAAATCCCTGATGTGGCTTAAAGTTCTGATGAATTTTGTGGCCCCTCCGTTGGTAGCAGCTCAGTCTCCACGTAACAAACACAGAATGAATCTGATGAATCTGAGTCTCCCATTGACTATGAGGTCCAAAAATTAGGTTTCTGGTCATTTGACTTCCAGGAAGAACATCAGCTTCATGGAACAGCACATTCACCCAGAGGCCCAGCCACCCACAGTCTCCCCATTTCATCCAGAATTTCCCTATTAAGGAATTAGCATGGTCATGACACCTGGAAAAACATTGCTGTTTTTTGGGGTTTGTTGTTGTTGTTGTTGTTGTTGTTGTTTGAGACAGCGTTTCCATCTCGTTGCCCAGGCTGGAGTGCAGTGGCCCGATCTCAGCTCACTGCAACCTCCGCCTCCTGGGTTCAAGTGATTCTGGTTCCTCAGCCCCCTGAGTAGCTGGGACTCCAGGCACTCTCCATCGTGCCCGGCTAATTTTTGTATTTTAGTGAAGACGGGGTTTCACCATGTTGACCAGGCTGGTCTGGATCTCTTGACCTCAAGTGATCAGCCTGTCTTGGCCTCCCAAAGTGCTGAGATTACAGGTGTCAGCCACCTGTAATCTTTTTTTAATGAAAGATTAAATCTAAGCCAGGTGCGGTGGCTCATGCCTGTAATCCCAGCCCTTTGGGAGGCCAAGGCGGGCAGATCACGAGGTCAAGAGAACAAGACCATCCTGGCCAACATGGTGAAACCCCGTCTCTACTAAAAATACAAAAATTAGCCAGGCGTGGTGGCGCACACCTTTGGTCCCAGCTACTCGGGAGGCTGAGGCAGGAGAATCACTTGAACCCGGGAGGAAGAGGTTGCAGCGAGCCGAGATTGTGCCATTGCACTCCAGCCTGGTGACAGAGTGAGACTCTGTCTCAAAAAAAAAAGATTAAATCTAAACCAGGGAAAAATCTTTTTTTTTTCTTTTTTTGAGACGGAGTCTCACTCTGTCACCCAGGCTGGAGTGCAATGGAGCCATCTCTACTCACTGCAACCTCCGCCTCCCAGGTTCAAGCGATTCTCCTGCCTCAGCCTCCTGAGTAGCTGGGACTACAGGTGTGCGCCACCTTGCCTGACTAATTTTTGTATTTTTAGTAGAGACGGAGTTTTACCATGTTGGTCAGACTGGTCTCGAACTCCTGACCTCGTGATCCACCTGCCTTGGCCTCCCAAAGCGCTGGGATTACAGGCGTGAGCCACCGAGCCCAGCTGGAAATATCTTTTTTTAATGAAAGAAAAGTAAGCAATGTATAAATATTCTGGTTTTTAAAGATAAATTGAGGGGGCAGTGGCATTTGTTTGCTTTCTCAAAGTGTGTACTGCATGTTGGCTGTCAACTAGACTGCATTCTAGCCACTGAGGTTGCGAGCAATGGAGACTGAGACCTCTGCACTGCTTCTTCCCATATAAAACACCACAAAGACAGCCAAGAAGTTGCACAAACCAAGCTCTCATCATCTGAGATGCTAAGACATTTTAGGGAATGGAGGCAGGAACAGGGGAGGTGCGTATGGATGAGACTTGGCTGAGCTGAGCACCTTCCAACTCTGCAGTGTGCCTGGAACCTCTAAGTCCAGCCCCAGCTCATGTGCAGGACCTCAACAAGACCACAGTTTGTCTGGGGGAAAGGATGCACAGCCATGAAGCTGATATGCAACTCTCTCTCTCGCTCTTTTTTTTTTTCTTTTTTTTTTTTTTGATGGCGTCTCGCTCTGTCACCCAGGCTGGAGTGCAGTGGCGCCATCTCAGCTCACTGCAACCTCCACCTCCCAGGTTCAAGCGATTCTCCTGCCCCAGCCTCCCGAGTAGCTGGGATTACAGGCACATGCCACCACGCCCGTCTAATTTTTGTACTTTTAGTAGAGACAGAGTTTTGCCACATTGGTCAGGCTGGTCTTGAACTCCTGACCTCAGGTGATCTGCCTGCCTTGGCCTCGGCCTCCCAAAGTGCTGGGATTACACGCAGGAGCCACCATGCCCGGCCTGACCTGCAACTCTCTTGACATTAAGAGGTGATGGGATTGTGAGAATTCAGTGAAAGAAGGAAGACCAGTGGCTGACGACCACAAGGGCCGGATTAGCCAACACCATCAATGCTACGAAAATATTGTCCCAAAATACTAAAATACATGAGCAGAAACAGGCAAAACCCATTTGAAATTGTTCCAGAATATTCTACAAGGTACTCATATTCCAAAAGAACGCATATGTTTGTTCAACTATTCCTGGATTCCTGGGCATTCACGTTGGGTTCATTTTTCCCTCACTACAAGTAATGCTTCAAGGAATATCACTGCATATAACTTCCCTTCATAGGTGTACTCTTACATTATAGTATAGATTTCTAAAAGTGGTTTTTGTTCAAGGGACAATTTTTTTTTCTTTTTTTTGAGACAGGGTCTTGCTCTGTCACTCAGGCTGGAGTGCAGTGGCACAAACTCGGCTCACTGCTCCCTCCTCCCTCTGGGGTCAAGTGAGCCAACCACCTCAGCCTCCAAGTAGCTGGGGCTACAGGCACATACCACCATGCCCAGCTAATTTTTGTATTTTTTGTAGAGATGGGGATTCACCATGTTGCCTAGGCTGGTCTCGAACTCCTGACCTCAAGTGATCCTCACGCCTCAGCCTCCTAAAGCACTGGGATTACTGATGTGAGCCACCAATCCTGGCCACAAGGGGCAATATTTAAATTAATGTATGGACATATTACTGCCTAAAAGGTTAAAGCAATTTACGGTTCCTGTGCAAATGTTATCTTAATGTCCTTCTCTTGATAGAGCCGTAGTGAAACTTTCCTAATGTGGTACTGAAGATAATGATCTGCTGCAATGGAAGACACTGATTTCTGCATCATTGTAGGTATTCAAACAGAGGATGACATTTGCAAGTATTGGAGACACTTAAATGTATCCACAGAGATTCAAGGACCTCTGAGGACATCTTTGACAACTTTTCTGGGAGTTTCTAAATTCCATGAAATTATATTTATGATGTTCAGTTTGTATGAATGAATGAAACATTTTATAGGATTTTTCATCAGACTATCTGAAGGAATATGACACCCCAAAAAATAAGAAAGGTGAGTATGGAAGAAATTATTAAATTGTGCAGAAAATGGAATGAAGTAGTCTTCAGGTTCGTTCTGACTCTTAGAGTTTCCTGGTTTTTGCCGGGCATGGTGGCTCATTCCTGTAATCCCAATACTTTGGGAGGCTGAGGCGAGTGGATCACTTGAGGTCAGGAGTTTGAGACCAGCTTGGCCAACAGAGCAAACCCCCATCTCTACTAAAAATAAAAAAATTAGCCAAGAGTGGTGGCATGCACCCGTAATCCCAGCTACTCGGGAGACTGAGGCAGGAGAATCACTTGAATCAGGAGGCAGAGGTTGCAGTGAGCCGAGATCGCATCACTGCACTGCAGCCTGGGCGACACAGCAAGACTCCGAAAAAAAAAAAAATCTCCTGTTCTTTACCCCCAGGTGTGAGAGGTTTCCATTCCCATGGCCATCCCCATTCTCTGGCTCCTTGAGCATTTCACTTCCTGTGGACAAACCACGGCCATCACTTTCGTTTTCCTCACATTGGCGATACACTGACAATGGAGTTCTTATCTGGGCTGGAATCATAAACAGGCTTTCACCTTTGACATCCAATAGTAAAGGTACATGTTCCCCTCACCTAAAATGCCAGCCTCACCCACTCACCTACCTGGCTTCACCACAGTCTTCCAGACCAAAGTCTCATGTCTTTTTTCAGTAATTTCAAGTTGAATGGGTTCTTTCATCTGCCCAGCATAGAATTTTGAGAAGTGCTGGATTTCTCCAGGGCTCCTGTAGGACAGTTTCAACTCCTAGAGGAAACACAACAGTTGACTTGAAGCAGTGGAGGGTGGAAAGGCCTGGCTCCCTACAGTGAACTGGCCAATGGAACTTAACCCCTGTTTTCTACACAATGTCATGGCTTGTTGAGGGGGAAACAGAGGGAGAGAGGTAAACATCCTGAACATCCTGTTTTTGTTTTTGTTTTTGTTTTGAGACGGCGTCTTGCTCTGTCACCCAGGCTGGAGTGCAGTAGCGCAATCTCAGCTCACTGCAACCTCCAACTCCCAGGTTCAAGCGATTCTCCTGCCTCAGCCTCCCAAGTAGCTGAGATTACAAGCGCGTACCACCATGCCCAGCTAATTTTTGTATTTTTGGTAGAGACGGGGTTTCACCATATTGGCCAGGCTGGTCTCGAACTCCTGACCTCATGATCCACCCCCACCCCCCACCCCCAGCCTCCCAAAGTGTTAGGATTATAGGCATGAGCCACTGTGCCCAGCTGGTAAACATCCTTTTAAATGTACAATGTTAGGAAATAATTTCATTCTATGAAAACAAGAGTAACCTAGCTCTCAACACCCCATGAGTCAGAGAAAAATGATCTGAACTGAGTATAAAAATTTGAGGTGTTGGCCAGGCACAGTGGCTCACACCTGTAATTTTAGCACTTTGGGAGGCCGCGGCAGGCAGATCACCTGAGGTCAGGAGTTTGAGACCAGCCTGGCCAACATGGTGAAACCCCGTCTCTACTAAAAATACAACAAATTAGCTGGGCATGGTGGTGGGTGCCTGTAATCCCAGGTTCTTGGGAGGCTGAGGCAGGAGAATTGCTTGAACCCGGGAGATGGAGGTTGCAGTGAGCCAAGATCACACCACTGCACTCCAGCCTGGGCGACAAGAGCGATATTCCATCTCAAAAACAAACAAAAATAATAATAATAATGCTACTAACTCAGAATCTCAGACTGTACAGAAATGTGGGAAAACTGGCAAAGGCAGCTCATCAGGTCTGTCTTGGCCTCACTGGGAAGCCAAGAGTCAGATGTGGCATCGTGCTTTCATGTCCTTCCTTCTCTTCGTTCTGCACCCGACTTCCCCAGGATTCCTAACCAAAGCTGCCCTGGGGAATAGGAGCTAATCTCATAGGCAGGACAGAATCAGGAAAAGCTTAGTTCATGCGAATCTCTAGTTTCTTTAGGAAACAAGCCCTACAACTCTTGGAAAACAGTAATTTAAAAATTCTTTTTTTCTTTTTTTGTTATACTTTAAGTTCTAGGGTACATGTGCACAACGTGCAGGTTTGTTACATATGGATACATGTGCCGTGTTGGTTTGCTGCACTCATTAACTCATCATTTACATTAGGTATTTCTCCTAATGCTATCCCTCCTCCATGCCCCCACCCCACGACAGGCCCCAGTGTGTGATGCTCCCCGCCCTGTGTCCAAGTGTTCTCATTGTTCAACTCCCACTTATGAGTGAGAACATAAGGTGTTTTCTGTCCTTGCCATAGTTTGCTCAGAATGATGGTTTCCAGCTTCAGCCATGTCCCTACAAAGGACATGAACTTATCCTTATTTATGACTGCATAGTATTCCATGGTGTATATGTGCCACATTTTCTTAATCCAGTCTATCATTGATGGACATTTGGGTTGGTTCCAAGTCTTTGCTATTGTGAATAGTGCCACAATAAACATACATGTGCATGTGTCTTTATAGTAGCATGATTTATAATCCTTTGGGTATATACCCAGTAATGGGATTGCTGGGTCAAATGGTATTTCTAGTTCTAGATCCTTGAGGAATCGCCACACTGTCTTCCACAGTGGGTGAACTAATTTACAGTACCACCAACAGTGTAAAAGTGTTCGTATTTCTCCACATCCTCTCCAGCACCTGTTGTTTCCTGACTTTTTAATGATCACCTTTCTAACTGGCATGAGATGGTATCTCATTGTAGTTTTGATTTGCATTTCTCGATGGCCAGTGATGATGAGCATCTTTTCATGTGTCTGTTGGCTGCATAAACGTCTGCTTTTGAGAAGTGTCTGTTCATATCCTTTGTCCACTTTTTGATGTGGTTGTTTGATTTTTTCCTTGTAAACTTGTTTGAGTTCTTTGTAGATTCTGGATATTAGCCCTTTGTCAGATGGGGAGATTGTAAAAATTGTCTCCCATTCTGTAGGTTGCCTGTTCACTCTGATGGTAGTTTCTTTTGCTGTGCAGAAGCTCTTTAGTTTAATTAGATCCCATTTGTCAATTTTGGCTTTCGTTGCCATTGATTTTGGTGTTTTAGTCATGAAGACTTTGCCCATGCCTATGTCCTGAATGGTATTGCCTAGGTTTTCTTCTAGGGTTTTTATGGTTTTAGGTCTAACATTTAAGTCTTTAATCCATCTTGAATTAATTTTTGTATAAGGTGTAAGGAAGGGATCCAGTTTCAGCTTCCTACATATGACTAGCCAGTTTCCCCGGCACCATTTATTAAATAGGGAATCCTTTCCCAATTTTTTGTTTTTGTAAGGTTTGTCAAAGATCAGATGGTTGTAGATATGTGGTGTTATTTCTGAGGCCTCTATTCTGTTCCATTGGTCTATATCTCTGTTTTGGTACCAGTACTATGCTGTTTTGGTTACTGTAGCCTTGTAGTATAGTTTGAAGTCAGGTAGTGAGATGCCTCCAGCTTTGTTATTTTCACTTAGGATTGTCTTGGCAATGTGGGCTCTGTTTTGGTTCCATATGAACTTTAAAGTAGTTTTTTCCAATTCTGTGAAGAAAGTCATTGGCAGCTTGATGGGGATGGCATTGAATCTATAAATTACCTTGGGCAGTATGGCCATTTTCATGATATTGATTCTTCCTATCCATGAGCATGGAATGTTCTTCCATTTGTTTGTGTCCTCTTTTATTTCGTTGAGCAGTGGTTTGTAGTTCTCCTTGAAGAGGTCCTTCATATCCCTTGTAAGTTGGATTCCTAGGTATTTTATACTCTTTGAAGCAATTGTGAATGGGAGTTCATTCATGATTTGGCTCTCTGTTTGTCTGTTATTGGTGTGGAGGAATGCTTGCGATTTTTGCACATTGATTTTGTATCCTGAGACTGCTGAAGTTGCTTATCAGCTTAAGGAGATTTTGGGCTGAGACAATGGGGTTTTCTAGATATACAATCATGTCATCTGCAAACAGGGACAATTTGACTTCCTCTTTTCCTAATTGAATACCCTATATTTCTTTCTCTTGCCTCACTGCCCTGGCCAGAACTTCCAACACTATGTTGAATAGGAGTGGTGAGAGAGGGCATCCCTGTCTTGTGCCAGTTTTCAAAGGGAATGCTTCCACTTTTGGCCCATTCAGTATGATATTGGCTGTGGGTTTGTCATATATAGCTCTTATTATTTTTAGATACGTCCCATCAATACCCCGTTTATTGAGAGTTTTTAGCATGAAGCGCTGTTGAATTTTGTCGAAGGCCTTTTCTGCATCTATTGAGATAATCATATGGTTTTTGATTATCTTTGGTTCTGTTTATGTGATGGATTAGGTTTATTGATTTGCATATGTCGAACCAGCCTTGCATCCCAGGGATGAAGCCAACTTGATCTTGGTGGATAAGCTTTTTGATGTGCTGCTGGATTCGGTTTGCCGGTATTTTATTGAGGATTTTTGCATTGATGTTCATCAGGGATATTGTTCTAAAATTCTTTTTGTTGTGTCTCGGCCAGGCTTTGGTATCAGGATGATGCTGGCCTCATAAAATGGGTTAGGGAGAATTCCCTCTTTTTCTATTCATTGGAATAGTTTCAGAAGGAATGGTATCAGCTCCTTTTTGTACCTCTGGTAGAATTCAGCTGTGAAACCATCTGGTCCTGGACTTTTTTTGGTTGGTAGGCTATTAATTATTGCCTCAATTTCAGAGCCTGTTATTGGTCTATTCAGTGATTCAACTTCTTCCTGGTTTAGTCTTGGGAGTGTGTATGTGTCCAGGAATTTATCCATTTCTTCTAGATTTTCTAGTTTATTTGCGTAGAGGTGTTTATAGTATTCTCTGATGGTAGTTTGTATTTCTGTGGGATCAGTGGTGATCTCCCTTTTATCATTTTTTATTGCGTCTATTTGATTCTTCTCTCTTTTCTTCTTTATTAGTCTTGCTAGTGATCTATCAATTTTGTTGATCTTTTCAAAAAACCAGCTCCTAGATTCACTGATTTTTTGAAGAGTTTTCTTTGTGTGTGTGTCTCTATCTCCTTCAATTCTGCTCTGATCTTAGTTATTTCTTGCCTTCTGCTAGCTTTTGAATTTGTTTGCTCTTGCCTCTCTAGTTCTTTTAATTGTGATGTTAGCGTGTCGATTTTTGATCTTTCCTGCTTTCTCCTGTGGGCATTTAGTGCTATAAATTTCCCCCTACACACTGCTGTAAATGTGTCCCAGAGACTCTAGTACATTGTGTCTTTGTTCTCCTTGGTTTCAAAGAACATCTTTATTTCTGCCTTCATTTCGTTATTTATCCAGTAGTCATTCAGGAGCAGGTTGTTCAGTTTCCATGTAGTTGTGCGGTTTTGAGTGAATTTCTTAATCCTGAGTTCTAATTTGATTGCACTGTGGTCTCGGAGACAGTTTGTTATGATTTCTGTTCTTTTACATTTGCTGAGGACTGCTTCACTTCCAATTATGTGGTCAATTTTGGAATAAGTGTGATGTGGTTTTGAGAAGAATGTATATTCTGTTGATTTGGGGTGGAGAGTTCTGTAGATGTCTATTAGGTCTGCTTGCTGCAGAGCTGAGTTCAAGTCCTGGATATCCTTGTTAACCTTCTGTCTCATTGATCTGTCTAATATTGACAGTGGGGTGTTAAAGTCTCCCATTATTATTGTGTGGGAGTCTAAGTCCTTTTGTAGGTCTCTCAGGACTTCCTTTATGAATCTGGCTGCTCCTGTATTGGGTGCATATATATTTAGGATAGTTAGTTCTTCTTGTTGAATTGATCCCTTTAACATTATGTTATGGCCTTCTTTGTCTCTTTTGATCTTTGTTGGTTTAAAATCTGTTTTATCAGATACTAGGATTGCAACCCCTGCTTTTTTTTGCTTTCCACTTTCTTGGTAGATCTTCCTCCATCCGTTTATTTTGAGCCTGTGTGTGCCTCTGCACGTGAGATGGGTCTCCTGAATAAAGCACACTGATGGGTCTTGACTATCTAATTTGCCAGTCTGTGTCTTTTAATTGGGGCATTTAGCCCATTTACATTTAAAGTTAATATTGTTATGTGTGAATTTGATCCTGTCATTATGATGTTAGCTGGTTATTTTGCCCGTTAGTTGATGCAGTTTCTTCCTAGCATTGATGGTCTTTATAATTTGGCAGGTTTTTGCAGTGGCTGGTACTGGTTGCTCCTTTCCATGTTTAATGCTTCCTTCAGGAGCTCTTGTAAGGCAGGCCTGGTGGTGACAAAATCTCTCAACATTTGCTTGTCTGTAAAGGAGTTTATTTCTCCTTCACTTATGAAGCTTAGTTTGGCTGGATATGAAATTCTGGGTTGAAAATTCTTTCTTTAAGAATGCTGAATTTTGGCTCCCAGTCTCGTCTGGCTTGTAGGGTTTCTGCCGAGAGATCCGCTGTTAGTCTGATGGGCTTCCCTTTGTGGGTAAGCCGACCTTTCTCTCTGGCTGCCCTTAACATTTTTTCCTTCATTTCAACTTTGGTGAATCTGACAATTATGTGTCTTGGGGTTGCTCTTCTTGAGGAATATCTTTGTGGTGTTCTCTGTATTTCCTGAATTTGAAAGTTGGCCTGCCTTGCTAGGTTGGGGAAGTTCTCCTGGATAATATCCTGAAGAGTGTTTTCCAACTTGGTTCCATTCTCCCCGTCATTTTCAGGTACACTAATCAAACGTATATTTGGTCTTTTCACATAGTCCCATATTTCTTGGAGGCTTTGTTCTTTTCTTTTTACTCTTTTTTCTCTAAATTTCTCTTCTTGCTTCATTTCATTAATTTGATCTTCAATCACTGATATCAGTTCTTCCACTTGATCGAATTGGCTTCTGAAGCTTGTGCATGCATCACGTAGTTCCCATGCCGTGGTTTTCAGCTCCATCAGGTCATTTAATATCTTCTCTGCACTGTTTATTCTAGTTAGCCATTCGTCTAATCTTTTTTCAAGGTTTTCCTTTGAACATTCTCCTTTAGCTTGGAGACATTTGTTATTACTGACTTTCTGAAGCCTACTTCTGTCAACTCGTCAAAGTCATTCTCTGTCCAGCTTTGTTCCATCGCTGGTGAGGAGCTGCGATCCTTTGGAGGAGAAGGAGTGCTCTGGTTTTTAGAATTTTCAACTTTTCTACTCTGGTTTCTCCACATCTTTGTGGTTTTACCTACCTTTGATCTTTGATGTTGGTGACCTACAGATGAAGTTTTGGTGTGGATGTCCTTTTTGTTGATGTTGATGCTATTCCTTTCTGTTTGTTAGTTTTCCTTCTAACAGTCGGGTCCCTCAGCTGCAGATCTGTTGGAGTTTGCTGGAGGTCCACTCCAGACCCTGTTTGCCTGGGTATCACCAGCGGAGGCTGCAGAACAGCAAATATTGCACAAAAGCAAATATTGCTGGCTGATCCTTCCTCCGGAAGCTTCGTCTCAGAGGGGCACCCAGCTGTATGAGTCGGCCCCTACTGGGAGGTGTCTCCAAGTTAGGCTACACGGGGGTCAGGGACCACTTGAGTAGACAGAACTCAAATACCGTGCTGGTAGAACCACTGCTCTCTTCAGAGCTGTCAGACAGGGACATTTAAGTCTGCAGAAGTTTGTGCTGCCTTTTGTCCTGCTATGCCCTGCCACCCGAGGTGGAGTCTACAGAGGCCCTTGGGCCTCACTGAGCTGCAGTGGGCTCCACCCACTTCGAGCTTACCAGCTGCTTTGTTTACCTACTCAAGCCTCAGCAATGGCGGACGCCCCTCCTCCAGCCAGGCTTGCAACCTCGCAGTTCGATCTTGAACTAGCAGTGAGCAAGGCTCCATGGGCGTGGGACCCGTTGAGCCAGGTGCAGGATATAATCTCCTGGGGTGCTGTTTGCTAAGACCGTTGGAAAAACGCAGTGTTTAGGTGGCAGTGTCCCAATTTTCCTGGTACAGTCTGTCACGGCTTCCCTTGGCTAGGAAAGGGAAATCCCCCAACCCCTTGCGCTTTCTGGGTGAGGCGATGTCCCGCGCTGCTTTGGCTCGCCCTCCGTGGGCTGCACCCACTTTCCAACCAGTCCCAATGAGATGAACCAGGTACCTCGGTTAGAAATGCAGAAATCACCCATCTTCTGCATCAATCACGCTGGGAGCTGCAGACCGGAGCTATTCCTATTTGGCCATCTTGGAATGAACCGGAAAATAGTAATTTAAAAATTCTAAGATGTGAGGTCCTTGTTTCTCCTTTTTTTTTTTTTTTTTTTTTTTGATATGGAGTCTCACTCTGTCACCCAGGCTGGAGTGCAGTGGCTCATTCTCAGCTCACTGCAACCTCTGCTTCCCAGGTTCAAGTGATTCTCCTGCTTCAGCCTCCTGAGTAGCTGGGAATACAGGCACATGCCACCACACTTGACTAATTTTTTGTATTTTTAGTAGAGATGGGGTTTCACCGTGTTAGCCAGGATGGTCTCAATCTCCTGACCTCATGATCTGTCTGCCTTGGCCTCCCAGAGTGCTGGGATTGCAGGTATGAGCCAAAGCTCCCGGCCTCGGTTCTCCATCTTTTTAAAAGGAAGATGACTCTAAGGAGATTTTACCTTGCTCAAGATTATCACCTCATATTACAATTGCCATTTCTTTGTTTGTTTGTTTGTTTTTGTTTTTGAGACAGAGTCTTGCTCTGTCGCCCAGGCTGGAGTGCAGTGGCGTGATCTCGGCTCACTACAACCTTTGCCTCACAGGTTCAAGTGATTATACTGCCTCAGCCTCCTGAGTAGCTTGGGACTACAGTTGCACACCACCAATCCCAGCTAATTTTTGTATTTTTAGTAGAGATGAGGTTTCACCATGTTGGCCAGGCTGGTCTCGACCTCCTGACTTCAAGTGATCTGTCCACCTTGGCTTCCTGAAGTACTAGGATTACAGGCCTAAGCAACCGTGTCCAGCCTTACGATGACCATTTCTTATGCCATGCTTACTATGTTGTATTTTTTTTTGTAAGGAACTTCCTGTATTTTATTTATCTCCATACCAGCAATGTTTATGCAAGGTCCTGCAACAACCAAGAATGTATCCTGCCTGAACGACAACTGAACTTCCGGAACTGTCTGGCTGTTGTTAACAGAGACAGAAAATCATTTAGGTAGATAGTTAGGGTGAAGATTCCCCAGAAAAAAATTTCCTTCTAACAAGAAGTAGCTCAGAAATTGCTCCCTTTCTACCCTCAGGCAGTTCAAAGAAATCACTTCGCTCCTAACAAAGAGCAGCCTGGAAGATAAGGCTATAAAACATAGATAAGCTCTGGGCACAGTGGCTCACACCTGTGAGCCAGTAAAAATACAAAATATAAAATACAAAAATGTAATGCATAATATAAGATATCATATTTCTTTTATTTTTTTAATTTTATGTTTTTGTTTTTGAGATGGAGTCCGACTCTGTTGCCCAGGGTGGAGTGCAGTGGCATGATCTCAGCTCACTGCACTCTCCAGCTCCCGGGTTCAAGTGATTCTCCTGCCTCAGCCTCCTGAGTAGCTGGGATTACAGGTGCACGCCACCACACCCGGCTCATTTTTTGTGTATTTTTTAGTAGAGAAGGGGTTTCGCCATGTTGGTCAGGCTGGTCTCGAACTCTTGACTCATGATCTGCCTGCCTCGGCCTCCCAAAGTGCTGGGATTACAGGTGTGAGCTACTGAGCCCAGCCAAGATATTATATTTCTTCATTCAAACACCTTAAAAAATACTTGTTAAGTGACTTAGCTAGGCAAGATGTCAGGCCTGCAGGGAACCATAACAGAGAAGTGGAAACTTCAATTCAGATAACTAAATGTACAGTTTAAATCACAATATAAGTGCCCCAAATGCTAAAATGTTACCACTGCTTGTGTTAAGGTCTTAGAAATATGTAATTTGGTTAAGACTGTTTTCCTGTATTTTCAATTTTTAAAAACTTTGTATTTGTGATTAAGGAAAAAAATTGCATTTTGCTAAAATTCTTCTATTTGTTTCAAAAGTACAAAATATTCTGAAATCTGCTGTGTTAGATTTGAATTCTACCAACCGTGGGTATTATTTCCAGATGAGCAGAATTAGACACAATATAACGGGCACCAAAGTTCAGGGGTTCCACTGGGGGTGAAGTCTGTAGACGCACACCACAGAAGCGATCTTCCTCATCATCTATCATCTGAGGAAGAAGGGGGAGAAACATTAGAAAGCACACAAAAAAGGAAATAAGCACAAACAGTGGCATAAAAAGTTTTCTATATATTGTATTAACTAACACGTAGGATATGATTCAGTTGATGCAAAGATTGAGATGATAGGGCCAGGCACGGTGGCTCATGCCTGTAATCCCAGCACTTTGGGAGGCCGAGACAGGTGGGTCACCTAAGGTCAGGAGTTCGAGACCAGCCTGGCCAACATGGTGAAGCCCCATCTCTTCTAAAAATACAAAAATGAGCTGGGCGTGGTGACGCACGTCTGTAATCCCAACTACTTGGGAGGCTGAGGTAGGAGAATCGCTTCAACCTAGGAGGCAGAGGTTGCAGTGAGCTGAGATCTCACCACTGCATTCCAGCCTGGGTCACAGAGTGAGACTGCATTTCAAAAAAAAAAAAATTGAGATGATTGATTGATAGATTATATTTTTAATTAATAAAATATGCAAATAATTTATTGCTCCATAATTTTCACAGTGGACACACCCATGTAGCCAAGACCGAGAAGGGCACACAGAGATAAATAGGCAGATAGATGGTAGAGTGATAAACTAGATAGACAGATGTAAATATGCCTCTATGCAAAAAAGATATATTATTAACATTTTGCTGACAGACATCTCAGAGCCAAAGGATTTCTTGTGAATGGTAAACTTATCATAAATTATTGTATAGTTTGATTTTATTTTTACACTGTGGAGAGTTTGGCCAGGGGACTTATAAAACCCAAGGACAAAGAGGCTTTCTTTTGGTGCCTCATCTGAGGACTGGTAGCTTGGCTGTGTCTGTGAACAAGCTTATGATGGGCGAGAGTAGAGATGTTACTTCTCTACATCACAGGGCTGCTGTGAGATGCTCGGCCACCTGAGTACCAGTGAGCAGATACAGAAGAATGAGGTCCCCTCTGAGAGAACCAGCAGCCGGAACAGAAAGTGAGACCTCAGAAGTCTCTGAGCAGCAACCAAAGACATAGAATGGAATTCAATCAATAAGAAAACCTTTCAGAAGACTCAGGTGTAACTCAATAGAGACTTTATGGAATTAACAAGCAAGAATTTAAACTAAAAGCAATGACAGTAGGTGGTATTATTAGTCCAGCTGTCAGACACCCTTGGGGTAATGACTGGGAGAGGGTTCAAGGGGGCCTCAGGGAAGCTGGTGATATTCTGTACTTGCTCTGGGTGCTGGATACATGGGCGTGTCCACTGTGAAAATTATGGAGCAATATATTATGTGCATATTATATTAATTTAAAAATATCAATGATATCGATGAAGAAAGGATGCACAAAGCTGAAACCTAAACTGGGCCTGGAAGATCAAATAAAAGAAAAAAATTCAAGTCATATTGAGGAAAGGGATGAATTCATGATGGGAATTAAGCAGAGAAGGGATGTGGAGACCTATCCAGGAGGCATCACACATATGCCTACAAAGAGAACCAACTCCAGAAGGATAAAAAGGAACTGACAGAGGAAAGACATGATGTATCATGTCATCTCTGATGAATAATTATTTTAAATGAACAGATATATTCAATGTAAATTATAACAACAGACTGGAAGTATAAGAACCAAACACATCAGTATAACATTGGCAAGTTTATCATTATGGACCAATTTCTTTAGAGGTTGAGAGACATACTGCTGTACTTATTTTCAAAGAATGGAACAGCATTCTTTATTTTTTAGAGTTCTTACTATCCACACATATATTTTTCCTACAGCATGAACATTCCATGTAATATCATAAGTTCTCATGTTTTGTACTATTTCTTCACTGATGCATCCCCATCCCCTAAAATAGTACCTGGAATATACAAGGCATACAATAAATATTTGTTGAATAGATGTATTAGTCCGTTCATATAAAGGACTGCCCAAGAATGAGTAATTCATAAATGAACGAAGTTGAATTGACTCACAGTTCCACATGGCTGGGGAGGCCTCACAATCGTGATAGAAGGCAAAGGAGGAGCAAAGTCATGTCTTACATGGCGGCAGGCAAGAGAGAGCCTGTGCAGGAAACTCCCTTTTATAAAACCATCAGATCTCATGAGACTTACTTGCCATCATGAGAACAACACAGGAGAAACCTGTCCCATGATTCAATCACCTCCCACAACATGTGGGAATTATGGGAGCTACAATTCAAAATGAGATTTGGGTGGGACACAGCATTATAATAATGGAAGTATGAAAAATCAGGGTGTTATGACATCCCCAAAGGAACACAGTAATTCTCTACCAATGGATCCTAACCAAAATGAAATTTTCAAAGTGCCAGATAAATAATTCAAAAGATTGAGCTTAAAGAATCTCAATAAGAGATGCAAGATAAATCTGAAAACGAATACAAAAAAAATTGTGAAAATTAATTCAGGATGTGAACTAGAGATTTACCAAGGAGACAGATACCTTAAAAAAATTAACATCTAGAGGGAGTTTCCAAGATGGCCAAATAGGAACAGCTCCAGTCTACAGCTCCCAGCGTGAGCAATGCAGAAGGCAGTTGATTTCTGCATTTCCGACTGAGGTAGTGGGTTCCTCTCACTGGGGCTTGTCAGACAGTGGGTGCAGCCCACAGAGCAGGGCAGGGCATTGCCTCATGCAGGAAGCGCAAGAGATCGAGGAATTCCCTTTCCTAGCAAAGGGAAGCCGTGACAGACGGTACCTGGAAAATCAGGACACTCCCACCCTAATACTGTGCTTTTCCAACAGCCTTAGCAAACGGCACACCAGGAGCTAATACCCCACGCCTGGCTCGGAGGGTCCCACGCCCATGGATCCTCACTCACTGCTAGCACAGCAGTCTGAGATCGAACTGCAAGGTGGCAGCAAGGCTGGGGAAGGGGCATCCGCCATTGCTGAGGCTTGAGTAGGTAAACAAAGCGGCCTACAAGCTTGAACTGGGTGGAGCCCACCGCAGCTCAAGGAGGCCTGCCTGCCTCTGTAGATTCCACCTCTGGGGGCAGGACATAGCTGAACAAAAGGCAGCAGAAACTTCTGCAGAGTTAAACGTCCCTGTCTGACAGCTTTGAAGAGAGTAGTGCTTCTCCCAGCATGGTGTTTGAGATCTGAGAACAGACAGACTGCCGCCTCAAGTGGGTCCCTGACCCTTGAGTAGCCTAACTCGGAGACATCTCCCAGTAGGGGCTGACTGACACATCATACAGCCAGGTGCCCCTCTGAGATGAAGCTTCCAGAGGAAGGATCAGGCAGCAACATTTGCCGTTCTGCAATATTTGCTGTTCTGCAGCCTCCGCTGGTGATACCCAGCTAAACAGGGTCTGAAGTGGACCTCCAGCAAACTCCAACAGACCTGCAGCTCAGGGTCCTGACTGTTAGAAGAAAAACTAACAAACAGAAAGGACATCCACACCAAAACCCCATCTGTACGTCACCATCATCAAAGACCAAAGGTAGATAAAACCACAAACATGGGGAGAAACCAAAGCAGAAAAGCTGAAAATTCTAAAAATCAGAGCGCCTCTTCTTCTCCAAAGGAATATAGCTCCTCACCAGCAATGGAACAAAGCTGGACGGAGAATGACTTTGACAAGTTGAGAGAAGAAGGCTTCAGACAATCGGTAATAATAAACTTCCCCGAGCTAAAGAAGGATGTTTGAACCTATCACAAAAAAGCTAAAAAACTTGAAAAAAGATTAGACGAATGGCTAACTACAATAAACAGTGTAGAGAAGTCCTTGAATGACCTGATGGAGCTGAAAACCATGGCACGAGAACTATGTGATGTGTACACCAGCTGATTTGATCAAGTGGAAGAAAGGGTATCAGTGAATGAAGATCAAATTAATGAAATGAAGCAAGAAGAGAAGTTTAGAGAAAAAATAGTAAAAAGAAACGAACAAAGCCTCCAAGAAATATGGGACTATGTGAAAAGACCAAATCTACGTCTGATTGGTGTACCTGAAAGTGACGGGGAGAATGGAACCAAGTTGGAAAACACTCTTCAGGATATTATCCAGGAGAACTTCCCCAACCTAGCAAGGCAGGCCAACTTTCAAATTCAGGAAATACAGAGAATCCCACAAAGATACTCTTCAAGAAGAGCAACCCCAAGACACATAATTGTCAGATTCACCAAAGTTGAAATGAAGGAAAAAATGTTAAGGGCAGCCAGAGAGAAAGGTCGGCTTACCCACAAAGGGAAGCCCATCAGACTAACAGCGGATCTCTCGGCAGAAACCCTACAGGCCAGAAGAGAGTGGAGGCCAATATTCAACATTCTTAAAGAAAAGATTTTTCAACCCAGAATTTCATATCCAGCCAAACTAAGCTTCATAAGTGAAGGAGAAATAAAATCCTTTACAGACAAGCAAATGTTGAGAGATTTTGTCACCACCAGGCCTGCCTTACAAGAGCTCCTGAAGGAAGCACTAAACATGGAAAGGAACAACCAGTACCAGCCACTGCAAAAACATGCCAAATTGTAAAGACTATCGATGCTAGGAAGAAACTGCATCAACTAACATGCAAAATAACCAGCTAACATCATAATGACAGGATCAAATTCACACATAACAATATTAACCTTAAATGTAAATGGGCTAAATGCTCCAATTAAAAGACACAGACTAGCAAATTGGATAGAGAGTCAAGAATCATCAGTGTGCTTTATTCAGGAGACCCATCTCACGTGCAGAGGCACACACAGGCTCAAAATAAACGGATGGAGGAAGATCTACCAAGCAAATGGAAAACAAAAAAAAGCAGGGGTTGCAATCCTAGCCTCTGATAAAACAGACTTTAAACCAACAAAGATCAAAAGAGACAAAGAAGGCCATTACATAACATTAAAGGGATCAATTCAACAAGAAGAGCTAACTCCTAAATTCATATGCACCCAATACAGGAGCAGCCAGATTCATAAAGCAAGTCCTTAGAGACCTACAAAGAGACTTAGACTCCCACACAATAATAACGGGAGACTTTAACACCCAACTGTCAACATTAGACAGATCAGCGAGACAGAAGGCTAACAAGGATATCCAGGACTTGAACTCAGCTCCGCACCAAGCAGACCTAACAGACATCTTCAGAACTCTCCACCCCAAATCAACAGAATATACATTCTTCTCAAAACCACATCACACTTATTCCAAAATTGACCACATAGTTGGAAGTAAAGCAGTCCTCAGCAAAGGTAAAAGAACAGAAATTATAACAAACTGTCTCTCAGACCACAGGGCAATCAAACTAGAACTCAGGATTAAGAAACTCACTCAAAATCGCTCAACTACATGGAAACTGAACAACCTGTTCCTGAATGACTACTGGGTACATAACGAAATGAAGGTAGAAATAAAGATGTTCTTTGAAACCAATGAGAACAAAGACACAACATACCAGAGTCTCTGGGACACATTTAAAGCAGTGTGTAGAGGGAAACTTATAGCACTAAATGCCCACAAGAGAAAGCAGGAAAGATCTAAAATTGACACACTAACATCACAATTAAAAGAACTAAAGAAGCAAGAGCAAACAAATTCAAAAGCTAGCAGAAGGCAACAAATAACTAAGATCAGAGCAGAACTGAAGGCGATAGAGACACAAAAAAGAAAGCCCTTCAAAAAATCAGTGAATCCAGGAGCTAGTTTTTTGAAAAGATCAACAAAATTGATAGATCGCTAGCAGGACTAATAAAAAAGAAAGGAGAGAAAAATCAAATAGACGCGATAAAAAATGATAAAGAGGATATCACCACCAATCCCACAGAAATATAAACTATAATCAGAGAATACTACAAACACCTCTATACAAATAAACTAGAAAATCTAGAAGAAATGGATAAATTCCTGGACACATACACACTCCCAAGACTAAACCAGAAAGAATTTGAATCCCGGAATATACCAATAGCAGGTTCTGAAATTGAGGCAATAATTAATAACCTACCAACCTAAAAAAGTCCAGAATCAGATGGATTCACAGCCAAATTCTACCAGAGGTACAAAAAGGAGCTGGTACCAGTCCTTCTGAAACTATTCCAATCAATAGAAAAAGAGGGAATCCTCCCTAATTCATTTTATGAGGCCAACATCATCCTGATACCAAAGCCTGGCAGAGACACAACAAAAAAAGAGAATTTTAGACCAATATCCCTGATGAACATCGACGCAAAAATCCTCAATAAAATACTGGCAAACTGAATCCAGCAGCACATCAAAAAGCTTATCCACCAAGATCAAGTTGGCTTCATCCCTGGGATGCAAGGCTGGCTCAACATATGCAAATCAATAAACGTAATCCATCACATAAACAAAACCAAAGACAAAAACCACATGATTATCTCAATAGATGCAGAAAAGGCCTTCGACAAAATTCAACAGCGCTTCATGCTAAAAACTCTCAATAAACGAGGTATTGATGGGACGTATCTAAAAATAATAAGAGCTATATATGACAAACCCACAGCCAATATCATACTGAATGGGCCCAAACTGGAAGCATTCCCTTTGAAAACTGGCACAAGACAGGGATGCCCTCTCTCACCACTCCTATTCAACATAGTGTTGGAAGTTCTGGCCAGGGCAGTGAGGCAAGAGAAGGAAATATAGGGTATTCAATTAGGAAAAGAGGAAGTCAAATTGTCCCTGTTTGCAGATGACATGATTGTATATCTAGAAAACCCCATTGTCTCAGCCCAAAATCTCCTTAAGCTGATAAGCAACTTCAGCAAAGTCTCAGGATACAAAATCAATGTACAAAAATCACAAGCATTCTTATACACCAATAACAGACAGAGAGCCAAATCATGAGTGAACTCCCATTCACAATTGCTTCAAAGAGAATAAAATACCTAGGAATCCAACTTACAAGGGACGTGAAGGACCTCTTCAAGGAAAACTACAAACCACTGCTCAACGAAATAAAAGAGGACACAAACAAATGGAAGAACATTCCATGCTCATGGATAGGAAGAATCAATATCATGAAAATGGCCATACTGCCCAAGGTAATTTATAGATTCAATGCCATCAAACTGCCAATGACTTTCTTCATAGAATTGGAAAAAACTACTTTAAAGTTCATATGGAACCAAAACAGAGCCGGCATTGCCAAGACAATCCTAAGCCAAAAGAACAAAGCTGGAGGCATCTCACTACCTGACTTCAAACTATACTACAAGGCTACAGTAACCAAAACAGCATGGTACTGGTACCAAAACAGAGATACAGACCAATGGAACAGAATAGAGGCCTCAGAAATAATATCACACATCTACAACCATCTGATCTTTGACAAACCTTACAAAAACAAAAAATGAGGAAAGGATTCCCTATTTAATAAATGGTGCTGGGAAAACTGGTTAGCCACATGTAGAAAGCTGAAACTGGATCCCTTCCTTACACCTTATACAAAAATTAATTCAAGATGGATTAAAGACTTAAATGTTAGACCTAAAACCATAAAAACTCTAGAAGAAAACCTAGGCAATACCATTCAGGACATAGGCATGGGCAAAGTCTTCATGACTAAAACACCAAAAGCAATGGCAACAAAAGCCAAAATTGACAAATGGGATCTAATTAAACTAAAGAGCTTCTGCACAGCAAAAGAAACTATCATCAGAGTGAACAGGCAACCTACAGAATGGGAGACAATTTTTACAATCTCCCCATCTGACAAAGGGCTAATATCCAGAATCTACAAAGAACTCAAACAAATTTACAAAGAAAAAATCAAACAACCACATCAAAAAGTGGACAAAGGAGATGAACAGACACTTCTCAAAAGAAGACGTTTGTGCAGCCAACAGACACATGAAAAAATGCTCATCATCACTGGCCATCGAGAAATGCAAATCAAAACTACAATGAGATACCATCTCATGCCAGTTAGAAAGGTGATCATTAAAAAGTCAGGGAACAACAGGTGCTGGAGAGGATGTGGAGAAATAGGAACACTTTTACACTGTTGGTGGTACTGTAAATTAGTTCACCCACTGTGGAAGACAGTGTGGTGATTCCTCAAGGATCTAGAACTAGAAATACCATTTGACCCAGCAATCCCATTACTGGGATGGATTATAAATCATGCTGCTATAAAGACACATGCACACTTATGTTTATTGTGGCACTATTCACAATAGCAAAGACTTGGAACCAACCCAAATGTCCATCAATGATAGACTGGATTAAGAAAATGTGGCACATATACACCATGGAATACTATGCAGCCATAAAAAAGGATGAGTTCATGTCCTTTGTAGGGACATGGCTGAAGCTGGAAACCATCATTCTGAGCAAACTATGGCAAGGACAGAAAACCAAACACCATATGTTCTCACCTATAGGTGGGAATTGAACAATGAGAACACTTGGACACAGGGTGGGGAACATCACACACTGGGGCCTGTCGTGGGATGGAGGGATGGGGGAGGGATAGCATTAGGAGATATACCTAATGTAAATGATGAGTTAACGGGTGCAGCACACCAACATGGCACATGCATACATATGTAACAAACCTGCACATTGTGCACATGTACCCTAGAACTTAAAGTATAATAATAAAAAAATTAACATCTAGAAATGAAAGATTCATTGAAAAAATTACAAAATACAGTGAAAAGCTTTAATCATAGACTAGACCAAGCAGAGGAGAGAACCTGAAGACAAGTCTTTTTAATTAACCCAGTCAGACTAAAATAAAATAATAAATAAAAAAGAATTATAGGACTACATAAAGCAATGAAACTTATGAATCATCAGTGTTTCCAAGGAGAAGAAAAAGCAAAAAATTGGGAATCTAAGAAAATAACTGGCAAAAATTTTCCTAGCCTAGCAAGATATTTAAAGATCTGAATACAGGAGGCCCAAATGATCACCAGCAAAATACACTGCAACATGAACTTCAGCATGATATGGAGTCATCAGACTGTCGAACGCCAAGTGAAGGGAAATTCTGAAAATCAGCAAGAGAAAACCAACTAGTCACCTAGAAAGGAAACTCCATTAGATTAACAGTAGACCTCTCAGCAGGAACCTTACCAGTCAGAAGAGAATGGAGTTCTATTTTCAAACTGCTTTAAAAAACACTGCCAACCACAGACACCACCACGCCTGGCTAATTTTTTTATTTTTAGTAGAGATGGGAGTTTCACCATGTTGGCCAGGCTGGTCTCGAAATCCTGATCTTAGGTGATCCTCCCTCCTCGGCCTCCCAAAGTGCTGGGATTACAGGCGAGAGCTATCGCACACAGCCAATTTTCTCTTGTATTTAAAGTACCCAGAGTTACCATCTTAAATACAGCCAGGCAAGCGCCTGCCTCTTGTTATTGGGATGCAAAGGTGTTAGGTGCCAGGACAGTAAAGTGTAATGAAATCTTCCTGGCATAATCTTCGCACCAAGGCTGGAGGCACAGAAGCAGCATTTTATTCAGAGCTATGGAGCTGCAGAAAGCAGAACATCTGCTTCATCCCTAACCTAAGAGGGTGTGGGACCATCAGCCTTTTGTGAATGCACTAGAGGGAGATGCCACTGAATGGAAAGAGTTACCCCAGGGATGTGAGCGAGTGTGAGAGTGTCATTCAGATATTATCCAGCTAAAACTTGGTGAGAGAGGCCGGGACCGGTGGCTCGTACCTGTAAACTCAGCATTTTGGGAGTTCGAGGCAGGAGGATCACTTAAGGTCAGGAGTTCAAGACCAGCCTGGCCAAAATAGCGAAACCTATCCTGACTTAAAATACAAAAAAATTAGCTAGGCGTCGTTGTGTGTGCCTGTAATCCCAGCTACTCAGGAGGCTGAGACAGGAGAATCGCTTGAACCCAGGAGGCGGAGGGTGCAGTGAGCTGAGATTGTGCCACTGTACTGCAGCCTGGGTGACAGAGCAAGACCCTGTCTCAGAAATAAAATAAAATAAAATGTGGTGAGAGAATCTCTGCATATTATTTCTTCTGCCCATCTCCTCCTTGAGAGCCAGAAAAGGAAGTTCCCTTCTCAGTAGGCCTGAATTTCTATGGGGATTGTCGCATGTGGCTCAACATTCAGCACCTATAGATGACCCTCGGGGAGAGTGATGCATGCTGCTCTCGGTGAAAACTGTGCCTTGCCCTTTCTGTTCCACTGGAGGGGCCAAGGGGATAACCTGGAAATATAACCGTCATCTTCTCTGGTCTCCTAAATCACTCAGCTTACCTTCGTTAGCAAGGCGTCGCTGGGGACAAGGTACAAGTGGAACTTAATATCTTCGGGGTGGGGGTGATAATAGATCAACGTGTTGGAGGTGATGGGGATGGAGAGGCGGGTCCCGCTGGTGATCCGCAGCAGGATGCCCATCAGAGAGAAGCTGGGCTTTTCCAGGACGGCATAGAAAGGCTCCACCCGGGCTGGATGCTCCAGGACCATCCCTTCATTCTTAAAATGGGCAATGAGGAACCAGGAGACATCCACCTCACCTGCTGCAGGAGAACCACAACAGCAGTGAGACAGCACGCGCCCCAGTGGCCCCCACAGCCTCTGCTCACCCCGCATTACCTTGGAGGGAGATGAAGTGGGGGAGGTGGATTTCGGCGACAGCCTCCTCTGGCTCTGCAGTGATGTCAAACAAGGGGCCACCCACCAGCCACTGTTCATGGTGCTGCAGGTCCAGGGCCAGGTGCTGATTCCAGGAACCAAACCCAATCGTCAACGTGACCACATCCCTTACCAGGAAGCCGAGGCCGGTGGCTGGCCACAGATACCAGCCAGCAGTGGGGGACCGAACGCTGAAAGGAGCCAGAGTGATGTCGTGACGGGAGAACCCCAGGACTTGGATTTAAGCAGCGATGTGCAGAGGGAGGTGGGATTTGAAGTGAGGCAAGGTTCAGGACCCATCTGTGACTTTCACTACATGAGAAAATGCTAGGGAGTTCATTAACCTCTCTGGGCCCCGATTTCTCTGCATTCTATATATGTCAAAATTAAAATACCAGTTTCACAGTGCATGAAATAAACATATTATTGATGAAATTTTAGCTATCATAAGGGATGGAGCTGATATGCTTCCTTTTATATTTATACTTTTATTTATTTATTTATTTTGAGACAAAGTCTGGCTCTGTCACCTAGGCTGCAGTGCAGTGGCGAGATCTCATCTCACTGCAACCTCTGCCTCCTGGGTTCAAGAGATTCTCCTTTCTCAGCCTCCTGATTAGCTGGGACTACAGGCGGGTGCCACCACGCCTGGCTGATTTTTGTATTTTTAGTAGAGACAGGGTTTCGTCATGTTGGCCAGGCTGGTCTCGAACTCCTGATCTTGTGATCCGCCCTCCTCCACCTCCC
Source organism: Pongo pygmaeus (assembly GCF_028885625.2). Lineage (NCBI taxonomy): Eukaryota > Metazoa > Chordata > Mammalia > Primates > Hominidae > Pongo > Pongo pygmaeus. The sequence continues at coordinate 54,347,017 of NC_072393.2, forward strand.
AAAGTGCCGAGATTACAGGCCTGAGCCACCACGCCTGGCCTACACACTTCCTTTATATCAGAGTGGTTTTCAAATCATTAGCTTCTTCCATTCTTACCTGTATGTGTTTGTGCTCTTATCAATCAACTCAACATCCACATTTCCTTCAGGCCCCAGAAACTGACGATTTTTATAATCTTGTTCGATCTCAAAACAGACTTTAGAAGCATAAGAGGAAACTATTTGATTCTCTTCTGAGCAAATGTCTCCTGAAAAGAAAATACTAGACATGTAAGAGGTAAAGGGTTGGAAGAGGCATGGCCTGAAGGACTCCTGGAGGCTGAATTGCACAGGTGCTGTTGGGATACAGATATCGAATGAGAGCTGAGAGTGACCAGAATATGCAGTTTTGCTTCTTTGAATCCAGACAAAGAAAGGCACAAGAATGTTCTTTGTCATGACTAAACGTATACCCCAAATTCCATAGGGCTTTCTGGGAAGCCAGGCTGGACAGCTCTGGTGGGAGGCACCATTTGCTGAGGACTGGAACCAATGCACCTACATTTCTACTGGTCCGAAATAGCAGAAGACACTTTCTGCTGGTGAGGAAAGTCCAGGTCAGAAAAGTATGGAACTCCAAAGCTGCAGAGGCGAAAGAGCGTGCATCATTCTTAGTCCCTGCTGCTGTCCCCAGCCACCAGGACCACCCACTGACTCCCCTGAGCATTTCCATGCCCCAGCGGTGAGAGGCTTACATGTCCCCATTTAAATTGCACAGTGCACTGTGGCCAAAGTAAGGGAAAGCACTCCTGATCTGCACAAAAGACTCTAAATTGTCCTCTCCACCTAAAACCACAGAACATTTCCATCAATCCACACACCCTTCACTCCTCTCCCTATTAGCCCATTACCTGAATCTTGTCCCTCTGAAGATTCCTGCTCTTCTGATACACTGGAGGTTGGGATCCCCATGTTACAAAAAGATGAAAAATATCATGAATCAGTTGATGAAGATGAAGACGATGTTATTGAAAACTAGAGCTGCACTGTTCCGTAGAGTAGCTGCTACCCGGATGTGCTATTTAAATTTGTATGAATTAAACTTAGGTAAACTTGAGTTTCTCAGTTGCACTATCCATATTTCAAGTGCTCAACACCTACATGTCACTCACGGCTATAACACTGTGTAGCAGAGAATGGAACACTCCCGTCATCACAGAAAGTTCTCTTAGACTGGGCGGATCTAGACTATCAAGAAATACAAGACATTTTGAATGAAGATATTTTTATCCACATTTATAAACAATAGAGATAACATGCTCCCTTGAGCCAAATGTGTCTTGACATCTCTCCCTCTTCTCTTTTTATTATGACCACGTTCAATGTGGACACAGCCAGATTCTCTGGCTTAAATTGATGCTCCTATTGGTATCATACAATGTTGGAATCAAAGACTGAAGCAGTAATTCACCAATGCGTAAAATGCATGCATCTATATTCCAAGGTAATTCCAAACTTGACCACACCTGGGAAGCTTTAAAAACCACCCAATACCAGGTCACAGCCCACATCAATTGAATCAGAAGTCTGGAGATGGCACCGAAGCATCGGTGCTTTCAAAGCCTCACAGGTGATTCCAATATTAGCCAATATGGGTTCTATGACATACAGCGTGAGCCAATGGTTCGTCATGCCTCTGGAGAGAAATCTGCCCTAACACAGGTGATACCTTCTGGAGGAAGGCAACCAACTCCATCAAATTCTCTGCCTTTGATCCATTCCTTGAGATGTCTGTTTATTTCAACGTGAAAGAGACCAGCAGAGAAACTGACACGTGGATTAGGTTTAAAAAGAACAGGTACCTAGAGAAGCGGGATAAAGAGAAAGGCTTTACAGCGCTTTTCTCAGAAGGATTCTGTGGGCAAGCCAAGCATGGAGAGACCCCTGGGCTGACATCCTAAGACTGGTTGCTGTCTGCGGCTACACATTTTGCTATGGATTCGGGTAGCTACAGGCAAAGCAGCAACAGTAAACATGCCATTTTATATTCTGTCTCCTGGAGCATGTGCATGCTGGAGTCTGCCTGCTGAGGAGGGGTTTAGAAAGTGGGAGGAACCCAGCGCTGAACTGCAGACAGCGCATCCCAGATCATGAGAGCCGACGGTTCCAGTTTCAGGGCTTTTGCAACCAAGTTGTTCAACACAACCATTAGTCTAAATGATACAAGCTAACATTTAAATAAATCATATTAAAAACAAAAGTAATACATATTAAAACATACCAATTTCCAGTCATTTTTCTACACTTTTCAGCAGTCTATGCCCTTGAGGTTATTTATGTCTCTTGTACCTGTGTGGTGAAAGTAGGATGACAGACTTCTGCATGTGTTCTTTCAACTCCCTCATCAGGGGCTTCACGTTGGTAGTTTGAAATCTGCCATGATGGGGATATTCAACCCTTGGAAACTGGCATACCCTACAAATAGATGCATTCTCCCCTCCCTGGTGTTAAACCTCAGGACCCCACTGCGGCCTTCAGCCTCATCATCAGCCAGTTTCCTAGAGAATTAGGTTGGTTTTATGCATTGAGTAACAGCTTAACCAATAACCCACTGGTCTTCGATTGCATTGCTCATTGCCTTTTTGTGTATAGGTTCTCTAGACACCTCCAAGGAAAAAAACGTCATTGCTTCAGGTTTGTTTCAAAAATTTCTGGATTCATTGCTAATATTGCATAAGCTCATTCATTCTCCCCTGAGTTCGATGAAAAACACCCAAATTCCTCTAACTCTCATGTTCCTCTGTGATATTGAGACACAGCGCCCAATAGTTTTCCAACAGAATAGCTTTTCTTACCTGGGAATGTCCCACCCACATAGTTGACTCTCAGGAACAGCATGGAACAAGAATGGCTCTGCCTCTGTCTCATCATCTTCTTGGAAAAAATGTGAGATGTCATAACGGATCTCAGAAACACGGGGTAGCTCCCTGTATACCCTGGAAAACAAGAATAGAATTTTTACTATGAATATAAGGTAGGTGCCTGATGATAGCATAGGCTGTGCAGGAAGATTTTATGTTAATAGCCATAGACCCCACATTTTATCTTAGGGAAGTCATTCCTCAGGCCCCTATGACTCCATCTCACCTCTCAGACTCCCATCACTCTTTCTTACGTCTCATTATGTTAAATTTAACTGGGTCTCTGTTTCCCACTATATGCTGCTCTTTCCATCCTAGGAAGCAGACGTCAGTCAGTTCTCAACATTTAGCATTTGCCACAAACTTTGGTTTCATAATAGGTCAACATACTTGTTGACCTATATAACCTTGCTAAGAATTTTAGGGAAAGGATGAGATTCCTAATTTGTAGTCTCCCTTCATCCATAATTGGTGCCTGAGAGAATAGGACCCTAAGATGACTGGGATTGCAGGGCATTAGTGAGATTGGGCATGTGTTATAAGAACCCATGGAATAGTTATCTCCTCTTCTCCCTTCTGCCTGCAAATGGTGAGAGGGGTTGCGTAAAGCACAAAAATGCTCACAGAAAAAGAAAATTATGCATATTGTACACATTTTCTTTTCCTATCAAGGATCCTTCTTCAGATATGGAACATGAGAGTCCTATGCTAGATCCTTTTCTCTTCTTCTTCATTTTTGAAGGCTTGGCACTGTCCTCCTATGGCTGGCAGGAATCAAGATCAAGGTTAGGAGTGATGGAGTGTCCTTTATGCCAAGATATTCAATGGCCAATATGACAGCCACTAGCCACACATGCCTATTTACATTTTAGTTTTAAATTGTTAAATGTGAAAATCAGTTCCTCCTTTGAAGTAGCCATATTTCAAGTGCTCAAAAGCCACACGTGGCTCTTGCCTGCCACCATGTAAGACATGCCTTTGCTCCTCCTTTGACTTCTGCCATGATGGTGAGGCCTCCCCAGCCACGTGAAACTAAAAGAATTTTTCTGGGTAATGGACATAGGCATAGGACGTCTGGCAACAAAATCTGCTTTGAAGAGGACCCCAGGGAACAGAGATGAGGTCTCAGGCTGGTCTTGAATTCCCGGCCCCAAGAAATCCTTCCACCTTGGCATCCCAAAGCACTGGGATTACAGTCATGAGCCACCACACCCAGCCTGAGCATTACTGTTTGATAGATATTCCCAAATCACCCTCCACAAAAGGTTACAACAGTGAACACTTCCATCAGCTGAATATCCGTGAAAGCAATTGTTGAAAGATTTTGAAGTAAGTTCAAAACCAAACTGTAGAAAAAAATCATTGATAAAAAAGGAAAGCAAAAAAAAAAGAAAGAAAATAACTGAGGAATTATTACTAAAGACAACTTTTGTCCAAAAAAAAAAAAAATTTGCTTGCAATGTAAAATCGGGTTCCAGCTGGAAAATTAAGCCTGTTAAAAACAACAACAAGAGCAAAAATCCTGAATATTTTTTCAGCAATTCTAATTAAAGCATGTATGTTAAAAAAAAAGAAAAAGCCATGTGTGGCCAGTGGCTTTCACACTGGATACCACAGACAGGGAACATTTCCATCCTGGGTAAGAACTCTATTGGACAGCATTGACTTTAGAACCTCTGCTGTAGTCCAGTTGAACAGAGGGTCCTGCCTTGGGGTATCTGCCATTGGTTTCATTTCTATTTTTATTTTTATTTTTTAAATTGAGACAGAGTCTGGCTCTGTTGCCCAGGCTGGAGTGCAGTGGCATGATCTTGGCTCACTGCAACCTCTGCCTCCCGGGTTCAAGCTATTCTTCTGCCTCAGCGTCCCCAATAGCTGGGATTACAGGCATGTACCAGCACACCCGGTTAATTTTTTATATTTTTGGTAGAGATGGGGTTTCATCATGTTGACCAGGCTGGTCTCCAACTCCTGACCTCAAGTGAACCACCCACCTTGGCCTCCCAAAGTCCTGGGATTACACCTGTGAGCCACCGCACCCAGTCTGGGATAGGTTTTATTAAACAAAGTAGTTCTTTGAGCTCTACCATCCATGGTGCCCAGCGTGCAGCACTGCCTTTGAAATATCCCATGTTAAAGGGGTGCATGGACCAAGCAAGACTGAGGAATTCCTGTCCTCATTAGCAGTGCTTTTCAGCCTGTGAAATATCACCCTGAAATAAAATCTATACCTGAGTTAACAGCATTGTATCAACATCAGTTTCCTGGTATTAGCAATGAATGTTTGTATTGGGTCATTCTGGTTTTCTTGTTTTTTGTTTTTTTGATGGAGTTTTGCTCTTGTTGCCCAGGCTAGAGTGGAATGGCATGATCTTGGCTCACTGCAACCTCTGCCTCCCGAGTTCAAGCAATTATCCTGCCTCAGCCTCCTGAGTAGCTGGGATTACAGGCATGCGCCACCACGCCCAGCTAATTTTGTATTTTTAGTAGAGACGGGGGTTCCTCCATGTTGGTCAGGCTGGTTTCGAACTCCCGACATCAGGTGGTCCGCCCCCTTCAGCCTCCCAAAGTGCTGGGATTACAGGCGTAAGGCACTGTGCCTGGCCTGTATTGGGTCATTCTTGCATTGCTATAGAGGACTATCTGAGACCAGGCAATTTACAAAGAAAAGAGGTTTAATTGGCTCATGGTGCTGCAGGGATGTACATCATGGGACCAGCTTCTGCTTGGTTTCTGGGAGGCCTCAGGGACGTTTAACTCATGGTGAAAGGTGAAGTGGAGCAGGCCTGTCATATGATGTCAGCAGGAGCAAGAGAGTGAGGGGGGAGGTGCCACACACTTTTAAAGAACCAGATCTTGCATGAACTCAGAGTAAGAAGCCACTTATCACCAAGGGAATGGTGCTAAACCATTCATGAGGGATATGCCCCCTTGATCCATTCACCTCCCTCCAGGCCCCACCTCTGACACTGGGAATCACATTTCAGCATGAGATTTGGAAGGGACAAACATCCAATCATATCACTATTGTTACAGGAAGTATTATCGGCTGGGTGCAGCGACTCATGCCTGTAATCCCAGCACTTTGGGAGGCTGAGGTGGGAGGATCACTTAAGGTCAGGAGTTTGAGACCAGCCTGGCCAACATGGTGAAACCCCGTATCTACTAAAAATACAAAAATTAGCCAGGTGTGGTGGCAGGCACCTGTAATTCCAGCTACTTGGGAGGCTGAGGCAAAAGAATCGCTTGAACCCCAGAAGCAGAGGTTGTAGTGGGCCAAGATCACGCCACTGCACTCCAGCCTGGGCAACAGAGCAAGACTTTGTCTCAAAAAAAAAGAAAAAAAGTATTATCATGAGGGGAAACTTGGTGAAGGCTACATGGGAACTCTGCCCTTTTCTCCCAACTACTTTATCATTAACATTGTTATTATTTTTTTTTGAGACGAAGCCTCACTCTGTCTCCCAGGCTGGAGTGCAGTTGCATGATCTCGGCTCACTGCAACCTCCGCCTCCCAGGTTTGAGCAATTCTCCTGCCTCAGCCTCCTGAGTAGCTGGGATTACAGGTGTGGGCCACTATGCCCGGCTAATTTTTGTATTTTTAGTAGAGATGGAGTTTCACCATGTAGGCCAGGCTAGTCTCAAACTTTTGACCTCAGGTGATCCACCTGCCCTCGCCTCCCAGTGTGCTGAGATTACAGGTGTGAGCCATTGGGCACAGACCTTTTTTTCCTACTTCTTACAAGATACAAACTCTTTTGAAATAAAAACTTAAGATAACAAAGAAGAAAAGTAACATATATACTAATTTTTATGCAAATAATCTACATGTCTTTGCTTCTTATGAATGTACATAAACCAGTGGAGCAAAATTCCAAATCTTTAATTTTTCCCCAACAAATAGATGTCCCTTACGTATCATCTGTCACACAGGCCTCAGCCTGAATAAAAATTCCAGTTTTTGGGTATTGCAGTTCCTGTAAGCTATTGTCAACCAACAGTTTCCGTGGTCCTTGTAGTATTATGAGTTCGGATGCATCTACATTCCTACTGGATCCACTGTCCCTGGGAAAACACAAATGGAGTTGGAATGTGAGCATGTTAAAGGAGCTCGATGGTGGAACAATTCCTCACTGTGATGTAGCGAAAGTAACCCGATCCTTAGAGACATCCATCCTTAGACATGCCCATCCATAGAGATGCCAACCTTAGAGATACTATCCTTAGAGATGCCATCCTCAGAGATGCCCATTCTTAGAGACACCTTCCTTGATGCCCATGCTAGAATAAAATGCCATTCCTCCACATTTTTATTGAATTAACTGCATCTCTGTTACCACTTAGTAGACAATGATCTTATCTCAGGAGGCATGCCTCCTTTGATTCTCAATCCCTGATGTTCATCACGGTCTGTCACACTTGGCGATGCTCCCTACTGGCTTCTGAAAGGATACTGTGTTTTTGTAAACTATAGGAGCATAAGAAGGGCCCCACTCTTCTATCCTTCGTTGGTCCTAAACAGGAGGGAATGTTAACCAGATGAAGTTGTTTGCACAACACTGAATGGACTGAGCTTATTTGAAGGTAGGATCTCTTTATTTAGTGTGAGCGTTTCAGGGATGATGGACACTAGAGAAATCTGCATTCACTGCCTTTCACAGACATCACTCAGCAGTCACAGACCTGTCAAAGTTGTTGCTTAACCTCTCTGAGTATCAGCTTTCTAACTTGTAAAATAAGGATACAGTACTCTCGTCACAAATCCTGGTGGTGATTAATTATAGAAGGCTAAAATTACTTAGCACAAGAATTGGAAACACTGGGTTCCCAAAGCAAACAATTCATCCTAGTCCGTGGTCTTTTATGCATGCCAGAGCATCTGTCTCCGTCATTTCAGAATTTTTTTTTTTTTTTTTTTTGAGACAGAGGTTCACTGTGGTCGCCCAGGCTGGAGTGCAATGGCACGATCTTGGCTCACTGCAACCTCCACCTCCCAGGTTCAAGTGATTCTCGTGCCTCAGCCTCCCGAGTAGCTGGGATTACAAGTGCTCGCCACCATGTCCAGCTAATTTTTGTATTTTTAGTAGAGATGGGGTTTCACCATGTTGGCCAGGCTGGTCTCGAACTCCTGACATCAGGTGATCCACCCGCCTCCGCCTCCCAAAGTGCTGGGATTACAGGCGTGAGCCACCATGCCCGGCCAAGGTTGCTATTTTTAAAACCTATGGACTGAGAAGCTTGTAGACAATATAAATGTATTTGTCACAGCTCTGGATGCTGGAAAGCCCAGGATCAAGGTGCTGGTAGATCAGTGTCTGCTCCTGATTCATAGAGGGCAGACTTCTTGTGCTGTCCAAGCATGGGGAAAGAGAAAGGAGCTCTCCAGGGTTCCTTCATGAGGGAACTAATTCCATTCATCAGGGCTCTACCTTTATCACCTGACACCTCTCTAAGGCCCCTATCTCCTAATAACATCACATTGGAAGTTAGGATTTCAACATATTAATATTGGAAGAACACAAACATTCATTCTGCAACAGTGTCTGAATTGCATACATGAAATATTTGGTCAGATTAATTTGTTGTGAGTTCCAAGACAATGTAAAACAGTGCATTCATTTTCTACAAATGAGACATAAGCCTGGTGCTCATGAGGAGCCACTGAAACACACAGCGGGAGAGCTTAGTGAGTCAGGCTGCTTGGTTCTGCTCTGATCTGGGCGCCGTGCTATGGGATTGTCAAGAGCATGGTCAAGGCAATAGGCCCATGCATCAAGGAAAGAGCTGGAAGAACAGCCCTAGACTTGCTTTTGCTCAGGTATGAAGTTGCCATGGTCAGAATCAGGGAAGGAGAGAGAAGGTCTAAAAAGTACACCTGGGCCAGGCACAATGGCTCACATCTGTAATCCCAGCACTTTGGGAGGCCGAGGTGGGTGGATCACCTGAGGTCGGGAGATCCAGACCAGCCTGGTCAACATGATGAAACCCCGGCTCTACTAAAAATACAAAAATTAGCCAGGCGTGGTGGTGCATGCCTGTAATCCCAGCTACTCGGGAGGCTGAGGCAGGAGAATCGCTTGAACCCAGGAGGCAGAGGTTGCAGTGAGCTGAGATGGTACCAGCACACTCTGGCCTGGGCAACAAAACAAGACTGTGTCAAAAAAAAAAAAAAAAAAAGTACACCTGGTTGCCCATGGGAGCTTTCCCTTCATTCATGCAGAGATGGGTGAATGAATAAAATTAGAGCAGAACCTTTCTTCCAGAAAACATCCATGGTCCTCTGTATCTCATGAACTATAATGAGACGCAGAAGAATCGGCCATCAGGAGCCCTCACAGAGCGCAAAGTCACTCACCGTCTCGGCAGCTCTTTCTCACTGCTGCTACTCTTTTCTGGACACTCCTTTTTTTCCATTTGTCAAACGTGGTATTTATGTCTTTACTGTATCTTTTTTACCCTGAAAAAATAAAAGGAGGTTGTATTTAGGTACTTGGGAAGAACATCAGATAAATCTTAGCTTCTGTGTCTCTAAAAGGTTGACAAAAGCGCTTATTGCTCATTCACAAGAGATGCATCAGTGGAATTGCTCCTAGTAGTGGTAGGTACTTAGAACAGAGGCCGAAACAGGAGAGTTGTAAAATAGAAACTTCCTTTTTTTCTTTTTTTTTTTTTTTCAGACGGAGTCTAGCTCTGTCGCCCAGGCTGGAGAGCAATGGTGAGATCTTGGCTCACAGCAACCTCCACCTCCTGGGTTCAAGCGATTCTCCTGCCTCAGCCTCCTGAGTAGCTGAGATTACAGGCATGCGCCACCATACCCGGCTAATTTTTCTATTTTAGTAGAGACAGGGTTTCTCCATGTTGGTCAGGCTGGTCTCAAACTCCCAACCTCAGGAGATCGGTCCATCTTGGCCTCCCAAAGTGCCGGACTGCAGGCATGAGTCCCATGCCCTGCCGGATTTTTCAAATTCTTTTATTTTTAATGTAGCCCTGGGTCTGCAAGTTAAGTCATGTAGAATAGTAACTTCTAGAGATTCCAACCTGACAGAGTCAAAAGTGTGATTATTTTCCTTGCCTTCCATTCTTCTCTCGTACAACTCTAATGGTTTCTCTTGCCTAAATTGTCACCTTGATTTCTTTAAAATACTTGGGTTTAGGACCGTTGACTAATCCATTACCTTCACCGGCTCTGCTATGACATTTTTTAAAGATTAGATTTTTAAAATAATGGCTTTATGGATATATAGTTCACAAACCACACAATTCACCCACATAAGTCTACAATTCAATGTTGTATATATAGTATAGTTACGAAGTTGTACAACCACCACCACAATCAGTTTTAGGACAGCGTCATCGCCTCAAAAAGAAACTCATTAAGTGGCACTCCCCATTCCCCACAGGCACGCACATCCAGCCACAGGCACCCACGCATCCACCTTCTGTCTCCATAGGTTGACTCACTCTGGACATTTGATTTAATAGGAGTTGTTATGGACTGAATGTATGTGTCCACCCTCAAGTTCCTGTGTTGAAATCCTAACTCCAAATGTGATGATAGGAGGAGATGGGACCTTCAGGAGGTGATGAGGTCATGAGGGTGGAATCCTCATGAGTGGTCTCAACGCCTTTAGAAAAGAGACCCCAGAGACCTCGCTCCCGTTTTCTACCATGGGAGAATGCAGCAAGAAGTCAGCCATCTATGAACAAGGAAGCAGGTCCTCTCCAGGCATTGAATGTACCAGTGCCTTGATCTTGGACTTCCCAGCCTCCAGAACTGTGAGAAATAAATCCTGTTGTTTAAGCCGCATGGTCTACGATACTTTTGTTAAAGAAGCCCAAAGTGACTAAGACAGGCATCAAACAATATATTGTCCTTTGTGATGGATTCTTTCACTTTGCATAATGTTTTCAAGGTCCATTCATATTATACCACATAACAGCACCTCCTTTGCTTTCATGACTGAATAATATTCCACCGTATGGAGACACCACATATTCTCTATCCATTCAGCAGACAATAGACATTTGGGTGAGTTCCACTTTGGGGCTGTTATGAAAAATGATACTGTGAATATTCAGGTACAAATTTCCATGTGGACAGATTATTTCCTTCTCTTGGGTACATACTTAGGAGTGGAGTTGCTGGGTCATATGGTAACTCGATGTTTAACCTTCCAGAAACTGCCAGACTGTTTTCCAAAGCACCAATTTCCGTGCTCGCTTCGGCAGCACATATACCAAAGCGCCAATTTCCATTCCCACCAGCGGTGTAGGAGGGTGCTAGCTTCTCCATATCCTCACCTATAATTGTTATTATGGGCCTTTTAAAAATGGCCATTCTAGTACGTGTAAAGTGATAAGTTATTGTGATTTTTGAAGATTAACTTTTATATAATAGTAAAAATACATATTATTAATAGCATTTCAGAGACTCTGGATAACAGAAAAGATAATTAGTGAAATACAAATCACTAATTTGTAATTAGTCACCAGGCTGCTCCGCCTCCCAGGTTCAAGCGATTTTCCTGCCTCAGCCTCCCGAGTAGCTGGGACTACATGCCTGAGCCATCACGCCTGGCTAATTTTTTTGTATTTTTAGTAGAGACGGGGTTTCACCATGTTAGCCAGGATGGTCTCGATCTCCTGACCTGGTGATCCTCCCGCCTCAGCCTCCCAAAGTGCTGGGATTACAGACGTGAGCCATTGCCCCTGGCCCAGAGAAATAATCCAAAGATTTGAATTCCAAAACCCTATACAAATGTTTTATTTTACCACCAATGAATTTATCTGCAATAACTGAATGTCTATTTATATGCATAATAATCACTAACAGGCTCCAACTAAACAAACCAAATATTTCTATCCAATTTTCAACAAAAATATTAAAATCTGCATATTTCATTTATTCATGTTTAATTATTATGCTTCTCATAGCCTGTGAAAAATTTAATTCAGCTATCCTCTGAACTACAAGCTTTCCCTTTGTTATAAAGAACACTTTTCTTTTACTTAAGTATTGTTATTCCAGAGTTAATATAGTATGCATTCAAATTATTTCTTATTTAGTATTATTTTATCTAGTACCACTATATATTTAATTTTTTCTCCTGAAGCCAGGCACAGTGGTTTGCGCCTGTAGTCCCAGCTACTCGGGAGGCTGAAGTGAGAGGATCCCTTGATCCCAGGAGTTTAAGGTTGCAGTGAGCTATGATGGTGCCACTGCATTCCAGTCTGGGCAACAAAGCAATACCTCATTTCAAGAAACAAAATGGAATTTTTTCCTTATAAGAATCTTAAAGAAGGTGTACATTATCTTGGCTAACTTTCTATAGGATTGAGTAGAAGTTATTGAGACTTGGTCTACAGTCTTCTTTTCTTCATGAGTCAAAAATCATCTCTCACTTTAGTTACATCTGTATCAGGAGAGTTATGATCAATTACAGCAGTTGTAGTTTCTGAGAACTTGGATAAATACAAACCTGAATTACACAGAATTTATATAAATCCAGATATTCAAAAATGAGAAATAATGTAATATATGACCAAAGTAATATCAAGACAACACACAATTAAATCACTCAACAATTACTGGGAATATGTATCAAGGCTTATTTGTAAAATTCTACCCGGTACTTCTGAAATGAACAAGGCAATGAGAAATAAGTTTATCTTGTCTATTACTGAGTATCAATTAAAGCAATAAGGTGAATGGAAAAGTCCATGCAAACTCCATTTTCAGAATAATGAGGAGACAGATTTAATTCACAGATCCAAATGTTTCTCACCAGCTGACGAAACTGTGTTAAGTCAGGGTGAAGCATGGTGGAGGAACAAGGAGGAAGTGCAGAGTGAGAAAACATAAAGAAGTCAGGAAGGGCCAGACGAGTAATTTCCTGTGAGTAAAGCCTCATACTCAGTGATTTATCGATAGAGTTTGAATACAAGAGCTGTGAGGTCTGGGCAGTTAGAGTGGAGGCTGAGCAGGAGATAAATGTGGTAGAGGCAGTGTGGATGGGAGATCCTTCAAAACAAAGAAATGCCCTAGTGTGACAGAGTACAGAAATACTACAAAAACACACTTGTAGAAAGAATGTTCTGCATATAATCAGGCATGGAACGGTCGGTCCCATGCATTCCATAATAATTAAGAAAAAGATATTACCAGAGCATTGCTTAAAGGCACTACAAGAAAACAGGTGAGAAGACCAGGAAGTTGTTGTTTTTTGTTTTGTTTTGTTTTAGATAAAGATCATCAAAGGAAAATGATGGACCCAAGTTAACAATCACTCTTGGGGAGAAAAAAACTCCACCCACAATTCCTAAGTAGGAAGGATTACACACATTCTCGGCATAATATGTCTCTCTCATGAAAAAGGATAAACTTGTGCTTCAATATATTCCAAAATATTGGACAAATTCCAAATACAGTGATTGAAAGGAAGGAGATTAAACTAAAACTCACTACACGTTATTTTCCTCTATAGAGAAACATAACGAATCACCTGAAATAAGCTACAAAAGTAAGAGAAACCAGTAAGTTAGAGAAAGAATCTTTTTTTTTTTCTTTGAGACAGGGTCTCCCTCTGTCGCTCAGGCTGTAGAGAAGTGGCACAATCTCGGCTCACTGCAACCTCTGCTTCCTGGGTTCAAGTGATTCTCCTGCCTTAGCCTCCCAAGTAGCTGCGATTACAGACATGCACCACCATGCCTGGCTAATTTTTTTTGTATTTTTAGTAGAGACGGGATTTCACCATGTTGGATAGGCTGGTCTCAAACTTCTGACCTCAGGTGATCCACCCACCTCAGCCTCCCAAAGTGCTGGGATTACAGGTGTCAGCCACCGCACCGGCCAGAAGAATCTTAATATACAAAAGTGAATAGCTTCTTAATATAACAGACTATCCCAATTCCATGAAAGAAGAAAATACACTCATTAAAACAGAAACTATGGTGTCTAGAATTAAACTATACAAAAAACTACATGACCCATATAATGTTTTTATTTTGAAATAATTTTAAACATTGAAAAATAGCAAAGATTCACGTAAATCCTCAACCAGCTTATCCGAATGTTAGCTATATATAATTGTATTATATATAATAATTGTTATATATAAAATAACTATATATAATTTATTGTATTGTATATTGTATTATATATACATTTATTGTATTATATATAAATAATTGCATATCTACATTTAATATATTATATATAATATACAATTGTATATGTAATTGTAATATAATAATTACATATATAATAACATATATAACACAATTATCCAACCAGGAAATTGATGTTAGCATATTGTACCATTACCTAATGTGCAGACCTTATTTGAATTTTGTCAACATTTGTCTGAATGTCCTCTTTGTTCTCCAAGATCTAATCGAGGATCTCACATTGCACTTACTTGTTATCTCTCCTTAGATTCCTCTAGTCTGTGACAGTTTCTTATTCTTTCCTTGTCTTTTGTGATTGTGACATTTTTGCAGAGCATGGTCAATTATTTTACAGAATGTTTACCAATTTGGACTTCTTTGATGTTTTCTCATGATTAGGTTGAGGTCATGCATGTTTGTCTTCTGTGTTCAGTCAACATGCCCCATCCTTTCTGGAATATTTCTTCATGTTCTGGCATCACAATTTGTTCCAATGTTATCCTGTATATTCCTGCCCCAGCCCTGGAAGTAACCACTTCTCCACAGATCCTTGGCTCCCTTGTATTCAAAAATAGTATTTAGAAACCAAGATCTGGGAACTATGTGTGTTTACAGCTACTAAGGTATCTTTGTCCTAATCTCTCTCAGTGGAAAGACCTGGGGAATCCATGCATGTATACCGAACTGTGCCTACACATGCCTGTACTTACTTCTCGATAGATAGACTGACAAACAGATAGACCAATAGAGCATAGCAGAGCAAAAGAGCTATTCTGATACATGAAATAGGAAATCAATAATAAAAAAACAACATTGCTCTAGAAATAGGTGGACAAAGGATATGAACATGAAATTCACAGAAATGGAAAAACAAATGGTTCCCAAGCATGTGCTAAATGAAAAAACACCATGCTGAATGAAGATTAAAGCTACTCTTGAATATTTTTTCTCCATGAATTTGGAAATCATGTGAAAGTCTGAAAACTCATCTACTGACAAGGCTGTGGGAAATCAGGCATTCTGATATTGCTGATGGGAGTCTCACCTGCTATTCATTATATGGATGGCAACTTTATGGACATCTGTTGAACTCATAAATGACATCCCATTTGGAATGGTAAATCAGTTTTGAGGAATTGATATACTCCTATACAAATATACTTACCTATGTATGAACTCATGTTCACATGTTTACTCACTGTGGCACTCTTTATAAATACAATTGAGGCCAGGCGCTATGGCTCAAGCCTGTAATCACCACACCTTGAGAGGCCAAGCTGGGCAGATCACTTGAGTTCGGGAGTTCCAGACCAGCCTGGCCAACAAGGTGAAACCCCGTCTCTACGAAAAATACAAAAATTACCTGGGCGTGGGCCTGTAATTTCAGCTACTCGGGAGGGTGAGGCAGGAGAATCGCTTGAACCGAGGAGGCATAGGTTGCAGTGAGCCAGGATGGTGCCACTGCACTCCAGCCTGGGTGACACAGCAAGACTCCATTTCAAAAATAAAAAGTAAAATAAAATAAACTAAAACTTGAAACGACTGAAATGTTTTTCAATAGGGGAATGAATAAAGACATCATGATACATCCAATGATGAAATAATATGCAATTTTAAAAGAATGTCAAAGATCTCTAAAAACTGATACTGAATTATCACTAAGATCTATTGTTAATGAAAAAAGGCATAGTAAACAACAGTGTGTAAACTTTCTACTCTTCAAGTAAAGAGTAAAAATTTGTATATGCATAAAGAAACTCTGGATATATATATATATATATATATACAGTTACACCACAGTACATATTCAACTGTGTTTGGGGAGCAGACTATGTGAATTTATTACCCTTTATAAAGTAAATAAATGGTTTAAAAATCTCCACCTAAAATTTTCACATGGAAAATTTTAAATATATATATTATACTTTCATGACACTATGTTATTGTGTATATATATATACACACACATAATGCTTCCATTTGTTTTGATGTCACACAAGCAAAATTAAAATTACACTAAATTTTAAATTTTAACGTTAAAATACACATGATTTTTACCATTTGTGCTACACATTGTATCATATGTATTCTCAATTGAAATTTCAATTAAAATTCAGTTACCTCTCATCAAATTTTACTATCACTATTTCAATTGAAAACATTTTCATATTGCATTTAAAAAGTTTTGACGGTTTACTTTTATTTTAGAAATCAAATTATTTCATGAAAACCAAATACTCTTCACCTTAAATTGTCTTTTTTACTCCCACAAAAATCTGTATTCATCTTCACAAGAAAAAAATGCAAAATTACATTCTTTAAAGTTCAAATACTAAAATTCTTGTATAGTATTTTATGTGACATTGGAAATTTAAAAAACATGTAATAAAAATCACAGCCAGGCATGAAGGCGTAGCCTTGCCTGCACGTATTGCCTGTAGCCCCAGCCACCCGGAGGCCGAGGTGGGAGGATCACTTGGGTCCAAATGGCTGAGACCAGTCTGTGCCACATAGCGAAGCCCTGTCATTTAAAAAAAATTCCTAAACTTCCAAAAATTGGAATAAAATTCATTATTCCTTGACATATTAAAGAAACAAACAACAGAGAAATGAATTAATGATATAAATAAGGAATCAAAAGGATAAAACACAAATGTCCTGAAAAGATGTTAAAATTCACTAGTAATCAGGGGAATGTGCATGACAACCACTATCAGATATCACTCTCACCCACAATACTGATGGAAATAAGAAAATCTGACAAAATCAAGTGTGAATATGAATGTGTAGCAATGGAAACTCGTAAACCAGTAGTGGAGATGACTGAAAACACAGCCGCTTTGGAGAATAAACTGGCTATATCTAGATCTCAAGACACACCTACCCTTGAAATTATGTGTAGACAAGAAAATGCATATAAAAAGTCCATTGTATTATGGTTTGCTATCAGAAAACAGGGTAACAAACTGAATGTCCATCACCAAAGAATGGATACATTGATTATAATATCATCATTGCATTAATACTGTAGCGCAGTTAACATAAATTATTAAAACCAAATGTAAACATGGATAAATATTTAAAATGTAATATTGGGCCGGGTACGGTGGCTCACGCCTGTAATCCCAACACTTTGGGAGGCCGAGGCGGGCAGATCACCTGAGATCAGGTGTTCGAAGCCAGACTGCCAACATAGTGAAACTCTGTCTCTACTAAAAATACAAAAATTAGTCGTGCGTGGTAGCGGACGCCTGTCACCCCAGCTACTCGGGAGGCTGAGGCAGGAGAATTGCTTGAACCTGAGAGGTGGAGGTTGCAGTGAGCCGAGATCACACCACTGGACTCCAGCCTGGGTGACAGAACGAGACTCCGTCTCAAAAAAAAAAAAAAGGAATATTGATTAAAAATCAAATTGCATGAGACTGCACAGCATGATACCAAGCAAATACAACTTTTAAATATTACAGAAAACAATATTTAAAATACAAACCAAATACATAAATCATGCAGGGGGATTAAGACGTTTCTGGATAGTGGCAACAGCCGACAGTGGCTGGATGAATTCCACAGAAATTTCATGTATTGCTTCAATTTTATTTAAAATATATTATTACCTATGTCTTAGATATTTTATTGTAAATAATGGGCAAGGATATTATAAACTCTGCAGAAGTAAGTGTAATCGTGTTTTTTCCTACTCACATTGAAGATGGCCCAGATGCTTGCACTAACCCTGTTTACCGCCCACAGCCATCATGGCGACCGGAAGTCCTGAGAGCTTGTTTCCCTCAAATCTCAGAAAGCCCTCCTTCCCTGAGAACATTATTTCAAAAGAAGTTGAGAACTAGAGAAACCGAAGCTTAAGGGGATTCTCCCATTTGGCCCGTCCTCCCCTAAAGTCACCACCTGCTGCTTTTCTGGAGCGCTTACCAGGTGAGTTTCAGGAGCCCCAGGGTGCAGGAAGGAGGGGCCGAGGCTTGTTGCTTGGACACTGCCAGGCTGCTCTGTGTTCTGTTCCTCTTGGTCACTTGGGAAGAAAGGAAGAGGTTCATATGAGGCTGTCGGAAAGGGAAATGGGGCCCTCCCCTTGTTGAAAACAAAACAAAACTCTCAGGAAGCTTTGCATCCTGTTAGTCACAGCTTAAATTTATGACTTCAATGACTTGGCTGGGACAGTCTTAATAATCTCTCCATACTCAAGTTGTTTTAATTTCTGTAATAATAATTTTATACCAATGTTTGTGTTGTTAATACTAATAATTTTACATTGTAACTGTAATCCTTTAATTATTACAAGTGTTAACCTAAATAACAAACGTATGAAAGCTTCCTAAAGGAAACAGTGTTTATCTGGTAACAGCATTGCAATTGGGAATAGATATGCCATATTAAACTATGTATATATCCAGGAAGATAAAGGAAGACAGAAATGGGGAGGATTGCATATTGTTTTGACATGATTTTCCTTGGCCACAAGGATCAGGCACAAAGGTGACATTAGTCTGAGGTTGGACAGGAAGTTGCTGAGCAGCATTCCTTGCAGAAATATTTTTTGTTTAAGGTTGCAATGACCTTTATGCAAGGTTGTGGGTTTTGTAGAGTCTTTTTCATTTTCAGGCGTACAAGGACAAGACCCCCCTCTTCATGGCTTTCCTGGCTTTATTTGTCAGGGTCATCTTAACATTAGTGGCTCCATTTTGTTCTGACAACTTTCAGATTTCTCCTTGTGATCAAGAACTTTCTCTGAAAGCATCATTGATCAATCATTCTGTAATTAAGATTTGATGTCCCTTGATGCCAGCATGGACCTCTCCCAGTTTGCTGGTCTCATTCCATGTTGTGGGGAGTGATTGGTGACTAGGAATCGATGTCAAAAGCATATTTGAGCAACAACAGAGATTTGAAGGATGTGGCTCTCAGGCTAAGTCTCCCTGGAGTCCATTAGTAAGTTCAATTTTGTCTGTTCTACAGTCTTTTGCTATCCCTTTAAAGTGCTGATTCAGTATTATTTTGTTAGGAGCTGCACCTCTGAAAAATTTAACAAGTAACACATACAAAGTTTAAAAAGGAGAAATACAAAGTAAGGGGAAATACAAATTAAGAGCAATATGAGATTTTCAGTTTGCATATGGTTTTGAGCCATAAACCTAGGTTTAAAGACAACTAATTGAAGAACTCAAACAGTTATTCGAGACAGTAGGGAGTTAGGTGAGACCTGGGGTAACCACATGGCCTGCTTTCTTATTTTGTGTATAGGAGCCTCAACTTTTCTCAGAGGAATTTATTCAGGTATAGCATGTTGTATTAGCAACAGCACAGACAATTTCTTGTTTAACCAATGGATACTAAAGAGTTTTGTAGGTTGGGTTCTGTTACGTTATAAGCAGAAGGAATTGGTCATAAAATTTGAGTTACACCATTATTCTGCTAAGTAGAAAAGGTCGAATTAAGTGAGATGAAAGTCTCATTATGATATAGAGTCTTGTTTCAGCATCTTGCAGAAAGTTACACAGTGTGAAAACACCAACTTTTTCTCCTGGTTTGTAGTGTGAATGTCTCTGGTTACGATATTGGGCAGTTTGGTAAACTATTGTGTGATCCGCATATCAGCCTTGAGGTTTGTTCCCTCTTTCATTTTCCTCTGGATCACCAACATGCTAATCTATGTTCACATCATTGAAACCGTAGAGGCCAATACCAATTTCACCATTTTTGGTCCTGGATATTCGCAAGACTATTGTCAAACTAGGCCATACATACAATAATTTAATATACATTTGGGGCTTGGATTATATTTCTGTTAAATTGCACTGCTCTATGGGACTTCTTTTATTCATTCCACAAATATATTTTGCACATGTTCCTTATTCTTGGTACTATTTAATGGATTTGACATACATCCGTGATCTAAACAGATAAAACTCCCCCAAGGATCATTTATAAATGTCATGGTGATTCGCCATGTCCTGTTTGTGTTCCTCATGGTCTGGACCAGCATCAACATGGCCAGTCTCCTCTGCAGACACCAGTGGAGAGCCCAGCGTCTGCACAGCCCCAGCCTCTCTTCCCAGCCATCTCCTGAACACAGAGCCACCCACACCATCCTCCTGCTGCTTGGTTGCTTTGTGTGCTTTTATTGCTCAAACAACTTCATCACCCTTTATTTCTTTTATATATCTGAGAAAAAACAAAGACTAGAGATGATCACTGGAATTATTTCATCATGCTACCCAACCATCTGCCCTTTTGTGCTAATGAAAAATAATAAAATTATTTCCTAATTTACATCTTCCTCTCTAAGACAAAAATGATCAGTTCTCACGGAGCTTTCAATGGCTGACCTCAAACCCCATACTTTCTTCTGCAGCTGGAAAGTCTCCATGATGACTTATGTGGAGAAAGTCATGCAGTTATTGAGCAGTTGAATTGGGGCTAGTTCGAATTGAGGTGTATCATAAATTTAAAAAGCATTCAGGTTTTGAAGTCAATATAAATAACAATATATAAATATTAATAATTTTCACATTACTGACAAGTTTAAATTATGACATTTGGGGTAAAACATATGTATATGTTTTATTATGTTTACATATATATGCATATTTAAATAAAATACATATATACACATATGTAAGTAAAACATAAGTGTATATATATATATATATATATATATATTTTTTTTTTTTTTTTTTTTTTTTTTTGAGACAGAGTCTTGCTCTGTCACCCAGGCTGGAGTATGCAGTGGTGTGATCTCAGCTCACTGCAACCCCCACCTCCTGGATTCAAGCAATCCTCTCACTTCAGCCTTCCAAGTAGCTAGGATTATAGGTGTGCACCACCATGCCCACCTAATTTTTTTTTATTTTTTAGTAGAGACAGAGTTTCCCCATGTTGGCCAGGCTGGTCTAGAACTCCTGACCTCAAGTGAACTGCCTGCCTCAGCCTCCGAAAGTGCCGGGATTGTAGGTGTGAGCCACCACACCGGCCTTATCAGTATATATATATATATATATATATATATACACATATATATATACACACACAAACACACACATGCACACACATATGTGTATACATATACAACTACATATGTGTTTTTAAAACTATCTGCTTGTTTTTGCTTTTTTAAATGCATTTGCTAGAAAATTTAATATACCTTTGGGGCTTGGATTATATTTCTGTTAAACTGCACTGCTCTATGGCACTTCTTTGATTCATTCCACAAATACATTTTGCACATGTTCCTTATTCTTGGTACTATTTAATGGGTTGGACGTACATCCGTGATCTAAACAGATAAAACATAATAGCACAAGAGATTATACAGAATGTTTGCAGTACAGGAAAAGGTATATGTACACATGATAGGAGCTAAAAAGAATAGGACTGGTTAAGAGAAGGTGGTGTGTGAGAGTGCAGGTGCAGGGAGCTGCGGTGACTGGGATTACAGGTATGCATCACCATGCCTGGCTAATTTTTGTATTTTTGTAGAGACGGTGTTTCACCATGTTGGCCAGGCTGGTCTCGAACTCCTGGCCTCACGTGATCCTCCTGCCTCAGCCTCCCAAAGTGCTGTAATTACAGGTGTGAGCCACCGTGCCTGGCCAACATTTATCATTTTAAATACTCATCTGCAAAAATGTTTCCAAGTGGGGCCACTTCCCCACCCCTCATATGACAGTGGCAGTGATATACCATATACATGGTTATTAAAAAGAATCTGGAGCAACAATATGAATGTCAGACAAATTAGGCTTCAAGAGCATTTCCCTCCATCTTACAGGAGATAAACCCAAAGAAGTTATATTAAGATTCCAATAAAAGAATGCAAGATGACTATCTGTGTAAAAATGTAATCAATGGGGAGCAGGTGCACCTCCAATAACGTTAGACAAAATATATTTTACCTAAACAGCATCACTAAGTATAAAGTAGATCACTTCAATAAGAATAACAATTTTAATTTTGTGTATACATATTCACACTTTCAATATGTATATAGTATATATGGGTAGAATGATAAACAGATATAGAATAATCCTCCACTCTTGTGGGAAATCTGATCAATAGTCTTCTAGCAATTAACAGAATAACACAGTATCAGTAGAGATATAAAAAATTGACCAAAGCAATTCATATTCTTGACCTAAGTGCCCTAGAATAACAACTCACACAGCCATTGAAGAATCCCTATCATCCTATCTCAAGCATAGAGGAAACACATAGCATATGTAGCCACATAGCAAACACAGAAATGACTATCAACAAAGTAGAAGAGTTTAATTCACAGATTAAGTTATCTGAATATATGTATAATGAGTTATAAATAATAAATCATTGAGCCAGGTGAAGTAGTACATGCCTGTAATCCCACCTACTTGGGAGGCTGAGGCAAGAGTTTGAGCCCAGGAGTTTGAGTCCAGTCTGGGCAGCATTGCAAGATCCCATCCCCCAAATAATAAACTAACTAACTAATTAAATAATCAATAATTGAATGAGAAAAGTTAGCTCATATTTCAATATGTTCAATCTTAGGATATATACTTCCAGGCAACCACTTAGTGACAAAAATTCTGTAGAAATCCATCATTGAAAGTTCATTATGTAAATAAATATGAAGACTAGATAAGAACCACAGAACACAATGACATTGGAAAAAATGCCACAGTAATTCTTTGAAAAAAGAAATGCAGGCCGGGTGCGGTGGCTCATCCCTGTAATCCCAGCACTTTGGGAGGCCGAGATGGGCAGATCACAAGTCAGGGGTTCGAGACCAGCCTGGCCAACATAGTGAAACCCCGTCTCTACTAAAAATACAAAAACAATTAGCTGGGTGTGGTGGTGGGCACCTGTAGTCCCAGCTACTCGGGAGGCTGAGGCAGGAGAATGCTTTCAGAGTCTTGATCACAAGGGGAAATCTGAAAGTTGTCAGAACAAAATGGAGTCACTTATGTTAAGATAACCCTGACAAATACAGCCAGGAATGCCATGAAGAGAGGGCTCTTATCCTTGCATGCCTGAAAATGAAAAAGACTCTACAAAACCCACAACCTTGCATAAAGGTCTTCACAACCTTAAACAAAAAATATTTCTGCAAGGAATGCTGCCCAGCAACTGCTGGTCCAAACTCGGACTAATGTCACCCTTGTTACTCATCTTTGTAGCCAAGGAAAATTCTGTCAAAATAATATGCAATCCTCCCCATTTCTGTCTTCCTTTATCTCCCTGAATATACACATAGTTTAATATGGCATGACTATTCCCAACTGCAATACTCTATTCCCAAATAAACATTGTTTCCGGCCGGGCGCAGTGGCTCACACCTGTAATCCCAGCACTTTGGGAGGCCGAGGCGGGCTGATCTCGAGGTCAAGAGACGGAGACCATCCTGGCCAACATGGTGAAACCCCGTCTCTACTAAAAAATAAAAAATTAGCTGGGTGTGGTGGCACACGCCTGTAGTCTCAGCTACTTGGGAGACTGAGGCACGAGAATCGCTTGAACTTGGGAGGCAGAAGTTGCAGTGAGCCAAGATCATGCCACTGCACTCCAGCCTAGCCACAGAGCAAGACTCCATCTCAAAAAGAAAAAAAAAATCGTTTCCCTTAGGAAGCTTTCATATGTTTGTTAGTTTGGTTAACACTTCTAATAATTAAAGTTATACAGTTACAGTGTAAAATTATTAGTATTAACAACATAAACATTGGTATAAAAATTATTACAGAAATTAAAACAAATTGAATATGAGAGAGATTATTAAGACTGTCCAAGCCAAGTCATTGAAGTCATAAATTTAAGTTATGACTAACAGGATGCTGAGCTTCCAGAGGGTTTTGTTTTTAACAAGGGAAGGACCCTATTTCCCCTTCTGACACGCTCATATGAACTTCTCACTTTGTCGTACCCCTTCCTTGCTGACCAAGAGGAACAGAACACAGAGCAGCCTGGCGGTGTCCTACCAACAAGCCTCCGTTTCTTCTTCCTGTACGCTGGGGCTCCTGAAACTCACCTGGTAAGCGCTCCAGAAAAGCAGCAGGTGGTGACTTTAGGGGAGGACGGGCCAAATGGGAGAATACCCTTAGGTCGGTTTCTCTGGTTCTCAACTTCTTTTGAAATAACGCTCGCAGAGGAAGCGGGCTTTCTGAGAACTGAGGGAAGTAAGCTCGCAGGACTTCCGGTCGCCATGATGACTGTGGGCAGTCAATGGGGTCAGTGCAAGCATCTGGGCCATCTTTAATGTGGGCAGGGAAAAAAACACGATTACACTTACTTCTGCAGAGTTTATAATATCCTTGTCCATTATTTAAAATAAAATATCTAAGATATAGGTAATAATATATTTTAAATAAAATTGAAGCAGTATATGAAATTTCTCTGGAATTCATCCAGCCATTCTCGGCTGTTACCACTATCCAGAAACGTCTTAATCCGCCTGCATGATTTATGTATTTGGTTTGTATTTTAAATATCATTTTCTGTAATATTTAAAAGTTGTATTTGCTTGGTATCCTGCTATGCATTCTCATGCAATTTGATTTTTAATCAATATTACTTTTTTTTTTTTTTGAGATGGAGTCTCCCTCTGTCACCCAGGCTGGAGTGTAATGGAGCAATCTCGGCTCACTGCAACCTCTGCCTCCCAGGTTCAAGCGATTCTCTTGACTCAGCCTCCTGAGTAGCTGGAATTACAGGCACATGCCACCACGCTCGGCTAATTTTTTGTATTTTTAGTAAAGACGGAGTTTCACCATGTTGGCCAGGATGTTCTCCATCTCTTGACCTCGAGATCAGCCCGCCTCGGCCTCCCAAAGTGCTGGGATTACAGGAGTGAGCCACTGTGCCCGGCCTTGGTTTCTAAATACTATTTTGAAGGAGCTGTGGAGAAATGGTTACTTCGAGGGCTGGGGCAGGAATATATAAGATAACATTGGAACAAATTGTGACGCCAGAACATGAAGAAATATTTCAAAAAGGATGGGGCATGTTGAGTGAACACAGAAGACAAATATGCATGACCTCAGCCTAATCATGAGAAAACATCAAAGAAATCCAAATTGATAAACGTTCTGTAAAATAATTGGCCATGCTCAGCAAAAGTGTCAGAATCACAAAAGACAAGGGAAGAATAAGAAACGGTCACAGACTGGCGGAATCTAAGGACATAACAACTAAGTGCAATGTGAGATCCTCGATTAGATCTTGGAGAAGAAGGAGGACGTTAAGAGAAATATTGACAAAATTCAAATAAGGTCTGCACATTAGGTAATGGTACGATATGCTGACATCAGTTTCCTGGTTGGATAATTGTATTACATATACTATTATGTATATAATTATTATATTATGATTACATATACAATTGTATATTATATATAATACAATAAATGTATATATACGATTATATATAATACAATAAATGTATATATACAGTTTAATATATAACAACTATTATACATATAATACAATTATATATATATCTAACATCAGGATAGGCTGGTTGAGGATTTATATGAATCTTTGCTAGTTTTGCATGTTTAAAATTATTTCAACATAAAAAAATTGTATGGGTCATGTAGTTTTTTTGTACAGTTTAATTCTAGGCACCATAGTTTCTATTTTAATGGGTGTATTTTCTTCTTTCATGGAATTGGGATAATCTGTTGTATTAAAAACCTATTCATTTTTGTACATTAAGATTCTTCTGGCCGGGCACGATGGCTCACGCCTATAATCCCAGCACTTGGGAACCTGAGGCAGGCAGATCACCTGAGGTCAGGAGTTCAAGACCAGCATGTCCAACATGGTGAAACCCCATCTCTACTAAAAATACAAAAAAATTAGCCAGGCATGGTGGCGCATGCCTGTAATCCCAGCTACTTGGGAGGCTGAGGAGGAGAATCACTAGAACTCAGGAAGCAGAGGTTGCAGTGAGCCAAGACTGCACCATTGCACTCTGGCCTAAGCAACAGAGGGAGACTCCATCTCAAAAAAAAAAAAAAAAAAAAAAAAAGATTATTTCTCTAACTTACTGGTTTATCTTTTATAGCTTATTTCAGGTGATTTGTTGTGTTTGTCTATAGAGTAAAATAACATGTCTAATGAGTTATAGTTTAATGTCCTTCCGTTCAATCACTGTATTTCAAATTTATTCCAATATTTTGGAATAAGCTTCCAATATTTTAACTTAAATAGGGAAGGTCATACTTGGTATTTTCCTGACCTCAGCTGGAATGCTTTCATAGTGTTCACATGAACACATTTGGCCTGAGAGAGACTTATTATGCCGAGAATGTGTGTAACCCTTTTTACTTAGGAATTGTGGGTGGAGTTTTTTTCCTCTCCACCAAGAATGATTGTTAATTTCCGCCCATCATTTTCCTTTGATTGTTCTTCATCTCGAAAACAAATAATAAAATAAATAAATAAAACTTCCTTGTCTTCTCACCTATTTTCTTGCAGTGCCTTTAAGCAATGCTCTGCCAGTATCTTTTTATTAATTATCATGGAATGCATGGGACCGTTCCATGCTTGATTATATGCAGAATGTTCTTTCTACACGTGAGTTTTTGTAGTATTTCTGTACTCTGTCACACTAAGCCAGTTTTCTATCTTCAGGGATCTCCCATCCACACCGCCTATACCACATTTATCTCCTGCTCAGCCTCCACTCCAACTGCCGAGACCTCACAGCTCTTGTATTCAGGCTCTATAGATAAATCACCGAGTATGAGGCTTTACTCACAGGAAATTACTCCTCTGGCACTTCCTGACTTCTTTATGTTTTCTCACTCTGCACTTCCTCCCTGTTCCTCCACCATGCTTCACCCTGACAACACAGTTTTGTCAGCCAGTGAGAAACATTTGGATCTGTGAATTCTGTCTCCTCGTTATTCTGAAAATGGAGTTTGCATGGACTTTTCCATTCACCTTATTGCTTTCATTGATACTCATTAATAAACAAGATAAACTGTTATTTCCCATTGCCTTGTTCACTTCAGAAGTACCAGGTAGAATTTTCCAAACAAGGCTTGATACATATTCCCAGTAATTGTTGAGTGATTTACTTGTATATTGTCTTGATATTACTTCGATCATATATTACATTATTTCTCATTTTTGAATATCTGGACTTATATAAATTTTATGTAATTCAGATTTGTATTTATCCAAGTTCTCAGAAACTACAACTGCTGTAATTGATCAGAATTCTCCCAATACAGGTGTAATTAAAGTGAGAGATGCTTTTTGGCTCATGAAAAAAAAGACTGTAGATCAAGTCTCAATAACTTCTAGTTAATCCTGTAGAAAGTTAGCCAAGATAATGTATAGCTTCTTTAAAATTCTTACAAGGAAAAAATTCCATTTTGTTTCTTGAAATGAGGTATTGCTTTGTCACCCAGACTGGAATGCAGCGGCGCCATCATAGCTCACTGCAACCTTAAACTCCTGGGCTCAAGGGATCCTCTCACTTCAGCCTCCTGAGTAGCTGGGACTACAGGCGCAAATCACTGTGCCTGGCTTCATGAGAAAAAAATTAAATATATAATTGGTACTAGGTAAAATAATACTAAATAAGAAATAATTTGAATGCATACTATATTAACTCTGGAATAACAATACTTAAGTAAAGTAAAAGTGTTTGTTATAACAAAGGGAAGCTTGTAGTTCAGAGGATAGCTAAATTAAATTTGTTGCAGGCTGTGAGAGACATAACAAACATAAGCACATGAAATATGTAGATTTTTATATTTTTATTGAAAATTGGATAGAAATATTTGGTTTGTTCAGTTGGAACATGTGAGTTGATTATTATGCATATAAATAAATAGACATTCAGTGTAGGGGCCAGCCCTGCAGGGTCTATGGGTCTTTCTCCCTGTGTGCGGAGACGAGAGATCTTAGAAATAAAGACACAAGACAAAGAAATAGAAGAAAAGACAGCTGGGCCCGGGGGACCGCTACCACCAAGACGCGGAGACCAGTAGTCGCCCCGAATGCCTGGCTGCGCTGATATCTATTGGATACAAGGCAAAAGGGGCAGGGTAAGGAGTGTGAGTCATCTCCAATGATTGATAAAGTCACATGAGTCACGTTTCCACCGGACAGGGGGCCCCTCCCTGTTTGGCAGCCCAGGTGGAGAGAGAGAGGAGACAGCTTATGCCGTTATTTCTGCATTTCAGAGACTTATAGTACGTTTACTAATTCTGCTACTGCTATCTAGAGGGCGGGGCCAGGTGTACAGAGTAGAACATGAAAGTGAAACAGGAGCGTGACCGCTGAAGCACAGCATCACAGGGAGACGGTTAGGCCTCCGGATAACTGTGGGCGGGCCTGACTCATGTCAGGCCTTCCACAAGAGGTGGTGGAGCAGAGTCTTCTCTAACTCCCCTGGGGAAAGAGAGACTCCCTTTCCTGGTCCGCTAAGTAACAGGTGCCTTTTCTAGGCACTCACGCTACCGCTAGACCAAGGTCCGCTAAGTAACAGGTGACTTCCTAGACGCTGGCATTACTGCTAGACCAAAGAGCCCTCTAGTGGCCCTGTCTGGGTGTGACAGAAGGCTCGCACTCTTGTCTTCTAGTCACTTCTCATCGTGCCCCTTCAGCTCCTATCTCTGTATGGCCTGGTTTTTCCTAGGTTATGATTGTAGAGCGAAGATTATTATAATATTGGAATAAAGAGTAATTGCTACAAACTAATGATTAATGATATTCATATATAATCATATCTATGATCTAGATCTAGTATAACTATTCTTATTTTATATATTTTCTTTATTATACTGGAACAGCTCGTGCCCCCAGTCTCTTGCCTCGGCACCTGGGTGGCTTGCCGCCCACAACTCAGGTGTTGCAGACAAATTCATTGGTGGTAAAATAAAACATTTGTATAGGGTTTTGGAATTCAAATCTTTAAAATCACTTCTCTGAATTTCCATTAGATGATTATTGCTACTAATAAAATTTTAGTAGGTAAACACAACCACCTTCTAAGAAAGAACTCTCAGACTGGGCACAATGGCTCACGTCTGTAATCCCAGAACTTTGGGAGGCCAAGGCAGGCAGATCATCTGAGGTCGGGAGTTCAAGACCAGCCTGAGCAACATGGAGAAACCCTGTCTCTACTAAAAATACAAAATTAGCAGGCCGTGGTGGCCCATGCCTGTAATCCCAGCTACTCAGGAGGCTGAGACAGGAGAATTGCTTGAACCTGAGATCATGCCATTGCACTCCAGCTTGGCAACAAGAGAGAAACTCCGTCTGAAAAAAAAAAAAAAAAAAAAAAAAAGAACTTAGAACTCTCCAATATTAAATGGCCAGTTCCCTCAGAATAAAAACCAAAATATTTCAACCAAGATGAACTTTGAATAATTAATTCAATTGTTACACTTTCTTCTTAAAGAAGTTGTGAAGAAGTTCAAAATGACGTGACTATATAACAATAGTGAGATGCAAACAAAGAACAAAAACTACCACAAAAGAAATTGTGAATTTCATTCAGCAGCTTTACTGTTAGTCTTAATATGGTGCTAATTAGGAGTTGGTTTTGCATTGCTCAGTAGCAGAGATATCATTATGGCTTGTTATATGTGGTGATATAATATAAAAGTATACCCTCTCTAGCCTTGTCTACTGACAGAATTACGTGCAATGTCACAGCAAGAGCCTGATGTATCTGCCCAGAATTCATGTTTTGATCTGTAAATCTCTAATAGTAATTGTGAAGAGCTCAACTCAGTATGGAAACTGATCTGGTCACATATTTTTTTTCAGCATCTTAAATAAACAGCACAGAGTCTGAGGTCACACTATGCTGGACATACTGTAATTGCACAAACAAAATTGTAGGGCTTTGTTCCAAGATAGTATTAAGACTTGATCTGTGGATAAGATCAACTTGGCGATTCAGAGGTGCACCCACTAGTTCCCTGCAACCAGAAATTGTAAACCTACTTGTGTGTTTAAAGATGCTTGAAACAATATTGCAGAGAGAGGATGGTGAGACAGTGGAGTGCTGTATGATAGCGAGTGTTAAACACAGTTTGATTTATTAAAATTAAGTTGCATTCCTTGGATACAAATAGTTCATTTTAAAAAGTAGGCATAGTATTACCCTATTTTTTTAATTTATTTTTTGTTTTGAAGACAGAGTCTCACTCTGTCACCCAGGCTGGGGTGCAGTGGTGCGATCTCAGCTCACTGCAACCTCCGCCTCCTGGGTTCAAGCAATTCTCCTATCTCAGCCTCTGGAGTAGCTGGGATTACAGGCGTGTGCCACCACACCCGGCTAATTTTTGTATTTTTAGTAGACATGGGGTTTCACCATGTTGACCAGGCGAGTCTGGAACTCCTGGGCTCAGGTTATCCACCTGCCTCAGCCTGCCAACGTGCTGGGATTACACGCCTGAGCCACCGCGCCCGGTCACCCCATTTTAATATATTTAATAAAACCAAATAGTCAAAAAGTTAAGATGGATTATTTATGGGTGTTTGGATTTTGAGTGATTTGTAATTCACTGATTTTCTTTTCTGTTATCCAAAGTGTCTACAATGCTATTAATAGTATGTATTTTTACCACTATATAAAAATTAATCTTCAAAAATTACAATAAGATATCACTTTACACGTACTAGAATGGCCATTTTTAAAAGACCAATAATAACAATTACAGGTGAGGATATGGAGAAGCTAGCCCCCTCCTACACTGCTAGTGGGAATGGAAAATGGCGCTTTGGAAAACAGTCTGGCAGTTCCTTGGAGGTTAAACATAGAGTTACCATATGGCCCAGCAACTCCACTCCTAAGTATGCACCCAAGGGAAGGAAATAATCTGTCCACACGGAAATTTGTACTGAATATTCACAGTAGCATTTTTCATAACAGCCCCAAAGTGGAACTCACCCAAATGTCTATCATCTGCTGAATGGATACAGAATATGTGGTGTCTCCATACGGTGGAATATTATTCAGCCATGAAAGCAAAGGAGGTGCTGTTATGTGGTATAATATGGATGGACCTTGAAAACATTACATGAAGTGAAAGGATCCACCACAAAGGACAATATATTGTTTGATGCCTGTCTTAGTCACTTTGGGCTTCTTTAACAAAAGTATCATAGACCATGCGGCTTAAACAACAGGATTTATTTCTCACAGTTTTGGAGGCTGGGAAGTCCAAGATCAAGGCACTGGTACATTCAGTGCCTGGAGAGGACCTGCTTCCTTGTCCATAGATGGCTGACTTCTTGCTGCATTCTCCCATGGTAGAAAGCGGGAGCGAGGTCTCTGGGGGTCTCTTTTCTAAGGGCGTTGAGACCATTCATGAGGATTCCACCCTCATGACCTCATCACCTCCCGAAGGCCCCATCTCCTCCTTTCATCACATTTGGAGTTAGGATTTCAACACAGGAACTTGAGGGTGGACACATACATTCAGTCCATAACAACTCCTATTAAATCAAATGTCCAGAGTGAGTCAACCTATGCAGACAGAAGGTGGATGCGTGGGTGCCTGTGGCTGGATGTGCATGCCTGTGGGGAATGGGGAGTGCCGCTTAATGAGTTTCCTTTTGAGGTGATGATGCTGTCCTAAAACTGATTGTGGTGGTGGTTGTACAACTTTGTAACTATACTATATATACAACATTGAATTGTATAGTTTAAGTGGGTGAATTGTGTGGTTTGTGAACTATATATCCAGAAAGCCATTATTTTAAAAATCTAATCTTTAAAAAATGTCATAGCAGAGCCAGTGAAGGTAATGCATTAGACAATGCTTCCTAAACCCAAGTATTTTAAAGAAATCAAGGTGACAATTTAGGCAAGAGAAACCATTAGAGTTGTATGAGAAAAGAATGGAAGGCAAGGAAAATAATCACACTTTTGCCTCTGTCAGGTTGGAATCTCTAGAAGTTACTATTCTACATGACTTAACTTACAGGACCAGGGCTACATCAAAAATAAAAGAATTTGAAAAATCCCACTTCATTAGGCAAAAAAAAAAGGGAAGAAGTTTCTATTTTACAACTCTACTGTTTCACCCTCTGTCCTAAGTACCTACCGCTATGAGGAGCAATTCCACTGATGCATGTCTTGTGCATGAGCAATAAGCACTTTTGTCAACCTTTTAGAGACACAGAAGCTAAGATTTATCTGACGGTTCTTCTCACGTACCTAAATACAACCTCCTTTTATTTTTTCAGAGTTAAAAAGATACAGTAAAGAGATAAATACAACATTTGATAAATGGAAGAAAAGGAGTGTCATAAAAAGAGTAGCAGCAGTGAGGAAGTGCTGCCGAGACGGGGAGTGACTTTGCTCTCTGTGAGGGCTCCTGATGGCCGATTCTTCTGCGTCTCATTATAGTTCATGAGATACAGAGGACCATGGATGTTTTCTGGAAGAAAGGTTCTGCTCAAATTTATTCACTCATTCATCTGTCTATGAATGAAGGGGAAAACCCCCAGGGGCACCTGGGTGTACTTTTTTTTTTTTTCTGAGACAGAGTCTCATTTTGTCACCCAGGCTGGAATATGGTGGCACCATCTCAGCTCACTGCAACCTCCGCCTCCCAGGTGCAAGTGATTCTCCTGCCTCAGCCTCCCGAGTAGCTGGGATTACAGGCACACACCACCATGCTGGGCTAATTTTTTGTATTTTTAGTAGAGACAGGTTTTCACCATCTTGGCCAGGCTGGTCTCAAACTCCCGACCTCAAGTGATCTGCCCACCTCGGCCTCCCAAAGTGCTGGCATTACAGACGTGAGCCACTGCACCTGGCCCAGGTGTGCTTTTTGCTTTTCTTTTTTTTTTTTTTTTTGAGACGGAGTCTCCCTCTGTCACCCAGGCTGGAGTGCAGTGGCACGATCTCGACTCATGGCAACCTCCACATCTCCAGTTCAAGCGATTCCCCTGCCTCAGCCTCCCCAGTAGCTGGGACTACAGGCATGCACCACCACGCCCAGCTAATTTTTGTATTTTGAGTACAGACAGGATTTTACCATGTTGGCCAAGATGGTCTCAATCTCTTGACCTCTTGATCTGCCCACCCTGGTCTCCCAAAGTGCTGGGAATACAAACGTGAGCCACCATGCCTGGCCCAGGTGTACTTTTTAGACCTTCTCTCTCCTTCCCTGATTTTCACCACGACTACTTCATACCTGAGCAAAAGCAAGTCCAGGGCTGTTCTTCCAGCTCTTTCCTTGATGCATGGGCCTATTGCCTTGACCATGCTCTTGGCAATCCCATAGCATGGCGCCCAGATCAGAGCAGAACCAAGCAGCCTGACTCACTAAACTCTCCCACTGTGTGTTTCAGTGGCTCCTCATCAGCACCAGGCTTATATCTCATTTGTAGAAAATGAATGCACTGTTTTACATTGTCTTGGAACTCAAAACAAATTAATCTGACCAAATATTTCTATGTATGCAATTCAGACACTGTTGCAGAATGAATGTTTGTGTTCTTCCAATATTCGTATGTTGAAATCCTAACTTCCAATGTGATGTTATTAGGTGACGGACCTTTGAGAGGTGTCAGGTGATAAAGGTAGAGCCCTGATGAATGGAATTAGTTCCCTCATGAAGGAACCCTGGAGAGCTCCTCTCTCTTTCCCCATGCTTGGACGGAACAAGAAGGCTGCCCTCTATGAATTAGGAAGCAGACTCTGAATCTACCAGCACCTTGATCTTGGGCTTTCCAGCATCCAGAACTGTGAAAAATAAACTTATATTGCTTATGAGCTCCTCAGTCCACAGTTTTTAAAAACAGCAGCCTTGGCCAGGTGCAGTTGCTCATGCCTATAATCCCAGCACTTTTGGAGGCCAAGGTCAGGAGTTCGAGACCAGCCTGGCCAATGTGGTGAAACCCCATCTCTACTAAAAATACAAAAATTAGCCGGACATGGTGGTGGGTGCCTGTAGTCCCAGCTACTCGGGAGGCTGAGGCAGGAGAATGGCATGAACCCGGGAGGCGGAGCTTGCATTGAGCCGAGATCGCGCCGCTGCACTCCAGCCTGGGCGACAGAGCAAGACTCCATCTCAAAAAAAAAAAAAAGAAGCCACTAGGTTTCCTTTCTAAGTGACATGTGTCACTGAGAGCTGATGTTACCATTTCACTTCCAAAAGTCCTTTTCGGAAGATAGCCTTTTAATTAATTTTAACACAAAGTGTACAAAATATATTAGTTTACTAACTCTAGTTTTGTCTTATATTGACAAACTCTTTAATATCTAGAGACTAGATATTATAAAATTAGGACCCATTTGTCCAGTACTTACACAACATATACAGTGTAGCAAAGTTAAATAAAATACAGGCTGGGCACGGTGGCTCACGCCTATAATCCCAACACTTTGGGAGGCTGAGGCAGGCGGATAACCTGAGGTTGGGAGTATGAGACCAGCCTGACCAACATGGAGAAAGCCCGTCTCTACTAAAAATACAAAATTAGCCAGGCGTGGTGGCCCATGCCTGTAATCCCAGCTACTTGGGAAGCTGAGGCACGGGAATCGGTTGAACCCAGGTGGTGGAGGTTGCAGTGAGCCAAGATCGTGCCACTGCACTCCAGCCTGGACGACAGAGTGAGACTCTGTCTCAAAAAAAAAAAAAAAAAAAAAAAAGAGAAAAGTTCCATTAACTGGCAAGTAATGGATCCGGGTCTACAATGCTCTATCTCCTAATGTCATCTCCAGATTAATTTTTTAAATCACCCAGGGCAGCAATCTGCAATGTCCTCTGGATCTGTGTAAACTCTTGTGTGGCAAATGACTGAAAATTCAACTTCAATGCAGTAAAAATATAAAGAGAGTGTCCTGGCTCCGTTGAATGCAAGGACAGGAGGTAGGACTACCCCAGGGAGGCTGATCCATGGGGTCCAAAAACACCACAGGGAAGGAACGTTTCTCCACGTGTCCACCTTGCGTTCCATGGTGTTGGCTCCACACAATATTCACATGAAGCTTCACATCTCACAAGAGAAAAAAGGGAGAAGAGCAAGGGCAGCCTCTGATCCCTCCCAATGAGGAGGAGGCTCCTCGGGATGTCGTAATGTCTCGCAAGCCGATTTCCCAGCCGGCTTATGTTTCCAGGAAGTCAGGGGAGCAGATTAAATTTTCAAAATCATGCCTAGAGGAGGGTCAAGATGGCTGACTGGACACAGCCCGGAAGCACCACTCCCACCAAGAGAAACCAAGATATTGGATAAACCAACAGACTTAGAGAAGATCTTTGTAGGGAAAACACCAAGAGTTGGTACAGAGGCATGCAGACAACAGGGCTGAAGAACGAGGAACCTGGGAATGTGGTGTGGGGTAGCTGAACGCTAGGGCCAGTTCCCAGCACTGAAAGGCTCCTAGGGGAGGGGTGAGTGAAGGGACAGAGGGACGACAGGCTCTCACCACAGACCGCTGATGTCCCAGCTATAGGAGACTGCCCAACTTCCATAGACATTTTTTTTTTTCTTTTGAGATGGAGTTTTCCTCTTGTTGCCCAGGCTGGAATGCAATGGCATGATCTCAGCTCACTGCAACCTCTGCCTCTCAGGTTCTAACGATTCTCTTGCCTCAGTCTCCCAAGTAGCTGGGATTACAGGTGCCCGCCTCCACCCTCAGCTAATTTTTGTATTTTTAGTAGAGACGGGGGTTTCACCATGTTGGCCAGGCTGGTCTCGAACTCCTGTATTCATGATCCACTCGCCTCAACCTCCAAAAGTGCTGAGATTACAGGCATGAGCCACCGCGCCCGGCCTCCATAGACATTTTGTCAGAGGCATTTGAACCACAGCAACTCCATCTTGAGTAGGAGCTGGACAAAATGAGGCTGAGACCTACCGGGCTGCATTCCCAAATGATGAAGGCATTCATCCTTCATCCTATCTCACAGGATGAGATAGGAGGCCGGCACAAGATACAGGTCATAAAGACCTTGCTGATGAAACAGGTTGCAGTAAAGGAGCTGGCCAAAACCCACCAAAACCAAGATGGCGACGAGAGTGACCTCTGGTGGTCCTCACTGCTACACTCCCACCAGCGCCATGACAGTTTACAGATGCCATGGCAATATCAGGAAGTTACCCTATGTGGACCAAAAAGGGAAGACATGAATACTCCACCCCTTGGTTACCATATCATCAAGAAATAACCACAAAAATGGGCAACCAAGGCCGGGCACAGTGGCTCACGCCTGTAATCCCAGCACTTTGGGAGGCTGAGGCGGGCAGATCACCTGAGGTCAGGAGTTCAAGATCAGCCTGGCCAGCATGGTGAAACCCCATCTCTACTGAAAATACAAAAAAAATTAGCCGGGTGTGGTGGTGGGCGCCTGTAATCCCAGCTACTCGGGAGGCTGAGGCAGGAGAATGGCGTGAAGCCAGGAGGCGGAGGTTGCAGTTTGCTGAGATCACGCCATTGCACTCCAACCTGGGCAACAAGAGCGGAACTCCATCTCAAAAAAAAAAAAGAAAGAAAGAAAAACATGTTAAATGACAACACAAGGATCTAATTGGCAAAACTGAAACCAAAGAAAATTTTACAGAAAAAAATGACCTAGTTTCTACAACAATAACAATGTTTGAATGGGGGGATGGAATTAGATAAGTGGCAACTTAGATTAACAAAGAATTAACACATACACACAAAAAACCTATTATAGTGGACGATTTGTATCTCTATGCAAAGCAATAAAGTAAAAATAAGAACCAGGGAAATGACAACATTAACGGGATATTTTATGATGTCCTGAATGATGATTACTTTTAATTGTAAGGGAGTATTCATGTGAGACAGTAAAGCATTTTTTAACTCTTCATCTTTTAAACATACATAGCAATATTTTGATTTTTTATTTTTTATTTATTGATAGAGTCTTGCTGTGTCACCCAGACTGGAGTGCAGTGGCAAGATCTCAGCTCGCTAAAACCTCTACCTCCTGAGCTCAAGCGATCCTCCCGCCTCAGCCTCCCAAGTAGCTGAAGTAGCTGGGGCTATGTGCACCACACGCCTGAGTAATTTTTTTTTTTTTTTTTTTTTTTTTTTTTTTTAGAGACAGGGTTTTGCCATTTTGCCCAGGCTGGTCTTGAACTCCTGAGCTCAGGCAATCCACCCACTTTGGCCTCTCAAAGCATGAGCCACCGCGCCTGGCCATCGTAGTGGTATTTTTACAGGTGAAATAATATAATGTTCCCAATTTTCTTTAAAAAGATACACCTAGCAGTGAAGGCATAGGTGAAACGGGATATTGAGGATACCCGAAAAAAAGCAGGTTTTTTGTCGAGTTTTTTGGATTTTTTTTTTTTTTTTTTTTTTTGAGACGGAGTCTCACTCTGTCACCCAGGCTGGAGTGCAGTGGCGCAATCACGGCTCACTGCAACCTCCGCCTCCTGGCTTCCAGCGATTCTCCTGCCTCAGCCTCCCAAGTAGCTGGGATTACAGGTGTCCACCACACCCAGCTAATTTTTGTATTTTTAGTAGAGATTGGGTTTCCCCATGTTGGCCAAGCTGGTCTCGAACTCCTGATCTCGTGATCCGCCCGCCTCGGCCTCCCAAAGTGTTGAGATTACAGGCGTGAGCCACCGCCCCTGGCCAAGAAGCAGGTTTTTGAAGGGACAGGATGAGAAAACAAGGAACGGAAGCACTGCTGGAGGAGATGAAGACCCAGAGAAAATAGAAGGGAATTGGACACCTACAACCACTAGAGGTCGCAAGAGGAACAGCCTTTAGTGCCCTGAGCCCAGCCCTGAACCAAGGTTTAACAGGGTTCTCCTCAAGTCCTTGGACTTCTTCGGTCGTAATTTGGGAGCCTCCAAAAAGGAGAGCCTGAAATGAGGGCTTACGTGCAGGTAGTTTATTTGGGGAAGAGGTCAGAAATTTTATTTCTTTTTTTTTTTTGATGGAGTTCCGCTCTTGTTGCCCAGGCTGGAGTGCAATGGCACACTCTGCTCACCGCAACCTCCGCCTCCCGGGTTCAAGCGATTCTCCTGCCTCAGCCTCCCAAGTAGCTGGAATTACAGGCATGCGCCACCACGCCCGGCTAATTTTGTATTTTTAGTAGAGACAGGGTTTCTCCATTTTGGTCAGGCCGGTCTTGAACTCCTGACCTCAGGTGATCCACCCGCCTCGGCCTCCCAAAGTGCTGAGATTACAGGTGTGAGCCACCGCCCCCAGCCCAAGGTCAGAAATTTTCTTAGGCCACATTGTACTTTTTTTTTTTTTTTTTTTTTTTGAGACGGAGTCTCACTCTGTTGCCCAGGCTGGAGTGCAGTGGCACAATCTCGGCTCACTGCAACCTCTCCCTCTCAGGTTCAAGCAATTCTCCCGCCTCAGCCTCCCGAGTACCTGGGACTACAGGCATGCACTACCACGCCCGGCTCATTTTTGTATTTTTAGTAGAGACAGGGTTTCACCATGTTGGCCAGGCTGGTGTTGAACTCCTGACCGCAGGTGATCCGCCCGCCTCAGCTTCCCAAAGTGCTGGGATTACAGGTGTGAGCCACCACGCCCGGCCATACATTTTACTTTTTAACACTACATACCGTGGAATACTGTTCAGACTTTAAAAGGAATGAAATACTGATACATGCTTCACCATAGGTGAACTTGGAAAACAGTGTGCAAAATTAAATACGCCAGACACAAAAAGGCAAAGCCTGAGTGATTCCATTTCTAGGAGATTCCTAGAACAGTCAAATTCCTGGACACAGAAAGTAGAACAGAGCTTACCAGGGACTGAGAGAAAAAGGGAATGAGGTGTGATTATTTAACAGGTACAGAGTTTTAATTGGGAAAGATGACAAAGTTCTGGAGATGAATCGTGATGATGGTTACACAGCGATGTGGCTGTACTTAATGCCACTGAAGCGAACACTTTAAAATGGTTCACATGGAGGCTGGGCGCGGTGGCTCATGTCTGTAATCCCAGCAATTTGGGAGGCCGAGGCGGGTGGATCACAAGGTCAGGAGATCGAAACCATCCTGGCTAACATGGTGAAACCCCATCTCTACTAAAAATACAAAAAAAATTAGCCGGGTGTGGCAGACGCCTGTAGCCCCAGCTACTCGGGAGGCTGAGGCAGGAGAATGGCATGAACCCGGGAGGCGGAGCTTGCAGTGAACTGAGATCGCACCACTGCACCTCAGCCTGGGTGACAGAGTGAGACTCCGTCACAAAAAAAAAAAAAAAAATGGTTCACATGGAAATTTTTGTGATGTATATTTTATCACCGTAAAAAAATGTAACTGGGGTAAGTATCAATCAATATTTGGCAATTTAAGCTTTATGGTAGAATTTCATTTCTAGAGTGAAGAAAGACAGTGCATAAAAAATAAATTATTTAGGCCGGGCGCGGTGGCTCATGCCTGTAATCCCAGCACTTTGGGAGGCCGAGGCAGGCAGATCACCTGAGGTCGGGAGTTCCAGGCCAGCCTGACCAACATGGAGAAACCCCATCTCTACTAAAAACACAAAACTTAGCCAGGCGTGGTGACACGTGCCTGTAATCCCAGCTACTCGGGAGGCTGAGGTGGGAGAATTGCTTGAACCCGGGAGGCGGAGGTTGTGGTGAGCCGAGATTGCGCCATTGCACTCCAGCCTGGGCAACAAGAGCGAAACTCCGTCTCAAAATAAATAAATAAATAAATAATTTAATTGACCAGATAGGGATTCCCAGCCCTTCCTTCCTGGGGAGCTCCAGGAGCTGGCTGGGCTGAGCTTAATCTTTCCTCCCAAAGAATCAGAAGAAAAAGAGATGCACATCAAGGCTTGCTGGGGACCCTCAAAGGAAAAGAAACGACGTAACTCGAGTAGAGGATAAAAGCTTTATTCAGCTGATTTGCATCAGGGGCACCTGAAGATCAAGCGACTCCCCTGTTAAGCAGAGTCAGGGTGAGAAACTGAGTCTGTGTCCTGGAGGTCTGGGTTTAGGCAGTCATTTTGGGTTTTGTTTTGTTTTGTTTTGCTTGTTTGTTTTGAGATGGAGTCTTGCTCTGTCACCCAGGCTGGAGTGCAATGGCGCTATCTCAGCTCACTGCAACCTCCTCCTCCCAGGTTCAAACGATTCTCCTGCCTCAGCCTCCCAAGCAGCTGGGATTACAGGTATGTACCACCACGCCCAGCTTGTTTTTGTATTTTTAGTAGAGACAGGGTTTCGCCATGTTGGCCTTGAACTCCTCGCCGCAGGTGATCTGCCCACCTCAGCCTCCCAAAGTGCTGGGATTACAGGTGTGAGCCGCCACGCCCAGCCAAAGCAGTAGTTTTAACTGCAACTTGCAGTTGGAGGTCTTTTCATCTCTTGGGAGGTTGTTGGTGCAATCCCAATAAAAGCATTTCTTTTTTCTTTCTTTTCTTTTTTTTTTGGAAACAGGATCGTGCTGTGTCGCTCAGGCTGGAGTGCCGTGACGTGATCACAGCTCACTGCAGCCTTGATCTCCCAGGCTCAACCAAACCTCCCACCTCAGCCTCCTGAGTAGCTGGAACTACAAGTGTGCGCCACCATGCCTGGCTAATTTTGTGTGTGTGTGTGTGTGTGTGTGTGTGTGTGTGAAGACGAGTTCTCACTATGTTGTCCAGGCTGATCTCAAACTCCTGGGCTCAAGTAATCCTCCTGCCTTGGCCTCCTAAAGTGCTGGGAATTATAGGAGTGACCCACCATGCCCGGCCAGAACAGTATTTCTGAGAACAGTTTTTGAAAACTGTCTTGAATGGTTAAAATAAGAGAATGACTAAAGTATGATTTCTCTTTTTTTTTTTTTTTTGATACGGAGTCTCGCTCTGTCGTTCAGGCTGGAGTGCAGTGGCGCGATCTCTGCTCACTGCAAGCTCCGCCTCCCGGGTTCATGCCATTCTCCTGCCTCAGCCTCCCAAGTAGCTGGGACTACAGGCGCCCGCCACCACGCCCAGCTAATTTTTTGTATTTTTAGTAGAGACGGGGTTTCACCATGGTCTCGATCTCCTGACCTCATGATCCGCCCGCCTCAGCCTCCCAAAGTGCTGGGATTACAGGCGTGAGCCACCACGCCCGGCCAAAGTATGATTTCAGGAACTCACTAGCAAGCAGTGTGGGTGTTTGGATGTGAGACTTGAGAGAATAACTGGAAAGCTGGCAGAGAGCAGCTCTGCCACAGCCTGAACTCTCCCTGTGTCTTTCCAAGTCTATAATATGTTTTGGAGTCCAGTAGTTGAGGCCAGTAATTCACATGTGTAGCTGGATAAAGCAAGACGATAATATTCTCACAGCAAGGGGGATACAATCCATGTTTTTATCACAGCAAAACATATGTCACTCAGGAAGCAAATTATGTAAGTGTTTAAAATCATTTCAGGCCAGATGTGGTGACTCACACCTGTAATCCCAGCACTTTGGGAGGCCAAGGCCGGAGGATCTCTTAAGCCCAGTGTCAGGCCTCTGAGCCAAAGCTCAGCCATTGTAACCCCTGTGACCTACACACATATAAGTCCAGATGGCCTGCAGGAGCCAAGAAGTCTGGAGCAGCCGAAAAACCACAAAAGAAGTGAAACAGCCAGTTCCCGCCTTAACTGATTAGCCCACCTTATGACATTCCACCCTTATGACTTGTTCCAGCCCTGCCCCAACTGATTAGTCGACCCTGTGACATTCTTCTCCTGGACAATGAGTCCCATGATCTCTCCACCATGCACCTTGTGAGCCCCTCCCCTGTTGACAACAGATAACCACCTTTAACTGTAACTTTCCACTGCCTA
Organism: Pongo pygmaeus; assembly: GCF_028885625.2. Lineage (NCBI taxonomy): Eukaryota > Metazoa > Chordata > Mammalia > Primates > Hominidae > Pongo > Pongo pygmaeus. Next base: position 54,388,793 of record NC_072393.2, read on the forward strand.
CCCCAGCCCTATAAAGCTGCCCCTCTCCTATCTCCCTTCGCTGACTCTCTTTTAGAACTCAGCCCACTTGCACCGAAGTGAATAAACAGCCTTTGTTGCTTACACAAAGCCTGTTTAGGTGGTCTTCTATACGGACACGCGTGACACCCAGGAGTTTGAGACGAGCCTGGGCAGCATAGTGAGTTTTCACCTCTAAAAAAAAAAAAAAAATTAAAATTAGCCAGGCGTGCTTGTACGCGCCTGTGGTCCCAGCTACTTGGGAGACTGAAGTGGTAGGATCGCTTGAGGCTGCAGTGAGCCAAGATTGCGCCACTGCACCCCAGCCTGAAGGACAGAGCAAGACCTTGTCTCAAAAAAAAATAAGAAAAGGAAAAAAATAAAAAAGGAAGGAAGAGAGGGAGGGACAGAGAGGGAGAGAGGAAGGGGGGAAGAAAGGAAAGAAGGAAAGAAAGAAGAAAGAAAGAAAAAGAAAGGGAGGGAGGGAAAAAGAGAGAAAGAAAGAAAGGAAAGAGAAGAAAGAAGGGAAGGAGGGAGGAAGGGAGGGAGGGAGGAAGCAAGAGAGAGAAAGAAAGAGAAAAAAGAAAGGAAGGAAGGAGGGAGGGAGAAGAAAAGAAAAAAGAAAAGAAAGAGAAAGAGAAAAAAGGGAAAGAAAGAAAAGAGAAAAAAGCGAAAGAAAGAAAAAGAAACAAAGGAAAGAGAAAGAAAGAAAAAAGAAAAAAAAAGAAGGGCCGGGCGCGGTGGCTCACGCCTGTAATCTCAGCACTTTGGGAGGCCGAGGCGGGCGGATCACGAGGTCAGGAGATCGGTGAAACCCTGTCTTTACTAAAAAATACAAAAACTTAGCCAGGGTGGTGGCGGGCGCCTGTAGTCCCAGCTACTCGGAGGCTGAGGCGAGAGAATGGCGTGAATCCGGGAGGCGGAGGTTGCAGTGAACCGAGATCGCGCCACTGCACTCCAGCCTGGGCGACAGAGCGAGACTCCGTCTCAAAAAAAAAAAAAAAAGAAAGAAAGAAAAGAAAGGAAGGAAGGAAGAAAAAATCATTTCAAGGGTAGGTGACATGAGCCTTGCGGTTTAGCCGCTAGTCAACGGATGGGGGGAGTGGTAGCAAAAACATAAAAATGGGGACAAGAGAGAAACTGGAGACTCCCCAACCTGTCTGTTTCCGCCGTTTTACAGTACTGAGGAAAATAAACGCCTTCTTTCCTTGGGAAATGCAGGAAGCCAGCAAGCGGCCGGCGTCTCCGGAGCCCGCAAGGAGGCGCGTTGGCTGCGCAGAGAGCGCGCTTCCCAGCTGGAGAGCCCAGGAACGGTGGCGCGGGCGGAGGCGACAGCGAGGACCCAAGGCTGGGGTTTCCTGCTTGGATCAGGAGTGCCTGGGGAGTAAGTTCTACAGGAAATGTCAATCTACTGGCGGTGGGGGTCAGACTCTGGGGTCGGATCGATCGGGTCCCGGGGGCGGGGGGTGCGACGGAGGTGGGCAGGCAGGAGTGCGGGCGCTGGGATCCCCTGCCTGCTCGGCTCCCCTCTCCTCCCCCTAGTCCCTTACACCGTCCATTTTGAGGAAGGGGTCAAGAAGCGAGTACAAAATGTCTGGGCAGGACGAATCTCCGTAGTCGGTCCTTCCTGGCGGCCTCGTTAGGTTGATTTATTTCAACAGTTTGATCCCCATCCTGGTGCAGCTGGGAAACGCTCCTGGGCTGCGCGCGCTTTTGGGCTGCGCCACCCACAGACACATCTAGAAGCCGGAGCTAGTGGAAGAGTAAGTGTGCCTGAGTGTCCGTACTAAGGGCGGGACCGGGCCGGGGCCCAGGGACTTGAGAGTTGCTGTCTGCAAAAGCCTCATCGTCTCTACCCTTCCGGGAGGAAAGGGAAAGGCAGGAATGACCCACGTGTTCGGCCCCCGAGCGCGCCCTTCACCTTGGCCCAGGGAGAAGGGCGCTTCCCCCATGCGGTGCTGCAGGCTTGCGAAAGCGCCTGTCCCCGGGCTTGGGCAGCAGAGATGCCCGCATGCAGCGGTTGCAGGGGTTGTGTTCTTTGCATCCATGAAAGTATTGGAGCTGGCCAGGCGCGGTGGCTCACGCCTGTAATCCCAGCATTTTGGAAGGCCGAGGTGGGCGGATCACCTGAGGTCAGGAGTTCGAGACCAGCCTGGCCAACATGGTGAAACCCCGTCTCCACTAAAAATACCAAAATTAGCTGGGCGTGGTGGCATGCGCCTATAATCCCAGCTACTCAGGAGGTTGAGGCAGTAGAATTGCTTGAACAGGGAGGTGGAGGTTGCAGTGAGCCGAAATCGAGCCATTGCACTCCAGCCTGGGCGACAGAGGGAAACTGTCTCAAAAAAAAAAAAAAAAAAAAAAAAATTAGCCGGGCATGGTGGCGGGCGCCTGTGATCCTAGCTACTCGGGAGGCTGAGGCAGGAGAATCGCTTGAACCTGGGAGGTGGAGGTTGCAGTGAGACGAGCGCCTGTAATCCCAGCTACTTGGGAGGCTGAGGCAGGAGAATCGCTTCTACCTGGGAGGTGGAGGTTGCAGTGAGCCGAGATCGTGCCACTGCACTCTAGCCTGGGCGACAGCAAGACTCCCTCTCAAAAAAAAAAGAAAGAAAGAAAAAAAAAGAAGTATTGGATTGGAGCCTGTTGTGATGAGGGTGAACTGAAAAGTCCCGGGCAGGGCCAGATGTGCAGGATGTGCTGGTATCTTAAAGAAAGAGCTTTTTTTTTTTTTTGAGAGGGAGTCTCGCTCTGTGGCCCAGGCTGGAGTGAAGTGGCGCGATCTCGGCTCACTGCAAGCTCCACCTCTTGGGTTCACGCCATCCTCCTGCCTCAGCCTCTCAAGTAGCTGGGACTACAAGCGCCCGCCACCACGCCCGGCTAATTTTTTGTATTTTTAGTAGAGACAGGGTTTCACTGTGTTAGCCAGGATGGTCTCCATCTCCTGACCTCGTGATCCACCCGCCTCGGCCTCCCAAAGTGCTGGGATTACAGGCGTGAGTCACTGCACCTGGCCAGAGAAATAGCTTTGAGGGTTTGAGTTCCGTGTGCTGAACATGTTCTTTTATGGGAACTGAGACCTCAGCAGAGGAAATGTATAAAAAGGACAAGCTGCAAGGAGAGTGGTGTGAAGGTGTCAGGATCAAACCCCACGGTCGGAACAAGATGCATTTTTATTACTAATCCACTCCAGTGAGGTCTGATTTACTAGAACTCAGGGCAAAGGTGGGAACGTGTTTCATCAGCCAGGTATATTTTCGTCATGGACAATCAGGCAAAAGCCAGCCTCAGCCTGTTCACCTGGGCTGACTCGCAATGATGCGTTGTTTTTCTTTTTCTTTTCTTTTCTGTTTTTTTTTTTTTTTTTTTTTTTAACTATTGTCCTGAGCTGATGTGTCTGAGGTTACTAGGGTCAGAACCGGCGCTCCAATTGTATTGGGGAAAGGACGGAATTCAGGGAAACTTAATTGAAATAGGCGGTTTTATCTTCTTAGGTAGGCTTAGAGCTGAGATGCGTGTAATGGGGTTAGCATCAGGTGTGGCTGTTTCCTTGGGAACTATAAGGTCAAGATAGACGTGGAATGTTGTGTCTCAAAAACTCTTATCTACAGCTCAGCCCCTGAGTTGCACAGGCTTGCTTCTGCATCAAAGTGACTTGGATCCCCCCAGGCAACAGTGGGACTTTTTCTTTTCTTTTTTTTTTTTTTTTTTTGAGACGGAGTCTCGCTCTGTCTCCCAGGCTGGAGTGCAGTGGCACAATCTCAGCTCACTGCAAGCTCCGCCTCCTGGGTTCACGCCATTCTCCTGCCTCAGCCTCCCGAGTAGCTGGGACTACAGGCGCCCGCCACCACGCCCAGCTAATTTTTTGTGTTTTTAGTAGAGACAGGGTTTCACCGTGTTAGCCAGGATGGTCTTGATCTCTTGACCTCGTGATCCGCCCGCCTCAGCCTCCCAAAGTTCTGGGATTACAGGCGTGAGCCACCGTGCCTGGCAACAGTGGGGCTTTTCATGTTTACTGATAGGATGTCAGAAAGCAAAGTTTTTGATAAGCTGTGAATTTTAGAGTACAAAGTTTCTCAGGAAGCAAGAAAATTATAAGAAAAAATAATAACCTCAAAGATAGGGCTTGTTATTCATATTTCCTTTAGACTGCTGCTGGCTTGATCGAGTCTGATATCTCCTCCTGATGCGTGGTAGGGCAGGTTTTCATATTATTTCACAATGAGAAGGCTGCCGTGTGATCCCTGGTTTGCCCAAGCATGCAATCGCTTTTTTTCTCTTTTTCTTTTTTGTTTTGTTTTGTTGTTTTGTTTTTGTTTTTGTTTTTGATTTTGAGATGGAGTCTCACTCTGTCGCCCAGGCTGGAATGCAGTGGAGGCTCACTGCAACCTCTGCCTCCCGGGTTCAAGCGATTCTTCTGCCTCAGCCTCGCCAGTAGCTGGGATTACAGGAGTGCACCACCACGCCCAGCTAATTTTTACTACTCAGGAGGCCGAGGCAGGAGAATTGCTTGAACCCGGGAGGCGGAGGCTGCATTGAGCCAAGATCATGCCACTGCACTCCAGCCTAGGCAACAGAGCAAAACTCTGTCTCAAAAAAAAAAAAATAAATAATAATAATAATAATAAAATACTCAAAAGGAGAGCTGATTGATAATTTTTTTTGTATAAAAGTGAGTATTTACATTGAGGAAAGACATCAAATAATCACAACTTTTTTTGAAAATGTTTGAGAAATAAAAAAGAAATCCCCAAACCATCACAAAATCAAGAAAATTTGACATCGTTGGTTAGAACTGACTGGAAGACTGCTATACTGTATCTCTTCTACTTGATCATATACCCTTTGAGTACTCCTATTTGATAATGTCCTGTGGAGAATATATATATATGTGTGTGTGCATGTGTATATGAATATATATATTTGCCACAATATATAAAAATATATCTATATATACAAATATATATATGCATATATAAATATATGTGTATACATATTTATGTGTGTGTGTGTATATATTATTTTCTTGTTTTTTTTTTTTTGAGACGGAGTTTCACTCTTGTCACCCAGGCTGAAGTCCAATGGCGCAATCTCAGCTCACTGCAACCTCTGCCTCCCAGGTTCAAGCAATTCTCCTGCCTCAGCCTCCTGAGTAGCTAGGACTACGAGCATGCACCACCACACCTGGCTAATTTTGTATTTTTGGTAGAGACAGCGTTTCTCCATGTTGGTCAGGCTGGTCTCGAACTCCCGACCTCAGGTGATCTGCCCGCCTCGGCCTCCCAAAGTACTGGGATTACAGGCGTGAGCCACCACGCCCAGCCTAGAGTTATGTTTCTTTAGGCAGGATGCAAACACATTGTGTGAGTTTCTCTTCCAGGGCTCACACCCTCGAACTTGCCTCCCTTTGTTCATGACATTAACTAGTTGGAGTCCCTGGGTAGTCAGAATAGCAGAACGTCCACGCCTGTGGATTTGTGTCGTTGTTCCTTGTGTTGTTGAAAGTTAGACCTGGCCAGGTGCGGTGACTCACGCCTGTGATCCCAGCACTTTGGGAGGCTGAGGTGGGAGGATTGCTTGACCCCAGGAGGTCAAGGCTACAGTGAGCTCTGATCACACCACCGCACTCCAGCCAGGGCAGCAGAGTGAGACCCTGTCTCAAAAAAGAAAGAAGAAAGAAAGAGAGAAAGATAGAGAGAGAGAGGAAGAGAGAGAAAGAGAGAGAGAGAGGAAGAGAAAGAAAGAGGGAAAGAGAGAGAGAGAAGGGAAGGAAGGAAGAAAGGAAGGAGAGAGAGAAAAAGACAGGAAGAGGAAGGGAAGGAGGGAAGGAGATAGAAACATCCTAGGTTGGTCAGGCTTGGTGGCTCTAATCCCAGCACTTTGGGAGGCTGAGGCGGGAGGATCATCTGAGGTCAGGAGTTCAAGACCAGCCTGGCCAACATGGTGAAGCCCTGTCTCTACTAAAAAAAATACAAAAAAAAAAAAAAATAGCCAGGCGTGGTGGTGGGCATCTATAGTCCCAGCTACTCGGGAGGCTGAGACAGGAGAATCTCTTGAACCCAGGAGGCTGAGGTTGCAGTGAGCTGAGATCTTGCCACTGCACTCCAGCCTGGGCGATAGAGCGAGACCTCGTCTCGAAAAATATATAATAACAAAGAAAAATTTAAACAAAATAAAAATGAAAGATACATCATAGGTGGTGTGTTCATCACATCAGTGTAACTATAATGGCTGTTTGTTGCCGGGCACGGTGGCTCACGCCTGTAATCCCAGCACTTTGAGAGGTCAAGGCAGGCAGATCACCTGAGGTCAGAAGTTTGAGACAAGCCTGGCCAACATAGTGAAACCCCGTCTCTACTAAAAATACAAAACTTAGCTGGGCGTGGTGGCCCAAGCCTGTAATCTCAGCTACTCAGGAGGCTGAGGCAGGAGAATCGCTTGAACCCGGGAGGTGGAAGTTGCAGCGAGCTGAGATCGTACCACTGCACTCCAGCCTGGGTGACAGAATGAGACCTTGTCTCAAAAAAAAAATTTAAAATACATATATATATTTATTATATTAGCTGGACGTGGTGGCAGGCGCTTGTGGTCTCAGCTACTTGGGAAGCTGAGGCAGGAGAATCACTTGAACTCGGGAGGCAGAGGCTGCTGTGAGCCGAGATCTCCCCACTGCACTCCAACCTGGATGACAGATTGAGACCTTGTGTCAAAAAAAATAAAAAATAAATATATAGCTGGAATTCAGTAGTTTTCCGTCATCCATAAGGCTATTCCATTTCTTTTCTTATTGGAAAGGCAAAGTAAAGGCTTAATTTTTCCTCTTTATTAACCAAGGCTTGTGTTTTTTCCCCCTCTGGCTTTCTCTTTCTGGGTATCATTATGAGCGCAGGTATTTTTAGTGTTCAGTGTGTTTCCATCAATTGCAATGATTCACTTTGTAGTTCAAATCCGGCCGCTGGGAGACCTTTCCAGCCACTGTGCATCTTCCTAACGCAGTCTAGGGCAGCTCCCCTGCCATCTGGCACCGCAAGGCTCACACTGGAAATTTCCTGTTCCCGGATCAGCCATGTCTCCGAGGGTGTTCATCGCTTCCTGCTTGTTAATTCTTCTAAGCATTTTCTATGAATAGACTGACCAGGGAGACATTGTGTGTGTGTGTGTGTGTGTGTGTGTGTGTGTGTGTTCATGATGATATGAAGCCTTTTCATCTTATATTTGAAACTTTTTCCTCTTACACTAAAATCTGACTTCCCAGTAACACGAACACTTTTCATCTTATATTTGAATTTTTTTTTTTTTTGAGACAGAGTCTCGCTCTGTCGCCCACGCTGGGGTGTGCGGTGGTGCGATCTCAGCTCACTGCAACCTCCGCCTCCCAGGTTCAAGTGATTCTCCTGCTTTCAGCCTCCCAAGTAGCTAGGATTACGGGTGTGCGCCACCACGCCTGGTTAATTTTTGTATTTTTAGTAGAGAGAGGGTTTTGCCATGTTGGCCAGGATGGTCTCAAACTCCTGACCTCAAGTGACCCACCTGCCTCGGCCTCCCAGAGTCTTGGGATTACAGGCTTGAGCCACCACGCCCGGCCCAATTCACCTTCTTAAAGGGTGCAATTCAATGGCTTTTAGTATATTCACAGACGTGTATGTCCCTCAAATTTAGAACATTTCCATCACCCCCAAAAGTAGCCCTGTATCCTTCAGTGGTCATCTCCCAGTCCCTCATCTCCCCCAGCTCTGGACAAAACCTCTGATCTGCTTTCTGTCTCTATAGATTCGCCTATTCTGGACATTTCATTTTCAATGGGGTCATACACTGTGGTCTTTTGTGTCTGGCTTCGTTCACTTGGCATCCTGTTTTCAGAGCTCATCCGTGTTGTAGTGTGTGCCAGTGCCTCAGTCCGTTTTATGGCTGGATAATATTCCATGGTGCGGATAGACCACGTTTGCTTTCTTTGTTCATGCATTGATCAATATTGGGTTGTCTCTACTTTGGGCTGTAACGAATACCACTATGGGCCAGGTGCAGTGCTCACACCCCTAATTCCAGCATTTTGGGAGGGCGAGGCGGGCAGATCACTTGAGGTCAGGAGTTTGAGACCAGCCTGGCCAACATGGCGAAATCCCATCTCTACTAAAAGTACAAAAAATTAGCCGGGTGTGATGGCAGGCACCTGTAATGGCAGCTAATCGGGAGGCTAAGACAAGAGAATCACTTGAACCAGGGAGGCGGACGCTGCAGTGAGCTGAGATTGTGCCACTGCACTCCAGCCTGGGCGACAGAGCGAGACTCCGTCTCAAAAAAAAAAAAAAATGCAATTAGATTAGTGGCTGCCAGGAGCTGGGTGAAAGGGAGAATGGGAAGTGACTGCTAAGGGGGATGGGGTTTTATTTTGCAGTGATGAAAATTATTTGGAACTAGGTAGAGGTGACGTTTGTACAACATTGCAAATGCACTAAATGCCACTGCATTGTTCACTTAAAATGGTTAATTTCATGATATGCAAATTTCACCTCAATTAAAAAACAATGCTGCTTGAGGCCAGGAATTTGTGACCAGCCTAGGCAACATAGTGAGACCCCATCTCTATGAAAATAAATATGAAAAATTAGGGGGCATGGGGGCACATGCCTGTACCTTCAGCTACTCAGGAGGCTGAGGCAGGAGGATCACTTGAGCCCAGAAGTTTGAGGCTGTAGTGAGCCGTGATTGCACTACTGCACTCCAGCCTGGGCAACAGGACAAGACTCTGTCTCTAAAAAATTAAATTAAAATATAGGTGTGTGTGTGTGGGTGTGTTGGGTGGGGGTGGGGGGATCGGAGGGTGTGGGTGTGAGTGTGTGGGGGGATGGGGGTGTGTGGGGGTGTGTGGGTGGGTGGGTGTAGGGGGGATGGGGGGATGTGTGGGTATGTGTGTTGGGGGGTGGGGGTTGTGGGCTGTGGTGGGGGAGTGTGTGCACACACACATTTATACGCTGAGATTAATGCCAGGCAGGATCCATATACGAGTGTGGGGAAGCAGGGTGCCTGGATTCTCATAGCTCCATTCTTCTCCCAAGCTCTGCCTCACCTGCCTCCTTGAAGGAAACACGGGGAAGCCAGGACTGGCCGTCGCGTCGCTGACAAATATGTCCCAGGTAAGTTGTCAGCTCACCCTCTCCCAGAAGTGTGTTGTCGTTCCCACGAGTGAATGTGCCTCTGCCTGTGGCTGGGAGTCAGGTAAAGTGCGTGGAGCCAGGCAGGGCCCACCGCCAGCCGTGCTGCCCCAGGTCTCTGCACCTCTGCTTGGAGAGAGACGCTGCCCTGGGGATTCTCCTGGGGCCACCCCTACCCCAGTACTGAGCAGTCCTTTCCACGCCTCATCCTGGCTGCCCGTGAGCTTCACGTTCTGCTGCAAAGCGCACTAAGAAAGGAGCTGAAAGTGTCTTTGGTGGGGCGCAGTGGCTCAAGCCTGTAATTCCAGGACTTTGGGAGGCTGAGACGGGAGGATCATTTGAGGCCAGGAGTTCAAAACCAGCCTGGGCAACATAGCAAGACCCCCGTCTCTATAAATATTTTAAAAATTTGCCTGGTGTGGTGGTGCACGGCTGTCGCCCCAGCTACTTAAGAGGCTGAGGTGAGAGAATCGCTTGAGCCCAGGAGGTCGAGGCCACAATGAGGAGTGATCACTCCACTGCATTCCAGCCTGGGTGACAGAGTAAGACTCTGTCTCTAAAAATAATAATAAAGTAAAATAAAAAGAAAGTGTCTTTGTCTTAAGGAACTCAGGGTCTCACAGGGGACGCTAGGCATTTATGGAGTGGGCAGTGCTCTCCTGGTGGCAGCATCTCCCGCAACTGTCATGACCTGCAGATAACAAGGAGTGGACTGAGCCATGCCCCACTCCAATTTTTTTTTTTTTTTGAGACGGAGTTTCACTCTTGTTGCCCAGGCTGGAGTGCAATGGCATGATCTCGGCTCACTGCAACCTCCGCCTTCCAGGTTCAAGTGATTCTCCTGCCTCAGCATCCCGAGTAGCTGGGATTACAGACACCTGCCAGCATGCCCGGCTAATTTTTGTATTTTTAGTTGAGATGGGGTTTCTCCATGTTGGCCAGGCTGGTCTCGAACTCCTGACTTCAGGTGATCTGCCCACCTCGGCCTCCCAAAGTGCTGGGATTACAGGCATGAGCCACCGCGCCCGGCCAGGGTTTAAGAATTTTTAAGCCACCCCTCTGTGATCGTTTGTTATAACAGCCTGAACAGGCTAATGCATGAGAAAGACACACAGTCGGTCAATTGGTAGAGATTGAAGTCCGGTCGCATGACTCAGGTACTCTTTTTCCTAAGACGTGGCCACACGTGATGGTGTGTGCCGGTTGTCCCAGCTAGTTGGGAGGCTGAGGTGGGAGGATCGCTTGAGCCCAGCAGTTCGAGGCTGCTGTGAGCTGTGTTTGCACTACTGCACTCCAGCCTGGGTGACAGAGCAAGACCCTGTCTCAGAAGAAAGAGCACCTGAGTCATACGACTGGACGTCAGTCTCTACCAATTGACTGTATGCTCTTCCTGTTGCATTAGGCTGTTCAGGCTGCTGAAACTATCACAGATGGGGTGGCTTAAACAACAGACATTGATTTTCTCGCAGTTCTGCAGGCTGGAAGTCCAAGATCAAAATAGCGGCAGAGTTGGTTCCTTCTGGAGGCTCCAAGAAAGAATTTATTCCATGATCTTACCTAGCTGCTGGTAGTCACTGGCGTCCTTGGCATTTCCTGGCTTGTGGACCCATCACTCCAGTCTCTGCCTCCCTCACCAGATGACATTCTTCCCTCTGTGTCCCTCCGTCTGTCCACATTTCCCCTTCTTTTTTTTTTTTTTTTTTTAATTTATATTTTATTTGTTTTTTTGAGACAGGGTCTTGCTCTGTTGCCCAGGCTGGACTGCAGTGGCAGGATCATAGCTTATTACAACCTCCACCTCCCAGGCTCAGGCAATCCTCCCTCCTCAGCCTCCCAGGTAGCTGAGACTACAGGCAACCACCCACACTCACGGGTAATTTTTTTATTTTTTGTAGAGACGGTCATCACTGTGTTGCCCAGGCTGGTCTTGAACTCCCCACCTCAAGCGATCGTCCCACCTCAGCCTCCCAAAGTGCTGGGATTACGGGCATAAGCCACTGCACCTGGCCAGATTTCCTCTTCTTATAAGGACACCAGTCATTGGATTAGGGCCCACCCAACCCCCAGTATAATCTCATCTTTTTTTTTTTTTTTTTTTGAGACAGTCTCACTTTGTAGCCCAGGCTGGAGTGCAGTGGCATGATCTCGGCTCACTGCAACCTCCGCCTCCCGGGTTCAAGCATTTCTCTGCCTCAGCCTCCCAAGTAGGTGGGACTACAGGCACCCGCCACCACGCCCGGCTAATTTTTTGTATTTTCAGTAGAGATGGGGTTTCACCATGTTGGCGAGGCTGGTCTCGAACTCCTGACCTTGTGATCCACCTGCCTCAGCCTCCCAAAGTGCTGGGATTACAGGTGTGAGCCACCGCACCCGGCCACAACCTCATCTTAATTCATTGACATCTGCAAAGACTCTAGTTCTCAAATCAGGTCACCTTTGCAGGTACCAAGGGTTAAGACCTCAATGTACCTTTTTTTATGGAGAAAGGGGTCACAGTTCAAACTGATAACAGGACACCCCACTGAGCCAAACTGCGTGTGTTGTTTTAGGACTCGGTGACCTTCGCAGACGTGGCTGTGAACTTTACCAAAGAGGAGTGGACCCTGCTGGACCCAGCTCAGAGGAATCTCTACAGAGATGTGATGCTGGAAAACTCTAGGAACCTGGCATTCATAGGTAAGGAGGCCCCCTTCCTGCCCTTAGTCAGTGATGGGACCAGTGCTGGTTTGGAACCGTGTTCTGGCAAGTGCATTGGAAAATGGGAACTGGGTTAAATTCCAGAGACACAGCTGCTGCCCCCCAGGTAGTAGATGTAGGGTTCACCGTGAAACTGGAAATCAGTTTGTTGCATTACTTTATTTTATTTTATTTTATTTTATTTTATTTTATTTTATTTTATTTTATTTTTTGAGATAGGGTCTCACTCTATCTCCCAGGCTGGAGTGCAGCGGCATCATCTCAGCTCACTGCAACTTCCGCCCCCCAGGTTCATGCAATTCTCCTGTCTTAGCCTCCCTAGTAGCTGGGAATACAGGTGCACACCACCACACCTGGCTAATTTTTGTTTGTATTTTTAGTAGAGGCAGATTTCACCACGTTGGCTAGGCTTGTCTTGAACTCCTGACCTCTGGTGATCCTCCCACCTCAGCCTCCTGACATGTTGGGATTACAGGCGTGAGCCACCACACCCAGCCTTTATTTTTCTTTTCATTAAGAAGGGGTCTCACCCTGTCACCCAGGCTGGAGTGAAGTGGTACCATCTCGGCTCACTGCAACCTCCACCTCCTGGGCTCAAGCAATTCTCCTGCCTCAGCCTCCTGAGTATCTGGGATTACAGGCATGCTCTACCACCCCCAGCTAATGCATTACATTTTTATTCTCTTCATGATTGAACAGAATTTGGGGGATCCTTATGTAGGTGAACATGGTGCACAGGAAAAGGGTCGTTTTGAGCCCTTTTGGCAGAATTTTAGTGCATTGATGAGAAAAGTAGAGGGACCCCTGTTGCTCTTCTATTCACACATCATCAGCTTCAGAACCCCAGCAAACCAAAGCCTGTGTCCATTTCACAGAAAGTCTCGCACAGTTCCTTTACACCACGTGCGTGCCCAGTGAGCAGGATTTCAACTAGGCAAACCCAGTCTGCCCTCTCATTTGGAGCAAGAAGTGGTCTGAAAACAGTGCAGGGCAGTTTTGTCCAGGCATTTATGCATCTCAGTGCCAGGTAGATGCGAACATTACAGGACCAACAGGTTTGTAAGCCAGCAGCATGGTAACAGAGCAACAGGCTCATGCCACTGAGACAGCAGGGTTTGCAACAGAGAAAGTTTCATGATTACAGGGTGCCAACCAAGGAGATGGGAGGAGACGCTCAAATTCTTCTCCCTGAGGGGTTCTGGGGTTTTTGTTTTTTTGTTTTTTGAGATTGTGTTTCACTCTTGTTGCCCAGGCTGGAGTGCAGTGGCGCAATCTCCGCTCACTGCAACCTCTGCCTCCCGGGTTCAAGCAATTCTTCTGCCTCAGCCTCCCGAGTAGCTGGGATTACAGGTATGCACCACCACACCCGGCTAATTGTTGTATTTTTAGTAGAGACGGGGTTTCACCGTGTTGGCCAGGCTGGTCTCGAACTCCTGACCTCAAGTGCTCCACCCACCTTGGCCTCCCAAAGTGTTGGCATTACAGGCATGAGCCACTGCTCTCATTTTTAAGGGGATCATGGAGGGCAAGGGACTGGAGAATTGGAGATGTTGATTGGTCAGAGGAAGGGGGATGAAATCGGGATGAGGAAAGTACATTCTTTGGTGCGTCAGTTTCTCACGGCATTCCTCAGATCAGTGAGCGTAGTCATTTCATCAGAATGCAGGACCTGAAGGAATATCTCAAAGGGAAAACTTAATGTTTTATAATTTTCAAGTGGTTATCTACAGAGCAGCTAAGGAGACCTATAGGCCCGGCACAGTGGCTCACACCTGTAATCCTAGCACTTTGCAAGGCTGAGGCAGGAGGAGGATTACTTGAGGCCAGGAGGTCGAGACCAGCCCAGCCAACATGGCAAAACACTGTTCTTTTTTGTCTTTAAAAGCAATTTTTTTAATTAAAAGAAAAAAAAGAAAAAAAAAACAGGCACTCTGTTGCCCAGGCTGGAGTGCAGTGGCTCAGTCTCAGCTCACTGCAATCTCTGCCTCCTGGATTCAAGTGATTCTCCTGCCTCACCCTCCTGAGTAGCTGGGACTACAGGCATACGCCACCATGCCCGGCTAATTTTTGTATTTTTAGTAGAGATGGAGCTTCACCATGTTGGCCAGGCTGGTCTCAAACTCCTGACGTCCGGTGATCCACCCACTTCAGCCTCTCAAAGTGCTGGGATTACAGGCATGAGCCACTGTGCCTGGCTGAGCTTATGTTTTTTGACTTTTATCCATCCTCTCGTATATTCATTTTTCCCAGAGAAAGGCCTGTTCCTTTTCTCCTTAAAATTGCACATGGAGCCAGCTACTCGGGAGACTGAGGCAAGAGGATCACTTGATCCCAAGAGCTCAAGGCTGCAGTGTGCTATGATCACACCTATGAATAGCCACTGCACTCCAGCACTTGGGCAACCTAGTGTGAAACCCTCATCTCAAAAAAATAAAAATTTCACATAGACTGTCTGTCCAATTCTCTTCCACTTAGAATTCCTGATCATTTCCTTGATCTCTGCAGAACCGTTCCTCAGTAACATGACACTCTCCATGTTGAACCCCTGACCTTACCGTCATCACATTCCTGACACTGTGGAATCTCTGATGTCTTTCTCTGCTTCCTTCCTCTTGTTTTCTTCCCCTTCACATTTTTATCATACATGTTGAGTGAACATTTAGAAAGAAATCCACACAGAGGCCTGGCGTGTTGGCTCATGCCTGTAATCCCAGCACTTTGGGAGGCTGAGGCAGGTGGATCACATGAGGCCAGGAATTCAAGACCAGCCTGGCCAACATGGTGAAACCCCATCTCAACTGAAAATACAAAAATTAGCCAGGCATGGTGGCACACACCTGTAATCTCAGCTACTCAGGAAGCTGAAGCTGGAGAATTGCTTGAACCTGGGAGGCAGAGGTTGTAATGAGCCAAGATCATGCCACTGCACTCCAGCCTGGGCCACAGAGCAAGACTGTCAAAAGAAAAGAGAGAAAGAAGGAGAGAACGAGAGAGAGAGAGGAAGGAAGGAAGGAGAAGGAAGAGGAAGGAAGGAAGGGAAGAAGGAAGAAAGAAGGAAGGAAGGGAAAGAAAGAGAAAGAAAGGAAAGAAAGAAAGAGAAAGAAAAGAAAGAAAGGAAGGAAGCAAAGAAAGGAAGGAAGGAAGGACAGAAGGAGGGAGGGAGGGAAATAAAGAAAGAAAGAAAGAGAGAAATCTACACGGACATTGCCTATGTCATCATCTCTAACCCACCTTTACTTTCAGCAAAGAATTTAACTTTTGTGCCACTGTATTTCAGATTGGGCGACTCCATGTAAAACCAAAGACGCAACCCCTCAGCTGGATATTCTTCCTAAAAGAACATTTCCTGAAGCCAACAGAGTGTGCCTCAAGAGCATCAGTTCCCAGCTCTCCACATTAAGAGAAGACTGGAGATGCCCCAAAACAGAGGAACCACACAGGCAGGGGGTGAATAATGTGAAGCCACCTGCAGTTGCCCCTGAGAAAGATGAATCTCCTGTTAGCATCTGTGAAGATCGTGAAGTGAGGAACCACTCTAAACCTACCTGCAAGCTTGTGCCTTCAAAGGGAGATTCCATAAGACAATGTATCCTAACATATGACTCAAGTATTTTCAAGTATAATCCTGTCTTAAACGATAGTCAAAAAACACATGAAAACAAACACAATGGAGTCTTGGGGCAGAACATTCAGTGGGTTCCGTGTGGGAGAAAAACAGAGCTGAAATCAAGCACATGGACTGGCAGTCAGAACACTGTGCATCATATACGTGATGAAATTGATATGGGAGCCAACAGGCACCAACGGAATCCATTTGGAAAAGCTTTTTGTGAAGACGGATCCCTTAGGGCACACAACACTCATGTTCGAGATAAAATGTGTGATTTTACTCAGTGTGAGAACACCTCCAGAAATAACTCAATTCATGCCGTGCAGATGCAGTCGTATACCGCAGAGACAAATAAGGATTGTCAAACTGGGGCAACCTCTGCCGACGCTCCAAATTCCGGTTCACACAAGAGTCATTGCACTGGAGAGAAAACCCATAAATGTCCCGAATGTGGGAGAGCCTTTTTTTATCAGTCATTCCTTATGAGACATATGAAAATTCACACTGGAGAGAAACCGTATGAATGTGGGAAATGTGGGAAAGCCTTTAGATATTCCTTACACCTTAATAAACATTTAAGAAAGCATGTCGTGCAGAAGAAGCCCTACGAATGTGAAGAATGTGGGAAAGTCATCAGGGAGTCCTCAAAATATACACATCTGAGGAGCCACACTGGAGAGAAACCCTATAAATGTAAGACATGTGGAAAAGACTTTGCAAAGTCGTCAGGACTTAAAAAACATCTTAAGACTCACAAAGATGAGAAGCCCTGTGAATGAAAGGAAGGTGGGAAAATTTTTATTAATTTTCTAACTGTACTGAACATGTGAGGAGGACATATTGGAAGGGAGCTCAAGGGGTTAGCATGCATGAGAACGTCTTCTCTGAACTCTCCTATCTTACAGAAATGTGAAAAAAAAACCCTGTGAAGGTAAAGTCTACAGAAAGCCTTTCATCTTCATTCATCTTGAGTAGACATTTGTTCTCACCCTGGAGAGAAACTGCCAATCTAAAAGGAATAAGACAAAGCCTTCAGTGTGGTCTCAAATTCATGGTTCATACAAGAACTCACACTGCAGAGACTCCTTACAGAAATAAAAAATGTAGGAAAGACCTGTCGGCCGCGGTGGCTCACGCCTGTAATCCCAGCACTCTGGGAGGCCGAGTCGGGCAGATCACGAGGTCAGGAGATCGAGACCATCCTGGTTAACACGGTGAAACCCCGTCTCTACTAAAAATACAAAAAAAAAATTAGCTGGGCGTGGTGGCGGGCGCCTGTAGTCCCAGCTACTCGGGAGGCTGAGGCAGGAGAATGGCGTGAACCCAGGAGGCGGAGCTTGCAGTGAGCCCAGATCATGCCACTGCACTCCAGCCTGGGGGAAAGAGCGAGACTCCGTCTCAAAAAAAAAAATGTAGGAAAGACCTCTTTAAACACTTACCACTCATGTTACATGTGAATCCACATCTTGGAGGGAGGCTACAATTGGAATAAATTAAGAAAGCTTTCAAGGCCTGGTGCAGTGACTCACACCTGTAATCCCAGCACTTTGGGAGGCCGAGGTGGGAGGATTGCTTGAGTCCAGGAGTTTGAGACCAGCCTGGGCAACATGGAGAAACCCCATCTCTACAAAAAAAAAAAAATGCAAAAATTAACCAGGCGTGGTAGCACATGCCTGTAGTCCCAGCTACCTGGGGAGCTGAGGCAGGAGGATTGCTTGAGCCCGGGAGCTTGAGGCAGCAGTGAGCTGTGTTTGCACCACTACACTCCACCCTGGGTGACAAAGTGACACTCTGTCTCAAAAAAAAAAAAAAAAGCTTTCAGGTCCAGCCCTTCACTTAGGCACAATGAGCACACAGTAGGACTGAAACACTGTAAATATTCATGATTTTTCAGTTTTTCCTTTTTAAAAAAAAATGCTACAAGATGAAGGCTATCCCTCTTTGCACCCTCCCAGCTGTGCCACATAAATGTTGACATATAGCAGGTTCATTACAACTCACATACACATGATCTCATTTTCCATGTGAAGCCTTCTTTGAGCCTCATTCAATTTAGACTTGGGATTCATATACTCCATGATACCATTTTTGTCTTATTGGTCACTGTTCAACTGCATTATGGTCAGAGTATGTGGTCTTTCTGGTAACAACTTGGGGTACTTGTTATGACTTTGTCAGTCTAATGTACCCTATTCTGTCAATTTTCCTGCCATCTCCATTCTTCTCATCTTCTTTACTAAGGGCACATAGATTCACCTTCCACAATGAGCACTATTTAATGTCTTATTTTTATTTTATGTATGTATGTATTTATTTGAGACAGAGTCTTGCTCTGTCACCCAGGCTGGAGAGCAGTGGGGCAATCTCGACTTACTGCAACCTCTGCCTCCCGGGCTCAAGTGATTCTCCTGCCTCACCCTCCTGAGTAGCTGGGATTACAGACACCCACCACCACACCCAGCTAATTTTTCTATTTTTAGTAGAGACGAGATTTTACCATGCTGGCCAGGCTGGTCTCAAACTCCTGACCTCAAGTGACCTGCCTGCCTTGGCCTCCCAAAGTGCTGGGATTACAGGCGTGAGCCACTGTGCCCGGCCTCTTTTCAATCTTTTAAAAGTTGGGAAACGGCCGGGCATGTTGGCTCATGCCTGTAACCCTAGCACTTTGGGAGGCCAAGGTGGGCAGATTGCCTGAGGTGAGGCGTTTGAGACCAGCCTGACCAACATGGAGAAACGCCATCTCTACTAAAAATATAAAATTAACCAGGTGTGGTGGTTAATCCCACCTGTAATCCCAACTACTCAGGAGGCTGAGGCAGAAGAATTGCTTGCATCTGGGAGGCGGAGGTTGCGGTGAGCCGAGATTGTGCCGTTGCACTCCAGCCTGGGCAACAAGAGTGAAACTTACCTCAAAAAAAGTAAAAATAAAAATAATAAAAAATAAAAGTTGGGAACTATGACTACCTGAAAATGTATGAAAATGTACATATACTTTTTTTTTTTCGAGATGGAGTTTTGCTCTTGTTGCCCAGGCTGGAGTGCAGTGGCGCGATCTCGGCTCACTGCAACCTCTGCCTCCCAGGTTCAAGTGATTCTCCTGCCTCAGCCTCCTGAGTAGCTGAGATTACAGGCATCTGCCACCACGACATTTCTAAGTTAATAAAGTGATCACCCTTATACTCACCATCCAAGCCCATAAACAGCTCATCAATAAACACTAGGCAATTCACGTCTGTGCCTCACAGATGACATCTGCAGCCCCAAGAGGAAACTGCCATAGTTCATTTTGTATCATTCGCCCCCCTCGCTCATCTTTATGTTTGCACCTATGCAGAAATCCCCAAATACCCTGTTTTCTAGTTTTGATGATGTTTATACTACATATGATGGCATGGCATAGAATATTTCTTTGTGCCTTGCTTCTTTCAGGAAAACAAAGGCTAAGCAGGTAGGGTGCAGGTGGCATTCATTCTTTCTTAGTTATATTCATTCCAGAGACCCTGGGTCTATATCTCACTTTAGAGATTATAAACATGACTGCTAACACCAATTTTGCAAAGCCCTCCCAATGAGCATTTTATAAAAGTCATTCTTGGCTGGGCGTGGTGGCTCACGCCTGTAATCCCAGCACCTTGGGAGGCCGAGGCGGATGGATCACTTGAGGTCAGGAGTTCAAGACCAGCCTGGCCAATGTGGTGAAACCCCGTCTCTACTAAAAATGCAAAAATTAGTCAGGCATGGTGGCATGCACCTGTAGTCCCAGCTACTCAGGAGGCTGAGGCAGGAGAATTACTTGAGCCCAGGAGGCGAAGGTTGCAGTGAGCCAAGATCGTGCCACTGCACTCCAGCCTGGGCAACAGACAGAGTGAGACTCTGTCTCAAAAAAAAAAAAAAAAAAAAAAAAAATTGGCTGGGCACGGTGGCTCATGCCTACAATCCCAGCACTTTGGGAGGCCGGGGTGGGTGGAACACTTGAGGTCAGGAGTTTGAGACCAGCCTGGCCAACATGGCGAAATCTCATCTCTACTAAAAATACAAAACTTAGCCAGGCATGGTGCAGACATCTGTAATCCCAGCTACTCGGGAGGCTGAGGCAGGAGAATCACTTGAACATGGGAGGCAGCGGTTGCAGTGAGCTAAGACTGCACCACTGCACTCCAGTCTGTGCGACAGAGCGAGACTTCGTCTCAAAAAAAAAAAGAGAAACGCCACTGGTAAGAGCAGAGGTCCTCCTAGGCGCGCATTCTGCATGGCCCCAGCACTGCTAAGTTCAGCTTTCAGGGTTTGGGGAAGACCTGCAGGTCAGGAACCCCCACTGTGGCTGAGGGGGTTCAAGCTTGGCCCTTTCTCCCGGAACCCTGCTGCCTGCGTTTCCCAGGAATCTGCTGCTTTATCCCAGAATCTGGGTGACTCGTGGCCCTCCCCATCCTGGAAGGAATGAAGAGGAGGAGGGGAGGCTGCTACTCCAGGACAGTCCCAGACCTTGCCAAGGGGCCTGGGTCCATTCCCACCCCCAGGGAGCGCTGTGCGGAGGAAAAGGACCATGGCTGAAATCAGAATTCCTGGATTCAACCGGGGGTGGAGGGGGCCGGGGCGGGAGGGAGGAAATATCTGTAGGTGAGGGGACACCCCTCCCGCCTCCAGTCGCTGAGGCTGAACTTAGCCGACTTTGGGGATTCCCCATCCCTACCCCCAGCTGGTCCTCAGTTCTCACAGATGTAAACAGAATTTTCAACAATCGGTTTGGCAAACATACGCCAGGCCCCCTTCTGAGCGCTTTGCACCTATTGACTCATGCAACGCCTGCAACCCTATGAAGTGGCTGCTGTTATCACTACCATTTTACAGAGGGGGGAACCGAGGCACAGCGAGGCCAAGCACGATGCCCAAGATCACACAGCCAGCAGGTGGCCGGGAGGGGCTCGACGCCGTGCTGTCAGGCACCAGAGACTCGGCTCTTCAGCCCCAGGCAGGAGCCTCCCTGCACTGACGGGGTCGCGAATGAGGGGCAGGAGAGTTCGTGTGTGTCCTCACCCCTCGGACGCGAGCTCGGGGGACGGGGGACCTCGTCTGGCGTGGGAGGCAGTCAATGTGCGCCATGAACTGAAGCCAGGACGGTCTTAGGAGGGCCACTTCCCTTCTTGGCCTCCTGAAACCCTCTACAGGGTTCTGCTTCTGGAACTGCATTCGAGGTCAGAGCTTCTAGTACGAGTAAAGCGGATCCTCGGGAAGAGACCCGACCAGAAGGAAATCGCTGTCTTGGAAGATCTAAGTACAGGATGGGACAAAACCCACTCCGGGCGTGGGGCGCGCGCCACCTGGCGGCGGATCCTGCTAAGGCAGCGCCGCCCGGAGACCAGAAACGTTCGATTTGGGCAGTGGGGCGAGGTGGTTGGAATTGGCGAATGGGCAGTTGTCTGAAAATCACTGTGTGAAGCTAAGGACTGTCTACCAGTGGCTTCCAAAATTCTGACGCACAGTAAGAAATCATTTTGCGTCAGCATTTTTTTTTTTTTTTTTGAGACAAGGTCTTGCTCTGTTGCCCAGGTTGGAATGCAGTGGCACGATCGCGGCTCACTGCAAACTCCACTTCCAGGGTTCAAGCGATTCTCCTGCCTCAGCCTCCTGAGTAGCTGAGATTACAGGCGCCCGCCACCGCGCCTGGCTAATTTTTTATTTTTAGTAGAGGTGAGGTTTTACCATGTTAGCCAGGCTGGTCTCGAACTCCTGGCCTCAAGTGATCTGCCCGCCTCGGCCTTCCAAAGTGCTGGGATTGCAGGCATGAGCCACCGCGCCCGGCCGAATCAGCATACTTTTACAAAAGAATACTATCCTGCCGGGCGCGGTGGCTCACGCCTGTAATCCCAGCACTTTGGGAGGCCGAGGCAGGCGGATCACGAGGTCAGGAGATTGACACCACAATGAAACCCCGTCTCTACTAAAAATACAAAAAAAAAAAAAAATTAGCTGGGCGCGGTGGTGGGCGCCTGTAGTCCCAGCTACTCGGGAGGCTGAGGCAGAAGAATGGCGTGAACCCAGGAGGCGGAGCTTGCAGTGAGCCGAGATTGCGCCACTGCACTCCAGCCTGGGTGACAGAGCGAGACTCCGTCTCAGGAAAAAAAAAAAAAAGAATACCACCCTCTATAGTCAACAATAATGGATTGTATACTTCAAAATAGCTAGAACATTTTGCATGTTTCACCACAAACAAATGGCAAGTGTCTGGGATGATGGATTTGCTAATAACCTTGATTTGATCACTGCACAATTTATATATGTATCGAAACATCACACTGCATCCCATAAATATGTACAATTAAAAACAAAATTTAGGCCAGCTGCGGTGGCTCACCCCTGTAATCCCAGCACTTTGGGAGGCTGAGGCGGGTGGATCATGAGGTCAGGAGTCCCAGACCAGCCTGGCCAAGATGGTGAAACCCCATCTCTACTTAAAAAAAAAAAAAAAAAAAATTAGCCGGGTGTGGTGGTGGGCACCTGTAATCCCAGCTACTAGGGAGGCTGAGGCAGAGAATTGCTTTAACCCAGGAGGCAGAGGTTACAGTGAGCCGAGATCGTGCCACTGCACTCCAGCCTGGGTGACAGGGCGAGACTCCGTCTCAAAAAAAAAATTTAGTTTTAAAAATACCACCCTGTATTACACGGCCCTATATTACACGATGCTTTATATTCCACTCTATTCCTTTTTTTTTTTTTTTTTGAGACAGAGTGTCACTCTGTCACCCAGGCATGATCTCAGCTCGCTGCAACCTCTGTCCCCCAGGTTCAAGCAATCCTCCTTCCTCAGCCTCCCTCAGCCTCCCGAGTAGTTGGGATTACAGGCTCCCGCCATCATGCCCAGCTAATTTTTGTATTTTTAGTAAAGACAGGGTTTCACCATGTTGGCCAGGCTGGTCTCGAACTTCTGACCTCAGGTGATCCGCCTGCCTCGGCCCCCAAGGTGCTGTGATTACAGGCATGAGCCACGCACCCAGCCTATTCCTATTTTTAAATGCTGGTCAGATCGCCTTAAAATGGTTTCCTGACTCTCTAAGAGTCTGGGATAGGGTTTTCCACTGTTCTAGATTATCCCCATGTTTTTCCACTTGACAGAGATTCTGATGAAGAACGGGTTCACACCCACACTGCCTCCCAGTGAGCCTTCCCCACCACACAAAGCTGCCTCCAGGATTCGCTGCCAGCTCTGATTTCAGGATGAGTAACAGCTCAGAGTGCTGAAGACACTGGCCCAAGACCACACAGCCTGGATGTGACAGTGCCTGTTTCTGCCTCACTCCTGGAGGAGGAGAGCGACTAAATACCCCTAATTTCACTGCTATTGAGTACAATTTAATTCACCCTTTCTCCACTTTGGCTGATAAGATTGAGCTGCACTCGCCTGCTGTTCTCTTAGACTGTACCATGTCAATTAAAGGCATTTCAGAGGCCAAACTTTAAAATGTCCTTTTCACTTTGGGAGGCCAAGGCAGAAGGATCACTTGAGGCCAGGAGTTCGAGACCAGCCTGGCCAACATGGTGAAACCTCCATCTCTACGAAAAATACAAAAATTAGCCGGGCGTGGTGGCGCACACCTGTAGTCCCAGCTGCTCAGGGGGCTGAGGCATGAGAATCACTTGAACCCGGGAGGTGGAGGCTGGAGTGAGCCGAGATTGCACCACTGCACTCCAGCCTGGGCAACAGAGCAAAACCCTGTCTCAAAAAAATAAAAAATCAAAAATCTAGGTTGAATTCTCAGGTGTCTCTCTTTAGAGACACCTGGCCTTCGATGTATTCTGAGCTGGGTGCTGCAGGGTTGACCATCTAAAAGTGGCGAGCCCAGCCGCGGTCCAGGGGAAGGTAGAGGAAGTGAACCTGCTTGGTGTAGGACTAGGACCCTTGAGGTGACAGAGCTGTGGTTAGCCTGAGTCCATCGCACTGTGGTGGTCTATGAGGCCGCTTTGCAGGGGGAGCAAATCAGAAGCCTCGGTCTGCTGTGCTTACTCTGCTGTCTTTGGAAGGAAAGAGGAGGAAATGGCTCCTAAATGGTAGATAGGGCTGGTGGTCACAACTCAGCTCCACACCAAGATGAGACTTCCTGGGCCCCCAGGGAGGAAGAATAGCAGCTCCACTGCCAGGAGCCACGCCTCAGAGGAGCTGCCTTTCCACCTCCCTCCTGAAATGCCATTTTCAAATTTCTCCTTTACTCTTCCATCCCCAGAACTTAGTGCAATATATGGCACATAGTACATGCTCAATAAACATTTATCAAATTAATGAGAAAAGATATGTGGATATCCCCCTCCTGTGCAGCTGTAAGGGGAGAAATAGAGTTCTTTTTTTTTTAACTTTCCTACACCAGTTTTATTTAAAACACAAAAATAAGTATTTCTCTTTCTGTAAGGAAAAATGGCTCAAATATTGCTGAACACAGGCCAGACTCATTGGTTCACGCCTGTATTCCCAGCACTTTGGGAGGTCAAGGTGGGAGCATCACTTGAGGTCAGGGGTTCGAGACCAGCCTGGCCAACACGGTGAAACCCCATCTCAAGTACAAAAAAAAAAAAAAAAAAAAAAAAAAGCCAGGCATGGTGGCAGGTGCCTGTAATCCCAGCTACTTGGGAGGCTGAGGCAGGAGAACTGCTTGAACCCAGGAGGCGGAGGTTGCCGTGAGCCAAGATTGCGCCACTGCACTCCAGCCTGGGCGACAGAGCGAGACTCTGTCTCAAAAATAAATAAATAGAAAACACTACACTCCTTTCCATCTTTATCGCTGTCCTACTAATAGTTACATGTATTTCTGAGCATTTACTATATGCCAGGTACTGTTCTGAGGGTTTCTGTGTATCAGCTCATTTTATTCTCACACAAAGAAGTGTGTACTATTATCAAGCCATTTCATTTATTCTTTATTTATTTATTTATTGATTTATTGAGATAGAGCTTCACTCTTGTCTCCCAGGCTGGAGTGCAGTGTCGCGGTCTCAGCTCCCTGCAACCTCCGCCTCCCGGGTTCAAGAGATTCTCCTGCCTCAGCCTCTGGAATAGGTGAGATTATAGGCACGCGCCACCACGCCTGGCTAATTTTTGTGTTTTTAGTAGAGACAGGGTTTCACCATGTTGGCCAGGCTGGTCTCGAACTCCTGACCTCGGGTGATCCGCCCACCTTGGCCTCCCAAAGTGCTGGGATTACAGGCGGGAGCCACCACGCCCAGCTACTGTTCTAAGGCTTTGTGTATAAATTCATCTTATTCTCACACAAAAAAGGATGTACTATGATCAAGCCATTTTAAGGGGAGGCTCAGGGTGCTACATTCCTGGATTAGGAAGGCAGATGATAGATTATCTGTTTGGATTTGAACTTTTTTTTTTTTTTTTTTGAGACAGTCTCACTCTATTACCCAGGCTGGAGTACAGTACTGTGATCTCAGCTCACTGCAACCTCCGCTTCCCAGATTCAAGCAATTCTTGTGCCTCAGCCTCCCGAGTAGTTGGGAAGACAGGTGCACATCACCATGCTCTGCTAATTTTTGTATTTTTAGTCGAGACAGGGTTTCGCATGTTCACCAGGCTGGTCTTGAACTCCTGGGGTCAAGTGATCCACCCACCTCGGCCTCCCAAAGTGTTGGGATTACAGGCGTGAGCCACCATGCCCAGCCTGAATTTTTAAAAGTTTTTATATAACTTTGATACCAATGGATTAAATTTTGACAGGGCATTTGGCATGACTCAACTACAGGAAAGAGTTATGGTGTTCTAAGCCCTCTCACTCCTGCACCCACCCCCACTGCAGGAAAGGGCCAAGGTCAGCTTTTTCTCTGTGACCCTGTGGCTGGAGTTAGGGCTGTCCATAAATAATCCTTCCTTTCTCTCCTTCCAGGCACATGAAAAGATTGCGCTTCCCGGCGACCCTTTGAAGTTCAGCGTGACCTGCTACCCGCTCTGGCTGAGTGTGAGCTAAGAGGACAGGTGTCATATCGGTTCCAAGACTCGCGAGTCACTGCCTGCTGTGCCATCCTCTCTTCTTCCTGTGCCAAAGGACTGGCAGCATTCCCGATGATGGCTGTGCCATGGGCCCGGGGTACACGAGTGATATGGAGCGGAGCACTCGGCTGGCCCACAAAGGAGAGAAACCTCTGCTGCCTGAAGACCAGAGAGAATCTGCAGCTGTGACTGCAGCACAGCCCAGCCTGCGCTGACCAACACAGCTCCAAGAGAGCCTGACACGTGGAGGTCTCAAATGGATGAATAGGCTGGGTGCGGTGGCTCACGCCTGTAATCCCAGCATTTTGGGAGGCTGAGGTGGGCAGATCACCTGAGGTCAGGAGTTCCAGACCAGCCTGGCCAACACGGTGAAACCCTATCTCTACTAAAAATACAAAAATTAGCCGGGCGTGGTGGTGGGCACCTGTAATCCCAGCTACTCGGGAGGCTGAGGCAGGAGAATCACTTGAACCCAGGAGGTGGAGGTTGCAGTGAGCCGAGATCGTGACACTGTACTCCAGCCTGGGCAACAAGGAGGAAACTTCATCTCAACAAATAAATAAATAAATAAATAAGAATGCTGAATGAGTGAGTGAGTGAATGAATGAATGAATGAATGGCAGGGAATCGGGACAGGGTCACAGATTACCCCCAGGCCGGAGGTAGAGGAAGCAGCCATGCCTGAAGCTGGCTCTCCACACATACACTTTATTTCCACAGTCCCATTTTCCCATGCTGAACCTGGCGTCTTCGCCCTGACTTTTCCCACGCCTGTCAGCACTGGAGGGCTCTTGGGGAGTGAGGAGCTACAGAGACAGGGACACAGGATGCATGGAAAGCCTGGGAGAGGGAGACGAGGAGAGTGAGCCAGAAACAGGAGGTGGGGGATCCACAGGGGGCCAGGGCTCAGCAGACAGGCAAGGGGCAGATATGGAGACAAGACGGACAGACACTGACTAGGAAGCCCAAAGAACAGGAGATCAGGAGGCAGAGGGAAAAGCAGGGTCAGGAGCAGAGAGAAAGGAACCGGGAGACATAGGTGAGGCGGTGATGAAGGGCAGATGAAAACAGTTGAAGGGGCAAAAAGACAGAGGCCTGCGACTGGGAGAAAAAGACAGAGACCCACAAGGCAAACAGGGAAGTGGAGACACAAAAAAAGACCCCACAGAGAGCCAGGGCAGGGTGGGGGCTGCGTGCCCCTCGTGTTAGCCCCGGGAGTCTTTGCTGGTGGAGGAGCCCGGGCCAGTGCTGGAGGCAGGGCCGGTGCTGGAGACGTGGTCTCTGCTGGACCCGAGGCCTCCGCTCGAATCGGACGCTGTGCCTCCGCTCTCCACACCACCCTCTGTGTTTTCTCCGTCCCTGCTGGACCCCACGTATCCAGTGGAGCCCAGGTAGCTGCTGGACCCCACGTATCCAGTGGAGCCCAGGTAGCTGCTGGCGCTGACAGGTCTGAAGGTCACGTGGCCCCCACTCGAGGCACTGGTGGAGCCGAAGGTCACGTGGCCAGTGTTGGGGTCACCCTGCGTGACGTGGCTGGGCAAATGCCCGGTGCTGGAGCTGAGGAGGCCAAAAGTGACGCGGCCAAGAGAACCACGGTCTCTGCTAGTCTTGTGGCTCAAGATGGACCCGGGGATGGCATGGGGGTGCCTGGTGGGCGCCAGGACGGTACTGGAGCCGGCCCTTTGGGTGCTGGCCAGGTCCGCGCTCAGGGTGCCGTCCAGCTTCGCGGCGGCGTCCGCCAGGTCCTTCTGGCACTGCGCCTCCGCCTGCTCCTGGAGCTCCACCTGCAGGGAAGGTGAGCTGGGCCCCGACACGCACTGAGGCCTGGCCCCACCCCCGCAGGCCCCACTCTCACCAGCTTCTCCACTTGGCTCAGCAGCTCCTCCCTGCTCATGGGGTAGTCATCGCTGGCCTCAAAACCCGGGGGGTCTTCTCTGGGGAGGGGAAGGAAAATTGGAAAAGACTAGACCTCAGCCCTCAAAAAGGCCAGCGGCCCTTCCTGCTAAACCCCAGAAGCCTCAGCCATTCTCCCACCAGCCCCGAGTGCTCTTCCCTTCTGGGGTACCCAGGGCCCCATCTTCCCACACAGGTGCCAAGTCCCTACTCCTTCTGGCTGCCTCGAAGCACATACTTCATATTCTAACCCCCCAGGGCCACATCCGCCAGCCAGTCCCCAAAAGCCCCCCAAAACCCTCTATCCTGTGTGTTCCCTCTGCCCCCATGGAAGCCCTGTCCCCTCTGCGTCCCTCCTGCCCTGCGCCTCACAGAGTGTCAGGGGGCTGAAGTGGGGCCATCTTCTTCGGAAGGTCCTCCAGGCTCTGGCCCAGCACTAGGAGGGCAGCGTCGGCCAGGGAGGTGAAGCTCTGGAGAGTGTGGGAGCCTGCGGTCAGCTGGGCCACCCCCGAGACCGGCCTCCCGCCCGGCTCCCTGCTGCCTCCCACCTGGGCATGTAGGAAGGCCTGCACTGTCAGGAGCTCCACCAGCCGCTTCTCAATGAGGCTCAGGAAGAGGCCCATGTCCCGGTCTCCCATGCTAGTCTTGACCCCAAGGAGGTCATCGATCATGCTGCTGTCGCAATGGGCCTTGGTGAAGAGGAGCTGGATATCTGCGTGATGGAGGGCCGGTTGTCAGGGATCTGGCACCGCCAGCTGGGTGCCAGCCCTCTCCCCACTCAGGTCCTCACTGCCCCATTCTACAGAGAGTGCGGTCAAGGCTCAGAGACAAAAAGGGAGTCACCCGAGCTCAGCCAGCCAGGCAGGGGGACGTCACTGCTGTGCATCCCTCTCTCCCTGACTTGTGCTTCAAAGTCAGCCTCAAGTGTCACTGCCTCCAGGAAGCCTTTCCAGTGACCCCAGCAGAGCCGGCCTCGTGAGTGTGAGATCCAGGCAGTGGTGAGGGGCCTACACTTGGCTTGACACGCTGCTGCTCTTCCTATCTTGAAAATCTCGGCAATTTTTTAACAAGGGGCCCCTCATTCTGCACTGGGCCCCACAAATTATGGTCTTGCACCGCAGACTGAGTTAGGGCCTCCTCTTGCCCCCAGTGCCTGGGCGTCCTCCGTCCTAGCCCCCGAGTGATGAGTGCCCAGTGCGCAGGTCAGTCCCCTCCAGGGCCTCTCCCCGCTGTGCCCACATCACCTGGCACAGGGCTTGGCTCAGCCATCACGACAGCAGGAAGGAGAACCTGCCCATACCTGAGCTCCTACGGTGTGCCCCAAGGAGGCTCTCCAGCTCGCTCCCCCCCCCACCACCTTCCTCTCCATCCGTCATCCCTTCTAATTCTCATGACAACCCTGCAAAGTAGGCACTGCCATCCCCGTTCCCAGAGCGGAAGGAGGAAGCCACACACCAAGGTTCACAATTGGTGGAGCTGAGATTCAAACCCAGGACAGGCTGGGTGCAGTGGCTCACGCCTGTAATCCCAGCACTTTGGAAAGCCAAGGCAGGCAGATCATTTGAGGTCAGGAGTTTTGAGATCAGCCTGGCTACCATGGTGAAACCCTGTCTCTAATAAAAACACAAAAAAACTAGCCGGGCATGGTAGTGCACGCCTGTAATCCCAGTTACTGGAGAGGCTGAGGCAGGAGAATTGCTTGAACCTGGGAGACGGACGTTGCAGTGAGCCAAGATCACACCACTGCTCTCCAGCCTGGCTGACAGAGTGAGATTCCATCTCAAAAAAACAAATAAAAGCTAACAATAAATGCTTAAAAAACAAAAGAAAAGAAACAGGACAGCCTGACTCCTGAGTGCTCTGCATGGCTACTTCCTGAAAAATAAGAAAGATGAGGCAGGGCGCAGTGGTTCACACCTGTAATCCCAGCACTTTGGGAAGCCAAAGACAGAGCGAGACTCTGTCTCAAATTTAAAAAAATAATAATAATAATAGAAAAAAAAGCATGCACAGGTGGATGCAACTGATACCCACAGAAAGGATTAAAAAAAAAAAAAAAAAAGAAACTCAGCCAGGAGTGGTGGCTCATGCCTGTAATCCCAGCACTTTGGGAGTCCAAGACAGGAGGATCACTTGAGTCCAGGAGCTCAAGACTAGCCTGGACAACATAGTAAGATCCTATCTCTAAAAAAAAAAAAAGGGCCAGGCACAGTGGCTCATGCATATGTAATCCCAGCACTTTGGGAGGCCAAGGCGGGTGGATCACCTGAGGTCAGGAGTTTGAGATCAGCCTGGCCAACATGGTGAAACCCCGTCTCTACTAAAAATACCAAAATTAGCTGGGCGTGGTGGTGGGCACCTGTAATCCCAGCAACTCAGGAGGCTGAGGCAGAACTGCTTGAACCTGGGTGGCAGAGGTTGCAGGGAGCCGAGATTATGCCACTGCACTCCAGCCTGGGCAAAAGAGCAAAATTCCTCTCAAAAAATAAATAAATGAAAAAAATCTAAAATTTTTTTTAAAAAGGAAACTCTAGACCCCCACCTCATACCACACATGCAAATCAATTTGTCATAAGTCACAGACTTCAATGTGGGAGCTCAAACAATGAAACTTCTAGGAGAAAACACAGTATAATGCCTTTGTAACCTCAGGACAGGCAAAAATTTCTTAGGCAGGCCACAAAGTCACTAACTACAAAAAGAAAATTTCATAAATTAGATCTCCTCAAAACTAAGAAACTTCAGTTCATCACCAAAAAAATGAAAAGGCAAGCTACAGTATAAGAGAAAATACTTACCAAAAGTCTAGTATCTAAAATATACAAAGAACTCCTGCAACTCAATTATAGCAAGACAAACCCAATTTTTAAAAAAACAAGCGCACAAGATTGAACAGGAACTTTACAAAAATATCTGAATGGCCAATACAATGCTCAATATTATTAGTCACCAGGGAAATGCCAATTAAATTAATAGAGAGAGTACGGCACACACGTTAGATGGCTAATATTAAAATGGCTGACGGCCAGGCACGGGGGCTCACGCCTGTAATCCCAGCACTTTGGGAGGCTGAGGTGGGCAGATCACGAGGTCAAGAGAGACCATCCTAGCCAACATGGTGAAACCCCGACTCTACTAAAAATACAAAAATTAGCTGGGCATGGTGGCGCACACCTGTAGTCCCAGCTACTCGAGAGGCTGAGGCAGGTGAGGAACCACCTCACCTGGTGACAGGTGACCTCCGCAACCCAGGAAGCGGAGGTTGCAGTGAGCCAAGATCACACCATTGCACTCCAGCCTGGTGACAGAGCAAGACTCCATCTCAAAAACAAAACAAGATAAAAAATGGCTGACACTAGGAAGTGGTGGAAAGGGTGTGGATCATCGGGGACTCCCATATGCTCACATAGGTGAGAGCATAAAATCTTGCGACCAGTTTGGAAAACTGGCATTTTCTAATAAATATCAACATATACCTACCCTAAGACCCATCAGTCCCACTGCTAGGCATTTATAGACAGACAGATGTACATGGGTGATCCATGGATGAATACTGGATAAATGGATGGATGGGTGGATGATGGATATGGGACAGTTGGAGGGACAGCATCTGTTTTTTAGTGTTTTGTGAAACAAGTGGAATAATGCATAAGTGCCTTGCACAGTGAATGACACCTAATAAATGTTGCTATTATATTTTATAATCATTTTCTTTACAAATAATAACATTTTTGGTAACTAAGACTAAGAAGAAATTTGGTAACTAAAACTAAGACTAGGAAGACAAAAGTCAAATGTCATTGCAGATAGATGGATGAACAGATGGATGTGGAGCTGTTGGAGGCAGATGGACGGATAGACAATGGATGGATTGATGGACGTGGGACAGATGGAGGGATAGACCCTGGATGGATGGATGGACATGGGACAGCTGGAGGGATAAACCCTGCATGGATGGATGGACATGGGACAGTTGAAGGAATAGATCCTGGATGGATGGATGGATGGATGGATGGATGGATGGATATACGGACAGATGGATATAGGACAGAGGGAGGGGTAGATCCTGGATGGACAGATATGGGACAGATGAAGGAATAGACCCTGGATAGATGGATATGGGACAGATGGAGGGATAGAACCTGGATAGAGAGATAGATATAGGACAGATGAAGGAACAGATCCTGGATGAATGGTGGACACATGACAGTTGGAGGAACAGACCCTGGATGGATGGATGGATGGATGAATGGATGGATGGATATAGGACAGTTGGAGGAATAGACCCTGGATGGATGGATAGATGGATGAATGGATGGATGGATATAGGACAGATGGAGGGGTAGATCCTGGATGGGTAGATAGATATAGAACAGATGAAGGAACAGACCCTGGATAGATAGATGGATATGGGACAGAATAGAGGGATAGACCCTGGTTGGAGAGATAGATATAGGACAGATGAAGGAATAGATCTTGGATGGATGATGGATATAGGACAGTTGAAGGGATAGACTCTGGGTGGATGGATGGATATAGGATAATTGGAGAGACAGACATTGGATGGATGGATGGATGGATGGATGGATGGATATGGGACAGTTGGAGGGATCAACCCTAGATGGATGGATGGATGGGTGTAGGACAGTTGGAGGGACAGAAGCTGGATGGATAGATGGACATGGGATAGTTGGAGGGATAGACCCTAGTTGGAAAGATGGACAGATATGGGGCAACTGATAAGCAAGTGAACCAGGTTGTCCATGCAATGCCTCCAAGCCCCGCGGGCTGACGGTGTCCTTCCAAGTGGAGAAGCCAGGCTTGGGAGGGGGCGCCCGTGGGTGCTCACCAGCCTTGAGCTTCTCCAGCTGTCCCCGCACATCCTGGAAGCGGGCCTCAAGGCGCTCAGCCTCCGAGTGCACCTTGTCCACGCGCTGCTGCAACGCCTTCTGCTGCTGCTCCTGCAGCAAATGCCTGTCATCCTTGCTGGCACGTGCGCTCACCAAAGCCTCCTGCATCTGTGGGGACAGGGCTGAATGCTGGGCCAGATGGCAGCCTCGGGAGCTGGGGGGTGTGGAGCTGGGAAGAGGCAGGAGGTGGGCTGAGGGAGGGGAGGGGGTGGGGAGGCTGGGAGCAGAGGAGGAGATGGAGAGGGCAGGCCTCACTCACCTCCTTGATCTCTTCCTGCACATGCTCCAGCTCCAAGTTCTGCTCATTGATGAAGTTGAACTCAGCAAAGTTGCGCTCCTCAACTGGGAGAGTTGGGCAAGGCGGGTCCCAGAGAGAGGGAGACAGAGACACAGAGACAGGGAGAACAGAGACAGAGAGAACAGAGACAGAGAGAACAGAGACAGGGAGAACAGAGACAGAGAGAACAGAGACAGAGAGAAAAGAGACAGGGAGAACAGAGACAGAGACACAGAGACAGAGAGAACAGAGACAGAGAGAACAGAGACAGAGAGGCACAGAGACAGAGAGGCACAGAGACAGGGAGAACAGAGACAGAGAGAACAGAGACAGAGAGAACAGAGACAGAGAAGCACAGAGACAGAGAGAACAGAGACAGAGAGAACAGAGACAGAGACACAGAGAGAGAGAACAGAGACAGAGAGAACAGAGACAGAGAGGCACAGAGACAGAGAGAACAGAGACAGAGAGAACAAAGACAGAAAGAACAGAGACAGGGAGAACAGAGACAGGGAGAACAGAGACAGAGAGAACAGAGACAGGGAGAACAGAGACCGAGAGGCACAGAGACAGAGAGGCACAGAGACAGAGAGGCACAGAAGGCCAGAGAGAACAGAGACAGAGAGAACAGAGACAGGGAGAACAGAGACAGAGAGAACAGAGACAGGGAGAACAGAGACAGAGAGAACAGAGACAGGGAGAACAGAGACAGAGACACAGAGACAGAGAGAACAGAGACAGAGACACAGAGACAGAGAGAACAGAGACAGGGAGAACAGAGACAGAGAGAACAGAGACAGGGAGAACAGAGACAGAGAGAACAGAGACAGAGACACAGAGACAGAGAGAACAGAGACAGGGAGAACAGAGACAGAGAGAACAGAGACAGGGAGAACAGAGACAGAGAGAACAGAGACAGGGAGAACAGAGACAGAGAGAACAGAGACAGGGAGGACAGAGAGAACACAGACAGGGAGAACAGAGACAGAGAGAACAGAGACAGAGAGAACAGAGACAGAGAGGCACAGAGACAGAGAGAACAGAGACCGAGAAGCACAGAGACCGAGAAGCACAGAGACAGAGAGAACAGAGACAGAGAGGCACAGAAGGCCAGACAAAGTGAAGATGAGGAAGGCCACACAGAAACCAAGGCAGAGAGTGAAGAGAGAGGAGTCGCAGAGACAAAGAGGCGTGGGAAGATACGGCAGGGGGGACACAGAAATACATAGCAAGGCAGAGAGGGAAAGCCAGAGACTCGGCAATAGCAAGGGAGATGGGAGATGCAGGCGGGGAGAACGGTAGATATGGGTAAGGAGAGAAACAGAGAGGGACAGGGTTGAGGGAAGGATATGGAGAGTGACCCCAGGCCCAGGAGTGAGGACGGGGTGGGGAGGGGCAGAGACAGGGCCACAGTAAGACACCAGTGGACGCAGGTGGTGGGTCCCAGGCATGACACCTTGTTCCTCCGGCGCAGGTGGAGGAGTCCCCAGGGCCAGAGCTGAGGCCAGCCTGCACTGGACTCAGGGGGTGCCGGGGCCCCTGGGCCTCCTCCCTCCACCCAGGGCCCCACTCACTCTCCAGATACTTCTGCACCAAGAGGTCAGGGTCGCTCTCCCCCATCAGCTGGGACAGTTTATTCAGGGCATCCTCGTAGCGAAGCACCAGCCTCTCCTGGGAGGTCTTCCAGACGCCCTTGGCCACCTCCCGGGCTAGGGGAGGAGATAACAGCAGGTCGGCCTCCTGGGTGGCCTCCAGCACAGAGACTTCCTGGGTGAGGGGGAGCGAAGCGTGGTCCCACCTGGGGCACCAAGGTACGCTGCAGGTGCCCCAGGGGCGGCCAGGCCCTCGAGATGCAAAGGCAGCAGCCCCAGCCTCACCCTGCTTTTCACGCTTCTCCAGGACATTGGGATCCGGCTGCCGGTCATTGTTCTTGAGCTTGAGGAAGCGGTGCAGCTGCTCCAGGTGCGAGATCTGCCGCTGCAGGACCTGCGCCTCCATCTCGCTCTGGGCCTCCTCCTTCTCCGCGCGCTCCCGCAGCAAGCCCATCTTGGCCTTCGCCTCCTCCCTGCGGGGGTCAGCTGGGGTCAGGATGACTGGAGGCTGGACTGGGGTCGGCCTGGGGTCCTGGGGATGGGCGGGGTCAGCCAGAGGTTGTGGGGGGTGGGGTGGAGTCAGCTGGTGTCCTAGATGGGCAGGGCCAGCCTGGGGTCACAGGAATGGGGCTGAATCAGGTTGCAGTTATCCTGTGGTCACAAAGAGCAGAGAACTGGCCGGGCGCGGTGGCTCAGTCTGTAATCCCAGCACTTTGGGAGGCAGGAGGATCACCTGCGGTCAGGAGTTTGAGACCAGCCTGGCCAATATGGTGAAACCCCATCTCTACTAAAAATACAAAAATTAGCCAGACCTGGTGGTGCATGCCTGTAATCCCAACTACTCGGGAGGCTGAGGCAAGAGAACCGCTTGAACCTGGGAGGTGAAGATTGCAGTGAGCCGAGATCGCACCACTGCACTCCAGCCTGGGTGGCAAGAGCGAAACTCTCAAACAAAAAAAAAAAGACGGAAGCAAGAACTTCAAAAGACTGCAACATCATATTAGAAACCCAACACAAAACTCTTGGCGTGCTGCTGGCTCACGTTCTTTCAGCAGCCTGCTCTCCTCATCCTTCAGAGTGTACTGTCGCTCTCTATGTAAACTCTCTGTTCTCTATTTGCCTTCAGTAAATTCTCTTTGTTGGCTAAATCAGTCTCTTGGCAGAATTCTTTCTCCCAAGTAAGACTAAAAAGCGAGGATTCCTGCACTTCCCGGTGGCAGGTACGGTTTCCTTTTAGAGTGATGGAAATATTTCAGATCTAGAAAGGAGAGGTGTGGTTGCGCAACCCTGTGAATGTACTAAATGCTGCTAAATTCTATGCTTTAAAATGGTGACTTTTGCCATGTTTATTTTAACAGAGAGAGAAAAAAAGAGAGAAATCACAGAGACCCTAAGGCCGACCCAGGCCACAGCTGATGTCGATCAGGGATCATGGGAAAACAAAAGCCAGAGAAGAACTCGGTAGAAGGTAAGAAAGTATTTGGAGCAAGAGAAGAAGAGGGCGAAGCTGAGAAAGAGATACGGATGGAGTGAGAGAGCGAGCATGGAGCTCATGAGAGCCCCAGAGAGGGAGAGAGAAGTCAACACCTAAAGCAGCTTCAGCTCCTCAACTCCTTACAGTGTGCCTCTATCTGAAGGTGGCCCGAAAGAATCTCTGTCCCTTGCAACCAATGCTGACGAATAACAAATTCGCCAGATGCTTCCAGGAACCCTGCTGCACTATATATGTGCTAGATGCACTTTTTTTTTTTTTTTTTCTGAGATGGAGCCTCACTCTGTTGCCCAGGCTGGAATGCAGTGGTGCAATCTCGGCTCACTGCAACCTCCGTCCCCAGGGCTCAAGCAATCATCCCACCTCAGCCTCCCAAGTAGCTGAGACCACAGACACCCGCCACCATGCCCAGCTAAGTTTTTATATTTTTGGTAGAGATGGGATTTCACCATGTTGGCCAGGCTGGTCTCAAACTCCTGAGCTCAAGCAATCTGCCTGCCTTGGCCTCCCAAAGTGCTGGGATTACAGGCGTGAGCCATCTCACCCAGCCACTAGATGCATTCTTATGTGCTAGATGGGGTCAGTAGAGGTTAATTTACATGCCCAAGAAAAAGAACAGGGCCCGTGGGGTGCAATGGCTCAGGCCTGTAATCCCAGCACTTTGGGAGGCAGAGGTGGGTAGATCATAAGGTCAGGAGTTCAAGACCAGCCTGGCCAAGATGGTGAAACCCCATCTCTACTAAAAATACAAAAATCAGCCAGCCACAGTGCCGAGCACCTATAATCCCAGCTACTCAGGAGGCTGAGGCAGGAGAATCGTTTGAACCTGGCAGGTGGAGGTTGCAGTGAGCCAAGATAGTGCCACTGCACTTTAGCCTGGGTGACAGAGCCAGACTCTGTCTCAAAAAAAAAAAAAAAAAAAGACAGAACAGGACCTTGCCAGTGGAAGTGGGGAACTGGTTGGGGGGAGAGAGAAAAGGGGGATATTATGGGGGAAAAAATAGGTTCTGACGTGTTTCATGAGTCCTGAACCTTCCCACCACTGCCTTATGGAAAGGTGCGTCCTGAGTCATCTGGGTCCCACCACCCCAGGATACCCGCAGTCTCTACCTGACGGCGTAGGCAGAGGTGGAGGAGAGGATAAGGGTGCTGACCAGGTACTGCAGGTGGTGGATCTCCTGTGGGGAGAGGAGAAAAAAATCAGTGCCACTTCTTATAACCTCATTGCTCAAAGTCTTTGCTTTCAGCCCGTGCTTCTCCAATAAGGAGTAAAGCTCTTGAGCCTTCCAAATGTGTACCCTCCTCATTAGCGACTGCCCATGAAAGGGATTTTAAAGAGGTGTGAAATCAAATTGATAAGCTGGATCAAAAGGCTCTTTCTGTAGATAAGCAGAAACTAAGAAAATATTTAGTAACCTATGGGGACTGGGTGGAAATGAGGAGGAGGAGATGGACAGGAAATGACGTTTCTCTAGGAGACCTTTTGGAATAGTTTGATTTGAGAACGTTGTTAATGTTTTACATATTCATAAAGGAAATTAAATCAATAAAGAGAGGAGAGAAAACTAAAACTGAATGCAAATGGAAGCAAGTGAACTTTATTTAAAAATAATAATAGGGCCAGGTGCGGTGGCTCAGGCCCATAATCCCAGAACTTTGGGAGGACAAGGAGGGCAGATCACCTGAGCTCAGGAGTTCGAGACCAGCCTGGCCAACATAGAGAAACTCCATCTCTATTAAAAATACAAAATTAGGGCCGGGCACGGTGGCTCACGCCTATAAACCCAGCACTTTGGGAGGCTGAGACGGGAGGATCACCTGAGGTCGGGAGTTTGAGACCAGCCTGACCAACATGGAGAAACCCCGTCTCTACTAAAAATACAAAAAATTAACTAGGCGTGGTGGTGCATGCCTGTAATCCCAGCTACTTGGGACGATGAGGCAGAAGAATCACTTGAACCCAGGAGGCGGAGGTTGCGGGGAGCCGAGATCATGCCATTGCACTCCAGCCTGGGCAACAAAAGCAAAACTCTATCTCAAAAATAATAATAATAATAATAATAATAAATAAATAAATAAAAATACAAAATTAGCTGGCGTGGTGGTACATGCCTGTAATCTCAACTACTTGAGAGGATGAGCCAGGAGAATCGCTTGAACTCGGGAGGCAGAGGTTGCAGTGAGCCGAGATCGTGCCATCGCACTCAGGCCTGGGCAACAAGAGCAAAACTCCATCTCAAAAAATTATTATTATTATTATTATAATATTAATAACCACGCAGAAGGCCAAAAAAAAAAAAAAACAGAACTAATCCAAATAACTTCTGAATAGAATAATTTGAAAAGATAGGCCAACACTCATGCCTGTAATCCCAGCACTTTGGGAGGCTGAGGCAGGCGGATCACCTGAGGTCAGGAGTTTAAGACCAGCCTGGGTAACATGGTGAAACTCTGTCTCTACAGAAAATACAAAAATTAGCTGGGCGTGGTTGTGCATGCCTGTAATCCCAGCTATTCGGGAGTCTCAAGCAGGAGAAGCACTTGAACCCAGGAGACAGAGGTTGCCAGTAAGCCAAGATCATGGCCACTGCCCTCCAGCCTGGAAGACAGAGAGAGACTCCAAAAAAAAAAAAAAGAAAAGATATATAAATACTCATATTCTCAGAGGACAAAACAAACTGCAAACAAATCCTGAACCCTATTTATCAGGTTTGGGGGTGGTGATATGGCTGTAGCAATTCTGTAGTTCTTGTGTATGTATCATATGACTGAGCAAAGGAGTAAGTATATTGATGTGGTTGGCAACTGGGGTTCCCACTGTGGGAGAAGAGAGCTAGAAAGATGAAATGAGGAGGCCGGGTGCAGTGGCTCACGTGTATAATCCCAGCACTTTGGGAGGCCAAGGCAGGTGGATCACCTGAGGTCGGGAGTTTGAGACCAGCCTCACTAACATGAAGAAACCCCATCTCTACTAAAAATACAAAAAAATCAGCCAGGAATGGTGGCACATGCCTGTAATCCCAGCTGCTCGGGAGGGTGAGGCAGGAGAATCGCTTGAACTCAGTAGGCAGAGGTTGCAGTGAGCCAAGATCATGCCATTGCACCCTAGCCTGGGCAACAAGAGCGAGACTCCATCTCAAAAGAAAAAAAAAAAGAAAGAAAGAAAGATGAAATGAGGAATGCTCAGGAAAAAGCTGGTGGTATTGGAATGGAATCAGAGGTATCAACGTGAACTCACTAGTGTAAAATATGTCAGCCAGGCGCAGTGGCTCATGCCTGTAATCCCAATACTTTGTGAGGCCAAGGCAGGAGAATCACCTGAGCCCAAGAGTTTGAGAGCAGCCTGGACAACATAGTAAGACCTCATCTCTACAAAACATAAATAGAATTTTAAAACATATAAAATATGTGTGCTTCCTAGCTCTCTCCAGAGGAAGGGCCTCAAAGCAATGACACCCAAGTAGCAACAAAGTCTCTTAGTGCCAGGCCGGCGGACCTTGCCTGTAATCCCAGCACTGTGGGAGCCCAAGGTGGGCGGATCACGAGGTCAGGAGATCGAGACCATCCTGGCTAACACGGTGAAACCCCGTCTCTACTAAAAATATAAAAAATTAGCCGGGCGTGGTGGCGGGCGCCTGTAGTCCCAGCTACTCGGGAGGCTGAGGCAGGAGAATGGCGTGAACCCGGGAGGCGGAGCTTGCAGTGAGCCGAGATCAAGCCACTGCACTCCAGCCTTGGCGACAGAGCAAGACTCCGTCTCAAAAAAAAAAAAAAAAAAAGTCTCTTAGTGCCTCAACACCTACTCTTCCCTAGAAAGAACCAGGACTCCTCAGAAAAATGGCCAACCCCAGGGATGGGGCAGAACAAGGTCCAGATTACCCAGACTATCTTCCTGTGCCAGAAAGTAAGGAAGTACTCCCAAAAAGTGATGGGGTATGTCCAAAGGCCACAGAAGCCAGCTTGAAGGGGCTCCCACTAACCACATTTGGGGCAATTTGAACATTAAAATGAATGGCAGTTATGGATCATCATCTGTAAAGTCAGAATACACTAATGCTCACTGACAACACTCAAATATACAGGGGGAGAAAGAGAAGTGTTTCCTTTTTTTTTTTTTTTTGAGACGGAGTTTCACTCTTGTTGCCCAGGCTGGAGAGCAATGGCACAATCTTGGCTCACTGCAACCTTCAGCTCCCTGGTTCAAGTGATTCTCCTGCCTCCGCCTCCCAAGTAGCTGGGATTACAGGCACGTGCCACCACACCTGGCTAATTTGTTGTATTTTTAGTAGAAACGGGGTTTCACCAGGTTAGCCAGTCTGGCCTCAAACTCCTGACCTCAGGTGATCCACCTGCCTCAGCCTCCCAAAGTGCTGGAATTACAGGCACGAGCCACCACACCTGGCCGAGAAGTGTTTCCTTAAGGAAAATTCCATCTGATAAATGTGGGAGAAATGACAGTTTTTTAAATCACCCTTTTGCAGCCATTACAGTAATAACCGTTCAGGGAAGAATCATTCATGGATGATAAAATTGATGGCAGTAGCTGTTGGCTGTGGCTGCACACTCCATGGAGCTGGTAGGAGCCCTGCCCCTTCTGAGTTGGGAGGGGAGCTCCCCGTGTGCAGCTGCAGCCACCCGAACCGCAGCTGCAGACCCAGGCCTTCTGCTCCACAGAGCAGGCAGGATCCCCGCCCTCCTGGGTGTGGCTACAGCTGCCCAAACTGCTGCTGTGGATCTGAGCCTCTCTGTGCTCTTCCAGGGAGCCAGGAGCAGGCAGGATCTGCCCTCCTGGGTGCAGCTGCAGCTTCCCAACCGGCAGCTACAGACCCGGGCCTCCCACCCCAGGGAGCAGGCAGCAGCCGGGGACAAGCGAGGGTCCTGCCCCTTCCGAGTGGGGTGGGAGCTCCCAGAGTGCAGCTGCGGCCACCCTCCCAACCACAGGACCTAGGCATCTCTGAAGTTCTCTGCAGCCTGCACCCTGAGGGGCCCAGGAAAGCACACCCCCTCGCCCATCCCTGCAGGCTTGGGCGTATCTGCTCCTGCTGCTTGGCCTCGCTCCTCTCTCGCACCCACTCTGATCTCAGAGAGGGGTTGGGGTCCAGCCCAGTGCCATGAATAGCAGGAGGCAGGCAGATTCCTGGGCAGAAGAGGGCAAGTAAAGGTAAGGTCCCTTAAGGCCAGGGAGGGCCTGAAGGCTGGGGGCCAGGTTGCCAGTACTGCAAAACGAGTGGGGACTTGCAGCGTCTCCTCCAGGCCTGCTCATGGCCGCCCATGGAGCTTCCCTCTCTGCTGAGAGCTTCAGAGGCCTGCAGAGACATCTGAACAACCTGCCTGCAGAGAGGAACCACCCTCTCCAGGGACTCCTCACTGCTGAGAGCTGAACACTGGACGAGACGACCTGCCTACAGAGGAGCTGCCCCCTGCAGGTCTCCTCTGAGCTGTCCTAACACTCGGTAAAGCTCCTCTTTATCTTGCTCACCCTCCACTTGTCTGCCTACCTCCTTCTTCCTGGACGCAGGACAAGAACTCGGGCAAAGGCACCACTGGCCAAGGAGATTTCCAGCCAGAAAAGTGACGCCCTAAAGATCCCGTAACAAAATGATTGAGTGAAGGTGTGTCAGGGGACAAGATATTTACACAGTCTCACAGAATCTCCCCACAGACCACATATTCACTACGAAAAGGAAAACTCTCCGTTGCAGAAACCTGGCTAGCCAAGTGATCAAAGACAACATCACTAGTCATGGGACAAGCTGACATCAGGTGCCTCCTGAGATCCTGCACAGGAAGGACACACTATCACTGCTGTGACATTCCCCCCAAAGTGCAGACGCCAAGTCTAATCATGAAGAAAGATCAGATAAACTGGCTGGGTGCAGTGGCTCATGCCTGTAATCCCAGAACTTTGGGAGGCTGAAGCGGATGGAGCACCTGAGGTCAGGGGTTTGAGATCAGCCTGACCAGCATGGAGAAACCCCATCTCTACTAAAAATACAAAATTAGCCGGGCATGGTGGTGCATGCCTGTAATCCCAGCTACTCAGGAGGCTGAGGCAGGAGAATCACTTGAATCCGGGAGGTGGAGGTTGCAGTGAGCCAAGATCACGCCATTACACTCCAGCCTGGGCAACAAGAGTGAAACTTAGTCTCAAAAAAGAAAAAAAAAGACCAGATAAACCCATGTCAGGGGACATCGCACAACACAAACAGCCTGGATGCTTCCAAAATGTCAACGTCATGGAGAAAAAAAAGCCCAAGGGACTGACGCAGATGAACAGAGCCAGAACAACCAAATGCAACGTGAGATTCTGGACCGGAGCCTAGAGTAGGAAAATCAAGTTCACTGTAAAGGACATCACTGGGACAAACAGTGACCTTGACATATGGACTGTTTAGAATTCTAACAATGTTAACGTCCCTGACTTGGATAACAGCACTGTGTAAGGAAATGGCATTGTTCTTAGGAAGTGCTCACTCAAGTACTTTGGAGCATAATGTCTACAACATACTGTCAAACAGTTCAGGAAACAGGATAATAAATTATTTTCAGCAAAACAATAATTACACACACAAATAGTAAGAGTGGGGGAGAAAGAGAAAATAAATGTGGCAAATTATCAAACTGGGTGAAAGATATATAGGAGTTCTTTGTATAATTATTGCACCTTTTCTGTAATTTGAAATTATTTCCAAATGAAAGTCAAGACCGGATGCAGTGGCTCACGCCTCTAATCCCAGCACTTTGGGAGGCCGAGGCAGGCGAATCATGAGGTCAGGAGATCGAGACCATCCTGGCTAACACGGTGAAACCCCATCTCTAGTAAAAATACAAAAAATTAGCTGGGCGTAGTGGCGGGCACCTGTAGTCCCAGCTACTCGGGAGGCTGAGGCAGGAGAATTGCTTGAATCTGGGAGGCACAGGCTGTAGTGAGCCAAGATCACTTCACTGTGCTCCAGCCTGGGCGACAGAGTGAGACTCATCTCAAAAAAAAGAAAGAAAGTAAGTCAAAAGACAGGGGACAGGGCTGGTTCTTCAAAGATCCCCGTGGAATGTATAATAAATGGTCTTGCTTGCTCATAGATTGCCCTGGGTGATACTATTCAGAATGACACTCTGCTTTCTACAACTATAAATGAGGCCACTTTTTTGTTGGAAGTGTCCTCCAGCATTTCCCAGGCCTCCATGCCTTTTGGACTAAAGCAAGCCTACAGCTCTAGTCAATTCCATACCTGAGGCCTGAGTGCTAGAGCAGGAAGGGCAAACAGCTGTGGGGAGGACCTGGGCAGGAGTCCCTCTCTCCTCCCCCGGATTTCAGGGCCACTGACCTTCTTCAGCTTGCGGTCCACGTTCAGATAGCGGTTCCTGTCGATCCGCAGCAGATCCAGCTCCTCCCGCAGGGCCGCATTCCGCACCAGCTGGTTGTCAAAGTGACAGGTGACCTGGGAGTAGAAAGGCGGATGGAAGAGTGGGTCTGAAGCCAAGCCTGCCTGCCTCCTCCAAGCTCAGCCAGGGAGGAGACACTTATCAGAGGTGGGGCTG
The DNA here is from genome assembly GCF_028885625.2 of Pongo pygmaeus. Lineage (NCBI taxonomy): Eukaryota > Metazoa > Chordata > Mammalia > Primates > Hominidae > Pongo > Pongo pygmaeus. The sequence continues at coordinate 54,431,928 of NC_072393.2, forward strand.
GCCTGTTTCCTGAGAAACATAGGTTCTTTGGGGTTCCTGAAATCAATGTCCACTCCCCTCTAAGGACCCATCAGTCTCCTTTCCTTGGGAACCTCCATCTCTCCAGAATCCTGTGTCCTGACACACATGTGCACACACTGCCTACCATTTCCAGAACCCAGTGACCACGCCCAGTTCTTCCCATAACCGCACAATTCAGGTCGAGGGACCAGGAGGTTGACCCTCACCCTGTCCAACTGGTTTTCTAGGATCCTGATCCTTCGCCCGATCTTGACCTTCCGATCCAGGATGAATCCTGGGGACCTGACATTCTTACTGTGGGTAAAGATCCGCGTCTCCCACTCCTGGATCTAGAAGAAAGAGGATGGTACCTGTTTTTGGTTGCCTGAATGTGGGAGAGACTGAATGGCCCAGGGAAAATGAGTCACTAAGCATGGCAAACATCTGCTGTCCCTGTCATCCCAGAATAACATCTACCCTTCTGCTGACACTATCCAGACCTTCATGTGGTTCTGGTGGGCCTTCCAACCACAGTGTATCACCCTATCAGCCACATGACCCAGGTCTGGACACTCACAGGGATTGGCCTAGAGATGGGAATGTGACCCCATGGAGCCAGCCTGACTCCTTTCCTTTTTTTTTTTTTTTTTTTTTTTGAGACAGAGTCTTGCTCTGTCTCCCAGGCTGGAGTAGGCAGTGGCGCGATCTTGGCTCACTGCAACCTCCACCTCCCAGGCTCAAGCAATTCTAGTGCCTCAACCTCCTGAGTAGCTGGGATTATAGGCACGTACCACCACACCCAGCTAATTTTTGTATTTTTAGTAGAGATGGGGTTTCGCCATGTTGGCCAGGCTGATCTTGAACTCCTGACCTCAAGTGATCCACCCGCCTTGGCCTCCCAAAGTGCTGGGATTACAGGCAAGAGCCACTGCACCCAGCCCTGACTCCTTTCCTGATAGTCTGGGGGAAGCACATGAGATGGAAGGATGGGATTCTAGGACTTCTGCTGTCATAGCCCCACAACAGGCAGGGTCCTGGGAGAATGAGGCCAGTGGACAGAAGTGGAGATGAGAGTTGGAGAGATGGTGAGAATGAACTTGATGACATTAGTAGCCCTGGGTTTGCTTATGCCTAAAACCAGTTTCCAATCTGTCCTTCTCATTTCTGTATTCATCTGTACTTATTGGGGTGTGCTCTGTCTCTCCAAGCAAACTGGGGGTTCCATGAAGACACAGAGTCTTGTGTTTTCTCCCTGTCCGAGACAAAGAAGGTATTCAACATAACGTGCGGACTAAATAGATAAATGAATTGCTCAACACTTCAATTTGTGCTCTGTTATGGGTTGAATCATGTCCCATAAAAACTCATATGTTGGCCAGGCACGGTGGCTCACACCTGTAATCCCAGCACTCTGGGAGGCAGAGGTGGGTGGATCACCTGAGGTCAGGAGTTCGAGACCAGCCTGGCCAACATGGCGAAACCCCACCTCTACTAAAATACAAAAATTAGCAAGGCGTGGTGGCAGGTGCCTGTAATCCCAGCTACTCGGGAGGCTGAGGCAGGAGAATTGCTTGAACCCAGCAGGCAGAGGTTGCAGTGAGCTGAGATTGTGCCACTGCACTCCAGCCTGGGGAATAGAGCAAGACTCTGTCTCAAAAAAAAAAAAAAAACAAAAAAAAAAAACCTCACATGTTGAAGTCTTCACCCCCAGTACTTTAGAATGTGACCTTATTTGGAGACAGAGTCTTCATAGAAGTAATTAAAATGAGGTAATTGAGGTGGGCCCTAATCCACTACGACGAGGTGTTCTTAGAAAAATGGGAAATTGCTGGGAGTGGTGGCTCATGCCTGTAACCCTAATACTTTGGAAGGCTGAGGCAGGATGATCTCTCGAAGCCAGGAGTTCAAGACCAGCCTGGGCAACAAAGCAAGACCCCATCTCTACAAGATACAAAATAAATTAGCTGGGCATGGTGGTGCACACCTGTAGTCCTAGCTACTTGGGAAGCTGAGGTGGCAGATCCCTTGAGACAAGGAGTTCGAAGCTGCAGTGTGCTGTGATTGTGCCACTGTACTCCAGCCTGAGTGACAGAGGGAAATCCTGTCTCAAAACAAAACAAAAAAAAAGGAAATTTGGACATAGATACACACACAGGGAGAATGCCATGTAAAGATGAAGGCAGAGGTCAGGTGTGGTGGCTCACGCCTATAATCCCAACACTTTCGGAGGCTGAGATGGGCGGATCACTTGAGGTCAGGAGTTCGAGACCAGCCTGGCCAACATGGCGAAACCCCGTCTCTACTAAACATACAAAAATTAGCCAGGTGTGGTGGCGCATGCCTGTAATCCCAGCTACTTGGGAGGCTGAGGCAGGAGAATCGCTTGAACCCAGGGGACGGAGGCTGCAGTGAGCTAAGAGATTGGGTGACATGTCTACAAGCCAAAAGTACCCAAGACTGCCAGCAAACCGACAGAAGCAGAGAGAGAGAGGCATGGAACAGACAGATGATCCCCCGCACTGCTCAGAAGGAACCAAACCTGCCTACACCTTGATGTTGGACTTCTGCCCTTTGGAACTATGAGAGAACATATTTTTGTTATACGAGCCACCCAATTTGTGGAACTTTGTCACGGCAGCCCTAACAAACTAATCCACGTACCAAAGATACCTCAGAAGGCTGCAGCAAACTTAAGACTCAGCATGAGGATGTTTTAAATTTTTGAGGAAGACCTTGATTTTGAGGAAGTTCAGACGGTCAGAAACCACATGAACTGCTAGCTCAAGGTAGTTCACAAGTTCAACCTGAGAGGGCGCTATCATCCTTTTGAAGATGTCACATCTTTGTGAGACTGGAATTTCAGCAGTTGCTGCAATAAAAGCCAAATACCCAATTGTTGGTGGGTGCAGTGTCTCACGCCTGTAATCCCAGCACTTTGAGAGGCCGAGGCGAGTGGATCACCTGAGGTCAGGAGTTTGAGACCAGCCTGGCCAACGTGGCAAAACCCCATCTCTACTAAAAATACAAAAATTAGCTGGGCGTAATGGCACGTGCCTTTAATCCCAGCTACTCGGGTGGCTGAGGCACAAGAATCACTTGAGCCCGGCCTGGGAGGTGGAGGCTGCAATAAGCCAAGATCACACCAGTGCACTCCAGCCTGGGTGACTGAGCGAGACTCCACCTCAAAAAAGAAAAGAAAAAGAAGTGCCCAAAATGTTGACACTGGGGGAAAATGCAGCAAAGTGTACAAGGGATGGATATCTCTGCATTATTTCTTTCAACTGCACATGAATCCCAACAAAATTTTCTTTCTTTCTTTCATTTTTTTCTTTTTTTTTTTTTAGAGACAGGGTCTCACTCTGTCACCCAGGCCGAGTGCCGTGGCACCATCATAGCTCACTGCAGCCTCCACCTCCCAGGCCAGGCTCAAGCAATCCTCCTGCCTCAATAATTGCTTTATTAAAGAAGAGACGACGTATGGTAAAACTGCACATATTTAGTGTTCAATTTGGGACGGGCACGGTGGCTCACACCTGTAATCCCAGCACTTTGGGAGGCCGAGGTGGGCAGATCACCTGAGGTCAGGAGTTTGAGACCAGCCTGGCCAACATAGTAGAGACGAAACCCCGTCTCTACTAAAAACACAAAATTAGCCAGGCACGGTGGCCCACGCCTGTAATCCCAGCACTTTGGAAGGCCGAGGTGGGTGGATCACTTGAGGTCAGGAGTTCAAGACCAGACTGGCCAACATGGTGAAACCCCCCTCTCTACTAAAAATATAAAAATTAGCTGGGAGTGGTGGTACACACCTGTAATCCCAGCTACTCGGGAGGCTGAGACAGGAGAATGTTTGAACCCAGGAGACAGAGGTTGCAGTGAGTTGACATTGTGCCATTGCACTCCAGCCTGGGTGACAGAGCGAGACTTCATAAAAAAAAAAACCTGCCTAACTGTGCAAACTGTGTACCAAAAGTAGTGTGCCATTCCACATTCCCACCAGTGGAGTATGAGAGTTCTGCTTCCTCCACATCCTTACCCCAACACTTGGTATGGACCGTCTTTTTAATGGAGTTTGGGGAAGTTCTTAATATATTCTGGATACAAGTTCTCTATCAGATACATGCTTTGCAGATATTTTTTCCCAATCTGGACCTTGTCTTTTCATTCCTTGCCTTTGCAGTTTCTGCAGGTGGGATTCCTTGACTTGTGGACTCCTTACCTGTGGCCGCATCACTGTTTCTTGTTTTTTAAAGGGGTTCCGGGCCAGGCACAATGGCTCACACTTGTAATCCCAGCACTTTGGGAGGCCACAGTGAGTGGATCACCTGAGGCCATGAGTTTGAGACCAGCCTGGCCAACATGGCAAAACCTCATCTCCACCAAAAATACAAAAATGAGCTGGGCTTGGTGGCATGTGCCTGTAATCCCAGCTACTCAGGAGGCTGAGGCAGGAGGATCGCTTGAACCTGGGAGGCAGAGGTTGCAGTGAGCCGAGATCCTGCCAGCCACTGCACTCCAGCCTGGGTGACAGAGTGAGACTTTGTCTCAAAAAAAAGAAAAGAAAAAGAAAAAGAAATTGGGTCTCTCTCTGTTGCCCAGGCTGGAGTGCAGTGGGGCAATCATAACTCATTGAAGCCTCAAACTCCTGGGCTCAAGTAGCCCTGTCCCCTCAGCCTCAAAACACGCACCACTGTGCCCAAATGACAAATTGGTTTTTTAAATTCTGGTTTTTACACCAGAATTTAGCAGAATTAATCCCACATTTTTAAAAAAAACACATATTATTTGCTGAAACTTCTGTTTCAGATATATTAATAGATGTGTGTGTGTATATCTGTATGCATCTTGGTGTGTATGAACTACACCTCATGAGTCATGGTCATAAAAACTTGACAGATCACTGGCCTAGAAAAATCACATTGTTTGCAAGGTCAAATAGCAAGGTCCCGAAACAGATGGGACTCGCAACCTGTCTAGACTGCGGCATTACCACTATCCTTGTTTGCAGATGAAGAAACTAGGGCCCAGAGAGGTGAAAACCTGCCTGCCCCCGATCACAGAGCTCCGATGGCAGAGCCAGGACTCTAATGCAGGTTTTGGGGACTCTAGCATGGGAACCTTTCCTGCTTAACCACACCAGTCCTGTTTTTGAATGCCTGGGACTGTGCTAAAGCAGCAAACATCTATATTTCCACTGAACATAACTCTACCAGATGGATGCTTTCAATGGCCCCGATTTTTTTTTTTTTTTTTTTTTTTTTTTGAGACAGAGTCTTGCTCTGTCGCCCAGGCTGGAGTGCAGTGGCGCAATCTTGGCTCACTGAAACCTCTGCCCCCCGGGTTTAAACGATTCTCCTGGCTGAGCACAGTGGCTCACACCTGTAATCCCAGCACTTTGGGAGGCCAAGGCGGGCGGATCACAAAGCCAGGAGATTGAGACCATCCTGGCTAACACAGTAAAATCCTGTCTCTACTAAAAATACAAAAAAATTAGCCAGGCGTGGTGGCGAAGCTTGCAGTGAGCCAAGATTGTGCCAGTGCACTCCAGCCTGGGCGACAGAGCAAGACTCCAACTCAAAAACAAAACAAAACAAAAAACGATTCTCCTGCCTCAGCCTCTCAAGTAGCTGGGATTACAGGCATGTGCCACCATGCCTGGCTAATTTTTGTATTTTTTGTAGAGATGGGGTTTCACCACGTTGGCCAGGCTGGTCTCGAACTCCTGACCTCAAGTGATCTGCCTGCCTCAGCCTCCCAAAGTGCTGGGATTACAGGAATGAGCCACTGCGCCCGGCCTAATAGCCCCAATTTCACATGAGGAAGCTAAGGCTCAGGGAGGTTACAACACTTGCCCGTAAGCAGGATCCGCAGAACCCCATCTCAAACCCCACCTGCTTGTCCAGGGCCCTGGTCTGCTCCTGCAGCTCCTCGATCTCCGCCTGCACCTGGGCCCGGCCTTTCAGCAGGCGGTCCATGTTCTCCAGCCGCTCACTGTCCCGAAGCCGCTTGACCTGGTTCTGGGCTACACTGATCTGCACCTGGAGATCGCCCCGTACCTCCTCCAAGCGCCGGATCTCCTCACTACCCAGGCAGGGAGGTGGAAGAGGGGCCAGTAAGGGGGCAGAACTCAGCATCACTAAAGGCAGGACGCACCTGCTCCTGCGCTCCCCACTCAGACCCAGGAGTCCAGTCTCCAGCCCCTCTGACCTCCTCCTCCCAGCTCAGGGCCCAGGCGCCCAGCTCACAGTTGCTTGTTGATGCGCTGGTGGACTTCCTTGCTGTAGGCCCGCCTCTCCCCTTCCATCACTTTGCATTGTCGCTGCAGCCTACTCAGCTCCCAATCCACTGAGAACAGGGCCAGCCAAGGGACTCAGTAAGGATCCTGGCCACCAGCTCCTTCCAACCCAGGACCTAGGAATTCTCTCCCTTTGGAGTTTCACAAACTGCAACTGAACTGCAGATCCAGCCCCCAACACCCCTCTAGGAATGCACCTCAGTTCCTGGATCCCTCGAGCTTCCTCATCCCTTCATACCCAAAACTGAATTCAGGGTTTTTTCCCCTAAAACCCACTCCCATCCCACCAGAGGGCACTTCTGGAAGGCCTCTGGGTCTTCTGGGACCTGGGCACACCACCTGGAATTGGGAAGGCTCTTGCTCCCTCCCTCCTTTTCTGCCCCATCAGCAGCTCTCAGCCCCATCCTCTTGCCTCCTCCCTCTCTCAACCCATCCCCTGGGCTCAGCCTCATCCTCTCCTACCTGGACCATCACCCCAACCTTTCTCTCAACTTCCAGCCTTCCCGCACAGTCCCAGAGGGTCTCTCTACACCCATAGCCGACCCTACTCCACCCACAGCAAACCCTACCCCTCATAGGCCTCCCATGATGCCCCAGTACCCGCAGGACAAAGTCTCAGCACCTCAGCCTGGGATCCGAGACCCCAAGTGACCTGACCTTACCTACCTCTCCAGTCTTGCCCATATGCTCCCCATCTCCAAAGGCCCAGTAGTTTTCAATCAGCGGGTGATTCTGCCTTCCAAAAACATTTGGCAATGTCTGGAGACTTATTTTTTTCTAGACAGGGTCTCGCTCTGTCCCCCAGGCTGGAGCGCAGTGGCACAATCTCAGCTCACTGCAGCCTCCACCTCGCAGGCTCAAGTGATCCTCCCACCTCAGCCTCCCAAGTAGCTGGGATTATGGGTGCACGCCATCACACCTGGCTAATTTTATTTTTTTGTAGAGATGAGGTCTCACTGTGTTGCTCAGGCTGGTCTTGAACTCCTGGGCTCAAGTGATCCTCCTTCCTCAGCTTCCCAAAGTGCTGGGATTACAGGCATGAGCCAGCATGCTCAGCCTAGAGACATTTGTCATTGTCATGACTTGTGGGGAAGGGAGGGGGCTACCGGTATCCAGTGAGTAGAAGCCACGGACACTGCTTGGCATCCTACAACACACAGGACTGCCCCCACAACAAAGAATTATCCCACCCCAAGAGTCAACAGTACCAAGGTTGAGAAAGCCTACTCTAGCCACATTCTGTCATCTCTGTAGAAACACACTTCCTTCCTTCTCCCCTTGGCAATTCCTACAGGGAGTTCTGGGCCCCACTCAAACTTCTGCTGCCTGAAGTCTCCAGCCTGCCCCACTGCCCAGGCTTGGCCCACCCACGGTGGTGCCCGCCCCTCCTCTCTTAGGGCGCATGTCTGTTCCCACCAGAGGGCGCTCCTGGACAGACACGCTCTCTCCCTCCCTCCCTACAGGACCTGGAACTTGGGAAAGCTGGGGGCTGGAAAAGAATGGGTGAATGACATAAAGAATGAACGAATTACCCATTCCCTCCAGAAAGACCTCGCTTCCCTCCTCGGAGCGGGCGCTCCCTGCCAAGCGTCCCAAAGGCATCCTGGCCAAACAGGGTGGGGCTCCTGTAGGGATGGACATATAAGACCCTTCAGACAGCAGGCGGGCCAGGGCCCAGAGGAGGGTGGGCAATGAACTGTGAGGGACTGGGAATTGAAAGGGGGTGACCCTAGAACCACGCTGGCCTCATTCCTCCAGGAGGGGTTGGAGGGGGACCGCTCTCAGGCCTCTCCCACACCTCTCCAGCCCTCCCACCTCTCACACTCTGGGTCTTGCGTCTAGGCTCTGATTCTGGCGCAGGTTTGGCAGGGGACAGGTCCCCTGGGCTCTCAGGATATCCGAGGCCAGGCTGTTTGGTCGCACGAGAGGGGGAAACCCTGGCCTGCTGTAGGGGGGTTGGGCAGGGTCGGGGGAGTCCTGGGCCCTACCTGCGGACGGGCCTGACCTGTTCTTGGTGCTCCAAGCTCAGTGTTGTGGTCTGGTTACTGGGGAGATAAGGGACCAATGAGGACTGAGGACAGCGGCCAGGGAGGGACTGAGGCCGCGGGAGAAACTATGGGAGGAGGGGCGGAGAAGGATGCGAGGTGTAGACCGGCAGGGTTCCCACGGACTTAGAACCGATGGGCAAGGCCAGGCGCGGTGGCTCACGCCTGTAATCTCATTATTTTGGGAGGCCGAGGCGGGCACATCACTTGAGGTCAGGAGTTCGAGACCAACCTGGCCAACATGGTGAAATCCCGTCTCTACTAAAAGTACAAAAAATTAGCCGGACATGGCGGCTCGTGCCTGTAATCCCAGCTACTCGGGAGGCTGAGGGAGGAGAATCGCTTGAACCCGGGAGGCGGAGGTTGCAGTGAGCCGAGATCCCGCCACTGCACTCCAGCCTGGGCGACAGAGCGAGACTCCGTCTCAAAAAACAAACAAACAAACAAAACTGATGGGCGGCGAAGTCCTGAAAGGGGCGGAGCCGGGAGGGCTTGTGGAGCGGGGCTGCGGAGCCCTGAGAGGTGCACGGCTGTGAGGCCTGAGAGGGGCGTGCCGTAGGGAGTGTGATGGGCGGGGCTGAGACCTGTGAGGAGAGTGAGTAGGAGGAACTTCGAGGGGCGGGGCTTCGGGGCCGGCGAAGGGAGGGGCACGGACACCTGTACAGGACGGGGCTCCGGAGACGGCGAGGGGAGGGGCTTCCCCGTAAGGGGCGGGCTTCGAGGGTCGCGTTTGGAAGGCCTTACGAGGGGCCCGGTGGAAGGGCGGTGAAGGGCGGGCTAATCGGGAGGCGCTCAGGCCTTGAAGGCCTGCGGGAGGTCGAAATGGTCCTGGGGAGGTCGAGGCTGAGGTCTCACTAGTACCGCGGGCCTGGAAGGGGCGGGAGTTGAAAGAGCCTGCGGGAACCTGTATGGAAGCCCTCGAGGCCAGGCCGAGGTCCTACGAGACGGAGCCCGAGAGGTGCCGGTCTTAAGCTGACTATGACCACGTTAGATTAAGGATTCATAGGAAGGAAGGCGGTGCCGAAGCCGCGAGTTGCGCGGAGAAGGAGCGCTCACCACAGCCTCAGCGGTTCACTACGCAAGCGCGACCAACGGCTTCCCGGGAAGCAGCCAAACCCTTGGTCGCCTACCACGTCCTCGCGCTGGAAGGCGGAAGTGGGCGAGACCTCGGGCACTCCATGCCGCCCCTGGTTTCTGGCCACGCCCCCTCCTGGTTACACCCACTCGCTCTGTAAGGCACGCCCCCTCCGCGGCGGCGGCTGCTGCCCACGTGGGCCTCCCTGGGCGGGCGGGCAGTGGGCGCCTCTCCCTGCAGGCTGGGTGTGCCCGAAGCCCGCGGTTTCCTGTGGGAGGAAGCGGCCTGCGTACGCTCAGCTCAGCTCATAATCTCGGAGGCCCAGGATGGGGAGATCCCGCCGCCACCCTCAGATCCTCTGATTCTTCCCCTTCTACATAGCCGTAGTGCGGGAAACCCCCTAATGTCCCCAGGGTACCCAAGCCTGGCGCCGATTCCACTCAGGGAACTTGATTCTGAGTCCTAGACTCGTGTTTTTCACCTCCCCGGCTCAAGTTTCCATCTTCCTAGACCCTGGCTCCCCCTAGTCCTCTCAAGAAAGTGGAGCCCTCTTTTCCTGCACCCAAGAGGAACGTATGTCTCCCCAGCCCCTAATTTTTCCTTCAGTGACCCAGACTTTGCAACTTCCTTAGGGATCTGAGTGCAGACCCCAGTTTCTGTCCCTCTCAGGCACTTGAGACTACTTATTCTCCCCCAGGGACCCTCATTTTGGATTCCCAACTTTAGCCTTGAGACCCAATGGACCCAAGAATTTGCCCCTTCCCCAACTCCTAGAGATCCTGAATCAGGTCCCCCAGTACTGACTCAGAGCCCCAATGCCTGATATGACTAGCACTACCCTAAGAACTGCCCTATAATGTATTTACTATTATCTCTACTTTTCAGATGAAGAAACTGAGGCATAGAGAAGTTATTAGTAACTTGCCAAAAATTACACAGCCATTGAGTAAAACAGCTTGGATTTTGAGTCCAACCAGTGTGGCTCTAGAGTCTGTGCTATACTGGTATCCCAGCTTCCAGGTCTCGGGGTACCCAGCCAGGCACTGAACTGTCCATCCCTCACCCCCTCAGGGAGCCCGAATTACCAACAGCTATCCCAAACCCAGCTCTGGCCCATCAGATACCCAGACATCCCATCATCCAGTTCCCTTCCCTGGATCCAGGATTTGAATTCCCCTGCTCTCAATTTATCAGAGTTCTGGGCACCTGGTCCCCGCCCAAGAGACTCGTGTACATAGTAGTCATCACCTCGACCCCAATTTAATATCCCCAAAATTAATAATAATAGTTAACATTAAACCTTTGGGGCCGGGCATGGTGGCTTATGCCTGTAATCCCATCATTTTGGGAGGCTAAGGCAGGCAGATCACTGGAGGTCAGGAGTTCGAGGCCAGCCTGGCCAACATGGAGAAACCCCGTCTCTACTAAAAATACAAAAATTGGCTGGGCGTGGTGGCGGGCACCTGTAATCCCAGCTACTCAGGAGGCTGAGGCAGGAGAATCGCTTGAACCGGGAGGTGGAGGTTGCAGTGAGCTGAGATCATGCCACTGCACTCCAGCCTGGATGACAGAGCAAGACTCCATCTCAAAAAAAAAAAAAAAAAAAATCTTTGGTACTACACTCTGTTAAAACCTAATGGCTTTCCACTGCACTTAGAATGAAATCCAAGCCCCTCCCCTAGTCTTCAAGGGCACCCTTTGATTTCCCTTCTCACCACTCCCTCTGTCTCCCTGTGCTCCAGCCACACTGGCCCTTCTGTCTGCTCCCTAAACAACCTGAGCTTGTTCTCAAAAGCTTTAAGAGTTTTTGCACTTCCTGTTCCCCCCGCGCCCCCCCACCACTCCCCAACCCCAGCGTTCAAATGCCTCCTGTCTTCAGCTCAAATGTTACCTCCTCCAAGAGGCCTTCCCTGATTTTCCTGTTTCAAGTAGTCTTCCCTGCACTCTGTCATTATCTCCATTACTCTATTTATTATTGTATTTATTTTTCTTTTCTTCTTTTTTTTTTCTTTAAGATGGAGTCTTGCTCTGTCACCCAGGCTGGAGTGCAGTAGTACGATTTCAGCTTACTGCAACCTCCGCCTCCCGGGTTCAAGCAATTCTCCTGTCTCAGCTTCCCAAGTAGCTTGGATTACAGGCGCCTACTACCATGCCCGGCTAATTTTTGTATTTTTAGTAGAGACAGTGTTTCACCATGTTGGCCAGGCTGGTCTTGAACTCCCGACCTCAGGTGATCCTCCGGCCTCGGCCTCCCAAAGTGCTGAGATTACAGGCGTGAGCCACCACGTCCAGCCTATTGTATTTATTTTTCAAGGCACTTATCCCTATCTGAGATTTATCTTCATCATTGATGTTTTCTCTTGTCTGTCTTCCTCTACTAGAAGACAAGCTCCATAATACCAGCAGGGCTCATGTCTGTTTTCATTATTAACTCCCAGATCAGAGTACATGTTCAATAAATGTTTGATGAAGGAAGGAACAGGTTAGGTGTGTGAGTGTACCAGTATTACCTTATTCATTCAGCATAAGTATCAGAATTATTATTATCAGTATTAGCATTTTGTCAGCATTATTATACTCTCAACATAGACTAAGATACTGGAGCCTAGGTGGGTGAAATAATTGGCTCAAGGTCACTGAGTCAGGAAATGATGGCGCTGGGATTCTTAGCTTCCGCTTCCTCCCCGCTTCCAGAGTTTCACAAGTTGTTTTTTTTTTTTTTTTTTTTTTTGCGACAGAGTCTCACTTTGTCCCCCAGGTTGGAAGGCAGTGGTGCAAACTCAACTCACTGCAGCCTCCACCTCTCGCTCAGCCTCCCGAGTAGCTGGGATTACAGTCACCCGCCACCACGCCTGGCTAATTTTTGTATTTTTGATAGAGACGGGTTTCTACCATGTTGGCCAGGCTGGTCTCGAACTCCTGACCTCAGATGAACTGCCCGTCTCGGCCTCCCAAAGTGCTGGGATTACACGCATGAGCCACAACGCCCTGCCGAGTTTCACAAATTTCATCTCCCATCTTCTGACCCCCCACCACGGGGCCAATTTCACCAGCGCAATCTCAGTCCATGCCACAGAAATCTGGCCTCCTTTCCCAGACTCCTATCCAGCTCCAAGCTCCATCAGGGAAAGCAGACATCCGGTCCCAGGACAAGACCTCAAAACTCAAGGGTCCTGAGAATCGGGCCCTCCCACCCCTGACGCTTGCCCCTCCCCAGAGCCCCATTCCAAGAGTTTCTCATCTCAACCCTGGGAGGGAGCCCCAGATGATGTCTGTCTGGGGGGATTGGGTGGGGGCCCAAAGAAAGAGGAACCGGAGTGCCTGGGCCCTCCCACTGGCAGCCGACCTCAGCTGGGTGCGGTGAGGGTGGGTTTATAAAAGGGTCAGTATATATTGAGAGGAGGAGAGAAAGAGAAACGGGAGCAAGAGAGAAGGAGGCCCAGACAGTGAGGGCAGGAGGGAGAGAAGAGAGGCAGGAGAGCAAGCGAGACAGAAAGGGTTCCGGATTGGAGGGGAGAGCAAAGGAGCGAGGAAGGCGGTGAGAGAGGCGGGGGCCTCCGGAGGGTGAAAGGAGGGAGGAGAAGGGCGGGGCACGGAGGCCCGAGCGAGGGACGAGACTCCGACTCCAGCTCTGACTTTTTTCGCGGCTCTCGGTAAGTTTCCAGTCCGTTATTCAGGGCTGGGACTTCTTAATTTACTTGGGAATGTAGCAGTTTGGGAAGGACACCCCCAGGCTGGGAGAGACGCCCCTTACTCTTGGAAATCCTTGTAATTTAATAAGTGATCTCTTAGCACTTGAGGTGGGGATATGGGAAGGGGTGGGGCCCGGCAAAGTTTTGGGGTCCCAGCAGAGCCCTCCACTGGAAAACTTCCTGCAGTTTTCCCCTCAGAGGTGTCCACTATCCTCTGGGGGCCCTGAGATCAGGGCATTGCATGAGAACACCCCAAATCTGGGAGACCTCTAGGTCCCCTGTTCCTGAGCACCAAAGAGTCCTGGGAGGCTAACTCCTTCTTCTCAGGCCTCTCTTCCCCCCTGCGTGAATCCTATCCATTTCCTCCAGAAGATGTCCAACAGTCACCAGTCTGGCAGCAGGGTGGGGTGAGGACCTCGTGAACATAGCCAGGGGCTGGGGTTTCCCTGGTGCTTAGAGATGGGGGGGGTGATGAGTCACCAGATGACTCACCAGGTCCCCCTCCTCCCCTCACCCCAGGAGAGGAGTGGTGTGAGTCAAGAATGCCTGTCACTGGGGGCAGCTCCTCGATCCTGATATCGGGGTGCAGGGTGGGGTCTCAACTTGAATTTTCACTATCTGGCCTGTATGTAACCCAGAGACAGGGTTCTGGGGAGAGAGAAGCCACATTGCTAGTCCTCATTCAAGGAACCCAAGAGTCCATCTTTGGCCCTCTCCACCCCTCCAGCCAATGGGGATCTCAGGAATCCAGGCCCCAGCGGTCTCCTCCCTGAGAGACCCAGGAGTCTGCACCCACGCCCTTCCTCCATCAGGAGACATCTCACCTGCCTTTATGCCAAAATTTTTTTTTTTTTTTGAGATGGAGTCTTGCTCTGTCACCCAGGCTGGAGTGCAATGGCATGATCTTGGCTCATTACAACCTTCGCCTCCCGGATTCCAGTGATTCTCCTGCCTCAGCCTCCCAAGTAGCTGGGATTACAGGTGTGCACCGCCACACCCAACTAATTTTGTATTTTTAGTAGAGATGGAGTTTCACCATGTTGGCCAGGCTGGTCTCGATCTCCTGACCTCAGGTGATCCCCCCGCCTCGGCCTCCCAAAGTGCTGGGATTATAGGCGTGAGTGTGCCTGGCCTGTGCCAGCCTCTTGAGACTCTGTCCCCTGCTCCCCCTCCCCAGGCTTCCACTGCAGCCATGTCACTCCTCTTGCTGGTGGTCTCAGCCCTTCACATCCTCATTCTTATACTGCTTTTCGTGGCCACTTTGGACAAGGTAAGCCTACTTGGAGTTCAGGGCCCTTCTGCTCCCCTTCAGAATCTTGCCACGTCCCTCCTCTAAAGGCATTCTGGCCCCGCCCCCTTTACCTAGTATTTCTTTTATATTTTATTTCATTTATTTTGAGACAGGGTCTCACTCTGTCCCCCAGGCTGGAGTGCAATGGTGCGATCTCGGCTCACTGCAACCTCGGCCTCCCAGGTTCAAGAGATTCTCCTGTCTCAGCCCCCCAAGTAGCTGAGATTAGAGGCACCTGCCACCACGCCTGGCTACTTTTTTTATTTTGGTAGAGACGGGGTTTCACCATGTTGCCCAGGCTGGTCTCGAACCCCTGGCCTCAAGTGATCCACCTGCCTCGGCTTCCCACAGTGCTGGGATTACAGGCATGAACCACCAGGTTAACCCTTTTAGCTCTACCTCCGATGCCTCCTCCCTGTCCTGACCCTACCTCCTCTCATATTAAATCCTAACTCTCCCCAGTTCCACCCCATCCCAGATACCCCACCCTTTTCCCAGCCCTTCCCACAGTCTGCCTGACCCTGTCCCCTCTCCTTTCTAACCCTGCCCCTTGTTTCATTCTCTGTCCATCCCAGTCCTGGTGGACTCTCCCCGGGAAAGAGTCCCTGAATCTCTGGTACGACTGCACGTGGAACAACGACACCAAAACATGGGCCTGCAGTAATGTCAGCGAGAATGGTGAGGGGTGAGGGCGGCGGGACTGGTCTTCAAAGGGGAAGGGAAACCCTTCGTGTCCTCACGGGACTGAGAATTGGGAACCCTCCCCCAACAAAGTTGGAGTGGGCGAGGTCCAGGCCTGAGTGGCTGAGTGCCTAGGGCTAATGCATGTCCCGCCTGTCTGGATGTACCTACCTCTTGTTTTTTGTTTTTTTGTTTTTTTTGAGACTGAGCTTTCCTCTGGTTGCCCAGGCTGGAGTGCAGTGGCGCAATCTTGGCTCACTGCAACCTCTGCCTCCCGGGTCCGAGCAATTCTCCTGCCTCAGCCTCCCGAGTAGCTGGGACTGCAGGTGTGAGCCACCAAGCCTGGCTAATTTTGCATTTTTAGTAGAGACGGGTTTCACCATGTTGGCCAGGCTGGTCTTGAACTTCTGACTTCAGGTGATCCACCTGCTCCAGCCTCCCAAAGTGCTGAGATTACAGGCGTGAGCCACCACATCCAGCCAGTACCTCCTGTTCTGAAGAGGCCATATAGATAAAAGCCTCCTCCTCTGACTCAGAAAGGGTGAGACGGCATGCTATAGGTTTAAAGAATAGAAAGGGGAGGCCAAGGTGGGTGGATCACAAGGCCAGGAGTTCGAGACCAGCCAGGCCAAGATGATGAAACCCCGTCTCTACTAAAAATACAAAAAAATTAGCCGGGCATGGTGGCATGTGCCTGTAGTCCCAGCTACTCAGGAGGCTGAGGCAGAAGAATCGCTTGAATCCAGGAGGTGGAGGTTGCAGTGAGCTGAGATTGCACTACTGCACTCCAGCCTGGGCAACAGAGCAAGATTCCGTCTCAAAAAAAAAAAAGAATAGAGAAAAATCTCCCAATATTCTGAGAAGACAAGAGTATTTTTCCAAAGCTCTAAGGAGATGGGGCTGGTGCTCTGAATGGATGCCTGGGACCATTTCATCCAAGTTCCAAGGGGATGGAGCTGAAACCACTTAAGGTTCTAAAGGGGTGGGGCCAGGTTCATTGGAGTTCTAAAGGAATAGAGCTGGATCTATCTAAAGTTCTGTGTGAAAGATTTAATGCAAAACTAAGATTAAAGGAAGTGGTCTGCTCTCACCACTTCTATTCAACGTTTTACTGGAATAGCCAATGCAAGAAGGCAAGAAAAAGAAATAAAGGGCATGGGAAATAAATTAGGAAAAAGTGTCTCTATTCCCATAAACATGTTGTTTATGTAGAAAATCCGTTAAAATTCTGCAAAGCAGACAGACACAGTGGCTCACACCTGTAATCCCAGCACCTTGGGAAGCTTAGGAGGAAGGATCACTTGAGCCCAGGAGTTCAAGAACAGCCTGGACAACATAGGGAAACCCTGTCTCTACAAAAATTTAAAAATTACCCAGGTGTGGTGGCTTGTGCCTGTGGTCCCAGCTACTCAGGAGGCAGGGGTGAGAGAATTTCTTGAGCCCTGGAGGATAAGGCTGCAGTGAACCATGATTACACCACTGCACTCCAGCTTGGGCAACAGAGCAAGACCTAGTCTCAAAAAAAAAAAAAAAATTGGCAAAGCAACTACTAGAACTGAGAAGGGAATTTAGCAAGGTAACAGGGCTCAAGGTCAACGTAAGTGATACATCTAAGTATCTAGGCTTGTATGGGCCTAAACGGGAGCAGGGACGGGGCAGAGAAGGGTCACATGGTGAGCAAGCAGGTGGAGCTGGAACTCTGGACCCACCATGATGTCCCCCTCTGTGTCCTCCTTACTGCAGGCTGGCTGAAGGCGGTGCAGGTCCTCATGGTGCTCTCCCTCATTCTCTGCTGTCTCTCCTTCATCCTGTTCATGTTCCAGCTCTACACCATGCGACGAGGAGGTCTCTTCTATGCCACCGGCCTCTGCCAGCTTTGCACCAGTGAGCACTGCCCCTCCCCACCCCTAATCCCCCAAGAATTGAGCAGAAGGGAGTGGGGTGTGCCAAGATGCTGGGGGCCCTGAGAATGGGCCTCTCATAGAAAAAAACAATTTTCCACACCCCAAGAGCCACGAGAGGTGCCTCCGTGGGCTACCTCTCTGCCCCCAGGGATTGCTGGGACTTATAGTTTTCAGTGGCTAATGATAGTCGTGGCTTGTGCGTATGAGTCATCAGGGAACTTAAGAGTTTCAGGGAGCCGGGGCTGGGGAAGGAAGTATAGGTAAATAGTTTTGGTCCCAGGGTCGGCGGCTCTGAATCATAATAGTAATGGTATTTATATCAGCCAACCGCTGTTTCTCGCGTGCCTATTGTGCATCAGACACTTCAAGAAGTTTTGCATACTTTTTAATTTTTTGACTTAAGGTGCAAAGGGCTAACTTAATCATAGTCAGTTTGGGGAACATTATAGGTTCTTGCAAAGCTTCTCTCTTGCTTTATGAATTTACTACTGCATGTTTCGCATATAGAAACACACTCAAAAATATTACTTGGATGGATAGAGAGATATTATTGGACCTAGAGAGATTAAATCAGTTACCTAAGGCCGCGCTGCGGTTGCACGGCGCTGGGGAGAGAACCACAACTCCCAGCAGGCAGTGGCGCTGCCCACGGGCCCTCCGGCGCTTCTTTGCCACCATGGGATATTGGGAAATGTAGTCTTGAGGGGGCACTGCGTGACGCGTGGTTTTCGTCTTCCGCAGGCCTGGCGGTGTTTACTGGGGCCTTGATCTATGCCATTCACGCCGAGGAGATGCTGGCGAAGCACCCGCGAGGGGGCAGCTTCGGATACTGCTTCGCCCTGGCCTGGGTGGCCTTCCCCCTCGCCCTGGTCAGCGGCATCATCTACATCCACCTACGGAAGCGGGAGTGAGCGCCCCGCCTCGCCCGGCCGCCCCCGCCCCCTCCCGGCCCCCCTCACCGCGTGTCCTCCAGAAAATAAAACTAACTGCGGGGTCTGCCTTGATCTCCTTCCTTCCTTCCTTCCGCCTCCAGGGACCCAGGCTGCGCACGCTTGACCTCTCCTGAACCTAACAGGGTCCCCACCACCAGCTGCTCAGCCCTCACAATGCCCATCTCCCAGCCCCCAACCCCTTCCTCCCGAGGACACAGGAGCTGGGACCCCAGGCACCTTTTCCCTCCCACAGACCCAAGAGCCCAGGCCTTCCCCTCTCAAGGCCCAAGAGACCTCTGTGAGGCACCTGAATCTAGACCTTCAGACACTTCTGGGAAGAACCTGGATTCTGGGTCCCAGCAAACCCTGTTAGGATAGGAAGCCTGCAGTGACCAGTCCTGTCTCCTTGCTCAAGCTTCTGTCACTCTGTTGCTCTCTCTCAGAGCCCCGGGCATAGTGTGTGTTTCTAGATTGTCGGACTCTTTTTTTCTTTCTGTCCAGGCTGGAGTGCAGTGGTACGGTACGATCTCAGCCCACTGCAACCTCCGCCTCCCGGATTGAAGCGATTCTCCTGCCTCAGCCTCCCGAGTAGCTGGGACTACAGGCACGAGCCACCACACCCGGCTAATTTTGGACTCTTTTTTCTTTCTACTGACTTTCCATTTGGGAAGACAGCTTTCTTTTTCCCTCTAGGTAACCAGTCTCCCTCTCTTTTTTTTTTTTTTTTTTTTTGAGACGGAGTCTCGCTCTGTCACCTAGGCTGGAGTGCAGTGGTGCGATCTTCACTCACTGCAACCTCCGCCTCCCGGGTTCAAGCAATTCTCCTGCCTCAGCCTCCTGAGCAGCTGGGATTACAGGCGCCCACCACCACGTCTGGCTAATTTTTGTATCTTTAGTAGACACGGGGTTTCACCATGTTGGCCAGGCTGGTCTTGAACTCCTGACCTCAGGTGATCCACCCACCTCAGCCTCCCAAAGTGCTGGGATTACAGGCGTGAGCCACCGCGCCCAGCCCAGTCTCCCTCTCTAGGGACTGAACATTTGGGGTCCTAGAGAGGGAGACTCTTCCCCTCTCTCCCCAAAGGCTGCCTCTAGCCCATATGACACGTTAGCAAAAATTAGGAGGTACCCCTTCTTCTGGCTGACCCAGCCCCACACCAGGATACATGTAGGGGTATGGGCTGGATCTTACAGCCACCCACCCGTGGCTGTGTTCCTTTGTGCAGTTAACAATCTGCACAGGCCGGGTGCGGTGGCTCACGCCTGTAATCCCAGTACTTTGGGAGGCTGAGGCAGGTGGATCACCTGAGGTCAGGGGTTCGAGACCAGCCTGGCCAATATGGTGAAACCCTGTCTCTACTGAAAATACAAAAAATTAGCCAGGCATGGTGGCAGGCGCCTCCCAGCTACTCGGGAGGCTGAGGCAGGAGAATCACTTGAACCCAGGAGGCGGAGGCTGCAGTGAGCCAAGATCATGCCATTGCATTCCAGCCTGGGCAACAAGAGCGAAACTCCATCTCAAAAAAAAAAAAACAAAAAACAAAACTGCAAATCTGCACAATCGCACATGGCTACCCTATCTCCTCTGTTCATCAGGCCCTGGGACTCCTCTGGAATCAGATCCTTCTAAGATCCTCTTCTATGACTGTCTTTGTTTCACCAACCATGAACCCAGCCTCTTTTTAGGACTACAGCTTTCTCTGTCTGGGACCCCAAGACCTAGCTAGAGTCCCTCCCTTCTTTCCAGGATTCAAATGCTTTCCTTCCCTCCAACTCCTGCAGCCATCCCACTCATCTAGATTTTTAAAAATAATTTTTTAACCACTTCTACAGAGCAGGGTTACCCTAAAGGCAGTGTGTTAAGAGTAGCCTCATCCAGACTTATTAAACATGATTTATTACTTTGGGACAGGAGACAGGGGAGAAATTGATAGACCAATAAATATTGCACAGGCTGCTGGTGGTGGGGAGATCCAGACCGAGGTAGTTTCTGTAGAAAGGGTGAAAGACCTGGGCGAGGAAGGCACCTGAGGTTGCCGGGAGCCAGGTTGGGAGCGAGTCTTGGTGGTGAGGGTGGTTTCTGGTTCACCTACCTAGCACAAGGTCTCCAACTCCTTCAGCCTAGACACCCTAATCAGCAGCTGACCAGCTGGCCTGCCATTTATGCAGCAGCAATTGATAGCAAGATCAGGTTTCCTTTAGAAATTCTTATTGGTTGCTTCCCTGCAGCGACAACTGGCTGCCCAAAGTTGATGGAACCCAGCAGCTGTCACTAGACGTTTGCCAGGAGGCAGGGCTAACGGCCTTGGTGCACATGATGGGCAGTTTGCCTGGAGCGGGCTAAAAAAGACAATGATATATAGTCTCGGGAGGGCGCAGCTTTAACTCTACCTGGCGGTTTACAGAAGCCAGAGCTGAGCAGCTGTGATTGGCAGACACCCCCAGCTCCTCAGCCAAACCATACTTGGATGTTTATGGTGAGGGTGGGACTAAGAAATGGAATAGAAGCAGAGCTAAATCGCTTTGATTGGCTGTTCATCGAAGGGGCGGGGGAGACTTAACAACTGCTAGCTACTTTGATTGGCTGCTTTGCTTAAGCACACAGTGCAGCAAAAATAATTACCTGTCAGTTATTGGAAGTTGGAGTGAAAAGTATAACCGTAATTGACAGCCTGTCGTGAAGGAGGCGGGGCTTAGTTCCTAGCCTGCTGACTGGGCAGGGAGGTAGGTTCTACTCAGGGGGTGTTACTGTTGGGCGTGGCCTGAGGGGGCTCGGAAGTGATCGGAGCCACTGGGTCTAGTTTGGGGAAACCCGGGGGTGGGTACAATCCCATGCTGGGGGTCAGGGCCTGCAGATGCGCCAGGGCCCGAGTTCCGTTGAAGGCCACCTCACAGCCTGACTTGGCTAGGAGCCAGTTCTCCACCTCCGACCGGAGCCACCTGGAGGTCTCTGCAAGAGGAGAGGCAGGTGTTCTGAGGTCACACTGAGATCGGGGAAGATTCGAGGGACCAGCAAGGAGGGGCGTAGGGCAAAGAACAGGAAGGGCCTGGGTTTGGGAGAAGCCTAGGAGTGATCTTGAGGCTTGGAGGGGAGCGGAACAAGGCCCAGGAGGCTCGAGAGGGCCAGAAGGCCCATCTCTGGGGCTCTCGTCTGGGGACCAGTCAGGGGCTCTTGGGCAGGGAAGGTGGGGGCTCCTGTAGGGAAGGGGACCACCTGGAGCCCACACAGGGAGCGCGCATGATCTCTTGTAAGAAGAGTGTCAGCTCAGGTAGAGGAAAGAGTGACAGGAGGGGGCCGTGCCCTGGAGCCAAGACTCCCAACCAGGCTGAGGTTAAGAAAGGGCGGTCACATCAGGGACCAAGATCGGAGTCTGGATTCGGAGGCCCTGTCTGCTGAGGGCCGGGGTCTCTTCGCAAATCCGTCAGGTCCACCCGTGGGAACTGGGGGTGGGGACGTATCTCGCTGGGGCGGGGCCTCGCGGGGGTGTGGCCCCTGGGGGCAGGGTCCCAGGGCCGCGTCCTACCTTCGGGCGAGCCTTGAGTGCCCCCTGGCCGCCGGGCCAGGAAGCTGTGAGCCAGCAGCGCCTCCTTGGTGTGCTCGTCCTGCGCGCGCAGGGCCAGGGCGCTGAGCAGCTCCGAGTTGTTGGACGTACTGCGATAGTAGAGCATGTGCGCCAGCTCCAGCGCCTGCGCGCTGCGCCGCTGCCCGAACATCTGCAGGCGGGACAGCGCCCCGTGGGCTCAGTTCGGGGTGCGCGCCCACCCATACACAGCGCCCGGGGTCATCCACGCTGGCACGGCCCACGCCGCATACTCCCCTGAGGAGGCGGGGAGGTCCTACCCAGACCTCTTCAGTACGGGTCCCCAGAGCTCAGTCGAGGGATCTGTTTGGGGATTTTTGGGGTTTTTCTTTCTTTCTTTCTTTTTTTTTTTTCGACAGGGTCTCGCTCTGTAGCCCAGTCTGGAGTTCAGTGGCTATTCACAAGCAAACTCATAACGCACTGAAGCCTTGAATTCCTGGGCTCAAGCGATCCTCCCGCCTTGGCCTCCTAAGTAGCTGGGACTACACGTGTGCGCCACCAAGCCCGGTATTTTTTGTAGAGACGGGATTCTCCCTGTGTTGACCAGGCTGGTCTCAAACTCCCAGCCTGGAGCGATCCTCGCTCCTCGGCCTCCCATAGTACTGGGGTTACAGGCGTGACCCAAGGCACCAGCCGGGGATCTGTATTTTTAACACACGTGCCCTCATTCCAGTGGCTCTAAGACCACCAGCCCCATCTGGCCTACAGTTTTCAGCAACCACTGCACTGGTTTGCACTGCACCGGTTTGCTCATCTGAGCCACGTATTAATGGATTAGCCCAAAGGTTTGCAGATGATAGGAGTTTTAGCTTTGAAAGATTTTGTTACAATACATCCTTATGTTTTAGAGACATAATAAAGTATTTCCAAATAAGTCTAGGTAGGATTTACTTCAAAATCATCCAATAGTAGGACAGTGGAGGTCTTCAGGGGAAATCTGATTAACTATTGCTAATTGTTGATGCTAGGTGCTGGCTAGTGGAGTTTATCATACTATCCTATTTGTGTTTGTTTGAACTTTTCTATAATGAAGGAAAAAATGGTTTAAAATATTAAACTGTAGGCCAAATGCAGTGGCTCATGCCTGTAATCCCAACACTGAGAGGCCAAGGTGGGTGGATCACCTGAGCCCAGGAGTTCAAGACCAGCTTGGGCAACATGGCAAAAGCTTCATCTCTACAAAAAATTAAAATTAAAAAAAAAAAAATAGCAAGCTGGGCTCAGTGGCTCACGCCTGTAATCCCAGCACTTTGGGAGGCCAAGGTGGGTGGATCACCTGAGGTTGGGAGTTCGAGACCAGCCTGACCAACATGGAGAAACCCATCTCTACTAAAAATACAAAATTAGCCAGGCATGGTGGCTCATGCCTGTAATCCCAGCTACCCGGGAGGCTGAGGCAGGAGAATCGCTTGAACCTGGGAAGCAGAGGTTGCAGTGAGCCGAGATCATGCCATTGCACTCCAGCCTGGGCAACAAGAATGAAACTCTGCCTCAAAAAAAAAATAATAATAATAATTAGCTGGGTGTGATGGTGAGCACCTGTAGTCCCAGCTACTCAGGAGGCTGAAGCAGGAGAATCACCTGAACCCAGGAGGCTGAGGCTACAGTGAGCCATGATCATACCACTGCACTCCAGGCTGGGCAACAGAGTGAGAACCTGTCTCAAAAAAAAAAAAAAAAAAAAAAAAAAAAAAAAATTAAATTGTAAAGAGAAGAGGAGAGGGGAAGGATGTTGGGGGGAAGAACAGGTCTGGGCCCAGCTGTCTACTGGCTGCCCACTTCCCCACCATTAGTCTCTTTGCTTGGACCCCTGTTCCCATCCTTGATATTGGTAAGGAGAAATGGGGGCATCAGTGCCCTCTGGGCTCCCACTGAAAAACTGTGCCCAGGCCAGATGCGGTGGCTGACACCTGTAATCCCTGCGCTTTGGGAGGCTGAGGAGGGCAGATGACTTGAGGTTAGGAGTTCGAGACCAACCTGGGCAACATGGTGAAACCCCGTCTCTACCAAAAATACAAAAATTAGACCTGGCACAGTGGCTCATGCCTGTAATTCTAGCACTTTGGGAAGCCGAGATGGGCAGATCACTTGAGGTCAGGAGTTCAAAACCAGCCTGGCCAACATGGTGAAACCCTGTCTCTACTAAAAATACAAAAAAAAACTTAGGTATGGTGATGGGCGCCTGTAATCCCAGCTACTTGGGAGGCTGAGGCAGGAGAATCGCTTGAGCCTGGGAGGTAGAGGTTGCAGTGAGCCAAGATTGTGCCACTGCACTCCAGCCTGGGCACCAGAGTGGGACTCTGTCTCAAAAAAATAAATAAATAAAAATACAAAAATTAGTCAGGTGTGTGGCATGTGCCTGTAATTCCAGCTACTCAGGAGGCTGAGGCAAGAGAATCTCTTGAACCCGGGAGGCAGAAGTTGCAGTGAGCCGAGATCGTGCCACTGCACTTTAGCCTGGGTGACAGAGTGACACTGTGTCTCAAAAAAAAAAAAAGTGGCCAGGTGCGGTAGCTCACGCCTGTAATCCCAGCACTTTGGGAGGCTGAGGCGGGCGGATCACGAGGTCAGGAGATTGAGACCATCCTGGCTAACACGGTGAAACCCTGTCTCTATTAAAAATACAAAAACAAAATTAGCCGGGCATGGTGGCGGGCGCCTGTAGTCCCAGCTACTCAGGAGGCTGAGGCAGGAGAATGGCGTGAACCCGGGACGCGGAGCTTGCAGTGAGCCGAGATCGCGCCACTGCACTCCAGCCTGGGTGACAGAGCGAGACTCCGTCTCACAAAAAAAAAGAAAAAAAAGAAAACCTGAACTTGTACTCAGATTCCTCCATTCAGCCACAAAATGAGCTCAGGGCCACTGGACCCTGTAGCTGGCAGGCCTGGCTGCCTGACCCACTAAGCCCTTACCAGCTGCAAGCCCTTGGTAAGACCTAAGTCCTAGGGCAGCACTGTCTGTACAACAATGCTGATGCCAGGGAGGGTTCAGGAAGTCAATACACGGTTAATAAAACATTGGGACAGCCGGGCGCGGTGGCTCTCGCCTGTAATCCCAGCACTTTGGGAGGCTGACGTGGGTGGATCAGGAGGTCAGGAGTTTGAGACCAGCCTGGCCAACATAGTGAAACCCCGTCTCTACTAAAAATACAAAACATTAGCCGGGCATGGTGGCGGCGCCTGTAATCCCAGCCACTTGGGAGGCTGAGGCAGGAGAATGGCTTGAACCCAGGAGGCAGAGGTTGCAGTGAGCCGAGGTTGCACCACTGCACTCCAGCCTGGGACACAGAGCAAGACTCCATCTCAAAAAAAGAAAAAAAAAAAACATTGGGACAAAGCCTGGTCCCTCAGAAACACTTACCAAACATCAGCTACTATGGAACAGTTACCCTGTGCTGGGTGCCCACAGAGTGTTCCCATCTCACACCGAGGCCTGAGGTGAAATGCCTCTCAAGTCAGCACGCCCCAGAAAATCGCTGAAATAGCCTGCAAGGTACCAATGACACGCTTGCATGTGGACTGTACCCTCTTCTCACCAGGTCAGCACAGTCAGTTTAGGTGCCTGCATTGGAACGAATCGCCATTTCTTCGGTTCAGGGCAAGATGCAGGAATAGCATGCGTTAGGGACCGTGTGGTATGAAAAACACATTTGGTTTGTGTCAGTATCTGCCAAGCCGATGGAGCTGAATTCTAGTTAAAGGAGCAGGTCACTCCGTGGCACACAGATGAAGCCAGAGTCTCCCTGGAGAGGGGTCCCCCTGCCACCTGGAGGGTCCCTTCAGCACTCACCACTGCCCACAAGGAATACAGCACTCGCTCCTCCTACCCTGGGGTCTGTGTCCTGGGCAGCCCCTCCACCTACTCAGTCACAGGCCAGGCCCCTGGCACCATCCTTGCTCCCCCTTCACCAACCTGCCAGTCCCAACCCCATTCTGCTGTCCCCTGACTCTCTCTGCCCGTCTCCTCCTCTGCAGCTCCCCGGCTCAGCCTTGGTTCAGACTTCATCCCCCCCTGCATCACTCCAGCCTCCTCCCTGGCCTCAGTTTCCCCATCCAGTTTGTCTGCACACAGGTTCAGAGCTGCCCCTGCTCCTCCCCTGCTCATGGTCCTCCCGTGGCTCCCCGGTGCTCTCAGAGTCCAAGCTCCATGGCCCGGCACACGAGGCCCTCCCTGTCACCTCCTGCTCCTCTCCTCTCAATGCAGCCCATGGTGAATAAGCCGGTTTACCCTGAACAGGCCCTGCTCTCTCAGGCCTCCAGGACCAGGCACAAGCCAAACCACCCCTGGTGTGTTCTTGGAAAATGTTCACTGCCTCATCCTCAAGGCTCAGGATGGACATCACCTCTCGCAGACGAGCAGATGCAGCCTCGGGCTCCTGCCGTGCCAGCTGCTGCCTCCATTACAGACCGACTGCCTGTGTCCAGGGACCCCACACCTCTCCCTCCAGGGCAGGATCGGGCTGCTGCATCTCAGGGGCACCAGTTCAACATCCCTCCCCAGGCTGCCCCATGGGCCTGCTCGGTGCTGGGCTAAGGGGCTTCACAGTAGAGCCCAGGGTATGGAGGAACCCACAGGGGCACCACCCCAGCCTGGGACATCCGGGAAGGCTTCCCAGAGCAGGCAGCCTCTGAGCTGAGGGTGAGGGGTGAGCAGGGCTTGGCCAGCCCAACAAGAGGAAAGGGCATTTCGGTCCAAGGGAACAGCACAGGCAAAGGCAGAGAACGAGGGATGGCAGGGTGGGGGCGCCGCAAGCATGCAGGAGGAGCTGAGGCGCAGATTCGAGGGGAAGGATTGTGTCTGGTGAGGCTGGGAAGCAGGGTCCCTGGCGCCAGGCTGTGCCCAGAGGAGGGGGCAGGGCAGGACTGGGTAGAATGGGGAATGGGCTGGAAGGGACCGACTGGAGGCTGGGAAGAGGGCCTGAGCGGGGGGTACAAAGGTGGGACAGGAAGGGTGGGCTGGGGGTCTAGCCAGTGACTGGCGGGATGACAGGTCATCCATAGACACGGAGCCCAGAAGAGAGAAGAGAAGATGTCAGGGGAGATGCTGTGCTTGGCCTACGGTGAGAGTGAGGGGCCCAGCCTGGAGGCTGAGCCTGGAGCTTCCTGGTTGATCTGATCATGGACAGTAGAGAGCTCCTGTGGAAACCACAGAAGCAGAGGAGCCCTGTATCCTGGAAGAAAGAGGGCCCCACACTCCATACCCCACACCTTGCACCCCACACCCCACATCCCGCAGCGGGGCTCTGAGTGCCTGTTCCAAGGTGAGATGGGGAACTTGAGAGGAGCAGGAGGGTTGAGGCAGCTGGACTCTGGGCTCATGGGGACACGCTGCACATGGGCTTGGGTGTGTCCAGGGAACAGGAGGAGCCAGGTTTGGGGACTAGGGGAGGGGCTTGCAATGAAGACAGAGATCTGGGAGCAACTGAAGCGCAGGAGGGGACCAGCCAGGAGGGAGCCTGGGAGGGCCAACTGTTTTTCTGTTTGTTTGTGTTGAGACGGAGTCTCGCTCTGTCACCCAGGCTGGAATGCAGTGGCGCAATCTCAGTTCATTGCAACCTCCGCCTCCCGAGTTCAAGCAATTCTCCTGCCTCAGCCTCTCAAGTAGCTGGGATTTCAGGCATGCGCCACCATGCCCGGCTAATTTTTGTATTTTTAGTAGAGATGGGGTTTCACTATGTTGGCCAGGCTGGTCTCGAACTCCTGACTGCATGTGATCTGCCCACCTCGGCCTCCCAAAGTGCTGGGATTACAGGCATAAGCCACTGCACCCAGCCAAGGGCCCACATGTAAAGGCTGGGCCTCACCCCAAGGCGTGGGGAAATACCTCATGAATACACTAAATTAACTTGTCAACTGGGCTTTTATTCTTTTTTTTTTTTTTGAGATGAGTCTCACTGTGTCACTCAGGCTGGAATACAGTGATGCTATCTCGGCTCACTGCAACCTCTGCCCCCTGGATTCAAGTGATTCTCCTGCCTCAGCCTCCAGAGTAGCTGGGATTACATGCACGTGCCACCATGCCCAGCTAATTTTTGTATTTTTAGTAGAGACGGGGTTTCACCATCTTGGCCAGGCTGGTCTTGAACTCCTGACCTCGTGATCCACCCGCCTCGGCCTCCCAAAGTGCTGGGATTACAGGTGTGAGCCATTGCGCCTGGCTGGGCTTTTTTATTGTTATTTTTTGATTTGGGGTTTCACTATGTTGCCCAGGCTGGACTCAACTCCCAACTCCTGGGCTCAAGCGATCCTCCCACCTTGGCCTCCTGAGTAGCTAGGACTACAGGCATGTGCCACCATGCCTGGCGTGAATTGGGTTTGAAATAGGGTCTTTCAGAGCCTGACAGGCTCCATAGCACCCCTGGGGCCAGCAAGGGGTGAGGCGATAGTCACCATGGGCTGGGACTCAGTGTCTTCTCCCCAGAGGCACCAGCCTCCCTGCCTCTCATCTCACCCCTTCCCTCTGCCCTCCATGGTCGCAGCTTACAGCCGTTCCACAGCTCCCTGCGGCTCTGAGGATAAGGCCTAGGGTGCCACTCTGGGCATTCAAGGCCCTCACCACCCTCTGGGACCTCCCCTCTCTACCCTGCTCGCTGGATCCAGCCCCATGAGATATGCCAGGCTGAGCTCATGGGCTCTTTCTCCACCAGGCTCAATCCCCGTCTTCCAGAGCTTTCCTCAGATCCTACCTGAGCCCTGGTCCCAAGCAGAAATTGCTCCCTCCCCAGCCCCTCTGTTGGCCCGAGTATGCCAGCACCCTCTCAGGCGGCACAGACTGGCTATTATCTGCGGGATTTATTACCAGCCTTCCTAAGAGCCTGTCAGCATGGCTGAAAACAGCTTGAAAACCAATGAGCCAGCAGATGAATGATCGGGTACGACAGATGCTTCACACCAGTCTACACTCCTGGGGCCGGTGCCAACCCTGGGGAGAATCAGTAAAAGGCAGCTCCCCTCTGGGCTGACTCAGCCTCGAGACAGGACACGCGTTTTGGCAAGCGGAGCACAAGTTGGGTGTCAGCCTCCACCTGGCCCCTGGGCCACGAATCCTTGGATGGTGAACAACCTGTGCAACCGTTCAAGGCAGCCCGGCACTCACATGTAGCAGAATCAAAAGGGAGCTTGTTAAAAATATAGTTCCCTGGGCCCCAGTCCCAGAGTTTCCAATTCAGTCCACTAGGACTGGAGCCCAGGAGGCTGCATTTGTCAGCCAGCTCCCCCAATGATAATGATACCCAGTCAGGATGGGGACTTGGAACAAACAGCCCAATTAGTAATGATAATAATCATCATCCTGGTAATAGCTAACTCTCACATAGTACCTCCTGTGCCATGTGGGAGCCTCTGTTCTCAGCACTGTGCATGTTAGTTCATTTAATCCCCACAACACCTCTATAAGTTAGGTCCCACCATCATCCCTACTTTGCAGATTTTGAAGCTGAGACACAGAGAGGTTAAGCAACTTGTTCAAGATCACACAGCGAGAAGAGAGTAGAGTCAGATTCAAATCCAGCAAGTCTGCTTCCAGAACACACCTCCTTCACCACATCACTAAAGCGCCCCTAAAGCTGGCACTCAGTGAGCAGCTGTCGACTCTTATGTAGCCCCTACCACGAGCCGAGCACTGCCCAGTGCTTCTCACAGACTCACTCATTTCATGATCACACCCCTACAAGGCAGATCTCGCTATCATCCCCATTTTCCAGATGAGAAAACTGAGGCTCAGAGAGATTAAGAAACCCCCCCCAAGGGGTGTTGAGTAAATGAAGTAGGGAAGGGAAGGGGAAGGGAGGGGAGCGGAGGAGAGGGCAAGAAGGGAGGGAAGGGAGAAAGGGAAGGGGGGGAGGAAGGAGGTGGGGAGAGGGAGGGAAGGGAAGGAAAAGAGGAACAGGAAGGAAGGAAGGGAGGGAGGGGAAGGGAATGGGGGAAGGGGAGGGGAGGGGGAAGAAGGGGAAGAAGGAAGGGAAGAGAAGGGAAAGGGAAAAGGAAGGGGAGGAGAGAGAGGGAGGAAGGAAAGAAAGGACGAAGGGAGGGAGGGAGGAAGGAAGGAAGGAAGGACAAGGGAGGGAAGGGAAGGGAAAGAAAAGAGGAAGAATGGGAAGGAAGGAAGGAAGGAAGGGAGAGAGGGAGGGAGGGAGGGAGGAGAGCACGACGCAGGAACAATGCATGAAACAGAGACAACTATAGGGGGCCTGACCTGGTCCCCACAGCGCAGGGCCGCAGGAGGCGTAGCAGGCGCATGCTCACCTTGGAGGCCCGCAGGCCCATGAAGATGGCGAAGAGCAGCAGCAGCAGGGAGGTGGCCACCTTGAGGTCGGTTAGCACCACCATGCCCACGTTGACGAAGATCGCCACGCCGGAGACCACCAGCATGAGGTTGAGCAGGGCGCGCTGCAGGGTGGGCGTGCGCACCTTCAGCTCCGGCAGCAGCTGCTCCAGGCCTTCTAGTGGCGTGTCCTTGAAACTCTTCAGTACCAGGTGTCCCCGTTTGGTCCGGGCTGCCAGCACCACCCGCTTAAAGTATCTCCTGAGGGACAGAGACAGAGGCAGGAGCAGGATCGGGACTGCACTGCCCCAGGGAGCCCCCTCCAATCCTAAGACGCTCACTCTGGCTCTACAGTCGCACAACCATCTTAAAAGCCACTCAGTAATCATGGGGAAGAAACCAGAGATCAGCTGTGTCCAACCACAGGGGATCGGTTCAATCGTGCCATCGATCCCTGGTATTGGACGTGCAGGTTGTTTGTTGGAATCCTGGCCGCGCTGCATCTTCAGAATGTGGACCTCCCTCTCCGAGCCTCAGTTTTCCTTATTGGGAAATGGGGAGAACCGTCCCCATCCTTTCTCTTCCCCTGGGAATCGAGTGTAGTACTCACTTTCCCTTGGGAAGAAAAGACAGCATTTGGATGAGTCACGCCTCCCATTTCTCAACTTCCCGCCCAGGGCCCAGACACCCAAACCAGACACTGACCTGTCAGTCCCCTCTTGACTCTAACCTTGCTCCCTCTTGCTGCAGCTGGGGAACAAGGGCCGCCTCACCTCTCTGCAGGGGGCAGCTTGCTGAAGAAGCCACGCCTGGAGCCCATGCTGGACTTCAGGGGCATCTGCCCGACTCGCTGGCCCAGGGCCCAGAAGTGCATGTAGACATACTGATCCAAATTTACTGTCACCTGCCGGGGGATGAAGGAAGCAGTGGTGGGTGAACGTGGGCAGGGGTGTTGAGGGCAGGATACCAGAATCAGATGCCCTGCCCCTAAATAATTCCCCTGTTTCCCACTTATCACCATTCACCATCTAAGCAGGGCCGTCACATATGGTTGTCCATGTCGTATACTGCACAAGGGCTCATCATCTAACACAGTGCCATTCATGTAGAAGTCATCTTTATTACCA
Source organism: Pongo pygmaeus (assembly GCF_028885625.2). Lineage (NCBI taxonomy): Eukaryota > Metazoa > Chordata > Mammalia > Primates > Hominidae > Pongo > Pongo pygmaeus. The sequence goes on from NC_072393.2 coordinate 54,462,813, forward strand.
TATTTCCTAGAATCTAAGGTGCCACTGACTCTACCCAATTATTTTATGAAGCAACTAAAAACAAAATACGTTGCCAATTAAATGATGTCACACCACCACCTGTAAATCATATCCCAATTTCAGAGACGACAAAACATGACTTTGGAAAAACCGCAGTTTAAAATCACTAAAATGTGGAATTTTGGGAGATTTTAGTATTTTTTATTTCTGTCTTTATTTTTATTTCTATTCTGAGATATTGTCTCACTCTGTCACCCAGGCTGGAATGCAGTGGCACAATCTCAGCTCACTGCAGCCTCCACCTCCTGGGTTCAAGTGATTCTCGTGCCTCAGCCTCCCAAGTAGCTGGGACTACAGGCGCCCACCACCATGCCTGGCTAATTTTTGTATTTTTAGTAGAGATGGGGTTTCACCATGTTGGCCAGGCTGGTCTCAAACTCCTGACCTCAAATGATCTGCCCACCTCGGCCTCCCAAAGTGCTGGGATTACAGGTGTGAGCCACCACGCCTGCTGATTTTAGTATTTCTTATAATTTTGTTAGCATTTTGCGTGCTTTTGGGGGCCTGGGTTTGGGGGGGGTGTGTGTGTGTGTGTGTGTATGTGGTGTGTGTGTGTGTGTGTGTGTATGTGGTGTGTGTGTGTGTGTGTGGTTTTGTTTTTTTGAGACAGGGTCTCAATTTGTCATCCAGGCTGGAGTGCGGCGGCAAGATCATGGCTCACTGGCTCACGGCTCACTGCAGCCTTAAACTCCTGGGATCAAATGATGCTCACAGCTCACTGCAGCCTTAAACTCCTGGGATCAAATGATCCTCCCACCTCAGCCTCCCGAGTAGCTGGGACTACAGGCCCGCACCACCATATCCAAGTAGTTTTTGTATTTTCTGTAGAGATGGGGTCTCCCTGTGTTGCCTAGATGAGTCCGGAACTCCTGGGCTCAAGCGATCCTCCTGCCTTGGCCTCCTGAATGCTGGGATTACAGGAATGAGCCAGTGAACCTGGCCTTGTATGATATTATTTATTATTACAATTTTGGCAGATGGTGCTAAGTCTCTTGCCCTAAGAGAGCCATATCATATGATACTTTTCCAACAGATGGCAGTGAAGTGACCTGAGAAAGCAGCACCTCTTTTTTTTTTCCAGATGGAGTTTCACTCTTGTTGCCCAGGCTGGAGTGCAATGGCATAATCTCAGCTCACTGCAACCTCCACCTCCCGGGTTCAAGAGATTCTCCTGCCTTAGCCTCCCCAGTAGCTGGGATTACAGGCACCCACCACCACGCCCGGATAATTTTTTATATTTTTAGTAGAGACAGGGTTTCACCATGTTGGCCAGGCTGGTCTTGAACTCCTGACCTCAAGTGATCCACCCGCCTTGGAATCCCAAACTGCTGGGATTACAGGCTTGAGCCACTGCATCCAGCCAAAAGTAGCACCCTCTCTGAGTTCACCAAGTGCGCCATATGGGCCAGAGTCCCGGGCTCAAGACTACAACTCCCAGCAGCCCGTGCCTCTCAGAGGCTCTGCCCCACCCTAGAGGCCTCCTGGGAGTTTCGTTCTCCTGGGGAGCCAAGTACCTGGACCTCATCCTGAGGGTGGTGGACCACCAGCGCATAGGCCAGGGTATCCTCAGACAGCGGGGAGAAGTTGGCCTGGGCCAGCAGGGGCTCCAGAGCCCGAAGCACCTCCTGCTCATTAGACAGACGCTGGGGGTCCGTTAGTGATGGCTGCTCGAGGGTCTCCCTGTCAGGGTTGATGGGGTCATACAAGGCCTAAGAGGAGAGTCAGAGAGAAAAAGATGGGCTAGGTCTCTGCATGAAGGATTCTAGGGACATCTAAGGACGTCCCTTTCCAGATATTTTCATTTATTTACTTATTTATTTATTTATTTTATTGAGACAGAGTCTCACTCTGTTGCCAGGCTGGAGTGCAGTGGCACGTTCTCGGCTCACTGTAACCTCCGCCTCCCGGGTTCAAGCAATTCTTCTGCCTCAGCCTCCCAAGTAGCTGGGACTACAGGTGCACGCCACCACGCCCGGGTAATTTTTTTTTTTTTTTTTTTTTTTTGTATTTTAGTAGAGACGAGACGAGATTTCACTATGTTGCCCAGGCTGGTCTTGAACTCCTGAGCTCAGGCAATCTGCCCGCCTCGGCCTCCCAAACTGCTAGGATTACAGGCATGAGCCACCGTGCCCGGCCTGTGTTTTTGTTTGTTTTGTTTTTGTTTTTTTGAGACGGAGTCTCGCTCTGTCACCCAGGCTGGAGTGCAGTGGCACAATCTCAGCTCACTGCAACCTCCACCTCCTGGGTTCAAGTGATTCTCCTGTCTCAATCTCCTGAGTAGCTGGGATTACAGGTGCACGCCACCATGCCCGGCTAATATTTGTATTTTTAGTAGAGAAGGGGTTTCACCATGTTGGTCAGGCTGGTCTCGAACTCCTGACATGTGATCTGCCCACCTCGGCCTCCCAAAGTGCTGGGATTACAGGCATGAGCCACCTTGCTCAGCCCTTTTTTCTTTTTCTTTCTCTTCTTTTTTTTTTTTTTTTTTTGAGATGGAGTCTTGCTCTGTCACCCAGGCTGGAGTACAGTGGTGCAATCTCAGCTCACTGCAACCTCTACCTCCCAGGTTCAAGCAGTTCTCCTGCCTCAGCCTCCTGAGAAGCTGGGATTACAGGCACACACCACCACATTCAACTAATTTTTATATTTTTAGTAGAGATGGGGTTTCACTATGTTGGCCAGGCTGGACTCGAACTCCTGATCTTAAGTGATGCAACCACCTCGGCCTCCCAAAGTGAGATTACAGACATGAGCCACTGTGCCCGGCATATTCTTTTCTTATCACACCCATATCCAATCCTTTGGCAAGTTCACTTGCTAACCCCCTGAATCTTCTTGAATCCACCCTCCTCTCTATCTCCTTTGCTGCTATCTTCTCACTGAAGCCACCTTCATCTCTCACTTAAACAATTATGTAGGGCTTCTGTTCTCCAACTTCTACTCTTACAACTTTCTTTTTATTTATTTATTTTTTTGAGACAGAGTCTCACTCTGTTGCCAGGGTGGAGTGCAATGGCGCGATCTCAGCTCACTGCAACCTCCACCTCCCAGGTTTAAGTGATTATCCTCCCTCAGCCTCCCGAGTAGCTGGGACTACAGGTGCCCACCACCACGCCTGGCTAATTTTTGTATTTTTAGTGGAGACGGGGTTTCACCATGTTGGCCAGACTGGTCTCAAACTCCTGACCTCAAGCGATCCCCCCACCTCAGTCTCCCAAAGTGGTGGGATTACAGGCGTGAGCCATTGCACCTGGCCTACTCTTACTACTTTTCAACCAGTATCCACATGGCCATTGGAAAGAACTTACTGAGGCTGTAAACAGCTCCCACAATCCACCCCTCCAACAGCTTCCCACTGTATTTAGAATAAAATCTAGAAGCTTTCCATGACCTTCAAAGTCCCTCACAAACTGGCATCTACCCTGCCTGCCTCATCTTATGTCCCTAAACGTCCCCCTTAAAAAAGTCTTGGAATGAATGTCGCGTGAGTTTCCAGCTGCCTAGCCTATTTTGCTCATGGAGAGACTGAGTCTCAGGATGACACATAACTTGTCCCAGACTCTACAACAGCCTCCAGGGAAATCACCCCTCTATAAAACCAGGCATAAACCTGACCCTCCATGTGTCTCTTGGGAGCAGGGGTCCTACGAAGCAGCTTGTTCAGGCCAGGTGCGATTTTGAATTAGTGGAAAGAGAGAGGGCCGGTCCTCCAAGTGGGAGGAATGGCCTAAGTGAAGGTTTGGTCATGGGGAAGCCCAGGGCCTCAGAAACAACTGAGCAAGGAGACTGGCATGCAGAAGAGATTCAAAGGCTGGTACAGTGGCTCACGCCTGTAATCCCAACACTTTGGGAAGCGAAGGTGGGAGGATCACTTGAATCCAGGAGTTTGAGACCAGCCTGGGCAACATGGTGAAATCCTGTCTCTACAAAACTTTTTTTTTTTTTTTTTTTTGAGACAGAGTCTCACTCTGTTGCCCAGGTGGGAGTGCAGTGGCACGATCCCAGCTTACTACAACCTCTGCCTCCCAGGTTCAAGCGATTCTCCTGCCTCAGCCTTCTGAGTAGCTGGGACTATAAGCGAGCACCACCATGCCTGGCTAATTTTTTGTATTTTTAGTAGAGACGGGGTTTCACCATATTGACCAGGCTGGTCTCGAACTCCTGACCTCTTGATCCACCTGCCTTGGCCTCCCAACGAGCAGGGATTACAGTTGTGAGCCACCGCGCCCGGTCTTTTTTTTTTTTTTTTAATTAGCTAGGCACAATAGTGCATGCCTGTGGTCTCAGCTACTTGGGAGGTTGAGGTTGGAGGATCACTTGAGCCCAGGAGGTTGAGGCTGCAGTGAACCACGATCGTGCCACTCCACTCCAGCCTGGGTGACAGAGTGAGACCCTGTCTCAAAAAAAAAAAAAAAAAAGAAAAAGAAAAAGAGAAAGAGTCAAGCCAAGAAAATCCTCCTCTGAAGTAAGCCCTAGGGCTGTGCCCACATCCTCCAGCCTAGGCTGGTCGAGCAGTTCTGGGACTTACAGAGTGACCTTGAGAAATTCCATTCCCAGGCTGAGCTGCAGTTTGAAAGCTGGAGGAGAAAGAAATCGGCATTGATCAAATGTCCACTGTGAGCCAGATTCTCTTCTGGAAACTTCACATCCTCCCGGGGCTTTGGGCCAAAAACTTGGACATTGCACGTGATCCCTGCTGCTCCCTTCCCTGTCACAATAAATCCTGCCGATTCCACCTTCAAGCAGACCTGCACTTCACCCAGCTCTCTCCTCGCCACCTGCCCGATCCCAGTCCATGCCAGCCACCACCATTTCATCCTGCCTGGGTGAGCCCAACAGCCTTCTCAATGGTCTCCCCAAATCCTGTAACACACCCCATCCCCTGCCAATCGGTTCTTTACACAGCTTCCAGGGAGATCTCGTCAAACAATAAAATAACAACAATCATCATCAATGATAATGGTGCACATTTACATAGCACTTACTGTGTGCCAGGCACAGATTGAAGCATGTTACATGCACATTCTCACAGTGTGAAACTCCTCATTTACAGATGTGGAAACTGAGGCACAGAGAGGTTAAGTAATTGCCGGAGGTCACATGGCCAGGAAGTGGTGTAACCAGAATGACACATGTGACCATGTCAATCTCCTGCTAAAACCCTTCCAAGGCTTCTACTGCCCTCGGGAATCAGGATCACACTTCCTAGTAGGACCTGTAAGGCCTCACAGGACCACAAATCCCCTCGGTCACTCCATACCATCCAGACTGTCTTTAGGTTGGCTGGGCGCGATCGCTCATGCCTGTAATCCCAGTAGTTTGGGAGGCCAAGGGAGGAGGACTGCTTGAGCCCAGGAGTTCAAAATCAGCCTGGGCAACACAGCAAGACCCCATCTCTACCAAAAAAAAAAAAATACATTTATATATATATAAATTAGCCAGGCGTGGTGGTGCACACCTGTGGTACCAGCTACTCAGGAGGCTGAGGCAAGTGTATTGCTTGAGCCCAGGAGATTAAGTCTATAGTGCGCCATGATCACAGTTTGGCACTCCAGCCTGGGCAACAGAGAAGACCCTGTCTTCAAAGCAACAACAACAACAACAACAAACCAGATTGGTTTTAGTTCCTCCAGCCACAGAGACTTTGCACATGCTGTTGGAAGACTCTCTCTACCCGCTTCCTGCCTCCTTCCTTTTTCACTATTGAAGTCTTACTCTCTGTCATATTCTAGGTCCATTATCACTATCAAAAAGCCTTGGACAGGGGCAGTGGCTCACGCTTGTAATCCCAACACCTTGGGAGAACAAGGCAGGAAGACTGCTTAAGGCCAGGAGTTCAAGACCAGCCTGAGCAACGTGGTGAAACCCCGTTGCTACTAAAAACACAAAAAATTAGTTGGGCATGGTGGCGGGTGCCTGTAATCCCAGCTACTCTGGAGGCTGAGGCATGGGAATCACTTGAACCCTGGAGGTGGAGGTTGCAGTAAACTGAGATCACGCCAACTGCACTCCAGCCTAGACAACAGAGTGTGTCAGTGTGTGAGTCTCTGTCTCAAAAAAAAGGAGCAGCAGCCTTCCTCTACTCATCAAACTGAGCAGGGCCACCCTGTGTGGTTGGGCAGGATGTGCACTGCACAAAGGTACCAGATCTAAGGGCAGACCTGTCCATTTATCATGACAGCCACCCTTCAGATGGAAATAAAGGAACAGAACAGCACCATCCACAAGAACTCCCTGCAGTGAGGAAAATGTTCTAGATCTGCACTGTCCAATAAGGTCGACACTGGCCATAGGTGGCTACTGAGCACCTGAAACATGATCAGTATGCTGAGAAACAAAATTTTTAATTTTGTTTTAGTTATGTCAAATTTTAACAGCTAGTGTCTACATTTAATTTTTTTTTTTTTTTTTTTTTTTTTGAGACAGAGTCTCCCTCTGTCACACCCAGGCTGGAGTGCAGTGGCACAATCTTGACTCACTGCAACCTCCGCCTCCTGGGTTCAGGTGAGTCTCCTGCCTCAGCCTCCGGAGTAGGTGGGATTACAGGAGCCTGCTACCATGCCAGCTAATTTTGTGTGTGTGTGTGTGTGCTTTTTTTTAGTAGAGACGGGGTTTCACTATGTTGGCCAGGCTGGTCTCGAACTCCTGACCTCGTGATCCACCCACCTTGGCCTCCCAAAGTGCTGGGATTACAGGCGTGAGCCACCGCGCCCGGGCTACATTTAAATTTAATGAAGTTCGTGGCTACTATAACGGACAGTTCCAGGCTAGAGAAAGAGGCACCTTTTTCTAATTTGCACACGGACCCCAGTATAGCAACCAAGGTTCACTCTGTTATCCCCCTGCAGGGCACCATGCCCCTCGCCCTCATGGTCTGAACGTAACCATCACTGGGGAGAGCATCTGATTCATGACCGTCCCCACCACCCACGTTCAGCTCCCAGAGTGCACGATGCAGGCCCAATTTCACTCCTCAGTGAAGACACAGCACCTGGCACTGGGCCTCGCACAAACATCTGCTAAAAGAATGACTTAATTGGGGCCGGGCACAGTGGCTCACGCCTGTAATCCCAGCACTTTGGGAGGCTGAGGCGGGCGGATCATTTGAGGTCAAGAGTTCGAGACCATCTTGGCCAACATGGTGAAACCCCGTCTCTACTGAAAATACAAAAATTAGCCAGGCATGGTGGTGCATGCCTGTAATCCCAGCTACTTGGGAGACTGAGGCAGGAGAATTGCTTGTACTCAGGAGGCAGAGGTTGCAGTGAGCCAACACAGTGCCACTGCACTCCAGCCTGGGAGACAGTGAGACTACCTCTCAAAAAAAAAAAAGAATGACTTAATTGGGTCTTCGTGGCAATTACTGCCGCCATCTTCCACCGTCAAGCATTCCCTTGCGGCTGTCACATGCCATCTGTCTACTGAGGACTCCCAGATTTCCATCTGCAGTCCAGATATCTCGCTTGAGCTCCAGATTCACACAGCTGGGCGTCTACTCAATACTTCCACACAGATGCCCCGTGGGCCTCTCAGCACCTCCGCAAGGGCATCCTCTCAAACCCACAATGCCCCAAACCTGCTCTTCTCACCCTCGTCCCCATCTCAAAAGATGCAACTCCATCCTTCCAGGTGCTCAGGCCCAAAGCCTGGGGGTCATCCTGGAGTCCTCCCTTTCTCACACATCCAACCCATTGGCAAATCGTGATGGCAACACATTCAAAACAGATGCAAAATCTGACTGCTTCTTAATCCTTGGTCTCAGCCACCCTCCTCCCTGGCCTGGGAGCTGTTCTCCCCGCCCCGTCCCCATCCCCAGTGGGTTCCCCAAGCAGCCACCAGAGGGCGCCAGTTCGCATCTACAGCAATTCTAGTCTTTGCTTAGAATACTCCGCTTAGTCACCGACCCACTCAGTCAAAGCAAAGTACTCACCACCATCCAGGGGGGGCCCTGCAAGATCTGGCCCCAGGTCCCCCTCCCTCTGCCCTCACCTCCTGCTCTCTTCCCTGGTTCGCCGGGCTCTAGCCCCGCAGGCCTCCTGGCTGTTCCTCCACACACCATGCACACTCCTGCCCCAGGGCCTTTGCACGTGGGGTTTCCTCAGATCTCCATAGAGCTTGCTCCCCTCTCCTTCAGGTCTCTGCTCAAATGTCCTCTGCTCAGTGAGGCCTTTCTGACCACCTTACCTGAAACTGAAAAACACCCCCTCCCTTGCTTTCCTTTTCTCCTTATTAGGTTTTGAAAAAAAGAAAAATACAGTCATCCCTTGGTATCCATAGGAGATCAGTTCCAGGATGTCCCACAGATAACCAAACCTACAGATTCTCAAGCCCCTGATATAAAATGACATGTCTGCAGCCGGGCACGGTGGCTCACGCCTGTAATCCCAGCACTTTGGGAGGCCGAGGCAGGCAGATCACGAGGTCAGGAGATCGAGACCATCCTGGCTGACATGGTGAAACCCCGTCTCTACTAAAAATACAAAAAATTAGCCGGGCGCGGTGGTGGGCGCCTGTAGTCTTAGCTACTCGGGAAGCTGAGGCAGGAGAATGGCGTGAACCCAGGAGGCGGAGCTTGCAGTGAGCCAAGATCAAGCCACTGCCCTCCAGCCTGGGCGACACAGCGAGACTCTGCCTCAAAAAAAAAAAAAGACATATCTGCATATAACCTCTGCACATCCCCTCATATAGTTTATTTTTATTTTTTTAGAGACAGGGTCTAGCTCTGTCCCCCAGGCTGGAATGCAGTGCTGCAATCATGACTCACTGCAGCTTCAACCTCCCAGGCTCAAGCGATCCTCCTGCCTCAGCCTCCCGAGTAGCTGGGACCATAGGTGTGTGCCACCACGCACAGTTAATTTTTAAAAAAAGATTATGGAGGCCGGGCACAGTGGCTCACACCTGTAATCCCAGTACTTTGGGAGGCCGAGGAGGGTGGATCACTTGAGGCCAGGAGTTCGAGACCAGCCTGGCCAATATGGTGAAACCCCGTCTCTACTAAAAATACAAAACCTAGCCAGGCATGGTGGTGCACACCTATAGTCCCAGCTACTCGGGAGGCTGAGGCAGAAGAATCACTTGAACCCAGGAGGCAGAGGTTGCAGTGAGCCAAGATCACGCCACTGCACTCCAGCCTCAGCAACAGAGCGAAAATCTGTCTCAGAAAAAAAAAAAAAAAATTTGTAGAGACAGAGCCCTACTATGCTGTCCAAGCTGGTCTCAAACTCCTGTCCTCAAATGATCCTCCCGCCTCAGCCTCCCAAAGTGTTAGAGTTACAGGCATGAGCCACTGTGCCTGGCTATGTATACTTTAAATAATCATCTCTCTCTAGATTACTTATAACACCAAATACAATGAAAATGTTATGTAAATAGTTGTAATGCTACATTGTCCAGAGAATAATGACAAGGAAAAAAAAAGTCTGTACATGTTCACTACTGATGCAATTTTTTTCCCAAATATTTTTTATCCACAGTTGGTTGAATCCACAGATGCAGAACCCATGGATATGGAGGGCTGACTGTGCAGGACACCAGTTACATCTGAATTTCAGATCAACAACAAACTTTTTTTTTTTTTTTTAAACGGGGTCTCACTCTGTTGCCCAGGCTGGAGTGCAGTGGCGTGATCTCGGCTCACTGCAACCTCTGCCTCCTGGGTGCAAGCAATTCTCCTGCCTCAGCCTCCATAGTAGCTGGGATTACAGGTGCCCGCCACCATGCCCAGCTAATTTTTTTTTTGTATTTTAGTAGAGACGGGCTTTCACCAGGTTGGCGAGGCTGGTCTCGAACTCCTGACCTCAAGCAATCCACCCGCCTCAGCCTCCTAAAGTGCTGGGATTACTCCTAAAGTGCTGGGTGGCATGAGCCACCGCACCCGGCTGAATTTTTTTAGTTTAACTATGTCCCATGCAATATTGGATGACTGTATTGCATAGGACACACTTACACTGTACTAAAAAATTACCCATAGTTTATCTGAAATTCAAATTCACTGGGTATAATGAGTTGAATGTTGTCCCCTAAAAATTTACATCCCTTTGGAACCTCAGAATATGATCTCATTCGGAAATAGGGTCTTTGCAGGTAGAATTAAGGTAAAGATATAGATGAGATCATACTAAATTAGGGTGGAACCTAAATCCAATGAGAATGTCCTTATAAGAGACAGAAAAGGACACACACAGGACACCGAGAAGGCAGCCACAGGAAGATGGAGACAGGGGTTGGAGTGACTCATCTACAAGCCAAGGAGCACCAAGGGTTGCTGGCAGCTGGCAGCTACAGGAAGCCAGGAGAGACACCATGGATGGTTCCCCCTCAGGGCCTCCACAAGGAAACATCTTTTAATACATTTCACTTCTTTTTTTTTTTTTTGAGACATAGTCTCACTCTGTTGCCCAGACTGGATTGCAGTGGTGCCATCTTGGCTCACTGCAGCCTCTGCCTCCCAGGTTCGAGTAATTATCCTGCCTCAGCCTCCCGAGTAGCTGGGATCACAGGCGTGTGCCACCACGCCCAGCTTATTTTTGTATTTTTAGTAGAGTTGGGGTTTCACCATGTTGGCCAGATTGGTCTCGAAATCCTGACCTCATGTGACCCACTTGCCTCGGCCTCCCAAAGTGCTGGGATTATAGGCATGAGCCACCGCTCCCAGACTTTTTCTTTTTTTTTTTTTTTTTTTTGAAACAGAGTCTTGTTTGTCACCCAGGCTGGAGTGCAGTGGTGCAATCTCAGCTCACTGCAGCCTTTGCCTCCCGGGTGCAAGTGATTCTCCTACCTCAGCCTCCCAAGTAGCTGGGACTATAGGCACCCGCCACCACACCCAATTAATTTTTGTATTTTCAGTAAAGACAGGGTTTCACCACGTTGGCCAGGCTGGTCTCGAACTCCTGACCTTAAGTGATCCACCCACCTCGGCCTCCCAAAGTGCTGGAATAACAAGTGTGAGTCACTGTGCCTGGCCAAATTTCACTTCTGTACCTTGTTGCTGGTCTCTTCCTCAGTAGAACAGAGCCTGTGAGGCACATCTGTCACGCTGTCCACTGTCTCCCAGAGCCTCGAGCCATTCCAGAGACACAGTAGGTGCTCAATAAATATTTACTGAGCGAACTCAATGAATGAATGAATCAGCGAAAAAAGATCAGAGAGAGGTCACCCGCCAAGGTCACCCGCACCAGTAGTGAACAACCAAGCTATTGTTTGAACCGAGGCTATGCTGCTTCTTTCCCTGCCCAGGCCACATCTTCAAAGGACTTAAGTCATCAGCAAATGGTCACCCAGTGGGCCTCACCCGCCTCTGCCACTTCTACTCTGCCCCTGCCTCTGTTTAAAGTGTTCTGCCTGGGAGCTATATGCTTATTCACTTATGTTCTTTCTACATTTCCATATATTTATACATTTCTATAATAAAATAGGCTTTTTTTAACTTTTTTTTTTTTTTTTTTTTTTAAGAGTCTCGCTCTGTCACCCAGGCTGGAGTGCAGTGGCGTGATCTTGGCTCACTGCAATGTCCACCTCCCAGGTTCAAGTGATTCTCATGGTTCAAGTGATTCTCATGCCTCAGCTTCCTGAGTAGCTGGGACTGCGGGCACCCCCCACCACAACCGGTTAATTTGTATATATTTAGTAGAGACAGGGTTTCACCATGTTTGACAGACTGGTGTCCAACTCCTGGGCTCAAGTGATCCGCCTGCCTCGGCCTCCCAAAGTGCTCAGATTACAGACAAGAGACACCGTGCCCGGCCTTAACTTTTAAAAAAATAGAAAAAGAAAAAAACAACCGTGGCTCCAGAGGCCATAGCTGTGGAAGAGCTTGGAGGGAGGCAGACAGGGTTTTGATCTCGACTCCACCAATTATGAACTGTGTGATCCTGGGCACAACCCGGGCCCTCTGAGACCTTCAGTTTCTCCCTGTACAAATGGGCTGATGGCGGCTGCCTCTCCGCACTGTGGGAAGGAGCCAATAAGCCAGACACAGCAAGCGCTCAGCAACAAGGGGCTGTGATGGCCGCTGTTGCTGGGGTTGTTATTATTCAAAGAAAAGTGCGGAGCTGCAGAAGGCAGTGGTGGGATGCGGCGAGGGGTGAATGCAGCAGGCCTGGGTTGTCCAAACCCCGCACATTCCAAAGAAAGGACCGGCCCTGGACCAGCTTCTGGGAGGGAACCTCTAAGCCCTTGGAATGTCCTGACTGATAAGAGTGTCTTGGTTTACCTGGGGCCTGGGGCCACACTGGATGCTGTATGTTAATGCTGTGATCTATGGTCGGGGCCTGGAGCCACTGGGTATCAGTCTGAACTCTGGAGGGGCTGGAGTCTCAGGTCAGCCACCATGCATATGTGACTGACCCCCAGTAAAACCCTGGACACCCAGGCTTACAGGAGCGTCCCTGGTTGGCAGTACTGCTTGCGTGTTGTCACACATCTTGCTGGGGGAATTAAGTGCCAACCATGACTCCACCGGGAGAGGACAGCTGGACGCTCACGCCTGGTCTTTCTTGGATTCTGCCCCATGTGCCTTTTTCCTTTTTTTTTCTTTTTTTTGGGACGGAGTCTCACTCTGTTGCCCAGGCTGGAGTGCAGTGGCACAATCTCAGCTCACTGCAACCTCCGCCTCCTGGGTTCAAGTGATTCTCCTTCCTCAGCCTCCCGAGTAGCTGGGATTACAGGCACACGCCACCATGCCCAGCTAATTTTTGTACTTTTAGTAGAGACAGGGTTTCACCATGTTGGCCGGGATGGTCTCGATCTTCTGACCTCGTGATCTGCCTGCCTTGGCTTCCCAAAGTGCTGGGATTACAGGCGTGAGCCACCAGGCCCAGTCCTCCCTTTTTTTTTTTTTTTTTTTTTGAGACAGAATCTTGCTCTGTCACCCAGGCTGGATAGTGCAGTGGCAAAATCTCAAAATCTCAGCTCACTGCAACCTCCACCTCCCGGGTTCAAGCGATTCTCCTGCCTCAGCCTCCCAAGTAGCTGGGATTATAGACATGCGCTACCATGCCCAGCTAATTTTTTGTTTGTTTTTTTTTTTTTTTTTTTTTGAGATGGAGTTTTGTTTTTATTGCCCAGGCTAGAATGCAATGTCACGATCTTGGCTCACTGCAACCTCCGCCTCCCAGGTTCAAGCAATTCTCCTGCCTCAGCCTCCCGAATAGCTGGGATTACAGGCATGCACCGCCACACCTGACTAATTTTGTATTTTTAGTAGAGATGGGGTTTCTCCACGTTGAGGCTGGTCTCGAACTCCTGACCTCAGGTGATCTGCCCGCCTCGGCCTCCCAAAGTGCTGGGATTACAGGCGTGAGCCACAGCGCCCAGCCTTTTTTTTTTTTCTTTCAGATGGAGTCTCACTCTGTCACCCAGGCTGGAGTGCAGTGGCGTGATCTCAGTTCACTGCAAGCTCCGCCTCCTGGGTTCAAGCGGCGATTCTCCTGCCTCAGCCTCCTGAGTAGCTGGAATGACAGGCACATGCCACCACACCTGGCTCATTTTTGTATTTTTAGTAGAGACAGGGATTCACCATGTTGGTCAGGCTGGTAATTTCTGTATTTGCAGTAGAGACAGGGTTTCGTCATGTTGGCAAGGCTGGTCTCGAACTCGTGACTTCAGCTGATCCACCCGCCTTGGCCGCCCAAAGTGCTGGGATTACAGGCGTGAATCACCGCGCCCGGCAGTACTACCATCTATTAATAGATCCTCCCACAGCCGTTTCTCAGCCCAGACCTCTCCCTTCACCTCCAGATCCACATGTTCAAGTCCATCTTTCTTTCTTTTTTTTTTTTCTGAGACGGAGTCTCACTCTGTCGCCCAGACTGGAGTGCAGTGGCGCAATCTTGGCTCACTGCAAGCTCTGCCTCCTGTGTTCACGCCATTCTCCTGCCTCAGCCTCCCGAGTAGCTGGGACTACAGGTGCCCGCCACCACGCCCAGCTAATTTTTTAAAATATTTTTAGTAGAGATGGGGTTTCACTGTGTTAGACAGGCTGGTCTCAATCTCCTGACCTCATGATCCGCCTGCCTCGTCCTCCCAAAGTGCTGGGATTACAGGCATGAGCCACTGCGCCCGACCTCAAGTCCATCTTTCTACCTGGCTTTCTAAAAGGCAGCTCAATGGATAAAGAAAATATGGTCTATATACACTATGGAATACTACTCAGCCATAAAAAGGAACAAAATAATGTCTCTTGCAGTAATTGGATGGAGCTGGAAGGCCATTAATTCTAAGGCAAGTAACTCAAGAATGGAAAACCAAATAGCCTGTATTCACACTTATAAGTGGAAGCTAAGCTATGAGGGTGCGAAGATATACAGAGTGATATAATGGAATTGGGGGACTCAGGGAGGGGTGTTGGGATGGGGGTGAGGGACTACATATTGGGTACAGTGTACACTGCTCTAGTGATGGGCACACCAAAATCTCAGAATGCACCACTATAGAATTCATCCATGTAACCAAAAAGCACATGTACCCCAAAAACTACTGAAATAAAAAATTTTTTAATTAAAAAAGAATAGGCCAGGCGCGGTGGCTCACGCCTGTAATCCCAGCACTTTGGGAGGCCAAGGCAGGCGGATCACTTGAGGTCAGGAGTTCAAGACCAGCCTGAGCAACATGGTGAAACCCCATCTCTACTAAAAATACAAAAATTAGCCAGGCGTGGTGACACACGCCTGTAATCCCGGCTATTCGGGGGGCTGAGGCACAAGAATCATTTCAACCCGGAAGACAGAGGTTGCAGTGAGCCAAGATCGAACCACTGCACTCTAGCCTGGACAGCGGAGTGAGACTCTGTCTCAGAAAAAAAAAAAAATAATTAAAACAGAATAAATAAATTCATAAATAAATGGTAGCTCAAATTCTTAAGTCCAAAACTGAGCTCTCAGTCCTCCCTGCAGATCCTTCTCCCCATCCCACCACGGTCTTCCCCATCCCAGTAAATGGCAGCTCCATCCTCCAGGAGGCTCAGGCCAGAACCGCTGGAGACGCACCCCTACTCCTCTCTCTTCCTCCCCACCACACCCCCACAGCCAGCACATCAGCAAAACGCTGATGCCTTCCAACATAACCAGCATCTGACCGTTCTTCACCACTTCCATCGCTATTACCCTTGTCGGAGCTTCCATTATCTATCTCTCCCCTAGACAAATATAATAGACTCTTTCATAGATGTCCTTGCCTCTGATAGTCTGTTCCCTACACTGCAGCCAGAGAAATCCTGTTAACACCTAAATCCGCTGCTCACATCTCTCCTCAGCTCAGAGCCCTCCCATGGCTCCCGGCTCACTCAGAGTCAAAGCAAGGTCCTCGGCCTGGCACGGTGGCTCACGCCTGTAATCCCAACACTTTGGGAGGCCAAGGCGGGTGGATCACTTGAGCTCAGGAATTCAAGACCACCCTGGCCAACATGGTGAAACCCCGTCTCTACAAAAAATACAAAAATTAGCAGGGGGAAGTGGTGGACGCCTGTGGTCCCAGCTACTTGGGAGGCTGAGGGAGGAGAATCGCTTGAACTGGGGAGGCGGAGGTTTGCTGTGAGCTGAGATCACACCACTGCACTCCAGCCTGGGCAACAGAACAAAAACTACATCTCAGAAACAAAAACAAACAAACAAAAAAAAACAAAGCAAGGTCCTCACGGTGGCCCACAAGGCCCAGTACGATCTGTCCCCATCCCCTCTGCCCTCATATCCCACCCTCCCCGCACATTCACCCTCCTGCAGCCACAGTGGCCTCCTCACTGTTCAATACTCTGGGCCCCCGCTCACCTCAGGGCCTTTGCACTTGCTCTTCCATCCGCCAGGAACATCCTCCCCCAGGCATTCATCAGGCTCGTTCCCCCTCTTCACTAAGCCTTTAGCCCACATGTCACCTCCTTGGGGAGCCCTTCTCCACCCACCTCGTCTGAAACAGGCCCCATCTCACCCCTCTTTTTTTTTTTTTTTGAGATGGAGTCTCACTCTGTCACCCAGACTGGAGTGCAGTGGCACAATCTTGGCTCACTGCAAGCTCCGCCTCCCAGGTTCATGCCATTCTCCTGCCTCAGCCTCCCGAGTAGCTGGGACTACAGTTGCCCCCCCACCACGCCCAGCTAATTTTTTTGTATTTTTAGTAGAGACAGGGTTTCACTGTGTTAGCCAGGATGGTCTCGATCTCCCGACCTTGTGATCTGCCCGCCTCAGCCTCCCAAAGTGCTGGGATTACAGGCGTGAGCCACCGCGCCTGGCCCATCTCATCCCTCTTTATCTCACTACTCCGCCTCATTGTTCATGGCATTTATCACCATCAGGCATCATATTTTATATTTATTTGATTCCTTGTCTCTCCAGTTGGAATGTTGGCTCCATGAGGGCATCACTTCACCTGTCATGTTCACTGTTGAATCCCCAGCACTTAAAACAAGGGCCAGGCTCCAAGAAGGTGTCAGGGAATGTTTGCTAAATGAGCAGATGCACGAACAAGCACCACAGGGCTGGAGGGGCCCCGTCCTCACCTGCAGCCGGGCCAGGATTTGGTGGTAGTGGAACAGGGTGCAGAAGTCCACGTGGGCCGAGAACTCCTCCAAAGCTGCCTTCTCTGCCGGACTCGAGTGGAATTCCTGTTACCTCAGGAAGCAAAACTTCTCTGTAGGCCTTTTCCCCTTCCCCAAGGGAAAGAATTCTTTCCCTGGCTGCCTAACTACACAATCAGAGCTCTGGACTTTGAAGTTTTGTTCTGGGGCCAGGCGCAGTGTCTCGCACCTGTAATCCCAGCACTTTGGGAGGCCGAGGCAGGTGGATCACTTGAAGTCAGGAGTTCGAGACCAGCGTGGCCAACATGGTGAAATCCCGTCTCTACTAAAAATACAAAAATTAGCCGGGCGTGATGGCGTGCACCTGTAGTCCCAGCTACTCAGGAGGCTGAAGCTGGAGAATTGCTTGAACCAGGGAGGCGGAGGCTGCAGTGAGTCGAGATCGTGCCACTGCCCTCCAGACTAGACAACATCAAGACTCTGTCTCAAAAAAAAAAAAAAAAGTTTTGTTTTGGTTGGGTGGGGACTGACCAATTTTACTGAAACTGAGGCAGCCAAATATAGTGAAAAACTATACTGGGCTTAAAAAGCTGGAGGTTCAAGTTTTTGCTTTGACATTTCCCAGCCAATACACACACACACAATTCCAGGAACGGTTTGACAGTGTAATATCATCCTCCAGAAGTAGATGGAATTATTATTATTATTATATTGAGACAGAGTCTCGTTCTGTCACCCAGGCTGGAGCTCAGTGGTGCAATCTCAGCTCACTGCATCTTCAACCTCCTGGGATCAAGCGAGCCTCCCACCTCAGCCTCCGGAGTAGCTAAGACTACAGGTGCCCATCACCATGCCTGGAGAATTTTTTTCAATTTTTTGTAAAGGTGGAGTCTCACTATATTGCCCAGGCTGGTCCGAACTCCTGTGCTCCAGTGATCCTCCCACCTCAGCCTCCCAAAGTACTGGGAGGCTGAGCCACCATACTCCCAAGGTTGATGGAATTATAACTCCCATTTGTCAGAGGGAGAAACTGAGGCTCTGGAAAAGTCATTTGGTAAGGGCTGCAGTGTCTGTGGAAATGACTGCAATCTAGGCCTGTCTGACTCCAGGGTACACATTGAACCATGTCTTTTTTTTTTTTTTTTTTGAGAAGGAGTCTCACTCTGTTGCCAAGGCTGGAGTGCAGTGGCCACAATCTCAGCTCACTGCAACTTCTACCTCCATAGTTCAAGCAATTCTCCTGCCTCAGCCTTCTGAGTAGCTGGGATTATAGGTGCCTGCCACCACGCCTAGCTAATCTTTGTACTTTTAATAGAGACGGGGTTTCACCATGTTGGCCAGGCTGGTCGCAAACTCCTGACCTCAGGTGATCCACCTGCATCGACCTCCCAAAGTGCTGGGATTACTGGTGTGAGCCACCACACCTGGCCTTGAACCACTTCTTTTTTTTTTTTTTTTTTTTTTGAGATGGAGTCTCGCTCTGTTGCCCAGGCTGGAGTGCAGTGGCACGATCTCGGCCCACTGCAAGCTCCGCCTCCCGGGTTCACGCCATTCTCCTGCCTCACCTCCCGAGTAGCTGGGACTACAGGCACCTGCCACCTCACCCGGCTAATTTTTTGTATTTTTAGTAGAGACGGGGCTTCATCGTGTTAGCCAGGATGGTCTCAATCTCCTGACCTCGTGATCCGCCCGCCTCAGCCTCCCAAAGTGCTGGGATTACAGGCATGAGCCACCGCGCCCAGCCTTGAACCACTTCTTTATGTTTCCTATCTCAATGTCCTGGGTAATTGTCTTCACTTCTCTGAGCCTCAGTTTCCTCACTGGCAACAGAGGATTACACGCTCTTTCTCAGAGGGCTACGGTGAGAATTTGATGAGATGACACATGTCCCGTATACACATGTGTTTACATATGTGTGCATATATTTGTATATTTATATGAGTATATTTGTGTATTTTTGTGTGCATATATTTGTGTGTGTGCGTATTTGTGTTTGTGTATATTTGTGTGTGTGCATTCGTATGTGTATATTTGTGTATTTGTGTACACATATTTGTGTATTTGTGTGTGTACTTGTATGCATATACTTGTGTGTATTTGTGTGTGTGTATTTGTGTGTGTATCAAGTCCAGCACAGAATTGAGTACATACAGCAGGTGTTCAGTAAATAAATGTTAAATTAATGAATGATGGTGAGGTGTGGTGGCTCATACCTGTAATCTCAGCACTTTGGGGAGCCAAGGTGGGCAGATCACTTGAGGCCAGGAGTTCAAGACCAGCCTGGCCAACATGGCAATACCCTGTCTCTACTAAAAATACAAAACTTAGCCAGGCGAGAGTCCCAGCCTCTCGGGGAGCTGAGAAAGGAGGATCACTTGAGTCCAGGAGGCAGAGGTTGCAGTGAGCTGAGATTGTGCCACTGCACTCCAGTCTGGGCAACAGAGCGAGACCCTGTCTCAAAAAAATAAATAAAATAAAAATAAATGAATGAATAATAATCCTCAAAATCCTCAATAATGACAATGATGATGATGGTGGTAATAAGACCTCAGGTTCTAGAGTGAGACCAAGACTAGGATGAGGTGAATATGGCACCCAAGGGTGCAAAATTTAATGGGGCACTCACTCTTAGGGTCAAGCGATTGTCTCACTTGCCTAACCCTAGTCCTGGGCCAGCTCTGGAGTCAGACCACTTTGGTTCAAATCTAAGCCACTATGTTGTGGCCTTGGGTAAGTCACTTTCCTTCCCTATGCTTCCATTATCTCATCTGTAAAATGGAGATGATGGTGGTATCTCTCTTACTGATAATTCAACAATACATGAAAAATGTCTGGCACAGTGCCATAGAGTCAGAGCTCAAATTGTGTGATAATAATTATGATTACAGCGTTGTGACTTTATAGGTACAATTATTATCAGGTAGTAGAAATAGTAATGATGAGGATGATTACTATACCCATCTTAAAGATGGAAAAACCATGCCCCAGAGAGTGCCTGTTCAAGCCCTCAGAACAAGCCAGAGTCGGGAATGGATGCTGCATCTGCATCTCGGAGACCTGGCTCCTACATTCCCGCTCATCTCCCGCCCACTAGGGAACCACGAAGGGACCCCGGGAACTACAACTCCCAGGAGGCGCCAGGGCAGCTCTCTGCAGCAACTAGGGCCCTGCCGCCGCGAAGCCTGCTGGGAGCCGTAGTCCCCAGGCTCTTGGACCCGGGACAGGCGGTACCTGTATTAGGAGGCGGAGCAGCTGCTCCTTGGAGAAGGGAATGAAGCGCTCGCGGTACTGCTGGGCCCAGTCGCGGGGCTCCCTGGGGTTCCACATCTTGCGATACTCCCCCATTTTGGCTGCCAGCGATGAGAGGGCCCGGGGGGGCCCGAGGAGCGCGGGCAACAGTGGCCATACTCGGACCCTGGACCCCCAGACCCCCCGGGTCACATGCAGCATGGCTAGACCCTTTCCCTGGAGCCTAAACAGAGGAAAATGGGCAGGGGTCAAAGGCCATCTAGAGGAAAAGCGCCCTCTCCACCTCCACGTCCCACCCTCCAGAAGCCGTCTCTACCCCAGGCAGGGCGCAGAGCCCATCCGCTCGCCTCGAAGCCCCTGTTGCCTGTCCCCTTCCCACACTGCTCAGTTTGGCCTGGGTCCCAGACAGGGGTCAGAGGTCTTAGGTTCTAGGGCGTTTTGCAGGCCCAGAGACCCTGTAGTGGTACAACGTTTCTTTGGGGTCTAGACAGCGAGGTAGATCTTAGGACAGCAGGAAATGCTCAGAAAGGTTACCTAGGGGGTGCAGGGCCGCCCTCCCTGGCCATGCAATCCCCCGATTTCTCCCTCACCTTAGCCAAAGCTCGACTGTCATTGAGCCTCCTGCGCATGTGCAAGAGGGCGTCCTGGGCTCCCGAGGTTCGGCTTCAGCCAGCAGTAAGACGCATGCGCAAAGCCTGGGTCAATGCGGGCTGTCCATTTCTCACCGCCGACTCCCTATATCAACTACGCATGCGTTGACTGCCTTTCTCCACGGCTGGCCTCGTTTGGGCGCGACGCATGCGCCGCAGGAGTGTCTCCTTGTCAGCTCTCTACAAAGGGAAAGGGCGGAGTGGACGAGAGACTCCCCAGAGGCATGGGGCGGGGCAGGGCTCCCGCGCGCAGTCCGCCAACGGCGCGCAGTCCAACGTCCGCCGAGGCCACGCCCCCGCTCATGTCAGCTCCTGAGTAGGCGGAAAGAGGAAGGGGGCGGGACTTGGGCGCAGCCAATCAGCTGTGGAGGAGCGAAAAGGCGGGAAAAAGCGGAACCAAAAGAAGGCTGAGGTGGCGCCAGGGACCAGGAGGGGTGGGCGGGCGAAAGGAAGGGCGGACCCTCAGGTGACGCAGATTGGCCCTCCAGAGAAGGGGCGGCCCCTTCTCAGGCGGCGTCACCCCC
Source organism: Pongo pygmaeus (assembly GCF_028885625.2). Taxonomy (NCBI): domain Eukaryota; kingdom Metazoa; phylum Chordata; class Mammalia; order Primates; family Hominidae; genus Pongo; species Pongo pygmaeus. Next base: position 54,483,800 of record NC_072393.2, read on the forward strand.
AAACCCCAGCACTGTCATTCCAGGTCCTTAGAGGGGAGACCCCGATTCTAAGAAGGTAGCCCAGTGCCGGGGCGTGGCCTCATTCTAAGGTTCCCCACAAATCCGAGGTCCCGACTCCCAGCTTGAGGAAGTGCACTTCCGTGAAAATGGAGCTGATTCGAAAGGGAGGCCCTCATTCTGGGAAATAGCCCCAAATGACAAGGACAGCCTGAAATATGCCCTGAGATACCTGGGTTCTCCACGAAGGGTGCTGTCACCCCCAAACCTGAAAGAGATTATTCGGTTTCAGACCTCCCAGGGGCTCTGATCTCAATGGCCGCACCCCCTAGTCCCCAGAAAATCCCACCTGTGTCCTCTCGCAGAAGGACCCAGTCCTTCTGTGGGCCCTTCAGCTCCTGGGTCACAAGACGTGATCCCCAAATATCCCAGCCCTCCCCTGCACTCCACTTCTGGGACCCCTGACAGCCCTCTCACCCAACAACCCCCTCAGCCCACACATTCCTGACTTCTGGAACCTGAAGCAGCCCCTTCACTTATGTCCCCCATTCCTGGGACCCCCCAGAATCCCCATCACCCCAGACCCTCACCTCTCTGGAATCCTCCATAGACCCCCTTAACCCACACCTCAACCCAGGGGACCCTCAGCGACTCTCTCACCTTGCACCTCCACCTCTGTGACCCCTGGCAGCCCTCCCCACACAACACCTTTCCTGGGACCCCTAGTATCCCCATCCTATGTCCCCCTCTCCTGGGACCCCCAGAAAGCTCCCTCACCACACACAACCCCATTCCTGGGACCCCCCCCCCAGCACCAGCATCCTATGTCCCCCACTTCAGGGACCCCCAGCAGTCCTCTCGCTCCACACAACATCTTTCCTGGGACCCCCCAGAACCCCCATCCTATGCCTCCCACTTCTGGGACCCCCAGCAGCCCCCTCACCACACAACCCCATTCCTGGGACCCCCCCAGAACCCCCATCCTATGCCCCCCACTCCTGGGGCCCACAGAAGCCCCCTCAGCACACACAACCCCATTCCCTGGGACCCACCTGCACCCCCATCCTATGTCTCCCACTTCTGGGGCCCCTGACAGCCCATTCACCCCACACCCTGACTCCTAAGAGGCTCAGCAGTCCCCTCACCCCACACAACTCCATTCCAGGGACCCCCCATCCCCCCCATGTCCCCCAATCCTGGGGTCCCCAACAGCCCTTCCACCCCATGCCCCTGATTGGCATCCCCCATCTGTGTCATCCCACAGCAGCCAAGCCCAGGGCCGGCCTGAAGCCCCCGAACGGCAGTGCCCAGCAGGCAGCGCCCAGCACCCTGGCTCCTACCTCCCAGTGGCCCCAAAGGAAAACAGCTGCCATGCACATCCCCGAAAGCCTCCAGGAGCTGGCCAACAGCGAAACCGTGCAGTTTCTGAGAAGGCCCAAGACCATCACGCGGGTCTTCGAAGGGGTAAGGCCCTCCTGTGGCCCGACTGTGCCCCTGGGTGACAGGAGCCAGGAGCTCTCAACTCCCAGACACACTGCGGGAGGTGGGGGGACAAGGAAGGGGTCAGACGGGGAAACAAGGCAACAGAGCAAATGCTGACACCACCTTTTCCTGAGCACCCCACTATGGGCCCTGTGCTATTGAGGCACTTATGGACTCTCATAGTAAGGAACAGCCCTCACAGTAGGTGCTGCAAGTCCCATCTCTGAGATAAGAAAACTAGGGGTCAGAAAAGTTAAGTAAATTTTTTTTCTTTGAAACAGTCTTAATTAGCCAGGCATAGTGGCACACACCTGTAATCCTAGCTACTGAGGAGGCTGAGGCAGGAGAATCGCTCGAACCCGGGTGGTGGAGTTTGCAGTGAGTGGCGATCATACCACTGCACTCCAGCCTGGACAACAGAGCCAGACTCCATCTCAAAAAAAAAAGAAAGAAAGAAAGAAAGAGTTTCGCTCTATTGCCCAGGCTGGAGTGCAAAAAGCGGTGGCGCGATCTCCACTCACTGCAACTCCACCTCCTGGGTTCAAGCGATTCTCCTGCCTCAGCTTCCCAAGTAGCTGGGATTACAGGTGTGCGCCACTGCACCTGGCTAATTTTTGTATTTTTAGTAGAGACGGGGTTTCGCCCATGTTGGCCAGGCTGGTCTCAAACATATTTAGTAGACGGGGTTTCACCCATGTTGGCCAGACGTCAAGTGTTCCACCCACCTCAGCCTCCCAAAGTGCTGGGATTACAGGTGTCAGCCACCGCACCCAGCCTATGTAAATTTTTTAAATCTGGGATGTCCAATGGGATAGCCACAGCCACATGTGGTTACCTCACTTTGGACTAATTAAAAGAGTCCATTCTTCAATCATAGTGGCCACATTTTAGGTGCTCAACAGCCACATGTGGCTGAGGACTCTCATATTAGACAGTACAGGCTGGGTGTGGTGGTTCATGCCTGTAAAACCAGCACCTTCGTAGGCCAAGGCAGGCAGATCGTGAGGTGAACTTCTGAGGTCAGAAGTTCGAGACCAGCCTGGCCAACATGGCGAAAACCCGTCTCTACTCAAAATACAAAAATTAGCCAGGCATGGTGGCGTGAGCCTGTAGTCCCAGCTACTTAGGGGGCTGAGGCTCGAGGATGGCTTGAGCCCATGTGGCGGAGGTTGCACTGCAGCCTCGGTGACAGAGTGAGACGCTGTTTCAAAAAAAAAAAACTGGCTGGGCACGGTGGCTCACGCCTGTAATCTTAGCACTTTGGGAGGCCAAGGCAGGCGGATCATGAGGTGAGGAGATCGAGACCATTCTGGCTAACACGGTGAAACCCCGTCTCTACTAAAAATACAAAAAAATTAGCTGGGTGTGGTGGCGGGCGCCTGTCGTCCCAGCTACTCGGGAGGCTGAGGCAGTAGAATGGCGTGAATCCGGGAGGTGGAGCTTGCAGTGAGCCGAGATTGCACCACTGCACTCCAGCTTGGGCGACAGATCGAGACTCCATTTCAAAAAAAAAAAAAATTAGTGCAGATATGGGACATTTTCATCATGCCAGAGAGTTCTATTAGACAACATTGGCTAAGGTCACACGGTAAGAGGCAGGGGCAGGATTCAAACTCAGATCTGTGAGATGCCAGAGCCCATTTATTTTCCACCTCCCAGTTGAGGGAAGAGGAGGAGAGGAACAGGGGCTAGGGCCTCTAGGAAGAGAATAAGGAGTGCAGACCTGAAGTGCCAGATGTTGGGTGGTCACCGTGTGCCAGGCACCATGCCACCGTTCATTTCATCATCCCCACACTCCTGAAGAATCTGGACACCTGGAGTCAAATCCTCATTCAGCCCAGACTTTGCTGTGTGATCTTGAACCAATCACTGCTCATCTCTGGATCTCAGTACATGAAGGGTTAGGGCTGTGGCTCTGACCTTTAACCTGTGCTGCTTCCACCACTCTGCTTTAACAGAATTGGAAACTAAGGCCCAGGGAGATGTTGAGACTTGATCTAGGTCTTGGGAGTAGGTGAGGTTCCCCGGCTCAAACCCAGGGTCTCCACCCGCAGAGTCCTAATCCAGAGTATCTCCTCTCTGCCCCTTCTAGAGCCTCAGCTTGGAGAAGGAACAAACAGGCCTGGAATCCTGGCTCAGCCACGTGCTGTCCATGCAAAGTGGCATACTGCCCAGTTTACCTGGGCCAGGCCTGGTGTCATTACCAGCAGCAGCACCTTTCTTTCGCAAAAGTGCCCCTTTTGTTTGATGGCTTGCGTGGTCACCCTGTGTCCGTGTGACCCTGAGCAAGCTATTTGATTTCTCTGAACATCTCCATACTCTTGTCTGTAAAAAGAGGATCCTAATACTCTACTCCTAGGAAGGATCGTTGTGAAAATGAAACAAATTAATGCCTATAAACTGATTAGCATGGGCCAGGCAAGTAGTAGTGATCTTTCCTTAGTGATTTTTTTTTTTTTTTTTTTTTTTTTAGACAGAGCCTTGCTCTGTCACCCAGGCTGGAATACAGTGGTGTAATCTCAGCTCACTGCAACTTCCGCCTCCCGTGTTCAAGCAATTCTTGTGCCTCCGGAGTAGCTGGGATTACCAGCGTGCATCACCACGCCTGGCTAATTTTTGTACTTTTAGTAGCGATGGGGTTTCACCATGTTGGACAGACTGGTCTTAAACTCCTGACCTCAAATGATCCACCCTCCTCGGCCTTCCAAAGTGTTGGGATTACAGGCGTGAGCCACCACACCTGGCCTTAAATAGTGATTATTATCAAAACAAATCATTACTGGTGTGTGAGGAGAGGGCCTAGGATGATCGAGATTTGTGTCCATTGTCCTCCCCCAGGGAAAGAGGGGAATCTTGAAAACCACATCCCAGCACCAGATCTTTCGCTGGTGTTAGCTTCTCTACTCCTCACCACAACCCTATGACACAGGCATTATGATCCCTGTAAACCAAGGGGAAACTGAGGCTCACAGAGTTTGAGTGGCTTGCCCAAGGACATCACCCAGCTGGTGAGCAAGTCCAACTCGGATCCACCCGCCTGTCTGGAAAGCCTCGGAAGGCAGGGCGGGTGGCAAGGGAGACGGAAGCCCAGCTGGTGTGGACTGGTTCGGGGAAGCGGGAGGAAGAGCCGCCAACCATGCCGGACGTTCTGGTCACGGACTTTGCCCGCCGCCTCCATCCACCCTCCCCACCCGCCCCGCCCTCTCCTTCTTCCCCCCCGGCCTGGCTCCTCAGTAGGGAGTCTCTGGGCAGCTGGTGCTCTTGTCCTCGCTGCCGCCTGCCAGCTGGTGCCTTAACTGATAAATCTTTGCTCCCTCCCTAGGGACAGGCCAGGGACGGCATGGAAGGAGTTTGGACTGAGGCCTCAGAGGGATAGGGTCCCTCTAGCCCAGATGAGCCCCTGCTCCTCAAATCTCCAGTGCCCCGGGCTCATGTCACAGCCCAGGGTTTTGGGGGTCAGTGGACAGACAGCCCACCCGCCTAGATGTCAGGAGGGCTGGATTCCAATCCCCCTTCCACCGCTTAGTGACCTTGAGAGGACGCCTCCCCTCTCTGGGCAAATCACAAGAATCACCATTTTCCTGAGCACCTACTAGAGCCAAGCCCCTAGCCCCACATTCCTCCTTTTCGTAGCATAGAAACAGACCAGGAAACTGAGGCTCCAAGAGATGAGTGATTTGCCCCTGGCCATACAGCTGGCACAGTCAGAAGCATCTGGCTCTTTCCACTCCACCAAAATGGCTTCGATTTATCACCTGTGAAACAGAAATGAATTAATAACCTCCACCACGTGGGGCCGGTGTGAGGTTCCAGGGAGGTAACGCAGGTAAAATGAATATGGGCTCAAAAATGATCGATGTGCTTTCCCGTTCTCGACCTGGCTCTGCCTCAGACCAGCAGGGCCAGACACACCCCCTCTATAGTCAGTTCTTCTCCTCCAAAATAGGGAGAATCATCTTACAGCCTCCCTCCAAGGGTTGCTGTGCGGATCAAGTGAGGTGATGGATGTGAATACCCTTGGTTATTGCCGAAGGGCTAGGCAAAAACAGGGAGTCAGGGTGTTGCTGTTGTTGTTGTTCACAGAAGGCAATTAAGGCAAAGGAGAAGGGAGGATGGACGGAAGCTCAGGAGTTTAGGGGTCAGTTCTTTGCCTCCTCCATCTCCACTCTGAAGGGCAGGGCAAGAGTCAAGACAAAGCCAGTCATTCGCTCTTTCAACCACATTTGCTGAAGTCCAGTCTAGTGCTAGGTGCTGGGGATAGAGAGCAGGGGCCCGGCAAGGTGGCTCACGCCTGTAATCCCAACACTTTGGGAGGCCAAGGCAGGAGGATTGCTTGAGGCCAGGAGTTTGAGACCCACCTGTGCAACATAGCGATACCGTCTCTACAAAAAATTAAATATGAGTGAGGCATGGTATTTCGCACCTGTAGTCCCAGCTACTCAGGAGGCTGAGGTGGGAGGATTGCTTGAGCCCAGGAGGTCGAGGCTGCAGTGAGCCGTGATCATGCCACTGCACTCCGGCCTGCAAGACACAGTGAGACACTGTCTCAAAAAAAAGAAAAAAGAGAGAGGGTCCTGTGTAGAGCCTATCCAGGAAGAGTTCCAATTCTAACAAAGGGGAGATTTTCTTTTTCTTCTTTTTTGAGACAGAGTCTCACTCTGTTGCCCAGGCTGGAGTCCTGTGGTGCAATCACAGCTCACTGCAGTCCCAACCTCGTGGGTTCAAGCGATCCTTCCACCTTAACCTCCCAAAGCACTGGGATTACAGGCATGAGCCACCACACCAGACCAAAGGGAAGATTTTCAACAGTCTGTTTCCCTTGGCTTACCCCCGCCCATCCCCAACCCCTATCGCCAACACTGCCACTTCCAATCAATCACCAAGTCCTATTTTACACGCTAAATATTACTGAACTCCCCAGGGCTCTGGCCTCAACCTTTCTCACCTGGGCCTCCCCGCCTCCTCTCGGGTATGTTGGCCTCTTGTCTTGCCCACCTCCGATCCATCAGCCACGGATCCCCAGAGGGCTTCTCTAACCCCAAGGCTGACCCCAGCTGTCCCCTGCACAGAATCCTCCCATGCATAGCATTGAATGCTTTCCATGGCTCCCCAAGTCCAGCTCCTGGCTCTGGTGTTCCGGGCCTCTTAGAGCCTGGCTCCCACCCACTTTTCCAGCCTCATCTCACACCAGAACCCTCCAGTGAGTTTCTCTCTTATGTCTGAAACTGCCCGCTCTGCAGCATCTGGCCTTTCCACGTGCCATCCGCCCTGCCGGGAATGCCCTTCCTCCTCTTGTCTGCCTGAGAAACTCCTTGTTCTTTAAGGTCCAGTTCAGAACTCACCTGAAATCCAGCCCTCAGTCTGGCTTCCTCCTTGACTCTCTCCCCGACCCCAGGCCCCAGCCTCCTCCCCACCGCCCCATCTACACACCAGCTCGTCTTTGTCTGGCACAGACCTGCCCTGCTGCATTGTGACCATCTGGGACAAATCACTGGGGCTTCAAATTTTCACCAAATTTCGTTGATAGGAGCCCCCGCCCTCAAGGCACGTGGGGTGAGGAAGAAGAGCAAGAGGTCAAGGGCAGACTCAGGAGCCAGGCTGCTTCTGTTCAAATCCAGGCTCTGACACTGACACTGACCTTTTTTTTTTTTTTTTTTTTTTTGAGACAGGGCCTCACTGTGTCGCCCAGCCTGGAGTGCAGTGGCACAATCAGGGCTTACTGCAGCCTTGACTTCCGGGTCTCAAGTGATCCTCCTACTTCAGCCCCCCAAGTACTTGGGATTACAGGTGCATGCCACCGCACTGAGCTAATTTTTTTTTTTTAAGAATTTTTGGTAGATACTAGGTATCACTCTGTTGCCCAGGCTGGTCTCCTAAGCTCAAGCGATTCCTCCCACTTTGGCCTCCCAAGTGTTGGGATTACAGATGTGAGCCACTGTGCTTGGCCTTTTTGTTTGTTTTGAGACAGAGTCTTGCTCTCTTGCTTCGGCTGGAGTGCAGTGGCACAATCATGGCTCACTGCAGCCTCAACCTCCTGGGCTCAAGTGATCCTCCTGCCTCAGCCTCCCAAGTAGCTGGGACTATAAGTATGCACCACCACACCCAGCTATTTTTGTTTTTAATATTTTTGTAGAGACTGGGTCTCGCTCTGTTGCCCAGGCTGGTCTCGGACTCCTGGCCTGACACGATCCTCCCACCTCAACCTCTCAAAGTGCTGGAATTACAGGCATGAGCCACCTCGCCCAGCCACTGGCCAGCTAATTGGATTCAGCCAACTCCTTATCCTCTCTGTGCCTCAGTTCCATTATCTGAAACACAGGGCTGTGAGTAGTGCCCGTGTCCTAGGGTGGCTGTAAGGATTACCTGGGTGAGCGTTTGTAGAGTGTTTCCATGGTTTATTTAGCAAATACACATAGAAGACAGACATGGCCGGGCGCGGTGGCTCACGCCTGTAATCCCAGCACTTTGGGAGGCCGAGGCAGGCGGATTACGAGTTCAGGAGATCGAGACCATCCTGGCTGGCACGGTGAAACCCCGTCTCTACTAAAAATACAAAAAAAAAAAATTAGCCGGGCATGGTGGCAGGCGCCTGTAGTCCCAGCTACTCGGGAGGCTGAGGCAGGAGAATGGCATGAACCCTGGGGACCGGAGCCTGCAATGAACCGAGATCGTGCCACTGTGCTCCAGCCTGGGCAACAGCGAGACTCTGTCTCCAAAAAAAAAAAAAAACAAACAAACAAAAAAACAGACGAGAGGGACAGGGTTACCAGATCAGTGTCGTATTTGTCTAAAACAAAATCCGGAAGCCAAAAAACAAGGCAAAATGTTAATCTGTGTTAGTTTGGCCAGTCAACACTGGGTGTTTCTTATGTTTCTCTTCGTATTTTTCTGTATGCTTGGACTATCTTGCAAATTGAACCTAAGACATGAATAGGAATTAGTGAGGCCAGGAGCGAGGAGACAGAAGTCGCAGAGGGAAGGGCTCTAAGTGCCTCCTCTCGTTTAGTCCTCAGAACCACCCCAGAGGGAAGAGCTGAGAGGCAGAGAGAATAATCACGACTGCAAACACTGATTCAGCTCTTCCCATGTCCCGGGCACTGTGCCAAGCATTTTATACGGGTACCTGGGTTTGGTGGCAGAAGGAGAGTGTGGGGGAGGCAGGGGTGAGTGAGGAGAGATGAAATTGGAAGAGTGAGGGGAGCAGAGACTCTGCAGGGCCTCCAAGGCCAGGCTTCAGGGCTGGGACTCAGTCCTGAGGCACTGGGGAGCCATGAGGGGCTGTGGCAGGGAGGGGCAGGGTGTGGAAAGACTCCCCTGGGGACGTGGTGGAGATGGGCTGAAGTGGGGAAGACTGGAGGTGGGGAGGCTGGGAGGAGGCTGGGGCAAGGGCCAAGGAGAGCAGACGAGGCCTGAGGCAGGATGGAGCAGAGGGGACGAGGGGCAGGAAGCTGAGGGCTCTGACACTGTGACAATGACAAGGAGGGAGGGGCCCAGACGGACCAGTGACTGGGTATACGGAAAGACCGACAGCACCAGGGAGGAAGGAGGAGCAGCTTCGGGGAGAGACTGAGCTCCTCTCTGGCCCCTGGAAATCCACAGGTCTTCTCCCTTATCATCTTCTCCTCCCTGCTGACCGACGGCTACCAGAACAAGATGGAGTCTCCGCAGCTCCACTGCATTCTCAACAGCAACAGCGTGGCCTGCAGCTTTGCCGTGGGAGCCGGCTTTCTGGCCTTCCTCAGCTGCCTGGCCTTCCTCGTCCTGGACACCCAGGAGACCTGCATTGCCGGCACCCGCTTCAAGACAGCCTTCCAGCTCCTGGACTTCGTCCTGGCTGGTGAGCCCCCAGGACCCCCAACCCAGAGCTGCCCCTCCTCCTGCTCACAGCCCTCCTGGCTCCCCAGGGCCTCCCGGGCACAGCCCTTCATCACCTAGCCGGCCTCCACCCTGACCGTCCTCCCAGTAGGAGGCATCTGACCACAAGTGGCCCAGAGCTTCTCACTGCGCCTGGCACCTGCCGTCTCCTCCTGGGGAATTATTATTATCCTTCAGATCCTGGGTAAGGGTCACCTCTTCTGACCCCCAGGCAAATTATAGCAGCCTCCCTTCTGCCCCGTGCTTTCTTTGCATTTGCTTCCCTCATTTACGGAAAATCTCTCTCTTTTTTTTTTTTTTTTTTGAGATGGAGTGTCACTCTGTCGCCAGGCTGGAGTGCACTGGCACAGTCTCGGCTCACTGCAACCTCCGCCTCCCGGGTTCAAGCGATTCTCCTGTCTCAGCCTCCCGAGTAGCTGGGATTACAGGCGCACACCACCATGCCCAGCTAATTATTTTTTGTATTTTAGTAGAGACGGGGTTTCATCGTGTTAGCCAGGATGGTCTCGATCTCCTGATCTGGTGATCCGCCTGCCTCTGCCTCCCAAAGTGCTGGGATTACAGGCGTGAGCCACCGCGCCCGGCCAAAGTCTTGCCTCCTAACCACTGCCAAACACTCCCGATGGAGCCTGGCATAAGCAAGCACAAAATGTGTGTCCTTCTTTGGGGCCTGACCTCCTTCCTCTCAGTCTGTTTGATCTCAACTCCTCCCCACCCTGCTGCTCCTCCTCCCCACTGGGCCAGTCCCAGTGACTTAGGGCCAAGGGAGCCCTAGAAGGTCATCAAATCTAGTGTTGTGCAGGAGAACTCCCCGTAAGGGTGGAAATGTTCTGTCCCTGCGCTTTCTCATGCAGGAGCCACTGCCCACCCGTGGCTATTAAGCACTTGAAATGCAGCCGCTGGCTGGGGATGATGGCTCACACCTGGAATCCCAGCACTTTGGGAGGCCAAGGCAGGCGGATAAGTTGAGGCCAGAAGATCTAGACCAGCCTGGCCAACATGGCGAAACCCCATCTCCACTAAAAATACAAAAATTAGCTGGACAGGGAGGCGAGTGCCTGTAATCCCAGCTACTCGGTAGGCTGAGGCAGGAGAATCGCTTGAACCTGGGAGGCAGAGCTTGCAGTGAGCTGAGATTGTGCCATGGCACCCCAGCCTCGGCAACAGAGTGAGACTCCGTCTCAATAACAACAACAACAACAACAACAAAAAGAAATGTGGCCAGTGCAGCTTTTTTGAGACAGAGTTGCACTCTGTCGCCCAGGCTGGAGTGCAGTGGCGCAATCTCAGCTCACTGTAACCTCCGCCTCCCAGGTTCAAGCAATTCTCCTGCCTCTGCCTCCTGAGTAGCTGGGACTACAGGCGTCCGCCACCATGCCCGGCTAATTTTTGTTTTTTCAGTAGAGATGGGGTTTCACCATGTTGCCCGGGCTGGTCTCGAATACCTGGCCTCGAGTGATCCACTTGCCTCAGCTTCCCAAAGTGCTGGGATTACAGGTGTGAGCCACCTCGCCTAGCCTAAAATCCTGTGTTAATGAATAGAAATTTAAACAGCTGCATGAGGCCGGCAGCTCCTGTATTAGACAGCGCAACTCTACTCCAGCAGCTCACTTTAGGGAAGGCTAGGAGGGACCGGGGAATGACTTGTGGGAGATGTGTCAACATAGAAGCTAATAAAAAAATATTTTTCAATACCTTGTGGAAGGTCGTGCAGCAAGACTGCCAGCCCCATCCTTCCCATGCCTCAGCAGCCCTGCCTGAGCAAGCTTTCCCCCGCCCCTTTTCTCTCCCTGTGATGCCACAGTTCTCTGGGCAGTTGTCTGGTTCGTGGGTTTCTGCTTCCTGGCCAACCAATGGCAGCATTCGCCACCCAAAGAGTTCCTCCTGGGGAGCAGCAGTGCCCAGGCGGCCATCGCCTTCACCTTCTTCTCCATCCTTGTCTGGGTGAGGACAAGCCCCTCCACCACCCCTCCCTAGGAGGGCACCCTCTGCAGGGTGGGGTTGAAAGGGCTAGAACATTCCTGCTCTCACTTAGCTCCCCTGGGAGTCAGGGGTAGGGGGGGCTCCCCCAGGACTCCACTGGTCTCTTCCAGGTGCCGCTTCCTCTGAGCAGCCACAGCCCAGCATCAGGGCCTGTGCTTCGGCCCGGGGCTCCTGGGCAGTGAGCAGTCCAAACACTGGTACCTTTTGTCTCCTTCCCAGGCCAGTCCCCAGCCCAGTCCCTCTCCTGACCTGCCCAGCCCAAGCCAGCCTTCAGCACGCGCTTTTCTGCCCACAGATATTCCAGGCCTACCTGGCATTCCAGGACCTCCGAAATGATGCTCCAGTCCCTTACAAGCGCTCCCTGGATGAGGGCGGCATGGTGCTGACCACCCTCCCCTTGCCTTCTGCCACCAGCCCTGTGAATATGCCCACCACTGGCCCCAACAGCCTGAGTTATGCCAGCTCTGCCCTGTCCCCCTGTCTGACCGCTCCAAAGGCCCCCCGGCTCGCTATGATGCCTGACAACTAAATATCCTTATCCACATCAGTAAAGAGAATCCTCCCTCCAGAAGGGTTTCTAAAAACAGCCCTCAGTCCTTCTCATGTCTGTTCCACTCTGGTCCCTTGAGTGGCGAGGGTAGGTAAGAATCCCACAAGGTCACCACTGGGATCTCTGCACTGGGTCACATTTCCATACCATCTCCTGGAACCATCATTGGGGCACCACCTTGATAGTGACGGATTGGAGGTGGTGAGAGGAGGGAAGCACTTTTTTTTTTTTTTTTTTGAGACAGAGTCTTGCTGTGTCGCCCAGGCTGGAGTGCAGTGGTGCAATCTCGGCTCACTGCAACCTCTGCCTTCCAGGTTCAAGCAATTCTCCTGCCTCGGCCTCCCTAGTAGCTGGCATTACAGGTGTGCACCTGTAATGCCCACCACCACACCTGGCTAAGTTTTGTATTTTCAGTAGAGACGGGGTTTCACCATGTTGGTCAGGCTGGTGTCGAACTCCTGACCTTGTGATCCGCCCACCTGGGCCTCCCAAAGTGCTGAGATTACAGGCCTGAGCCACCGCGCCTGGCCAGGAAGCACTTTTTTCAGGCCTGTTACACACTAAGTCCTGTCAAGTCATTACTCCTTGAGTCCCCACACTGGCCAGGGGAGGGAGGCACAAGGTGCCTCCTCTTACAGTTGAGGAAGCAAAAGTTCAGAGAGAGAAAATGCTTCCACCCGTGGAGAGAACACCAAGAGGAAGGGCCAACAAGGGGACCCAGCCCTGTCACTCAAGCCCAAGCCCTTTCACCCCCCATGGTGACCAAAGACTAAAATCATGGCGTGTGAGGAATCGGTGAAGGAACAGGGTGCTGAGTCCACGAAAGAGATTCAAGGGAGACCCTTGTCTTCAAATATTTCAAAGAATATCTTCGGGGAGGAGGACTTTTTATTCCAGGAGAACCCCAGTGGTAAGCGGGGGACTCAGGCACAGGCCACAAATGTTCCTACCTGTAGGAGCCAGGCAGGAAACCCCAGTGGGTGAAGTGCCTATTAAGGGAATAGTGGGAACAGAGCCACGTCCAGGAGGGGCAGCCTTCACTCAGCGCACATTTGGTAACGGGGCCTGGAGTTTCTTTTTTTTTTTCTGAGATGGCATCTCATTTTGCAGCCCAGACTGGAGTGCAGTGGTACAATCATAGCTCTCTACAGCCTTGACCTCCTGGCATCAAGCAATCCTCCTGCCTCAAGCCCCAAAGTAGCTGGGACTACAGGTGTGTGCCACCACTCCCAGCTAATTTTTCAATTTTTTTGAAGAGATGGGATCTTACTATGTTGCTCAGGCTGGTCTTGAACTCCTGGGCTCAAGCAGTCCTCCTGCCTTGGCCTCCCAAAGTGCTGGGATTATAGGCATGAGCCACCACGCCTGTCCAGCCTGGGGTTTCTAGAACTGTGCTGTCCACTTGAAATCTGATGTGACACCCAAGGGGAGTTTAAAATAGTCTAGTGGCCACATTAAGAAAAGTAAAACAAGGCTGGATGCGGTGGCTTACGCCTGTAATCCCAGCACTTTGAGAGGCCGAGGCGGGCAGATCACTTGAGGAGGCCAGAAGTTCTTGGCCTGGTCAGGTCTTGACCAGCCTGACCAACATGGTGCAACCCCATCTCTACTAAAAATACGAAAATTAGCCGGGTGTGCCTGTAATCCCAGCCACTTGGGAGACAGAGGCACCAGAATCACTTGAAACCAGGAGGTGGAGGTTGCAGTGAGCCAAGATTATGCCACTGCACTCCAGAATGAGACTCTGTCTCAAAAAAAAAAAAAAAAAAAAAGTAAAATGAAACAAGTGAAATTAATTTTAGTATTTTATTTATATAAATATATCCAAAATATCATTTCAACATGTAATCAATATAAAAATTATTAGTGAGGCATTTTCCACTCTTTGGTACTAAGTTTTTGAAATCCATCGTGTATTTACACCAATAGCACGCCTCAGTTTGGACTCGCCAGGTTTCAGGGGCTCGACAGTCACACATAACCACTGGCTACCCTACCAGACAGTGCAGCTATAGAAACTCCAGTTTTTCTACAACAATTTGGACATCCATTCTGTGGGGGGTTTTAAAATGTGAAATCAGGCCAGGTGCGGTGACTCACACCTAAAATCCCAGCACTTTGGGAAGCCGAAGTGGGCGGATCACGAGGTCAGGAGTTCAAGACCAGCCTGACCAACATGGTGAAACCCCGTCTTTGCTAAAAATACAAAAATTAGGCCAGGTGCGGTGGCTCACGCCGGTAATCCAGCACTTTGGGAGGCCAAGGCGGGCAGATCACTTGAGGTCGGCAGTTCGAGACCAGCCTGACCAACATGGAGAAACCCCATCACTACTAAAAAATATAAAATTAGCCGGGTGTGGTGGCGCATGCCTCTAGTCCCAGCTGCTCGGGAGGCTGAGGCAGGAGAATCACTTGAATCTGGGAGGCGGAGGTTGCGGTGAGCCGAGATCGTGCCATTGCACTCCAGCCTGGGCAACAAGAGTGAAACTCTGTCTCAGAAAAAAAAAAAAAATACAAAAATACAAAAATTAGCTGGGTGTGGTGGTGTGCGCGTGTAGTCCCAGCTACTCAGGAGGCTGAGGCAGGAGCATCGCTTGAACCCAGGAGGTGGAGGTTGCAGTGACCCAAGATGGTGCCACTGCACTTCAGCCTAGGTGACAGAGCAAGACTCCATCTCCAAAAAAAAAAAAGTGAAATCGGTGGGTAACAAATACAAAATAAACGTTGGGCAGTCCAAATGAAACACACCTGCCTGGGGCCATCGTGGCCTGCAGAGCACTAGTTCACAAACCAGACGAAAGGATATGAGATGTGGGGAATCAAATTTGGGTTCCATTAGTCCTTTTTTGGAGGCTTCCTGTGTGGCTGGCCCTGTACCTGGAGGTGTAGAAATAACTACGTGGTCCTGCTGGGTATAGAGAGAAAACAGCAGCAGTGCAGTGAGACAGGAAGTGTTCTGACATGGAAATGAGAGGACTCGGCACTAGACGTCCCTCTGGATAAGCGTGGGTGTGTCACTTACTGTCTCTGGGCCCAAGTTGTATTGGCTATAAAACTAAATAATTAGACAGATCTTTTTTTTTTTTTTAAAGACAGGATCTCTGTTGCCCAGGCTGGAGTGCAGTAGAGCGATCATGGCTCACTGCAGCCTCAACTTCCTGGGCTCAAGCCATCTTCCCACCTCAGCCTCCTGAGTAGCTGGGACTATAGGTGCAGGCCACCATGCCCGGTTAGTTTTTTGTTTTTTATTTATTATTTTTTTTTGCGATGGAGCTCACTCTGTCACCCAGGCTGGAGTGCAATGGCTCAGTCTCAGCTCACTGCAACCTCTGCCTCCCGGGTTCAAGTGATTCTCCTGCCTCAGCCTCCTGACTAGCTGGGACTACAGGCGCATGCCACCACACCCAGCTAATTTTTGTATTGTATAGTAGAGATAGGGTTTCACTATGTTGGCCAGGCTAGTGTCAAACACCTGACCTCGTGATCCACCCACCTTGACCTCCCAAAGTGCTGGGATTACAGATGTGAGCCACCGCACCCGGCCTTTTTTTTTTTTTTAAAGAGGATGGCTCACTCTGTTGCCCAGGCTGGTCTTGAACTCCTGAGCCCAAACAATTCTCTCACCTCCACTTCCCAAAGTGCTGGGATTACAGGCATGAGCTACTGCACCCAGCTAAAGAATTGAACCAGATTTAGATGGATGCTTTTCGGACTATTCAAAGAGATGCCGGCTGGGCGCAGTGGCTCACGCCTATAATCCCAGCACTTTGGGAGGCCAAGGCAGGTGGAACACCTGAAGTCAGGAGTTCAAGACCAGCCTGGCCAACATGGTGAAACCCCATCTCTAAAAAATACAAAAACTGGGCTGGGCACAGTGGCTCATGCCTGTAATCCCAGCACTTTGGGAGGCTGAGGTGGGTGGATCATGAGGGCAGGAGTTCAAGACCAGCCTGGCCAAGATGGTGAAACCCCGTCTCTACTAAAAATACAAAAATTAGCCCGGCGTGGTGGTGGGCGCCTGTAATCCCAGCTACTTGGGAGGCTGAGGCAGAGAATTGCTTGAGCCCGGGAGGCGGAGGTTGCAGTGAGCTGAGATTGCGCCACTGTACTCCAGCCTGGGCCACGGAGCGAGACTCTGTCTCAAAAAAAAAAAAAAAGAGAGAGAGAGAGATGCCTCAGGGCTGGGCATGGTGGCTCACGCCTGTAATCCCAGCACTTTGGGAGGCTGAGGCAGGAGGATCACTTGAAGTCAGGAGTGTTTGAGACCAGCCTGGCCAACATGGTGAAATCCTATCTCTACCAAAAAATACAAAAATTAGGCCAGGCGCGGTGGTTCACACCTGTAATCCAGCAACTTTGGGAGGCTGAGCCAGGTGGATCACCTGAGGTTGGGAGTTCGAGACCAGCCTGGCCAACATAGTAAAACCCCATCTCTAAAATACAAAAATTAGCTGGGTGTGGTGGCGGGCACCTGTAGTCCCAGCTACTTGGGAGGCTGAGGCAGGAGAATTGCTTGAACCCAGGAGGCGGAAGTTGCAGTGTGGTGAGATGGCACCAGTGCACTCCAGCCTGGGCAATAGAGGGAGACTGTCTCAAAAAAAAAAAAAAAAAAAAAATTAGCCAGGTGTGATGGTACACGCCTGTAGTCCCAGCTATTCTGCAGGCTGAGGTAGGAAAATCACTTGAACCAAGGAGGCAGAGGTTGCAGTGAGAGAAGATCGCGCCACAGCATTCTAGCCTGGGAGAGTGAGACCTGTCTCCAAAAAAAAAAGAAGAGGTGCCTTGGGCTGAGCAGACAGCAATACAACCCCCTTCCCCAGTCAACCCCAGCGAGCGAGCAGCCCCGCTCCTGTGTTTTCCATATTGGGCTTCCAGGCACAAATCTAAACAGAAGGTCCCTTGACTTAAGAGAAAGAAACAAAAAACCGGCTAAAAAACCACACAGCGTTGGTTAAACACACACGCTCTGGCATCACGAAGCCCAGGTGCAAAGCCCACCTTTGCCACTCACCCCTCTGAACCTGTTTCCTCATCCACAAAGTGCCCCCTCTGTAGGGATGCCGTGAGGGTCGCAGGAGCTCATCCGCATAACACACAGTACCTGGCACATATCAAGTGCTCAGGAAACGCCAGCTCCCTGCCTCCTCAGGCTTCCAGAGCCAGCCTCCAGGGAAGCTGCAGACAGTTAGGAAGGTCTTAGAGGACATCTACGAAGTTTGACCTAGTCGGGTCAAAAATCCAAAAGCCAACAACAGCCAGGCAGGTAACATAAGTGAAGAAAATAGGCCAGGTGTGAGGCCAATCTGGAGAGAGACAAGGAAAATATTTCACTTTCCTCTTAACTTCACAAACAAACAAAAATAACCACACGGCGTCAGCCCAATAATAAATGTAACAAGCCTGCAGCCAAGTCCTGGGGACTGTGGTGAAAAGAGCTGCGTCCCATCCATTCAGATCCAGCCATCTGTTGCCACCCAGAAATGAGGACCCAGCATTGTTAGACTGATGGATTTTTTTTTTCAAGAGAAGCCAGAAATGTGAAAATCTGGTTTTTAAAGGCTAGCGACCCATTCTTTTTTTTTTAAGAAAACAGAATGCCTCAACAAAAATTGTCAAGTGAGGGTAGGACGGGGGCTGTCCACGTGTGGTCCCTGACATACATGCTCTTTTTTTTTTTTTTTTTTTTTGAGATGGAGTCGCACCCTGTTGCCCAGGTTGGAGTACAGTGGTGTGATCTCGGCTCACTGAAACCTTCGCCTCCTGGGTTCAAGCAATTTTCCTGCCTCAGACTCCTGAGTAGCTGGGACTACAGGGGCGCACCACCACGCCCAGCTAATTTTTTTTTGTATTTTTAGTAGAGACGGGGTTTTGCCATGTTGGCCAGGCTGGTCTTGAACTCCTGACCTCAGGTGATCCGCCCGCCTCAGCCTCCCAAAGTGCTGGGATTACAGGCATGAGCCACCACGCCCAGCCAATGCTCCTGAAGGTCCTCTGCAACCCTGAGGGTTTGGAGAACTATCAGACAAGTTCTGTGCCAAGGTAAGAAGACTCGTCAAGATTCTCTCCAAAACCTCTTCCCAGCAGCACGGTGAGGAACTGCACAGCTGAGAGTCTTGGGAGACCCAGTTTCTCCTCTTCCTGCTCCTCCCAGATAGTCAACAAGGATAGTCGCCTGCAGATAGTCAACAAGGCAAAAGCAGAAGCAGAAAGAGGGGCGGGGGCGGGACCCCACACACACCAGAGACAGAGTGGCAAGGAGCAGCGAAAGAAAGGTTTCATTTTCTTCTGTTTATTTCAAGAGAACAAAGATTCAACCATCAGTTCTGTACAAAAACATGGTGTGAGAGCCATGGGACCCTCGGGCCAGCCCCCTTCCCGCACTTGAGCCCCGGGCTCCCCTAATTTGCCAAAAAACCAGGAGAAGACCAAAAAATTCAAACTCTGGGGAAAAAAATTACTATGAGAAAAAATCAGGGGAGACCTTCCTGGGCCTCCCTTTCTCCCTATCCCCAATCTAGAAATTTAGTGGGGGTTGCAGTTCATGGCCATGGCAGGAGGTGGGGCAGATGGGTGTCAGCAGATTTAGTGTTTGGCAACCAGTGGGGCTGGGGGTGGGATCTGGGAGGGAGCCGAGGGGCCTGGGGAAGGGAAAAGATCTTGGACCCTGCCCCAGCCCATAGGACACTCAAAAACGCTTTATAAAAACTGGGGCCACAGAGTAGAAGAAAAACGAGTCATCAGAATCAAAAACTAAAGAGTGGAAACATTTTTTTTTTCTTCTCTAAAAGGCAAAAAACTACAAACAGCCCAAGTCCTGAGCTCCCCAAGACCTGGATCCTCCACTGTCCCCCTGAAACCCGGCAGGAGGCGGGATGGGGAGCGTGAGAGGTGGGTTCTTAAAAAAGTCACCCCTGGATGGGAAAGCTCTTCATCTTCTGCCGCCTTCCTCTGCTTCCCGCCGCTGCCAAGGAGAGAGATGGAGAGGACCGGGGCTATGCCGGCAAACTCAACTTCTTCCCCTTTAGGACTGTGAGGAGAGAAAACAGGGAGGGCATTACCTCTGGGGCCCCTGCAGGGAGGGGACAGCCTCCCACAGCCAGAGCAGGGCAGGCACGCTAGATGGGCAGATCCACAGGGAGGGAGGTCCCCCAGGACTCACAAATACATTCCTGGTTTCTTTCTTTCCTACCCCTTCTCACTACTGGCAATTTTCTTTCTTTCTTGTTTTGAGACAAGGTCCCACTCTGTAGCCCAGGCTGGAGGGCAGTGGCATAGTCACAGCTCCCTGCAACCTTGACCTCCTCAAGCAATTCTCCCACCTCAGCCTCCCAAGGAGCTGGAACCACAGGCATGCACCACCATGCCCAGCTAACGTTTTTATCTTTTATTTTTTATAGTGACAGGGTCTTGCTATGTTGCTTTGGAACTCCTAGGCTTAAGAAATCTCCCTGCCTCAGTCTCCCAAAGTGCTGGGATTACAGGCATGAGCCACCAGGCCCGACCAATTCTCTTTCTTTACTTGTTCATTCACCATCTCCCCCACCAGAATAAAAGGGAAATGGAGGCCTTTGTCTATCTTTTCTCCTCCTAATGTATCCCCAGAGCCTAGCACCTGGCTGGGGACACAGAAAGTACTCAATACGTTCGTTGAATGAATAAATGAATGAATTTCAGTGGGCTGAGTCCCTGCCCTGCCTGGCCTGCACTCCAAGTGACACAGGGGCTAAGGACAGAAACTCCTTAGGCCTTAGGGAGGCAGAGGCTAACGGTCTGAATTCCTAGGAGGATGGTGGGCCTGCGACCCCAGAAACCAGGCGAAGAAATGCTCCCTCCTTTGCATAATACAGGGGTAAGGAGACCCCAGGCCCCAGGGAGGGCAGGAGCTGCAGAAATAGGAGGTTCCCTTCCAGCCGTCCCACATCCCGGCTACCTTTGGTGATATAGAGGTAGAAGAAATCGCAGTAGAGGACTGTCTGGACCAGGCCTGCCACGATGGCGATGAGGTCGAAGAAGCCCTCAAAATGGTAGCGCCAGATCCAGTTGAAGAGATAGAGCGTGCGATAAACGCCCAGCGCAAACAAGTAGTGGCTGGTGATGGTCTCCGCCTCGCCGGTCTTGCTCACCATGAACAGCTGCGGCAAGATGGCCACCGACTCCAGGTAGATGGAGAAGGTCCAGAGGATCTGCAGAGAGGCCGGGGACACGATGAGGTGGGAGAGGACAGGGCGGGAGAGAGGGCAGAGGATGACATTGCAGTTACAGGTGCCGTGAAGGTGGAGAGAAGGAAGGCGATCCAGGTGCTGCCAAGTGCCAGACACAGTTCTGACCGAGTTACTGGTATCTCTGATTTAATCATCACCATGGCCCGGCGAGGAGATCCTATGATTAGCACACTTATTCTACAGATGAGGAAACTGACACCAGAGAAGGCAAGATACTCGCCCAAGACCATGTAGCCAGCAAGCAGCAGAGCAATGATTCGAACCAAGGATTCGCAGTCCGTCCTCATGAACACTTTGCAATTGCACCTCTCTGAAAGGCAGGCTGGGTTGGAATCTTGCCTTGGAAATTTCTCTTCTTTTTTCTTTTTCTTTTTTGTTTATTTATTTATTTTTTTTGAGATGGAGTATCACTTTGTCACCCAGGCTGGAGTGCAGTGGGGCGATCTCAGCTCACTGCAACCTCTGCCTCTTGGGTTCAAGCGCTTCTCCTGCCTCAGCCTCCCGAGTAGCTGGGATTACAGGTGCCCGCCACCACACCCGGCTAATTTTTGTATTTTTAGTAGAGACAGGGTTTTGCTTTGTTGGCCAGGCTGGTCTCGAACTCCTGACCTCAGGTGGTCTGCCTGCCTCGGCCTCCCAAAGTGCTGGGATTACAGGCATGAGCCACCGTGCCCGGCCCACATGCCATTTCTTGTGGCAGGTTGCACATGCTGTTCCCACAGCAGGAAAAGCTCTTCCCCTACACTGTCACACATCTGCCTCCTCCGTATTCTCCCAGCCTCAGCTCATTAGTCACCTCCCGAGAGGGACCCTCCCTGGCCATCCTTCCCCCAGGACTGTCACATCACCCCATCTGACCTCCTTCCTGGCCACTCGCACCAGCAATTGAGCTCTGTGAGGGCTGGGATCCTACTTCTTGTTCACTCCGTGGCCCTAGCACCTAGCACAGTTCCTGAATGAGTGAGGAAATGGGAGTGAGCATCTATAAAGGGGTCCCCATGTGCTCAGCACAGGCCACCATTTAGGGAGCAGTGACAACCATCATTCATGAGCAGGACAGGACATCATGGGACAGGGAAGAAGACATCTGCCAGCCCCTTTTCAGTCCCCAACTCCCTGAAAGTGCCACCTGGGGTGATCTGTGATCTGCAGACACAATGAAACCTCAGAGAGCAAAGCCAGGTGGCAGGTGTGGCTACTCAGTTGTCTTGGTTTGTTTGTGAGAGGAAGGTGGGGAGCACCAGGACATATTCATAACAACTCATGCTTTTCTAGCATTTACGACATCCAAGGCATCGCTCCTTAGGGTGTTAACTGGCCTAAGCCTTAACCCCATGAGGTAGGTACTGTTGTCATTCCCATTGTACAGATGAGGCAACTGAGGCCCAATGGATAAGAAACGTGTCCAGATTCCCACTGAAGCAGGTAGAGTCCAGGACCTGCTCCCAGAATCATCCAGAATCCTCCAGGGAGGCTCTCGTTAAGCCAGGTTAGTTGATGCTGCTGGGAAACGAACCCATTAAATTGATGCCCATTCAACTCTCACCCCTGGGGTTGCCCTTAGGGAACAGAGTCACAGTTTAAGGAGAGACAGAAGGTCTGTTGAATTTTTTTTTTTCCTGAGGCCGAGTTTCACTCTTGTCGCCCAGGCTGGAGTGCAGTGGCGCAATCTCGGCTCACTGCAAACCTCCACCTCGCGGGTTCAAGTGATTCTCCTGCCTTAACCTCCCAAGTGGCTGGAATTATAGGCACTCACCACCACACCTGGCTAATTTTTGTATTTTTTTAGTAGAGACAGGGTTTCACCACGTTGGCCAGGCTGGTCTTGAACTCCTCACCTCAAGTGATCCACCCACCTCACCCTCCCAAAGTGCTGGGATCACAGGCATGAGCCACTGTGCCCAGTCTTGTTGCATTTTTATCTATTCCATGATGTCTGAATTTTTTTTTTTTTGAGATGGTGTGTTGCTCTGTCACCCAGGCTGGAGTACAGTGGCATGATCTCAGCTCACTGCAACCTCTGCTGCCCGGGTTCAAGTGATTCTCCTGCCTCAGCTTCCTGAGTAGCTGGGATTACAGGTGCGTGCCACCATGCCCGGCTAATTTTTGTATTTTTAGTAGAGATAGGGTTTCAGCATCTTGGCCAGGCTGGTCTTGAACTCCTGACCTCGTGATCCACGATCCACCTGTCTCAGCCTCCCAAAGTGCTGGGATTACAGGCGTGAGCCGCCACGCCCAGCCTGATGTCTGAATTTTTAAAGAATATTTTCCTTAGGTCAGGCACGGCAGCTCACACCTGTAATCCCAACACTTTGGAAGGCTGAGGCAGGTGGATCACTTGAGGCCAGGAGTTCAAGATCACCCTGATCAACATAGCAAAACTCTGCCTCTCCTAAAAATATAAAACAATTTTACCTGGGCGTGGTGGCTCATGCCTGTAATCCCAGCTACTCGGGACGCTGAGGCACGAGAATTGCTTGAACCTGGGAGGCAGAGGTTGCAGTGAGCAGAGATCGTGCCACTGCACTCCAGTCTGGGTGACACAGCAAGACTTAAAAAAAAAAAAAAAAAAAAAAGAGGCCTGGATTCTGGTCTGGCCTCCTCCACCTTTAGCAAGCTGCACTACCTCCCTCAGCCTCAGTCTCCCCATCTTCAAAATGGGTCTAGTAATCCCTAGTCAACAGGGCAGTTATGAGCTAAGTCAAGGGCTTGGATAAGTGATCCAAGCAAGGTGGTAACAATATGTTTGCAAAGTCCAGGGCCTGGAACCAAGCCCAGGAGTCCCCCCACAGCATGATGCAGCCTCCCTCTGATATCTCTGACCCACGGGCCAAAGTCACCCTCTGTTGGATTTGTCTGGCCTGTACAGTGCTTTTAGAGATATATTTTGAAGGCCAGGCACGGTGGCTCATGCCTGTAATCCTAGCACTTTGGGAAGCCGAGATGGGAGAATTGCTGAAGACCAGGAGTTCAAGACCAGCCTGTCAACATGGTGAAACCCCATTTTTACTCGAAACACAAAAATTAGCCAGGTGTGGTGGCAAGCACCTGTAATCCCAGCTACTCGGGAGGCTGAGGCAGGAGAAATGCTTGACCCAGGAGGCAGAGGTTGCAGTGAGCCAAGATCGTGCCACTGCACTCCAGCCTGGGCGACAGAGTGAGATCCCATCTCAAAAAAAAAAAAAAAAGAAATATAGTCTGAATCTGTGGCTAAAATTTTAAAATGAGACATCTTGCCTGAAAACTCCTGAATTATGGCATCTGTTGAAAAGATCAGCACATCTGGCCACCCAGGCCTATCTTCCTATAAGGCAGGAGTGGGCACAGGTACGAAAAGGTTACCCTGAATTTATGATTCCTGCCAAGCCCCAGGAGGCAAGAGATTGCAAACTTAGCACTGGCTCTCCCAAAATTCTTCCCAGGAGTTTGTACAGGTCCCAGCAAAACACCATGGAATAACAATCATAACAACAAACATTTAAAAGTAAAAGTGTCAGAGATGGAACTAAACGCTTCAGTCATTGAACATTGACACAGCACTTCCTACCTCATCCCAGACACTGTGCTTTATTAATACCAACCTCTCATTTGAACCCTATGACATAGGAACTGATTATCTCCATTTTACAGATAAGGAAACTGAGGCACAGGGTAGTTATGGGATTTGCCCAGAATCCCATAGCTGCTACACGGTAGAGGCAGGGTCCAAATCCTTACACTCTGATTCTAGAGTCTTTATGTGTTTTGACACCAGGCAATGCTGCAAAGTCTCAGTAAATTCTCACAATGACCTGATCAAAACTTTACAAATGTGGAAACCGAGGTACAGAGAGGTCAAGTCACATGCACGGGATCATGCTAATAGAAACTAGCAGATTTGGGGCCGGGCGCAGTGGCTCATGCCTGTAATCCCAGCACTTTGGGAGGCTGAGGCGGGTGGATCACCTGAGGTCAGGAATTCGAGACCAGCCTGGCCAATATGTTGAAACCCTGTCTCTACTAAAAATACAAAAAATAACCTGGCTTGGTGGTGGACATCTGCAATCTCAGCTACTCGGGAGGCTGAAGCTGGAGAATCGCTTGAACCTGGGAGATGGAGGTTGCAGAGAGCCAGAATCGTGCCACTGCCTCCAGTCTGGGCAACCGAGCGAGATGAAAAAAAAAAGAAAAGAAAGAAAAGAAAGAAAAGAAAAGAAAGAGAGAAAGAGAGAAGGAGAGGAGAGAAGGAGAGAAGGAGAGAAAGAGAGAAAGAAAGAAAGAAAGAAAAAGAGAGAGAGAGAGAGAGAGAGGAAGGGAGAGAGGGAGAGAGAGAGGAAAGAGAGAAAGAGAGAAAGAAAAGAAAGAAAGAGAGAAAGAGAGAGAGAGAAAGAAAAGAAAGAAAAGAAAGAAGGAAGGAAAGAAAGAAAGAAAAGAAAGAGAAGAAACTAGCAGATTTGGAATTCAAATTCAAGAAGGCTGGGCCAGGAATGGTGGCTCATGCATGTAATCCCAGCACTTTGGGAGGCCAAGACAGGCAGATTATTTGAGCCCAGGAGTTCAAGAGCAGCCTGGTCAACATGCGAAACCCTATCTGGACTAAAAATACAAAAATTAGCAGAGCATGGTGATGTGCACCTGTCTTCCCAACTACTCGGGAGGCTAAGGCAGGATAATTGCTTGAACCTGGGAGGCGGGGGTTGCAGTGAGCCGAGATCATGCCACTGCACTCCAGCCTGGGCAACAGAGCGAGACTTTGTCTCCAGAAAAAAAAGAATCCCTAAGCCTCAGTTTCGTCATCTGTAAAATGGGGCTGCTGAGAAAAGTAAGTAGGTGAAATGCTTAGGGTAGTGACCGACACATAGCGAGTCTTGCTGCTGTTGTGTTAATTTCCTCTGACCCGAGAGCCCATGCACTGAACTTATGCATCCTAAAATAAGGCAGTTTGGGCATACCCTGCAGAAGGAAGCCTGTGAGAGGGTCTCCTGTCATAGCTACTCTGCCACAACCATCCCCCCAAATAAGGAGTCACAGCAAGGCGCCTACCTCCAGAGGGGTGAAGTCATGATTGACCAGGAACGCCAGAATGGCGGTGGGAACGACCAGGAACTCCACTCTGAACGTGTCATGGTTCCCATCGTAAGTGGCTTTGAACTTGCTATAAATCAACCAGACCGTGGTGAAGGAGCAGGCTATGTAGACCACCTGAGGAGAGGGATGATGAGAAGGGGCCTCAACTCACAGGCCTGTGCCCCAGTAGGCTCAGACCCAGGAGTCCAGGCCCCTCCCTCAGACCCAGGAGTCCAGGCCCCCGGCCCCTCCTCCCTCAGACCCAGGAGTCCAGGCCCCCAGGCCCTCCTCCCTCAGACCCAGGAGTCCAGGCCCCCGTCCCTACCTCCCTCAGACACAGGAGTCCAAGCCCCCACAGCCCCTCCTCCCTCAGACCCAAGAGTCCAGGCCCCAGCCCCTCCTCCCTCAGACCGAGGAGTCCAAGCCCCTAGCCCCTCCTCCCTCAGATCCAAGAGTCCAGGCCCCCAACCCCTCTCCCTCAGACCCAAGAGTCCAGGCCCCCAGCCCCTCCTCCCTCAGACCTAGGAGTCTGGGACCTACACCCGGCTCCTCTGCCTCAGGGGGGGCCAGAGAGGTGGGATGGAGCCTCTACCTTCATACACGTGTTGTAGAGTGAGATGTAGTTGGTGAAGAGGTCCAGATATCGGGCAGTGAACACCACAGCAAACAGGACCTGGCTCTTCCCTGAAATTCCTGTGGTCCAGAGATAAAGAGAGAGAGAGAGAGAGAAAGAGAGAGAGACAGAGACAGACAGAAGGAGAGAGGAGGCTGAGGGTGGGCTGCATGGGCAATAAACTAAGGCACAGCGCCCAGGACCAGCCTGAAGGCAGCTCTGGAGCGCAGCTGTCTCCGGAGGCCTCCCCAGCCCGCCCCGCCTGAGCAGGGCCCTTTCTCACGGACCACAGCCAGGGGGCAGCCCAGGCCCCCGAAGCTACTCCAGCCCGAGGCTCCGTCCCAGACTAGGCCTCATGGCTACCCCTGACCCCTCAGGGTCCTCCTGCAGTCTGGACCTGAGATGAGGCCCAGGGAGGACCTTCCCTGACCTCAGGCCCCGGATCCGGTCACCTCCCTCCCGTTCCCTTCCTGGCCGCCACGGTCCACGTCACCAACTCACAGCCACCTCCCCGCCTGCCATGGTTCCCTGTTCCCGGTCCGTGAACCCTCGGGCTGCCCAGATTGGGGCTGGGGGTGGCTGAATTGGGGGCCTAAAGCCATTCACATGAAACTGTATGCACCCCCGCCAGTCTGGGGAAGGGAGCTGATCCCCTGGAGACCCAGAACCTAGAAGAGAGATCCCCCAGCAAGCAGTGGGGGTGGAGCCTGTGCCCCTAGTGCCCCCAAACCCTTCCTGAGTCCTGGGACGCCCCCCAACCTCCGCCCTCAATCTCTCTCCTTCGCCAGCCCTGGTGGGCCTCTCACCGGCGCACGAGCGGGACTTCCAGATTTTGAGCAGTAGCAAGATGATGGCGAGGAGGTGGGAGAGGTCTCCCAGGAATCGGAAGAGATTCATGGCTGGGGGGCCCTGGCAGGGCTGAGCGGGAGGGAGGCAGGCTGGCGGGGGGGTGCCCCCCGAGGCTGCTGGTCTGAATGGGTGGCTGGGCTTGGGGGACGGGAGAGGGACCCCAGGTGCGCTCCGCTCCGGGGAGGGGACTCTGGGAGGGGGAGCAAAGGCCGGAGCTGGCGGCGGAGCTGGAGCCGGGAAGAGGGAGGAGAGCGGGAGTGGGAGGAGTCCGGGCGGAGAGTCTCCGCCCCCAAGGGCGGGGCCTGGATCCCCGGCGCCCCCTATCGCCCACCTCCTGCTTTGCCGTGGCGGCGCTAAAGGCACCCCCAAAGCTGCCCCCTTAGGAACTTGGGAGGGTCGCAGGGTTCGGAAAGTGCAAAATCCAGCACCGGCTCGCCCAGGCAGTCTGTGTCTCTGGAAGAGACGCGGTCCCGTACACCAGCCTCAGCCCTTGCAGGGATATAGAGGCTGCCCTCTGAGCTTGAAAACTCCTGCAGGGACTCAGAGCCTCAGCTGCCAGCTTTTGCCGCTTTCAGGCACTCTAGCTCCAATCTCCCAGAAGACAAGAAAGATGCCCCACCTACTTCCTCCCCTAGACCCAGGACTCAAGGCCCCAGCCCGTTCGTCAAACCCAGACGTCTAGGTCCCCAGCCCCTCCTCCCTCAGACCCAGAAGTCCAGACGCCCAGCCCCTCCTCCCTCAGATCCAGGAGTCCAGACGCCCAGCCCCTCCTCCCTCAGATCCAGGAGTCCAGACCCCAGCCCCTCCTCGCTCAGACCCAGGAGTCCAGGCCCCCAGCCTTCTCACTCAGACCCAGGAGTCCAGGCCCCGAGCACCTCCTCCCTCAGACCCAGGACTCCAGGCCCCCAGTCTCCTCAGTCAGACCCAGGAGTCCAGGCCCCCAAACCCTCCTCCCCCAGACCCAGGAGTCCAGGCCCCCAGCCCTTCCTCCCTCAGACCCAGGGGTCCAGATCCCCAGCACCTCCTCCCTCAGACCCAGGAGTCCAGACCCCCCGCACCTCCTCCCTCAGACCCAGGAGTCCAGGGCCCCATTCCCTCCTCCCTCAGACCCAGGAGTCCAAGACCCCCATTCCCTCCTCCTTCAGACCCAGGAATCCAAGACCCCCATTCCCTCCTCCCTCAGACCCAGGAGTCCAGGGCCCCCAGCCCCTCCTCCCTCAGACCCAGGGGTCCAGGGCCCCCAGCCCCTCCTCCCTCAGACCCAGGAGTCCAAGACCCCCATTCCCTCCTCTCTCAGACCCAGGAGTCCAGGGCCCCATTCCCTCCTCCCTCAGACCCAGGGGTCCAGGCCCCCCGACCCTCCTCCCCCAGACCCAGGAGTCCAGGCCCCCAGCCCCTCCTCCCTCAGACCCAGAAGTCCAGGGCCCCCAGCCCCTCCTCCCTCAGACCCAGGGGTCCAGGGCCCCCAGCCCCTCCTCCCTCAGACCCAGGAGTCCAAGGCCCCCATTCCCGGCTCCCTCAGACCCAGGAGTCCAGGGCCCCAGTCCCTCCTCCCTCAGACCCAGGGGTCCAGGGCCCCAGCCCCTCCTCCCTCAGACCCAGGAGTCCAGGCCCCCAGCCCCTCCTCCCTCAGACCCAGGGGTCCAGGCCCCCAGCCCCTCCTCCCTCAGACCCAGGGGTCCAGGCCCCCAGCCCCTCCTCCCTCAGACCCAGGGGTCCAGGCCCCCAGCCCCTCCTCCCTCAGACCCAGGGGTCCAGGCCCCCAGCCCCTCCTCCCTCAGACCCAGGGGTCCAGGCCCCCAGCCCCTCCTCCCTCAGACCCAGGGGTCCAGGCCCCCAGCCCCTCCTCCCTCAGACCCAGGGGTCCAGGCCCCCAGCCCCTCCTCCCTCAGACCCAGGGGTCCAGGGCCCCAGCCCTTTTCCGTCCTAGGACGCTGTTCCTTGGAACTTAGGGTCCCACCGCTACCATCTTATGGCTCAAACACCTTAACCTTAAGAATCTAGATCTACAGTTTCTCCCTTTACGACCCACAGATTTAGGCCCTGATTCTCATCTTTTTCGGAAATGTGCACCTCGCCCTGTTCTCCCAGACCTTGAGGATGAAGGAAACAGGAGCCCCACCCAGGAGGCTCAAGGCCGAAACTCTGACCCAAACTACCTCAGGAGCCCCTGGCCCTGGCTTCCCCCCGCTCCAGAATTTCTGCCCTACCCACACACACAGACCCTCTTCCACCCTCAGAGGCCACGGTGTCCTGCCCCACGCTCTACCCCAGAGCCGCACGGGTGTCTTTATAAAAGTGCCGGGCCCAGCCCTCTAGCAAGAGAGGAATGCTGGGCATCTGGGTGTGCAACCCTCGGGGAACAGCCTGTGGTCTGGACTCCTGCGTCTATGAGGGGATAGATGCTGCTTCCCTTCTGGATGTTGGGGTACCCACAGATGATGGAGGCCAGGGTCCCTTAATAAAAGAATGGGTGCAGGCATGTTGGTTTCTTCAGAGGGTTGGAAGGACTGGGTACCCAAGGGTGACATCCCTGAGTCTTGGGTCCCTGAGGGTGGCTTGTACGGGGGAGAGTCGGGATGACTGAGCCCTTAAAAGAGACTCTGACTTGGAGGCAGTCCCCAAATTCCTGGGTCCCAGTAGAGAAGGGACTCCTGGGTCTGAGGGAGGAGGGGCTGGGGGGCAGGACTCCTGGGTCCAGGGTCGAGACCTGGTTTTCAGGCCTGGCCTTCTGGGGCAATAAAAGCCACAGATTGTATGGCGAACACTGAAGTCAGGGAAAGGCCTCCTGTTTCCAGAGCCTCAAGGCAGGGCGGGGGCAGAGGGCAGCAAGCCCCAGCCCTGGAGTCTAGCTCTGAAGCTGATGTCTCATACCGGGTTCTGAGTCCCTGCCTGCCCATCCCCAGCCCGACTTCTTCCTCCCTTTTTATTTTCAGCCCCTCACTCCCTTGTCCCAGGAGCAAGGCAGAGGCTGGTAGCTAGGGGTGGTGGGCGGCCCCCTCCCCAAGCCTGGCAGGAGGAGGGGTCCCCAGGGAGGCCAGGAGGGGGGGCTGTGGGTCTCCCGGCAGTGGCGGACGGGGACTGAATGTTAATCGCATCCCAAGTGAGTGTGTGTGTGCGAGAACACAGCGAGTGTGTGAGTCCCTCCCGCTCCAGCTCTTCCAAGCCGCGGCCGCCGCCGCCACCCTCGCCCGCAGCCTCCCGCAGCCTCCCTCGGCCACCGGTGCCTGCTGGGGGGTGTTGCCTGGGTGGGTCCGCCCGGCCCCCAGGGGTCTCTCGAGCGTCTGCCATCTGCCCGGTGAGGATCTGTGTGTCGGGGTGTCTGGGGCTGGCTGGTGGAGGGGGGGTGTGTCTGTAAGCGCTGCGGCGGCCGAGGGAGGGAGGGGTCTGTCTGTCTGTACCGACCCTGAGCCGCCTGCCTGGGTGTCGTGGGGCTCCCACTCCTTCCCCCCAGCCCCCCCAAACCCAGATGGATGGTGTGTACCTGGGTTCTGTGCCTCCTGCCTGCGTCCGGCCAGGCGTCTGGGCGTCCCTGGCTGCCTGTGTCCTCCTGTCTGTCCAAACAGCCCCTATCAGCAGTGGCAGCCTGGCCCCCATTAGACCCCCCACTCTGTGTGTGTGTGTCTGTGTGCGTGTCCCTCCACAAGCTCTGGGGGTGCTTAGGGGGAATCCCAGGGAAGTGAGGTCGTGCGTGTGTGCGTGAGTGTATGTGTGTTTCTGCCTGTGTTTGAGAGTGGGGGAGTCAAGGGGGGATCTAGAGGTGGCCAAGCGAGGAAGGGGCAAGCAGTTCCCCAAGCAGGCAATCTACCGCTCCTCACACACACACACCAGCCACCAGCTTCAGAGGTGACCCAGACAGACAGATAGACACAGATGCTGGAAGGGGGGGTGGGGGGGCTGAGGGCACAAAGCGGGGGTGCGAGTGAGCCAGGGAGAGGCGGGACTGGACACATGGAAAGGGGGGAGGAGCCGGGGCTGAAGCGGCAGAGGGGGGCACCCCGGGTGGGCGGAGGGGGGATCCCCACGGGGTCGGGGCGGCAAGAGGACACCCCGACAGCCTCCGCAATGTCCGGGGCCCAACTTCCAGAGCAACATGTGTAGCCACGTCCTCGTCTAGTCCAGGTGGCCACAACCTTGGGGGAGAGACAGGGCAGGACAGGACCAAGGAAGACGAAGGAGAGACGGAGCCAGGGACAGACAGGAGGTCCGGGCTGCCGCTGCTGCCGCCACCACCACTGCCGCCGCCCCGGGGCCTGCCCCCCGACATTGGCTCTCTGAGCCCTCCTCGGAATCTTGGGGTCACTGGACGCTGGGTTCCGGTCCTGGCCCCCCCGCCGTCCCCCCAACAGAACAGGGTCATGAAAAGGTAAGGTGGGGACAGGGGATGCAGGGATGGTGGTGGGAATGTGCACCCCCAAATCTAGGACAGGGGAAGTTGGCCAGGAGCCCCGTGGAGGGAGGGGGTTTGAATGGTGGGCAGGGGTCTTGACCCCACCTAGCTCCCCTGTCCCTCAGGGACTCTCCTCCACCCTCTCTCTCTCCCTCTCTGAGCCCCTTTTTCCTGAGTCCCTACACCTCAGACCTTTCACGCCCCCATTTCTCTGACACTTGGCTCCCTCTCCCCAGCCCCACATACCTGATGCCCCATATCCCTGTGCCTCCATCTCTCTATCTCACCTTCTCCCTGTACCCCCCTCCCTGCATCAGTCCCCCCATCGCCGGCTGGCCCTCTCTCTCTCCTCTCGCTCTCCCCTCCCATGTCAGAGCTATGAGTCTGCTATTAATACCCCTGCCAAGGACCTTGAGGGCATCCAGGCCCCCAGCACCCCTCGCCCCAAGCTCCCACCCCTTCCTCAAGGTTCTGGAACACCCTTCCAGCCTCTTCCAAGCATCAGGATTCGGGTGGGGAGAGACCGGTGTTGTGTGTGTGTGTTGGGGGGTGAGGGGGGAGGAAACGGGATGCTGTCTGCAGCACAACTCGAGGTTTCGGGGGGAGCTGTTGATCGAAGTGGCCGCTCCTCTCTTCTGTGTTGGATGCTGTGGGGGGCAATGAAGACAGGGACACCCTAGGAATTTCTGGCACCCTCCTCCTCCTCCCCGCTTGGGGACAGGCTGTGCTATGTACAGGATCTAAGTGGGGTGACTAGGGAGGCCAGAGCTGCAGGGGGGCACCCAGGATGTTGGGAAGGATGGGGTTTGAACCAAAAGGGGATCCTTAAGGGAGGAGAGGAGCGGGAACCCAGACTCCTGGGTCCTTCGGGGAAGAGGGGAGCTGGGGACCTGGACTCTTGGTTCCTGCAGGGAGAGGAGGCTGGGCACTGGAGTTCCAGAGTCTTGGGGCAGGAGGGGCCCGGCCTCCTGGGTCCTGGGAAAGAACAGGACCGAATGCCCAGACTCCCAAGGCCTGGGGGAGGAAGGGGCTGCCAGAAGGACTCCTGGGTCTTTACGGGAGGAGGTAGGGGATAGCGCTTCTGTCTGAGGAAGGCAGGCTGGGAGCTCAGTCTCCTGAGTCCCTGACAGGGCAGGGGATGAGAGTCGGGGACTTTAGCCCTATGCAGATGGAAGTGGAAACGGAGGCTCATGAGGAGGTGGAGATGGAGGCGGGTGGGGGGGTTGTCCAGAGGCTGGACTCTGTGATCTCTGAGGGTGTGGGTTCTGGGGGTTGGGCCTTCAGAGTCCTGGAGGACTGGGGATGCCCCTCCTCAGTCCCTGCAGTGGGGGAGGCTGCTCTCCCTAATCCCTGTGGGAAGGAACTGAGCATGCAGCCCCCGTGAGAAGGGTGGGGCTGGGGGCTGCCCTCCTGGGCCTCAGCAGGGAGCGGGACGCGGGGTCCCTAAGAGCAGAAGCTAGGTAGGGATGGGTCTGGGAGAGGCAGAGGAGGGGCTGGAGGGTGAGCAGCCACTGGGAATGGAGGGGAGCGCGAGTGTTAACCCCGCGGGGGCCAGGCCACAGCTGTGGGTTATTTTGGGGCGGAGTGGGGGGGTTATTCTGAGCGCTGATTGAGCCAGCTGCTTGGGGAAGGGCAATGGAAAGGAGGAGCGAAGAGGAGCCAGGATCCGGGAGGGATGGGCATACTAGGAGCCCTCACCCCCTTCCCTGGGGAGACAGGGGCCTGTGATCTCTGGGAAGGTGAGGTGGTGGGCAGAGGGGACAGGCTGTGGCCTCGAGGCAGGGGAGGGGCGGTGGGCCTTTCCCCCACCCTGGCTGTCTGTGGGGTGGACGAGGCCTGCGCTACCATGGCAACCGGACAGGAGCATGACAGCCAGGAGAGAACCCTTCCTTGTCTGGACCCTCACCCCTTCAGGAAGCCCCTAGTGCAGACTCCAGTCCTTCTTTGGGAACCAGGAGTCCAGACTCCCAGTGCCCTCCTCCCTCAGTCCCAGGCAGGACCCAGGAGCCTGGCTCCCAGCCCAACCACCCCAGGCAGCTAGTATTCAACAGGGGGCACAGGAAGAGAGGCTGTATTTCCTCTAATTTACCAAATTGCTCTGGGCTGGGTGCCAGGGACCCCCCCCCCGCCCGCCGCCCCACCCAGCTCTCCACAGCTGTGCCCCCCAACCCCACGTCCCAGCTGGGGCCATGACTCTCTTGCTTTGAGAATGAGGGGACAGGGACAGGAGTAAGGGGACAAAATGGGTTAGGGGTTGTGGTCAGGGTGAGGGGTAAGGTCATGTGGGGATTTTCTCTCCTTGGGGTGCTCCACTAATTTCTCTCTTTCTCTCCCCACACACCTGACCCCTTTTCCCTCTCTCATTTTTTCTCTCCCTTTTTTTCTGCTCCCTCCTGCCACTCGCCTTCCCCGCCTTACTTTCATGTCTGTACTGGGCACCTCCCTGGTGGGGGTCCCGATCTTGGCCTTGCTTCGCTATTTCTGTCCTCCTGTTTTCGCTCCGCTCTGCCTGCCTCCCTCAATCTCAATTCTGTTTCCCCATCCTTTATGTGCGCGTGTCTCTTGGTGGCCTTGGGGTCTCTGTCTCCCTCTTCCTGCCTTGCTGTCTTCTTCTCTGTCCAACTTTCTTGCCTCGCTTATCTCTTCCCGCCTCTATCATCCTCTCCCTCGGCCTTCCTCATTCCTGTTTCTGTCACTCCGTCCTCTCTCTCTCCGTCTTCTCCCTGTCTCTGTTGCTTCTTCCGTCTCTCTCCTTCTTCCTGCCGCTCCTTCCCTCCCCGTCTCCCTGGATCCCTCTCTGCTCCTATCTTGATCCCATCTCTGTGGGTGTCCCCATCCCCACCTTGTCCGTCTATCTTCCTCTCTCTCCCCTCTTACCTCTGTATCTTCCCCTGACCCCATTATCCACCCTCGTCTTTGCATCTCCCCCAATCCCATACTCCACTTCTTCCTATCTCTGTCTCGCCCTATCTCTGCGTCTCTCCCTGTTTCACCTCTTCCTCTGGTGTTTCTTCCCCACCTCTCCCTTCCACCTCCCTCTGCTGTGTCTGTCTCTCCCTCTGTCTCTGCTTGTCTCTCCTCCATCTCTCTCTCCCTCTGTCTCTCCCTCTCTCCCCTCCATCTCTCTCTTCCTCTGTCTGTCTGTCTCTCCTCCATTTCTCTCTCCCTCTGTCTCTGCTTGTCTCTCCTCCATCTCTCTCTCCCTCTGTCTCTCCCTCTCTCTCCCCTCCATCTCTCTCTTCCTCTGTCTGTCTCTCCTCCATTTCTCTCTCCCTCTGCCCGTCTCTCCCTCTCTGCCTGTCTCTTCTCCATCTCTCTCCCTCTGCCCGTCTCTCCCTCTCTCTGTCTCTCTCCCTTCCATCTCTCTCGTCCTCCGTTCCTGTCTCTCCCTCTGTTCCATCACCCCGACCGCTCCCTGTCCTCCCCATCTCGGCGCCTGTCCCTCGCTGCATCTCCTCCTCTGTGCGTCTCTTTATCTCGTCTCCCTGTCTCTGCGTCTCCCGTCTGTGCCTCCCTCTCCTCCCCGTCTCTCCCGGTCCCGGCGCTCAGAGGCCGCCCGGCAGGGCCCGCAGGCGATGCGCGGCGCCGGTGGCCCCCGCGGCCCTCGGGGCCCCGCTAAGATGCTGCTGCTGCTGGCGCTGGCCTGCGCCAGCCCGTTCCCGGAGGAGGCGCCGGGGCCGGGCGGGGCCGGTGGGCCCGGCGGCGGCCTCGGCGGGGCGCGGCCGCTCAACGTGGCGCTCGTGTTCTCGGGGCCCGCGTACGCGGCCGAGGCTGCACGCCTGGGTCCGGCCGTGGCGGCGGCGGTGCGCAGCCCGGGCCTAGACGTGCGGCCCGTGGCGCTGGTGCTCAACGGCTCGGACCCGCGCAGCCTCGTGCTGCAGCTCTGCGACCTGCTGTCGGGGTTGCGCGTGCACGGCGTGGTCTTCGAAGACGACTCGCGCGCGCCCGCCGTCGCGCCCATCCTCGACTTCCTGTCGGCGCAGACCTCGCTGCCCATCGTGGCCGTGCACGGCGGCGCCGCGCTCGTGCTCACGCCCAAGGTGCGCGCGACCGGGGGCGGGGCGGGGCCACAGGAGGGGCGGGGCCAGCCGCTGAGGGGCGGGTCTGGGACAGCCAGCGGGGGCGGGGCCTAGAGGGGGCAGGGACTGTCCTGTGGGTCCGCGTCTGGGACAAGGTGGGCCCAGATGGCAGGCAGGGCTTAGGGCTAGGTTAGAGGCGGGTCTGACTTGGAGGGGGCTGGTCTATAGGGTAAGCTGGGCCTTTAGGGTCAGAAAGAGGCCAGTCCTCGATAATCAGAGTATAGGGAGGACTTGGGCCCATTCATTGTAGGTAAGGGTCTGTGGAAAAGGCGAGTCGAGGGAAGGGTTAGGGGCTGGGAACGAAAAGGGACTAGCCCCAAATGGCAAAATCTGAGGGAGGGGTGGGACCTAGGATCAGCACAGGAAGAAGTCAATTGAAAAGGAATGGGCCTGAGTGCGGTGGCTGACGCCTGTAATCCCAGCGCTTTGGAAGGCCGAGGCCGGCGGATCACTTGAGGTCACAGGAGTTTGAGACCAGCCTGGCTAACATGGTGAAACCCCGTCTCTACTAAAAATACAAAAATTAGCCGGGCGTTGTGGCGGGCGCCTGTAATCCCAGCTACTCGGGAGGGTGAGGCAGGAGAATTGCTTGAATCCGGGAGGCGGAGGCTGCGGTGAGCCGAGATCGTGCCACTGCAGTCCAGCCTGGGCGACACAGTGAGACTCTGTCCAAAAGAAAAAGAAAAGGAATGGAGTTCAGAAAGAAAGGGGCGAAGTCTAATGGACAGGTGGCAGCCAGGAAGTATCAGAGGTATCAGGTACCAAGGACAAAGTTTGGGGAGGCGTTCGGCCGGTTGAGCATAGGGTCTAGAAGTCAGCCAGGGATGGAGGAGCCATCTTCTAAGTGGAAGAGTCGGAAAAGAGGAGGAGTCATTAGAGAGAGGAGGACAGGCAAGGGGTAGAACCAGGAAGCAAGGAATTGAGATTTGGGGCGAGGCCGGTCAGGGAAGGAATGAGTCAGAAAAGGGGGCGGGGTTAGCCAGTTGGGGGGCGGGGCCAGATAGGGGCAGGCCTAAGCATTCTAATAAAGGGGTGGGTCTAGGGAGGAAGCCGGTCCTGAGAGTAGGGTTTGAGAAGGGGCATACCCCGCTGTGAGGTGTGGAAAGCGAGAGTCCAGAGGATGGGGAGGAGGATGAAGGCTTATGGTGGAGGCTGACCCAGCCAATGAGAGATCAAAGCCAGGAGCCTGCTGGGAAGGGATGGTAGAGGCTGGAGCTGGCCAGAGCCTGGAGAAAGACCTGACTCCCAAGGGCACAGAAGGGGCCAGTTGTAGCGGACCTCTGGTAGAGAAGGAGAGAATTGGACCAAGCCTGCTCTGTGGATTGAGAATGGGTCAGCTAGGAGGTGCGGCCTGAGAAGGGGCGGGGCCTCTACAGAGGTGGGGGCCAGTGCAACCCAGAGGTGGGACCAGTGCAACCCAGAGGTGGAGCTTCATTCAATCTGCCCATTCCCTGCTGTGCGGGCCTGTGGCTGTGTGACTGCATCACTATTGTATGCAGAGGCTCGTAGTTCTCTCCTGTCCAGAGAGTTCTGGGAAGGACCTCTGTCCAACTTTCTTGTTCTCTTTGGCATGGTACTTTTCAGAGATTTGTAGGTAGATGCCCTGGGAGGCGAACTTATTTCTTAACTGCCACTTCCAAGGCATACTCAAAAGACGTGATCCCTCGTGC
This sequence comes from Pongo pygmaeus, assembly GCF_028885625.2. Taxonomy (NCBI): domain Eukaryota; kingdom Metazoa; phylum Chordata; class Mammalia; order Primates; family Hominidae; genus Pongo; species Pongo pygmaeus. Next base: position 54,520,556 of record NC_072393.2, read on the forward strand.
CTTCATTGCTGCTGAGAAGTGTGGTCCGCTCTGTTTCATTGTCCGCTGGGCACTGCGGTCGGCTCGGTGTAAGCCCATAGCATTCTGGGAAATGTAGTCCCCGTGCTGCCCCTGGATAGAAGAAAGAGTGATCTTCACAGCTCCATCTGTGCCCCATTGAATGCTGGGAATGTGGTCCCCTCAGCACACCTCCACCTGCTGAAGGAAGAGGTTTTCCTTGCATTACAATAAGACCTCATTTCCGGCCAGGTGCAGTGGCTCACACCTGTAATCCCAGCACTTTGGGAGGCCGAGGCGGGCGGATCACCTGAGGTCAGGAGTTTGAGGCCAGCCTGGCCAACATGGAGAAACCCCATCTCTACTGAAAATACGAAAATTAGCCGGGCGTGGTGGCGCGTGCCTGTAATCCCAGCTACTCAGGAGGCTGAGGCAGGAGAATCGCTTGAACCTGGGAGGTGGAGGTTGCAGTGAGCCGAGATTGCAGTGAGCCGAGATCTTGCCACTGCACTCCAGCCTGGGGGAACAGAGTGAGACTGGTCTCAAAAAAAAACAATAAATAAAAAGACCTCATTCCCTCAGGACAACTGCAGTATCCCCTATGCGCCTAGGGAGAAAGCCCACTTGCTGTTCTCATTGCATTACAGGAAGATTTATTGAGAGCTGATTCTGTGCCAGGGCTGTTTTAATTCCTGGGGAATACAGTTCTAGAGGGGGAAAAAAAAGGAGAGGGAGACAAGGTCCCTGCCTTATAGAGCTTGCATTTTAATGGTGAGACAGACAAAACCAGTAACAGTAAAATCTGGTTGTCCTGGAGGAAATCAACACAGGATGTTGTAATGACTGAGGATGGAATTTCAATAGATGGCAGTCAGGGGAGGCCTCCCTGAGGTGGTGACACCTGAGCTGGAGGTGTCAGGTGGAGATCTGGCATGGAGGAGTTAGGGAAAAGTGTCCCCAGGAGAGGCAACAACAAAGGACAAAGCCCTTGAAGCAGGAAGGAGCTTGATATATTTGAGGAAGAGCAAGAAGGGAGAGTGGCTGGAGCCCATTGGGGGATTGGGGTGGCAGGAGATGAGGTCAGAGAAGCAACAGGGGCCAGTTCATGCAGGGCCTTGGGGCCACAGTGAGGACTTTGGCTTTGATTCTGAGGTAGAATCACTGGAAGGTTTTCAACTGAGAAGGGATGTGATCCAATTAATATTTTGAAACAATCACTCTGGCTGCTATTTGGAGAATAGACTGGAAGATGCAAGATTGAAAACAAAGATAGGCTGGGCGCAGTGGCTCATGCCTAGAATCCCACCACTTTGGGAGGCCAAGGCAGGTGGATCACTTGAGGTGACGAGTTTGACACCAGCCTGGCCAACATGGTGAAACCTCCCTCTACTAAAAATACAAAAATGATCTGGGCATGGTGGTGCATGCATGTAATCCTAGCTACTTGGGAGGCTGAGGCAGGAGAATCGCTTGAACTCAGGAGGTGGAGGTTGCAGTGAGGCAAGATCTCGCCACTGCACTTCAGCCTGGACAACAGAGCAAAACTCGAAAGAAAGAGAGAAAGAGAAGAAAAGAAAGAAAGAAAGAAGGAAGGAAGGAAGGAAGGAAAGAAAGAAAGAGAAAAGAAAGAAGGAAAGAAAGAAAAGAAAAAAGAAAGAAAAAGAAAGAGAGAAAAGAAAACAGAGATGGTTGGGAAAGTTGTAGATAGCTGGGCAAGAAAGGGTGACAATGAGAGCTGTGACAGTGATGGCAGTGAGGAGTGGACAACTGGAGCTATCTTTGAACGTAGAGCTAAGAAGACTTGGAGATGGCTGGATGTGTGAGGGAAAGAAAGGGAAAGGATGATTTAGGTTTGGGGCCTGAGCATCAGGGTGAATGAGAGAGAGAGGAAAAAAAAGGCAGCTGCTCTTTATTCCTTTAGATTCTTTACTCCTTTACGAGAGAGAGAGAGAGAGAGAGAGAGAGAATAGGCAACAGGCTTGAGATAGGGGAAAGATCAAGCAATCTGTTTTTGACATGCTAATTTTGAGACACCTCTTGGAAATCCAAGAGGAGATATTGAATAAAAAGGAGGATAGGGGCCAGGCACGGTGGCTGACACCTGTAATCCCAGCACTTTGGGAAGCCGAGGCAGGCAGGTCACTTGAGTTCAGAAGTTCGAGACCAGCCTGGCCAACATGGTGAAACCCTGTCTCTACTAAAAATAAAAAAATTAGCTGGGTGTGATTGCATGTGCCTGTAATCCTAGCTACTCAGGAGGCTGAGGCAGGAGACTTGCTTGAACCCAGGAGGCAAAGGTTGCAGTGAGTGAAGATGGTGCCATTGCACTCCAGCCTGGGCAACAGAGGAAGACTCTGTCTCAAAAAAAAAAAAAAAAAGAAAAAAAAGAAAAGAAAGGCTGGGGGATAGATTTGTCTGGAGCTCACATGAGAGTTTGCGAATGAGGACAGGAGCCATTAGCATATCCAGCACTGTTCAATAAAACTTTCCGCAAAGATGAAGCTGTTCTATAGCTGCTCTGTCCGATTTGAAAGCCACAAGCCACATGTGGCTGTTGAGTACTTGACATGTGGTTAGTGCAACCAGAAAACTAACTTTTAAATTCTATTGAACATTTTTTTCCTCTGGTCCTTGATTCAGGATAAATTTTATTTAATTTTAATTAATTTGAATTTGAATAGCTATGAGTGGCTAACAGCCACCATATTGGATAGCATGGGAGACAGTATTTAAACTCATGGGCCTGGTTGAGATCACCAGGGAGAGAAGAGAACACTAAGGCACCCCTACATTTAGAATTCTGGCTGAGGAAGAAGGACCAGCAAAGGAGGCAGAGGAAGAGGTGACAGACAGGTAGGAGGAAAACCAAAGAAGGGAAAGGACACTCTGCAAAGCTTCTTCCAGTAGGGAAATACCATCAGCACCCTCATTGCATCTTTGCATGCTGGGAGATGTAGTCTCCTCACTGCCTTCAGGGAACCAGTCCCTCTCAGTGGCTGCTGGGGGCTGTAGTTCCCTTACCGGATGCTGGTTGTATTAATGACAGTGATGTTAGCTGCCGGAACAGATGAACCCCCAAATCTCAGTGGATCACCCAACAGGAGGTTGTTTCTCATTCATATAAAATCCAGGCCAGGCGCAGTGGCTCACGCCTGTAATCCCAGCACTTTGGGAGGCCAAAGCGGGTGGATCATCTGAGGTCAGGAGTTCAAGACCAGCCTAGCCAACATGGAGAAAACCCGTCTCTACCAGAAATACAAAAATTAGTAGGGCGTGGTGGCACATGCCTGTAGTCCCAGCTACTCGGGAGGCTGAGGCAGGAGAACTGCTTGAACCCGGGAGGCAGATGTTGCAGTGAGCCAAGATTGTGCCATTGCACTCCAGCCTGGGCAACAAGAGTGAAATTCCATCTCAAAAAAAAAAAAAAAAAAAAAAAAAAAAAAAAAAATCCAAACAGGTGTTCCTGATTGGAGGTGGCTTTCCTCCATGTGGTGACTCGGGGTTTCAGGCTCGCACCCTCTTGTGGCTCTGTAATCCCCTTCAGAGGACTTCAGAGTTCTCTTCTGGGGCCTCTGCATCTGCCCTCAGACAGGGAAAAGAGTAAGCTTCAAGAGTAAGGTTTTATTAGGCTGGGCGCGGCAGGAGAATCACTTGAACCCAGGAGGCGGAGGTTGCAGTGAGCCAAGATCATGCCGCTGCTCACCAGCCTGGGCGACAGAGCAAGATTCTGTCTCAAAAAAAAAAAAAAAAAAAAAAGTAAGGTTTTATGGATGAGTCTAGAAAACTCAGTCACGTGGCTAAACCTAATCTAGATCTAGCCCTGTGCCCCAGGAGGAAAAGGAGATGGGTTTAGTGAACCTATCTAGTCAGTCTGCCATATTGGGAGCTGTGGTCCCCTTATTCATTGCTGAGAAATAAGGTCCCCACATCGGCAGGCCTGACATCCTCCTCCGTCCCTGGCAGGAGAAGGGCTCCACCTTCCTGCAGCTGGGCTCCTCCACCGAGCAACAGCTTCAGGTCATCTTTGAGGTGCTGGAGGAGTATGACTGGACGTCCTTTGTAGCCGTGACCACGCGTGCCCCTGGCCACCGGGCCTTCCTGTCCTACATCGAGGTGCTGACTGACGGCAGTCTGGTGGGCTGGGAGCACCGCGGAGCGCTAACGCTGGACCCTGGGGCGGGCGAGGCGGTGCTCAGTGCCCAGCTCCGCAGTGTCAGCGCGCAGATCCGCCTGCTCTTCTGCGCCCGAGAGGAGGCCGAGCCCGTGTTCCGCGCAGCTGAGGAGGCTGGCCTCACTGGATCTGGCTACGTCTGGTTCATGGTGGGGCCCCAGCTGGCTGGAGGCGGGGGCTCTGGGGCCCCTGGTGAGCCCCCTCTCCTGCCAGGAGGCGCCCCCCTGCCTGCCGGGCTGTTTGCAGTGCGCTCGGCTGGCTGGCGGGATGACCTGGCTCGGCGAGTGGCAGCTGGCGTGGCCGTAGTGGCCAGAGGTGCCCAGGCCCTGCTGCGTGATTATGGTTTCCTTCCTGAGCTCGGCCACGACTGTCGCGCCCAGAACCGCACGCACCGCGGCGAGAGTCTGCATAGGTGAGTGGGGCTGGAATGGGAGGGGTGTGGGAGGGTTCCCAGAGCCTAATTACCTGCAGTATTCACTGAATGAGTGGCTCAAATGGGCCACATCTGGTCTTTGAGCCTCAGTTTTCTTTTCTGTAAAGTGGGTGCAATTGGGTCTCTTTTCTGAGGTTAAATCAAGTAATTTGGAAAAAGCACCTGAGAAAAAGTGAGGGTATTACTATATTTCGTGACTCTAAGATGCATAATTTTTCACATTTTAATGTCTTTGAAAACGAGATGTTCTTATAATTGATGGCTTATCATGGCTTAATTGGCGGCACTTTTGTCTTTCTTTGTGGTACATCTTATAATTGAGAGCATTTTAGATTTAGTCTAAATACCTAGACTATAAACTGAGCTTCAGTAGCAAAAAAGACCCGACAATCCAGCGGCCCAGATGAGGTCGAAGTTTGTTCCTCTCTCACATAACAACCCAGAGAGGAGCATTCCTGGTTATCAGGAGACTGCTGCTCCATGTGATCATTCAGGGACCCAGGATTCTCCCCCGCTGTTGCTCTGGCATCTCTGCATGGTCGAAGTGGGTCGTGGGGATGTCTGAATTGTAGCTCATGAGAAGGGGAAAAGAGAGTAAGTGGACAGCAAGCACTTGCCTTTTGAGTAAGTGAGGCAGAAAAGACACGCCTCATACCTTACTGTTGAGAAGGTAGTCATATGGTCAGGGCTGACTTACTGGTTGTTGACAGTGGTGTCCATTCTGATTGGCTAGACGTCTATTGGAATTAGCTAGACGTCTATTCTGATGAGCTAGACGTCTATTCTGATTGACTAGAGGTCCATTCCCATAGGCTAGACGTCCATTCCTGGCTAGACGTCCATTCTGATTGGCTAGCGCCTGTGCAGCGTGGATTGCTAGATATTTTGAATATTACTCCCGCACATGGCCTAGGCCAACTGCAAGAAAGGCTGGGAAATGTCAGTCCCAGCTGGACAGGTGTGTGCCCAACTTATGCACTATTATTTTAGAAGAGGAGAACAGAGTTTGTTGGAAAACAGCATCTCCACAATAGGAAGCTCTGGGAGTGGAAAAATTGATAAGTTTGGTCACAGAACAGTGAAAAGAGAGACCTTTAATCCTGAACGAGGATGAGGTGAATTTGGGAAGAGATGATGGGTGGGGAAGAAGACCTAAGAGAGGGTAATTGAGAACTGGTGACTTGGGAATCAGGATCCCCGAAAAAGAGAATGAGAAAAGCATCCCTTCTTCATAAATACTTACTGAGCACCCGCTAGGAACTAGGGCTCATGCTGGGCGCTGGGAACATAGATGAATAAGACCATGAACTTATTCTTCAAAGAACGCAGGGTCTTGTAAGAGTGGCAGACAGGGACGGGGATAATGGCAACGCAGCATGATGCTTGCAGTAATGGAGGTCACGCGGGCATGGCGGGGGCACGGGGAGGAGCACTGGCTAAGCCAGGAGATTTTCGGATGCATGAAGCAGAGTCTCATTGGAGTTTCCTTAGGGAAAAGGGGGTTTATTGGAAAAATAAACACACAGAGGAATGAGAAGCCAGGAATTGAGGCTAAGCCTGGGGACAGCTACTCTTTCAGCTCTTTCTGGTTCTTTCTTTTTTTCTTTTTCTTTCTTTCTTTTTTCTCTTTTTTTCTTTTTTTTTTTTTTTTTTTTTTGAGACAGAGTCTCACTCTGTCGCCCAGCTGGAGTGCAATGGCTTGATCTGGGCTCACTGCAACCTCCACCTCCCGAGTTCAAGCGATTCTCCTGCCTCAGCCTCCTGAGTAGCCGGGGTTACAGGCACGTGCCACCATGCCCAGCTAAATTTTTTGTATTTTTAGTAGAGACGCCATGTGGGTCAGGCCAGTCTCGAACTCCTAACCTCAAATGAACTGCCCGCCTCGGCCTCCCAAAGTGCTGGGATTCCAGGTGTGAGCCACTGAGCCCGGCTGGTTCTGTCCTTCTTATTCTATGCTTTCTCCCTCCCTCCCTCTGTCCATTTCCTCTCTCTCTCTCTCTCTCTTTGTTTCTCAGGCTTGCCTCTCCCAGGGGCTGTTCAGTTCTTTACCCCGAATTTCTTCTCCCTCATAACTTCAGCTCTTGCTGGTCACAACTCATCCCTCCAGATCTCATAGCAAAATGTCATTCCAAGAGAGGAAATGTATTAGCCTCAGTCTGCCTTCCAAACCAGGTTGCACAAGTCACAAGTAAGCCTGTGGAGTCAGGAAGGTTTCTAGGAGAAGGTATCTGAGCTGTGACCTGAGGGATGAATTGCTCATTGATTCATTTATTGATTGAAATGCTGTTTATTGAAAGTCTACTATGTGCCAAGCATTGCTTTAAGCACAGGGTATATATAGTGTTAAATAAGGTCCCTGCTCTCTCAGAGCTTACAATCTAATAAAAGAGAAACGCAATGAGCAAATAAGTAAAGAAAAGGAAATATCAAGCAGGCAATAACTTCTGCTATGAAAATCAAACTGGGGAATGTGATAAGAAATGCATAGGGGGCTATGCTAGGTGGGGTGGTCAGGAAAGGCCTTTCTGAATAGGTGAAATTTGGAGGTTAAAAAACATGGATAGGCCGGGCTGTGGCTCATGCCTGTAATCTCAGCACTTCGGGAGGCTGAGGCAGGAGGATCGCTAGAGGCCAGGAGTTCCAGGCCAGCCTGGGTAACATAGTGAGAACTCCATCTCCACAAAAAATTTAAAAATTAGCTGGGCGTTGGACGGGCGTGGTGGCTCACGCCTGTAATCCCAGCACTTTGGGAGGCCGAGGCGGGCGCATTACAAGGTCAGGAGATCGAGACCATCCTGGCTAACAGGGTGAAACCCTGTCTCTACTAAAAATACAAAAAATTAGCCAGGCGTGGTGGCAGGCGCCTGTAGTCCCAGCTACTTAGGAGGCTGAGGCAGGAGAATGGCGTGAACCCGGGAGGCGGAGCTTGCAGTGAGCCGAGATGGAGCCACTGCACTCCAGCCTGGGCGACAGAGGGAGACTTCGTCTCAAAAAAAAAAAGAAATCTGGGCGTGGTAGTGTGTGCCTGTAGTCCTAGCTACTTGGGAGGCTGACATGGGAGGATCACTTGAGCCTTGGAGATCGAGGCTGTAATGAACTGTGATCTCTTCACTGCAGTCCAGCCTGTGCAACAAAGTGAGACCCTGTTTCTAAAATAATTTAAAAAATTAAAATTTAAGAAATAGGTAGGCAAGGTGTGGTGGCTCACGCCATTAATCTCAGGGCTTTGGGAGGCTGAGGTGGGCGGATCACTTGAGGTCAGGAGTTCAAGACCAGCCTGGCCAACACAGGGAAACGCCGTCTCTACTAAAAACTACAAAACATAGCCGGGCGTGGTGGCAGCCGCCTGTAATCCTAGCTGATTGGGAGGCTGAGGCAGGAGAATCACTTGAAGCTGGGAGGCGAAGGTTGCAGTGAGCCGAGACCGCACCACCGCACTCCAGCCTCAGTGACAGAGCAAGACTCTGTCTTAAAAAAAAAAAAAAAAAGAGAGAGAGAAAGAAAGCAATGGATAAAGCGAAGGAGCCAAGTATAGGAAGATCTCAGTGAAGGGAGAGGGAACAGCAGGTGCAAAGGCTCTGGGGCTGGAACTGCCTTGTCTTAGTCTGTTTTGTGTTGCTATGACAGAATATCATAGGCTGGGTAATTATAATGAACAGAAATTTGTTGGCTCTTGGTTCTGGAGGCTGGGAAGTCCAATATCAAGATGTCACCGTCTGGTGAGGGTCTTCTTTCAGCATCATTACATGATGGAAGGCATCACATGGCAAAGGCAAAGAGAGGAGTGGGGGAAGATCAAGCAAACCCACTCCTGCCACCGCAGCATTAGTTCATTCGTGAGGGCACTGGAGGCCACATGACCTAAATGCTTCTTAAAGGTTCCACCTCCTAATTCCCAATACCATCACAATGGCAATGGCAATTAAATTTCCTTTATTTTTTTTTTTTTGAGATGAAGTCTCACTCTGTTGCCCAGGCTGGAGTGCAGTGGTGTGATCTTGGCTCATTGCAACCTCCACCTCCTGGATTCAAGCGATTCTCCTGCCTCAGCCTCCCGAGTAGCTGGGACCACAGATGCCTGCCACCACACCTGGCTAATGTATTTTTGTAGAGATGGGGTTTCACCATGTTGGCCAGGCTGCTCTCAAACTCCTGACCTCAGGTGATCCACCCACCTCAGCCTCCCAAAGTGCTGGGATTACGGGCGTGAGCCACTGCACCCGGCCATAAATTTCAATATGAGTTTCAGAGCGGACAGACATCCAAATCATAGCTTGCCTGTTTGGAAACCTGTTTGGGAGCCTGCAATGCTGGTGTGGCTAGAACATAGTGGGAAAGGGGAAGGAAGGTATGAGTAGCGGATGGAGAGGGTTGCAGGGCCCAGCTTGTGAAGGGCCTTTAGGCCAGGGGCAGGGGTTTGGACTTGATTCTTTTTTTTTTTTTTTGAGACAGAGTCTCACTCTCTTGCCCTGGCTGGAGTGCAGTGGCGCGATCTCGGCTCACTGCAACCTCAACCTCCCTCCCGGGTTTAAGTGATTCTCCTGCCTCAGCCTCCTGAATATCTGGGATTACAGGTGCCCGCCACCATGCCCGGCTAATTTTTGTATTTTTAGTAGAGACGGGGTTTCACCACGTTGGCCAGGCTGGTCTAAAACTACTGACCTCAAGTGATCCACCCCCCTCAGCCTCCCAAAGTGCTGGAATTACAGGCGTGAACCACTGCGCCCGGCCTGGACTTGATTCTGAGAGTAGCAGGGAGTTCACTGGAAATAGTATTCCCGTCAGGGGAAACGAGCATGTGCAAAAACCCAGAGGGGAGAGAAACTTGGGCAGATGGTGGGACCACAATAGTTCCGAGCAGACGAAGGCCACTGAATTAGGAGTCAGAGTGACAGGCCAGGCGCAGTGGCTCACGCCTGTAATCCCAGCACTTTGGGAGGCCGAGGCGGGCGGATCATGAGGTCAAGAGATTGAGACCATCCTGGCCGACATGGCAAAACCCTGTCTCTACTAAAAATACACCAATCAGCTGGGCATGGTGGTGCATGCCTGTAATCCCAGCTACTCGGGAGGCTGAGGCAGTAGAACCGCTTGAACCCTGGAGGCGGAGGTTGCAGTGAGCTGAGATCATGCCACTGCACTCCAGCCTGGGCAACAGAGTGAGACTCTGACTCAAAAAAAAAAAAAAAAAAGGAGTCTGAGTGACAAGGCTAGGAGGTGGGTGGCACCAGGCCTTTGCCTTCAATGCAGGTTGAGAGGCCTGGATCTGTTCCACAGCACTGGCGAGCCAGGGGTGGGTTATGAGCAGGAGACGGGTGGCGTGAGTTTTGGGTATAGAAAGATGCCTCTGGGACCTGGTGGGGAACAGACTGGAGTAGAGAGATTGGAGGCTGGAGGCCAGGTAGGAGGCTGGGTGAGGGTCTAGGAGGGCTGTGGGGAGGCACAGAAGAAGACAGGGCAGAGAGAGCCCCAGGCCAGGAAGAAGGAGACCTGGGGACCGACAGGCTGGGTAGGGGGAGGGAGGAAGGCAGCTGAGAGTCTAGTCCAGTGACTGGGTGGATGACATGAGAGGCAGTCAGAGTATACAAGGTGATGTTGCATAGTGAAGATATTGAGGAGTCCAGGGACACCCCCTGCCATCCCCGGCCCTGGGCCCTTCTAATCAGAGGAAGAGACATTTGAGCTCAGTCTTTAAGACACATAGAGTTGGTCAAGGCCGGGTACAGTGGCTTGTGCCAGTAATCCCAGCACTTTGGGAGTTCAAAGCAAGTAGATCATCTGAGTTTGGAACATGGCGAAACCTCGTCTCTACCAAAAATACAACAATTAGTTGGGCGTGGCGGTGCTCATTTAAAGTCCCAGCAGCTTCTCAGGAGGCTGAGGTGGAAGGATCACTTGAGCCTGTGAGGCAGAGCTTGCAGTGAGCCAAGATCACGCCATTGCACTCCAATCTGGGTAACAGAGTGAGACCCCGTCTCAAAATAATAATAATAATAACAACAACAATAATAATAATAATAATAATAATAATAATAATAGGCCGGGCACGGTGGCTCACGCCTGTAATCCTAGCACTTTGGGAGGCCGAGGTGGGCAGATCACAAGGTGAGGAGTTCAAGACCAGCCTGACCAACATGGTGAAACCCTGTCTCTACTAAAAATACAAAATTAGCTGGGCGCGGTGGTGCTTGCCTGTAATCCCAGCTACTCAGGAGGCTGACGCAGGAGAATCGCTTGGACCTGGGAGGCGGAGGTTCCAGCGAGCTGAGATTGCACCATTGCACTCCAGCCTGGGTGACAGACTAAGACTCCATCTCAATAAATAATAAATAAATAAATAAATAAATAAATAAATAAATAAATAAGAAGAAGAGTTGGTCAGGATAACGGGTGGTATAAGGGTTTTCAGGCAGAGAGAACAGCATCTGCAAAGTCCTAGAGATAAGAAATTACTTGACATGTTTGGGAGACACCTTGCATCCAGTGTTGATAGAGAAAAAAAAGAATTTTGGGGTGAAAAGAGTTTGAAGTTTGAGAGTGGGAACTCTCAGAGATGCGGCTTCAGAGGAAGGCAAAGCCAGAACAAAAACAGACTCTAGGGGCCTGGCACAGTGATTCACACCTGTAATCACACCACGTTGGGAGGTTGAGGTGGGAGGATCACTTGAACTCAGGAGTTCAAGACCAGCCTGGGAAAAATAGTGAGACCCTATTTCTACTTAAAAAAAAAAAAAGAGGCCGGGCGCGGTGGCTCATGCCTGTAATCCCAGCACTTTGGGAGGCCGAGGTAGGCGGATCACAAGGTCAGGAGATCAAGACCATCCTGGCTAACACGGTGAAACCCCGTCTCTACTAAAAAAAATATAAAAAATTAGCTGGGTGTGGTGGTGGGCGCTTGTAGTCCCAGTTACTTGTGAGGCTGAGGCAGGAGGATGGCGTGAACCTAGGAGGTGGAGCTTGCAGTGAGCCAAGATCGCATACATACATACATACATACATAAAAATTTAAAAAAAAGAAAAGAAAGAAAGAAAAAGAAAGAGGCGGGCCAGGCCAGGCGCAGTGGCTCACGCTTGTAATCCCAGCCCTTTGGGAGGCTGAGGCGGGTGGATCACCTGAGGTCATGAGTTTGAGACCACCCTGGTCAACATGGTGAAACCCTGTCTGTACTAAAAATACAAAAAATTAGCCGGGCATGGTGGTGGGCGCCTGTAATCCCAGCTACTTGGGAGGCTGAAGCAGGAGAATTGCTTGAACCCGGGAGGCAGAGGTTGCAGTGAGCTGAGACCACACCATTGCACTCCAGCCTGGGCAACAAGAGTAAAACTCTGTCTCAAAAAACAAAAACAAAAACAAACAAAAAACCACGCATTAAAAAAAAAAAAGAAAGAAAGAGGAGGGCATGGTGACTCATGCCTGTAATCCCAACAGTTTGGGAGGCTGAGGCAGGTGGATCACTGAGGCTGAGGTCAGGAGTTCTAGACCAGTCTGGCCAACATGGTGAAACCCTGTCTCTACTAAAAATACAAAAATTAGCTGGACATGGTGGTGCATACCTGCAATCCCAGCTACTCAGGAGGCTGAGGCAGGAGAATTGCTTGAACCCAGGAGGCGGAGGTTACAGTGAGCGAAGATCACGCCACTGCACTCCAGCCTGGGTGACAGAGAGAGACTCTGTCTCAAAAAACAAAACAAAAACAAAAACAAACAAAATATTAGCCAGGCATGGTGGTGCATGCCTATAAACCCAGCTACTTGGGAGGCTGAGGCAGGAGAATCACTTGAACCCAGGAAATGGAGGTTGCAGTGAGCCAAGATCATACCACTGCACTCCAGCCTGGGCGACAGAGCAAGACTCTGTCTCGAAAAAAAAAAAAGAAAAAAGAAAAATAGTGAAACCCCATCTCTACTTAAAGAAAGAAAGAAAAGGGGACTCTAGGGCCTCAACACCAAGCTGAAAGAGAGTCTGGAACCTTATCCTGGGGGGCACTGGGCAGCCAAGGGGAGGGTGCTGAGCAGGGAAGGGGTATATTCGCGTTTTTGAGACCTTGGAGGTAAAAGAAGAGAGATTCCAGCTGGGGGCTGGGGCTGGTCTGCAGAAAGGGGACTTTCTCTGCCTTCTACTGCCAAGGTCCAGCCCAGGCCCCAGCATGTCCCCTTTCCCTCCTCCTGGGCAGGTACTTCATGAACATCACGTGGGATAACCGGGATTACTCCTTTAATGAGGACGGCTTCCTAGTGAACCCCTCCCTGGTGGTCATCTCCCTCACCAGAGACAGGACGTGGGAGGTGGTGAGTCGTAGCCCAGACCTCGGGCATGGCAGAGGGTGTGGACCCCTGCATCCTGGCAGAGGGTGAGCCTGAGGTCGTGGACTAAGAGGGAGGAGGGGACGAGGAGCCTGGACTCCTGGGTCCTGGGATCTGAAGGTGGGAGGGGCTCCTGGGTCTTGGAGGAAGCTGCTGCCCACACACCTAGGTCTGAGGGAAGAGGATCGTGGAGGCCAGGATACACCGGGAAGTCTCCCCAGGAAGCCTGACTCTCTTTCCCTTTGGCCAAGGTGGGCAGCTGGGAGCAGCAGACGCTCCGCCTCAAGTACCCGCTGTGGTCCCGCTATGGTCGCTTCCTGCAGCCAGTGGACGACACGCAGCACCTCACGGTGGCCACGCTGGAGGAAAGGCCGTTTGTCATCGTGGAGCCTGCAGACCCCATCAGCGGCACCTGCATCCGAGACTCCGTCCCCTGCCGGAGCCAGCTCAACCGAACCCACAGGTGACAGCTCGGGATCCAGGAGTTCTGGCTCCAAAACCCTCCTCCCGTGAAGCCCAGTAGTCCGGGCCCCCAGCCCCCACCTCCCTTGGGACCCAGGACCCACAAAGCCCTCCAGCTTGGTGACCTTAGGCAAACCTCAAAATTCTTTGAGTCTGAGTTTCCCCTGAAAGCGCTAACCATAGTTTTAGCTGCCGCCTATCCCTTCCTCCATATCCTCTCTTCATGGGAGAGTCTAAGGAGGGGGTCCCCAAACTCCCCAAGCCTGGTCACTGCCCGCAGCCCTCCACCGGATGCCCCCCGCCCGGAAAAGCGCTGCTGCAAGGGTTTCTGCATCGACATTCTGAAGCGGCTGGCGCATACCATCGGCTTCAGCTACGACCTCTACCTGGTCACCAACGGCAAGCACGGAAAGAAGATCGATGGCGTCTGGAACGGAATGATCGGGGAGGTGAGGGGGCGGATGGGAGGCGGGGAATCTTCTGGGCGGAGTCGAGAGGCGGGCACCGCCGGGCGTGGTGGCTCACGCCTGTAATCCCAGCACTTTGGGAAGCCAAGGCGGGCGAACTGCCTGAGGTCAGGGGTTCGAGACCAGCTTGGGCAACACGGTGAAACCCCGTGTCTACTAAAATGCAAAAAATTAGCTGTGCGTCGTGGCGGGCGCCTGTAATCCCAGCTACTCGGGAGGCTGAGGCAGGAGAATTGCTTGAACCCGGGAGGCGGAGGTTGCAGTAAGCGGAGATTGCGCCACTGCACTCCAGCTTGGGCACAGAGTGAGACTCAGTCTCAAAAAATAATAATTAAAAAAAAGAGGTCGGCACCCTGGGGTAGGGGCGCGGCCAAATTGAGGAAACACCTGATTGGGGCCTGGGGCGGGGTCGCGGGAGGGACAGGCCTTGGAACAGGGGGCGGGGTCAGGAGGTGTTAGGGGCGGGGTTTGGAGGAGGGACTTTGGAGGAGAGGAGGCGGGGCCAGGAGGGTGGGACTCCTAAAGGGGACGACTGGGAGGAGGGACTTGGGGCGCTGGGGGCGGTGCTAGGAGGGTGGGACTCCTAGGGGAGGAGGCGGGGCTGGGAGGAGGGACTTGCGGCAGTGGAGGTGGGGCTAGGAGGGTGGGACTCCTAGGGGAAGGGGGCGGGGCTGGGAGGAGTGACTTGGGGCAGTGGAGGTGGGGCTAGGAGGGTGAGCCTCCTAGGGGAAGGGGGCGGGGCTGGGAGGAGGGACTTGGGGCAGTGGAGGTGGGGCTAGGAGGGTGGGACTCCTAGGGGAAGGGGGCAGGGCTGGGAGGAGGGACTTTGGGGCAGTGGAGGCGGGGCTAGGAGGGTGAGACTCCTAGGGGAAGGGGGCGGGGCTGGGAGGAGGGACTTTGGGGCAGAGGAAGAGGGGCCAGGAGGGTGGGAATCTAGGGGAAGAGGGTGGGGCTGGGAAGATCTGGACCAAGGCCTTGAGGTCTTGCTGGGAGCAGCGGGGTAGGACGCGGGCTACCAATTCCCAATCTTGTTCCCATCTCTCACCTCCGCCCTTCCCTGCCCCACTCTTCGTCCCCCTCCTCACCCACCTTGCAATCCCTCTTGGACCCTTCCCTCACCCTGTCACTGGTCTGCTCCCGGGGCCCGTCTCTGCTCGCCGTCCGTGTCAGTCTGTCCGCTTGAGCCGGGTTCCCCCGCCCACTCCTCATCGCCCCCACCCCAGGTGTTCTACCAGCGCGCAGACATGGCCATCGGCTCCCTCACCATCAACGAGGAGCGCTCCGAGATCGTGGACTTCTCCGTCCCCTTCGTGGAGACCGGCATCAGCGTCATGGTGGCGCGCAGCAATGGCACGGTGTCCCCCTCGGCCTTCCTCGGTAATCTGGGGCCCTGAGACAGGGAGCTAGCCCTAGGCAAAGTAGCCGCCCCCAACCGTGTGGGCCCTGGGATCAGAAAGCCTGGGTTCCCGGTATCATCGGTACTGAACCCGCAGTGCAACTTCAGTGAAGTGACATCATTTCTGAGCCTCAGTTTCCTAATCTACAAGATGGAAGAAATAATTTCCCTACCCAGAAGACATTTTATCAAGAGGCTAAAGAAGCTTGAGCTCAGGAGCCTTCTCTTGCACTGCAGCTTCCAAGCCCTGCACCTGGTTTTGTATTCATAAGGTTGAATTATTTTTTCTCAAAGAGAGCCCTCCAAATTGTGCAAGCTTCAGGCCCCACAAAACCCAAGTGTTTTCCTGTACCTAGGTATGAGATGAAGAGAACAAATTAGCATGGTACCAATACCTTGTAAGCACTTAAGTCACCATCAGTGTTTACTGAGCATCTACTATGTGCCAGGCAGTGGGCTCCACATTGGGAACACAGTGGCAAATGAGGAAGACACAAATCCCTGTCCTCTAGGATCTCTCTCAGCCTTGTGAAGGAGGCAGAAGATAAACTTCTACTTCTCTCTCTTTTTTTTTTTTTTAGACAGAGTCTCACTCTGTCGCCCAGGCTGGAATGCAGTGGCGCCATCTCGGCTCACTGCAACCTCAACCTGCCTCCCAGGTTTAAGCAATTCTCCTGCCTCAGCCTCCCAAGTAACTGGTATCACAGGCACGCACCACCACGCCTGGCCAATTTTTGTATTTTTAGTAGAAACGAGGTTTCACCATGGTGGCCAGGCTAATCTCAAACTCCTGACCTCAGGTGATCTGCCCACCTCAGCCTCCCAAAATGCTGGAATTACAGGCGTGAGCCACTGCACCCGACAAGGGTTTTAACTACAGAAGATGGTGTGGGGATATATAATCAGATTTAGGTTTTTAAAATATCCAGCTCTGTGTAATCCCAGCTACTCTGGAGGCTGAGGTGTAACGATGGCTTGAACCCAGGAGGCAGAGGTTGCAGTGAGCCAAGATGGCACCACTGCACTCCAGCCTGGATGACAGAGCCAGATCCTATCTCAAAAAAAGAAAAAAGAAAAAAATCCCACTCTGTGGAAGCAAGTGGCTGGCGGGGATGCTACTGCAAGGTTTATGCCAGAGACAGAGTGGGGGTGTGCAATAGGAAGGTGACAGCAGACAGACTCAGGGTGTCGTTAGGGAGCTGCCCACCAGATGGGCTGGTGGCTTTGAGATGGATTGGGTAGAGGGACCATTGCTGAGCTGGAGAAGCGTACATCGGCCAAGGGCAACAGTGCTTGTCAGTTCCCACTTGCTCTCTGAAGTGTGAGCAAACTCCTGGGAGAGGGGAGGGGCTGGAAGAAGAGCCATCCCTTCCTTTGTGTTTTGTTTTCTGTTTATTTCGCCCAACGGTGTCTCCTGTGGCCTCCCCTCACACTGAGAAGCACCACGTGGGGCCCCTGCTTGCAGGCAGCACACTGCAGAGGAGTGACAAGGTCCTATTTATGTCCCACCAAGTTGCCCAGCAGAGGTGACAGGCGTGTCCCCAGCTGCCGCAGTGACAGTCCAGGGTGCTGACCTTGCCGTGACGGGGGCAGTCTGACAGCTCACACTTGGCCCTGGGAAGTTG
The DNA here is from genome assembly GCF_028885625.2 of Pongo pygmaeus. Lineage (NCBI taxonomy): Eukaryota > Metazoa > Chordata > Mammalia > Primates > Hominidae > Pongo > Pongo pygmaeus. The sequence goes on from NC_072393.2 coordinate 54,537,412, forward strand.
AATCACCTGGTCCTAATCTCAATGAAATGGTGATTTGGGTTTATTGTTGGTGAGCTCCCAGGGGCTAAACACGGTTATCGAATGTGAGGAGGGGACACATGAATGGGAGGTTGGCTAATGGACAGGGCAGGGTGTTAACTCTAGCAGGGACACCTAGGGGACAAGAAAGAGACGGTGTCGCTGGTTCAGGCGCCTGTGAGTTATTTATTTATTTTTTTTTTGAGACAGAGTCTTGCTCTGTCACTCAGGCTGGAGTGCAGTGGCACGATCTCAGCTCACTGCAACCTCCACCTCCTGGGTTCAAGCAATTCTCCTGCCTCAGCCTACTGAGTAGCTGGGACTACAGGCGCCCACCACGACGCCCAGCTAATTTTGTATTTTTAGTAGAGAAGGGGTTTCACCATGTTGGCCAGGCTGGTCTTGAACTCCTGACCTTAGGTGATCCTCCCACCTTAGCCTCCCAAAGTGCTGGGATTACAGGCGTGAACCACCACACCCAGCCACCTGTGAGTTTTGAGTAAAGCATGGGTGCTTGAGAGAGTGATCAGGCCAGAAAGGAGAGTGTGACAAGGCTGAGTGGCAGGGACTTTGTCCTGGGGGTGCTAGGGAGCCTGGGGAGGGCTGTAAGCAGGGGAGGGGCCAGGTCCTCTCTGCGCTGTGTGGGGGATAGGCTGTAGGGGACAGACGGGAGCTCAGGAGGCTGGGGAAATGGTTGGTGGGAGGAGATGAGGCCTGAGCCCTGTTGGCCATGAGAATGGAGAGGAGAGGCCCAAGTAGTATCAGGGGCAGGAGCGTGGGGCTGGAGACTGACAGGCTGTGGCCAGCGAGGGAGAGGGAGGGAGGGAGGACGGCAAATGAGGTTTGGGCCTGTGACTGGGTGGATGGTGGGGCTCCCATCATGAGGAGCGTGGGAGCTGGTCTGGGCTCAGCATGGGACATGATGAATGGCCTGGGGGGATGGCTGGAGTAGGTGGAAGCTTGGGCCTGTGACTCAGGAAACATTTAGGAGACAGTTTCTATTTGGTGGCTGAAACCACAGAAATGCCTGCGACGGCTCTCTTTGAGAATGGCTGCCTCCTAGGGGTCTGGGTGGGCCATAAGACTATCATGGAGATGGAGAAGCAGAGATAGGGCCAGAATAGGATGGGGTCAGATCTGGGCTGCACCTTGTTCCCTGCTGGTAGTACCCTAGGTTTTTTTTCTTTTCTTTTTTCTTCCTTTTTTTTTTTTTTTTTTGTAGAGACAGGGAGTTCAAGACCAGGCTGGTCTTGAACTCCAGGCGTCAAGTGATCCTCCTGCCTCAGCCTCCCAAAGTTCTGGGAGTACAGGTGTGAGGCACCGCCCCAGCCTGATCCCTGAGTCTTTTGCTTGGCTGAGCCATAACCATGCACTCCCTTGTCCCCAGAGCCCTACAGCCCCGCCGTGTGGGTGATGATGTTCGTCATGTGCCTCACTGTGGTCGCCGTCACTGTTTTCATCTTCGAGTACCTCAGTCCTGTTGGCTATAACCGCAGCCTGGCCACGGGCAAGCGTGAGTCCCCCTTCCTCCATCCCCCGCCTCGGTGATCCCGAACCACAGAGACAGAGAACTACATTTCCCAGCAGCCCCTGGGGGGTGGGGGTGGGGGTCAAGCTAGGGCCTCTCGGGAGGTGCCAGATGTCTTGAGGGCCACTGGGAATTGTAGTTCTATTTTCCCCCCCCTCCCTTATTGAGAAGGGATTTGGGGTCCATGTCCGTGTCCTGGCCCCCTGCAGGGCCTGGCGGCTCAACCTTCACCATTGGGAAATCCATCTGGCTGCTCTGGGCCCTGGTGTTCAATAATTCGGTGCCCGTGGAGAACCCCCGGGGAACCACCAGCAAAATCATGGTGCTGGTGTGGGCCTTCTTTGCCGTCATCTTCCTCGCCAGCTACACAGCCAACCTGGCCGCCTTCATGATCCAGGAGGAGTACGTGGATACTGTGTCTGGGCTCAGTGACCGCAAGGTGTGTGTGGGCCCAGGGCTGGGCTGGAGCTGGGGCTGGAGGTCACAGAGCTTGTCATGTGGTAGATTAGAGGGGCTTCTTGCGGGGGGCGGGGGTGAGGGGGATGGGGGGTGGGGGGAGGGCGGGAAGGGGGTCTCTTCCCAAGGAAAATTCCAGAATGGTAGAATGGAATGTTGTGGATGGAGAAAGAACACGTTTCACGATGAGCTATTTAAAATATTCCTAGGGAAGAGGGTGTCCCTGAATGTTCTAGGGGCAGTTGTGCCAAATGGGATATTCTAGAACGAGTGCTTCTCTCAAACTGTGAGGAAGGATTAATTTTTGAAACTTCTAAGGCTGGGCGCGGTGGTTCACGCCTGTAATCCCAGCACTTTGGGAGGCCAAGGCAGGCGGATCACGAGGTTAGGAGATCGAGACCATCCTGGCTAACACGGTGAAACCCCGTCTCTTCTAAAAGTACAAAAAATTAGCCGGGCGTGGTGACGGGCACCTGTAGTCCCAGCTACTCGGGAGGCTGAGGCAGGAGAATGGCGTGAACCCAGGAGGCGGAGCTTGCAGTGAACTGAGATCGCCCCACTGCACTCCAGCCAGCGTGACAGAGTGAGACTCCGTCTCAAAAAAAAAAAAAAAAAAACTTCTAGTCCATTGCAGACAATGCTTTTGTAAAATTCAACGGAAATGAATTATTAGAAAAGTAAAATAAGATCTAAAACCAAGACAGACAAAAGTCAAACCTGGCCAGGAACAGTGGCTCACACCTGTAATCCCAGCACTTTGGGAGGCCGAGGTGGGTGGATCACCTGAGGTGAGGAGTTCGAGACCAGCCTGGCCAACACAGTGAAACCTCGTCTCTACTAAAAATACAAAAATTAGCCAGACGTGGTGGTGGGTGCCCGTAATTCCAGCTACTCGGGAGGCTGAGGCAGGAGAATCGCTTGAACCCGGAGGCAGAGGTTACAGTAAGCCATGATTATGCCACAAATAGACCCGATTCCTAGCCTGGGTGACAGAGGGAGACTCTGCCTCAAAAAAAAGCCAAACTAACATTTTTATTTATTAGATTCAACAGACGAAAAAGGATTCTGTCGAATCACTCTAAATGCTCACTCCCTCCATTCCTGTACACACCTCACTGCAATCACCGTTTGTTGAGGGACTGGTGGTTTGCAGAGCATACTCTGAGACTAAAGTGATTAATTAGCTGGGTGTCATGACCTATTAGAGGCTTGAGAAATCAGTTTGATGGGTTGCAATAAGCATTTTTTAATGGAAAGGAGTAGAATAGAATAGTTGCCTGCATCTTATGTGTAAGTTTGGTTTTACAAAACTTGTTTTAGTTGGCTGGGCACGGTGGCTCATGCCTGTAATCCCAGCACTTTGGGAGGCCAAGGCGGGCGGATCACCTGAGGTTGGTAGTTCGAGACCAGCCTGACCAACATGGAGAAACCCCGTCTCTACTAAAAATACAAAATTGGCTGGGCATGGTGGTGTGTGCCTGTAATCCCAGCTACTCGGGAGGCTGAGGCAGGAGAATCAGTTGAACCTGGGAGGCAGAGGTTGCAATGAGCTGACATTGTGCCATTGCACTCCAGCCTGGGCAACAAGAGCAAGACTCCGTTTAAAAAAAAAAAAAGTGAACTATTTCTGAACGCATTGGTAAATAGCAACAGCCCCCAGCTCCTGCCATGCCAGCCTCTGCCCCCAGGACCTCCCGCGATTCAGTAAGTGAAGACTTAACTCCTGGCACATCAGGGGCCTCAGGGAGGCTTCTCATGAACTTTTGGTTTACGTGTCTGCAACTGTGTGTGCTCGGGGGGAGTGGAAAATCATTCCCTAATGTAGTGAGCGAGTGTTGAGAAATATTGAACACTCCTAGGACTGGGGTGTCTGCCAGATAGCGGGTGTGTCTCAGAATGGGTGATTTGTGTCAGGGATGTCCCTGCGGAGGGTGCCCTAATCACTCCCCATTCTGCCCCAGTTCCAGAGGCCCCAGGAGCAGTACCCGCCCCTGAAGTTTGGGACCGTGCCCAACGGCTCCACGGAGAAGAACATCCGCAGCAACTATCCCGACATGCACAGCTACATGGTGCGCTACAACCAGCCCCGCGTAGAGGAAGCGCTCACTCAGCTCAAGGCAGGGTCAGCGCAGACTCGGGCCGGGGGTGGGGGTGGGGCTGCTGGGGACCTGAGGATGCTCAAAGATGGCAACGGGTCCAGGTTCATTCATTCAGTCCCAGAGGTCAGCCCTGGGTGGGTCAGCTTGGAGGGCGGAGGTCATCCAGGGTGGAAGTGGACTCCTCCTCCCAGGAGTAGGCTCCTTGGGATATTTTCTGGGATGCAGTAGTTCTGGATTCTGGGGTGAGACTGACGGGGCTCAAATCTTTGCTCTTCCCCTTCTTGGCTTTGTGACCTTGGGCAAGTTACTCAGCCTCTCTGAACCTCTGTTTCCTCCTCTGTAAAATGAGGATAACAAGAGTATCCCCACTGTAATGATCATAAGATCATTACAAGAATTATACTAGTAAGCCGGGCACGGTGGCTCATGCCTGTAATCCCAGCACTTTCAGAGGCCAAGGCAGGCGGATCACAAGGTCAGGAGATCGAGACCATCCTGGCCAACATGGTGAAAACTCGTCTCTACAAAAAATACAAAAATTAGCTGGGCGTGGTGGCACGCGCCTGTAGTCCCAGATACTTGGGAGGCTGAGGCAGGAGAATCGCTTGAACCCGGGAGTCGGAGGTTGCAGTGAGCAGAGATCATGCCACTGCACTCCAGCCTGGCGACAGAGCGAGACTCCGTCTCAAAAAAAAAAAAAAGAATTAAATTAGTTAATCCATTCAGAACATTTATTTATTTATTTAGAACAGTGCCGGGTGCACTATAGGTGTTTGTTGATATTATCATTATCATTAGACCTGAACTCACTGGAATCAATGCTTAGATTGTGTTTATCTTTTTACATCCCTTTCCCAAATCATAGGGATGAAGTTAAATTCAGAGGCCAGGCGCGGTAGCTCACGCCTATAATCCCAGCACTTTGGGAGGTGGAGGCGGGCAGATCACTTCAGGTCAGGAGTTGGAGACCACCTGGCCAACATAGTGAAACCCCATCTCTACTTAAAATACAAAAATTAGGCTGGGTGCGGTGACAGGCTCCTGTAATCTCAGCACTTTGGGAGGCCGAGACGGGCAGATCATTTGAGGTCAGGAGTTCAAGAACAGCCTGGCCAACATGGTGAAACCTTGTCTCTACTTAAAATACAAAAATTAGCTGGGTGTGGTGGCGGGCGCCTGTAATCTCAGCTGCTTGGGAGGCTGAGGCAGGAGGATCGCTTGAATGCAGGAGGCGGAGGTTACAGTGAGCCGAGACTGTGTCATTGCACTCCAGCCTGGGCAACAGAGAGAGACTCCGTCTTAAAAAGAAAACAAAACAAAAAAAGTTGAGTTCAGGCCCCAAAGTACAGCCCACGAATACAACAAGTCTGAGCACAGTAACTTTCTCCCCGTCCTGCATTTACTCAGTCCTTCCGTGTGCATTTTTCTTATCCTCTACCCTACACTAGGCAGTGAACAAATAGACCCAATTCCTAGGTCTAGAGGTGGGAAGTGAACAATAAACATGCAAACAGAAAAATCAAGATCTTTTCAGAAAGTGATGGTGAGCTAGAGAGCGGCTGGGCTGGGATATTTTCACCAGGGTGTTCAGGGTGGGCTTCTTGGAGGAGGTGACATTTGTGCAGAGCCCTGCAGGAGGTGAAAGAGCTAGCCAGGTGGACTTCCGGAAGCAGAGCCTTCAGGTGAAGAGAACAGAGTGTGCAAAGGGCCTGAGGAAGGTGTGGTGTTGGTTTACTGGAGGAACAGCAAGAAGGCCAGTGTGGTTGAAGGGCAAGGAGCTGAGGTGAGGGAGTAGATGAGGGGAGGATTCTGGGCATGAGGCCAAGGTCAGGGCTGAACTGACCTTCTCACTACTAAGGGCAGTGAGAAGCCTTGGGGAGTGGAAACTTTACGTAAGGAAGGGTATGATCTGACTTCTGTTTTTGCTTGTTTTGAGACAGGGTCTCATTCTGTCACCCAGGCTGGAGTACAGTTGTTCAATCTCAGCTCGCTGCAACCTCCGCCTTCCCTGGGTTCAAGCAATTCTCCCACCTCAGCCTCCTGAGTAGCTGGGATTACAGGCATGCACCACTATGCCTGGCTAATTTTTGTATTTTTGGTAGAGACGAGGTTTCGCCATGTTGGTCAGGCTGGTCTTGAACTCCTGACATGAGGTGATCTGCCTGCCTCAGCCTCCCAAAGTGCTGGGATTAGAGGTGTGAGCCACCATGCCCGGCTTAAAAAAATTTCTAATACCCGGTGTAGTGGCTCACACCTGTAATCCTAAAGATTCGTGAGGCCAAGGTGAGAGGATCACTTAAGACCAGGAGTTCAAGACCAGCCTGTGAAACATAGTGAGACCCCTTGACTCACAAAAAAAAATTTTTTTTTTGTTTTGTTTTGAGATGGAGTCTCGCTCTGTCGCCCCGGTTGGAGCGCAGTGGCACGATCTCGGCTCACTACAACTGCCGCCTCCCAGGTTTAAGCAATTCTGACTCAGCCTCCCAAGGAGCTGGGACTACAGGCGCCTGCCACTACACCCAGCTAAGTTTTGTATTTTTAGTAGAGACGGGGTTTTTGCCATGTTGGTCAGGCTGGTCTGGAACTACTGACCTCAGGTGATCCGCCCACCTCGGCCTCCCAAAGTGCTGGGATTACAGGCGTGAGCCACCACACCCGGCTAACAAAAAATTTTTTAATTAGCCAGGCGTCATGGCACGCACCTGTAGTCCCGCCTACTTGGGAGGCTAAGGTCGAAGGATCACTTGAGCCCAGGGGATGGAGGCTACAGTGAGCTATGATTGCACCACTACACTCTAGCCTGGGTAACAGAGCAAGACCCTGTCTCCAACAAAAAAAAAAAAAAGAAAAATTTAAGAGCACCAACTTTATGCCAGGTATAGTTCTTGCACTGGATAACAACAGTTAACAAAATAGGTCAGTTCCCCACATCAGCTAGGAGTGCTTTAACAGACAGAGGTTTCTTTATCTCTCACAATAAGAAGTCCAGGGCTGGCATGATAGCTTCAAAATACCATTAACAATCTGAAATCTGCCTGTAATCCCAGCATTTTGGTAGACGGAGGTGGGTGGCCTGGCCAACATGGTGAAATCCCATCTCTACTAAAAATACAAAAAATTAGCTGGGTGTGGTGGCGTGCACCTGTAATCCCAGCTACTGGGAGGCTGAGGCAGGAGAATCGCTTGAACCTGGGAGATGGAGGTTGCGGTTAGCCAAGATGGTGCCTGCACTCTGGCCTGGGCAACAAGAGCGACACTCCGTCTAAAAAAAAAAAGGGGGGCCCAGAACAACACCCCCTTGCCTGAGGCCTAAAGTAGGTATTAAATTTGTAGAATTATAGACAGAGATGTTAAGACACAGCACAGAACGGGAAAAATAAATTTTTTACATTGCACATTCATCCATCCATTCATAACTTTCAAGAAGTACTTACCAAGTACCTTTGATGTGTTCGGCTCTGTGACAGATGCCTAGGTCCCTGGTAACTTGAAGCTTCCCTTCTAGTGGAGGGAGGTGGAAAACACACAGATGTTATAAATTCTACCCCTTAAAGTATATCAGATCCTGAAACAGGGAGTTTCTCTCTGGCCATCTTTCTGTCCAGCTCTGTTTGCTTCCAAGTTGCACCCCATCTAATTCCCTTCTCTCTGGAGGACAGTTTTCTACATCTCCCCACAGGATGCCCCATGGCCTGGGAGTTCCTAACAACATCCTGGGGATGCTTAACAGCAGTGAGTTTAGAACCAGATGGAGGCCGGGCCCAGAGGCTCATGCTTACAATCCCAGCACTTTGGGAGGCTGAGGCGGATCAGTTAAGGTCAGGAGTTCAAGACCAGCCTGGCCAACTTGGTGAAACCCCATCTCTACTAAAAATACAAAAATTAGCCAGGTGTGGTGGCACGCGCCTGTAATCCCAGCTACTCCGTAGGCTGACGCGGGAGACTTGCTTAAATCCGGGAGATGGAGGCTGCAGTGAGCTGAGATCGCGCCACTGCACTCCAGCATGGGCGACAGAGCAAGACTCTGTCTCAAAAAAAAAAAAAAAAAAAAAGAACCAGAGGGTCCTGGGTTCCAATGGGAGCTACACCCCTTACTTACTCCTCAGCCCGAATTTCCGACTCCCTATTACGGGGTCAACAATCCCTCCTGTCCATCAAGTGGCTCTGGGAAAAAGTTCGGTACCACAGCCCCACATACTGAGGATCTGCTTGGTCCAGCTAGGGGTCAAGTGTCCATGCCAGGACCAATCAGTAGTATGGTGGGGTGGGGCGTGGTCATGTGGTTCACCCAGCTGAGTCTTCCGCATTCAAAGGTGTGAGGACCCTGTGGTCAGGGTTTCTAATCACCCTTCTTTCACCGGCCTCCTGCCTTCTCGTCAGCTTTGAAGCTTGATGGGCCCCTGGGCGCTCTTCCCAGGGCTCCCCTATCTGGAGAACCCCCTTGTGCCCGGCACCTGTAGTCTTCCTTCACATTCCTCTGCCTGGGGAATGAAGTTTTTCCTTCCTCAATTCCCTTTTCTCCCTTTCATTAAACGATTTGTTTGCCAACACTTGGTTATTGTCAAAATGAATAACTGTCCCTCCCCCTTCCTTGATGTCAGTGGTTTGAGGGGTTTCCTTCTGTCTTTCTAGAGCAGAGCAGGGGAACCGCCTGCATCATTTACAATTTTCTAGTAGACACACTGAAATTTATTTTATGATTTTTTTTTTTTTTTTTTTTGAGATGGAGTCTCATTCTTGCCCAGGCTGGGGTGCTGTGGTGCGATCTTGGCTCACTGCAACCTCCGCCTCCCGGGTTTAAGCAATTCTCCTCCCTCAGCCTCCCGAGTAGCTGGGATTACAAGCATGTGCCACGATGCCTGGCTAATTTTTTTTTTGTATTTTTTTGTATATATATATATATTTTAGAAGTGTGACTGTCACTTTATTGCTTTCTGTATAATATAGTTTTTTGGTATTGTTAATAGAGATGGAGTTTTACCATATTGGTCAGGCTGGTCTCGAACACCTGACCTCAGGTGATCCGTCTGTCTTGGCCTCCCAAAGTGCTGGGATTACAGGTGTGAGCTACCACACCTGGCCTCAAAATATATTTTATGTACTCCAATAGTTCCAAAATATTATTTTGATATGCAATCAATATAAAAATTAATAAGATGTTTTATATTTTTATTGGTACTTTTTGGCGGGGGATCCAGTGTATAGTTATCCTCACGGTGCATGTCAATTCGAACTTGGTGTATTTCAAGAGCTCAATAACCACATCTGGCCAGTGGCTGTCATAAGGGACTGTAGAGCTAAAATCTCTACAGTATTTTTAAAATCTTTTCTGTTATTTTTCTTCCCTCCTTGCCTTCTTCTCTTTCCTTATTCCTTTCTTCTTCTTCCTCCTTCTCTTCTTTCTCTCACTTGTGCTTTTTTCCCTTCGTCATCTCTTCCTTTGCTTCCCTTCACCCTGATGTCATTCAGGGTCTTCATGCCCTGGATCTAGATGACGTTGGCTCCAACCCCTCTTCCTGAGAATTCTGCAAATTCCCGGGCTTCTCGGGGTCACCCTGGCTTCTAGCTCCTTTTTGCAGGATTTAATTGACTTTCTGGACCATCTCACTGGCCAGAGTGTGTCTTCCCAGTTCCAGGGCCTATTTGCCAGAATTGGAACCCACCTTTCCCTTAATCCTCACACATAAACCCCCACTGGGGGTAAGTGGGGCTGTGGACTGAAGACTGGGAACAGCACTGTCCCGAGGAATGAATGCTGCATGAGTTGAAGTGTAATTCTAAGTTTTTAGTGGCCACATAAAAAGAAGCAGGTGGCCGGGCACAGTGGCTCACGCCTGTAATCCCAGCACTTTGGGAGGCCGAGGCGGGCAGATCACGAGGTCAGGACTTCAAGACCAGCTTGGCCAACATGGTGAAACCCCATCTCTACGAAAAATACAAAAATTGGCCCTGCTGTGGTGGTGTGTGCCTGTAATCCCAGCTACTCAGGAGGCTGAGGCAGGAGAATGGCTTGAACCTGGGAGGCGGAGGTTGTAGTGTGCTGTGATCATACCACTGCACTCCAGCCTGGGCGACAGAGTGACTCAGTTTCAAAAAAAAAAAAAAAAAGGAAGAAGCAGGTGAGGCCTGGCTCACGCCTGTAATCCCAGCACTTTGGGAGGCCAAGGCAGGTGGATCGCTTGAGATCAGGAGTTTGAGACCAGCCTGACCAATATGGTGAAACCCTGTCTCTACTAAAAATACAAAAATTAGCTGGGTGTGGTGGCGGGTGCCTGTAATCCCAGCTACTCGCGAGGCTGAGGCAGAAGAATCGCTTGAATCCGGGAGGTGGAGGTTGTAGTGAGCTGAGATCATGCCACTGCACTCCAGCCTGGGCGACAAAACGAGACTTCGTCTCAACAACAACAACAACAACAAAAAGTAGGTGAAATTAATTTTTGTTTGTTTTTTCAAATGTTTATTTTACGTACAAAGAATTATCATGGTTTTTCATTGAGTAGATGCCTCGGATAATCCTCTGAAGGAAGATCATTTAGTCTAACTTAATGAAACCGATACCCTTCGCGTACTGACGGAAACACTGGCGGCACATATTGAGGCCATATTTCCGGATCAGACCGTGCCGGTTTGAACAGACGCGACAAGAGCGAGAACCCTGGCCGAATTTTCGTGGGTGGCTCCAGTACAGCTGCTGGTGACCCATCTTGCTCTCAGCAGTGCAACGAGGTAAAAGCTTTTTTTTTTTTTTTTTTAGACGGAGTCTCGCTCTGTCGCCCAGGCTGGAGTGCAGTGGCGCAATCTCGGCTCACTGCAAGCTCCGCCTCCCGGGTTCACGCCATTCTCCTGCCTCAGCCTCCAGAGTAGCTGGGACTACAGGGCCCGCCACCACGCCCGGCTAATTTTTTGTATTTTTAGTAGAGACGGGGTTTCACCGTGTTAGCCAGGATGGTCTCCATTTCCTGACCTCATGATCCGCCCGCCTCGGCCTCCCAAAGTGCTGGGATTACGGGGGTGAGCCATCGCGCCTGGCTGGAAATTACTTTTAATAATATATTTTACCTAACTATGTCCAAAATATTATTTTGACACGTAATCAGTATAAACATGGTTGAGACCGTTTACATAATTTTTTTCCCCACATGCTGTCTTTGAAATCAGTGGCATTTTACACTCACAGCACATCTAGGTTCAGAGTGACCACATTTCAAGTGATCCACAGCCCTAGTGGCGTGTCACTGCCGCACTGGACCGCCCAGGTCGACATCACCCAAACGCAAAAAGTTTCCTAGTCAACATAATGAAGAGAAAACATAAAAGGGCGCTGGCCGCCCCCCAGGACCCTGGGACTTTTTCACTTCCTTACTCACCCAGAGCATTCTCCCCAGCCAGCCTCTCCCCCTTCCCCCTTCTTTCGTTTTCTTCCTCCCCAGCCCTTCCCTCCAGGAAGGACCCTGAGAATTCCAGATTTTCTCTCTCTCTCTCTCTCTCTCTCTCTCTCTCTCTCAGCAGGGTGCCTTTCCAGGCTGCCACCTCCCACCTCTGCTTCACTTGCGCCTTCCTCAGAAGGCAGGGATGGCTGCAAACAGAATCACTTTCCTCTTTTACCCCTTCAGGGATACCTCACACTGCCAGCCTGCTCAGTCCTTGCAATCGGAGAGCAAGAATTCAGAGACTCTCGGTGGGCGGAGGGGGGAATCCCATTTTCTTTCTTTTTTTTTTGAGATGGAGTCTCGCTCTGTTGCCCAGGCTGGAGCGCAGTGATGCAATCTCGGCTCACTGCGACCTCGGCTACCCGGGTTCAAGTAATTCTCCTGCCTCAGCCTCCTGAGTATCTGGGATTACAGGCATATACCACCATCCCCGGCTAATTTTTGTATTTTTAGTAGACATGTGATTTCACTATGTTGGCCAGGCTGGTCTTGAACTCCTAACCTTAAGTGATCCACCTGCTTCAGCCTCCTAAAGTGCTGGGATTACAGGCGTGAGCCACCGTATCCAGCCGATGCCACTTTCCGAGTCTACTTGGTTCCCAAGTTTTGGATAGCAAGTGGTAAGAATGTGACTAGCAAGACAGACCAGCCCCATCTCTCAAAATGAACCTAAATCTGTCCCCGCCTTGAGTTCAGAGAAAGCAGGATACCTGTATTTTTTTTCCCCATACAAATGTCAGCCACATCACCAGCCTTTAATACGTAAAAATAGCTGAGGCCTCATCCCGTGTCTTTTTATAGATATTTTTCATCTTTTTTTTTTATTGAGATATATACATAGATACAGTGAGGTACAGTGAGGTACAAAAAGCATGCAACTCATTATTTATACATTCATAGACATCCATGTGACCAGGTCTGGATTAAGGTATGGTGAATTTCCCAGCTTCTCATAAAGCTTCCCCTGCCCCTCCAGTCACCATAGAATATCACATAATTAGTTTTGCCTGATTTTGAACATCCTCTAAACAGAATCAAACAGTGCATATAATACCTTTCTGTCTGGCTTATTTTCCTCAATGTTATCACCAGATTGTTCCTTCATTGCTGAATACCATTGAGTATACCATTATATAAATATACCATAATTCTTTCATTCTGCTGCTGGTGGACATTCAGGTTATTGCCAGTATTTGACCATTATGAATATTACTTTTTTTCTTTTCTTCTCTTTTCTTTTTTCTTTTTCTTTCCTTTTTTTTTTTTTTTTTCTGAGACAGAGTCTCTCTCTATCGCCCAGGCTGGAGTGCAGTGGCGCGATCTCGGCTCACTGCAATCTCCTCCTCCCAGGTTCGAGCGAGTCTCCTGCCTCAGCCTCCCAAGTAGCTGGAATTACAGGCGCCTGCCACCACGCCTGGCTAATTTTTGTATTTTTAGTAGAGATGGGGTTTCACCATCTTGGCCAGACTGGCCTCAAACTCCTGACCTCAGGTGATCCAACCGCCTTGGCCTCCCAAAGAGCTGGGATTACAGGCATAAGCCACCATGCCTAGCTGAATATTCCCTTTTTTAAACATGTGTAATTGCCTCTTTTTTTAAATTTTTTATTATTTATTTATTTATTTTTTGAGACAAGAGTTTTGCTCTGTTGCCCAGACTGGAGTCCAGTGGTGCAATCTCTGCTCACTGCAACCTCCACCTCCTAGGTTCAGGCAATTTTCCTGCCTCAGTCTCCTGAGCAGGTGGGATTACAGGCACACACCATCATGCCCGGCTAATTTTTGTATTTTTAGTAAAGACGGGATTTCACCATGTTGGCCAGGCTGGTCTCAAATTCCTGACCTCAAGTGATCTGCCCACCTCGGACTCCCAAAGTGCTGGGATTACAGGCGTGAGCCACCACACCTTGGCCCATTATGAATATTCTACTATGAACATTCTTGTACAAGTGTTTGGGAGACATACACATTCCTTTTCCTTGATTGTATTCCCATAGGTAGAACTACCCGGTCATAGGGAGAGTATGCTTAGCTATAACAGATACTGTCAGACATCTTCCAAAATGGCTGGGCCCGGTGGCTCACGCCTGTAATCCCAGCACTTTGGGAGGCTGAGGCAGGCAGGTCACTTGAAGTCAGGAGTTCAAGACCAGCCTGGCCAACATGGCGAAACCCTGTCTCTACAAAAAAATACAAAAATTAGCCAGCTGTGCTGGCAGGTGCCTGTAATCCCAGCTACTCAGGAGGCTGAGGTAGGAGAACTGCTTGAGCCCCGGAGGCAGAGGTTGCAGTGAGCCAAGTCCACACCACTGCACTCCAGGCTGGGTGACAGAGTGAGACTCCCTCTCAAAACAACAAAACGAAACAAAACAACAACAACAAACATCCAAAGTGGTTGTACCAATTTAGACTCTCATCAGCAATGCAAGAGAGTTCTACTTGTTCCATATCCTTGCCTCCTTGCCAGGGCTTGGGATCATTCCTATATCTTTCTTTTTTTTTTGAGACAGAGTCTCGCTCTGTTGTCCAGGCTGGAGTGCAGTGGCGTGATCTCGGCTCACTACAACCTCCGCCTCCTGGGTTAAAGCAATTCTCTGCCTCAGCCTCCCGAGCAGCTGGGATTACAGGCACCTGCCACCACGCCCGGGTAATTTTTGTATTTTTAGTAGAGATGGGGTTTCACCATCTTGGCCAGGTTGGTCTTGAAGTCTTGACCTCATGATCCACCCGTCTCGGCCTCCCAAAGTGCTGGGATTACAGGCGTGAGCCACCCTCCTCGGTCCATTCCTGTATCTTTTAAATTTACTTTGATGTTTATTATATATCAATATATCAAGTCCTGTTCTAACTAATTTAAGTTCACAGTTAGTTTGCAAAAAATTAATCAAATCAATGTTTTGATTCATAGTCCTGGAGGCTAGGCGTCCTCTTGGCTCCTTCAGAGGGCTGTGAGGGAAGGATCTGTCCAGGCCTCTCTCTCCTTGGCTCTTGACTCTTGATCCCTGTATCTCTTCCCATCATCTTCCCTCTGTTTGTGTCTCTGTGGCCAAGTTCTTTTTTTTTTTTTTTTGAGATGGAGTGTTGCCCAGGCTGGAGTGCAGTGACATGATCTTGGCTCACTGCAACCTCTACCCTCCGGGTTCAAGTGATTCTCCTGCCTCAGCCTCCTTAGTAGCTGGTATTATAGGCGTCCGCCACCACGCCCGACTAATTTTTGTATTTTTAGCAGAGATGGGTTTTTGTCATGTTGGCCAGCTGGTCTCGAACTCCTGACCTCAGGTGATATACCCACCTCGGCTTCCCAAAGTGCTGGGATTACAGGTGTGAACCACCGAACCCAGCCAAGTTCCCCCCACCCTTTTTTTTTTTTTTTTACTGAGACGGACTTTCACTCTCATTGCCCCGGCTGGAGTGCAATGGCACAATCTCAGCTCACTGCAACCTCCACCTCCCGGGTTCCAGTGATTCTCCTGCCTCAGCCTCCCTCCTGTAGCTGAGATTACAGGCATGTGCCACCAAGCCCTGCTAATTTTTGTATTTTTAGTAGAGACAGAGTTTCACCATATTGCTCAGGCTGGTCTCAAACTCCTGTCCTCAGGTGATCCGCCTGCCACGGCCTCCCGAAGTGCTTGGATTACAGGCGTGAGCCACTGCGCCCAGCCCAAGTTCCCCTTTTTATAAGGACACTAGTCATACTGGATTAGAACCCACCTTAATGATCTCATTTTAACTGGATTCCCTCTGTAGAGGCCCTATCTACAAATAAGGTCACGTTCTGAAGTACTAGGGGCTAGGACTTCAATATGTGAATTTGGGGAGGGAACACAACTAAACCCTTAAGACCTCATAAAAAATCTCAGGTGGGTATTATTGGAAACATGAGGAACAGCAAGCTTCTTGCATCTACTAAGTGGCAGAACTAGGACTGGAACCCTGGCAGCCCAGTTCTACAGCCCAGGTTCTCACCACTAGGCTACATTGCTTCACATGTGCACTGAGTAACCCAGAATCACTCCTTTTGTCCCCCTCCCTGGAAGCTTCATGATTCACAAAGGACACCCCTGTGTTTCTCATTGTCACCTCTTGCTCTAATTTCCTGCTTCTGCTGAATTCTTTTTCCCCAGTATCCCTTGTTACTTTTTTTTTTTTTTTTTCTAATTTTTAGTTCTATATTTATCAGAGTTCTCCATCCACATAGTTTGGAGAGTCAAATACAAGAATTTCAGTTTAGTTTAGTTTGGTTTTGGAGTCAAGGTCGCACTCTGTCACCCAGGCTGGAGTGCAGTGGCACAATCATAGCTCATTGCAGCCTCAAGCTCCTGGGCTCAAGTGATCCTCCCGCCTCAGCCTCCCAAGCAGCTGGGACTACAGGTGTGCACCCCCACATCTGATTAATTTTATTTTATTTATTTATTTTTTTGAGATGGAGTCTTGCTTTGTCACCCAGCCTGGAGTGCCAGTGGTGTGATCTTGGCTCACTGCAACCTCCGCCTCCTGGGTTCAAGCAATTCTCCTGCCTCAGCCTCCTGAGTAGCTGGGATTACAGAAGCCTGCCACCACGCCCAGCTAACTTTTGTATTTTCAATAGAGACGGGGTTTCACCATGTTGGCCAGGCTGGTCTCGAACTCCTGACCTTAGGTAATCTGCCCACCTCAGCCTCCCAAAGTGCTGGGATTACAGGCATGAGCCACCGGGCCCGGCCTAATTTTAATTTTTTAATTTTTGTGTGTGTGTGTGTGTGTGTGTGTAGAGATGGGGTTCTCACTATGTTGCTTAGGCTGGTCTTGAACTCCCGGGCTCAAGTGATCCTCCTGCCTCAGCCTCCCAAAGCACCAGGATTACGGGCACGAGCCACCGTGCCTGGCAAGAATTTTATCTTTAAGGAAAAAAATAGCACCCTCCATTTCTCTCACCCCAGAGGAATCTACTTTCACCTCGTTTATTGTATCATTTTGTGATTTATCTCCCTATCTCTAAATACTATGTTTGTATGACTACCTCTTGATTTTTCAATTTTAGGCATTTTTCCATCCGCTTCTCACTGTGGAAGACATACTCATACTCTTATTTAAATCAATTCAGCCTCCCACATTGTGACTCTGACAGATGAATATTCAGTGTTGACATGTTCTGACTATGTAAATGCTCTCACAGCTGCCACAGTAGTAAACCGTGATTACTTTCCTCTCCTACACAATTCTTTGTTTTTCTTTCTTTTTTTTCTTGAGACAGGGTCTCACTATGTCGCCCAGGCTGGAGTGCAGTGGCGTGATCTTGGTTCACGGCAACCTCCGCCTCCCAGGTTCAAGTGATTCTCCTGCCTCAGCCTCCCGATTAGCTGGGACTACAGGCGTGTGCCACTGCGCCTGGCTAATTTTGGTATTTTTAGTAGAGGTGGAGTTTCACCATGTTGGCCAGGCTGGTCTCAAACTCCTGACCTCAAGTGATCGGCCTGCCTCAGCCTCCCAAAGTGCTGCGATTACAGGCGGGAGCCACAGCTCCCAGCCGATATGGGGTTTCACCATGTTGGCCAGGCTGATCTCAAACTCCTGAGCTCAAGGGATCTACCCACCTCAGCCTCCCAAAGTGTTGGGATTACAGATGTGAGCCACCATGCCTGGTCTATTTTTCTTGAGGTTAGTAACTGTCTTTTTTCTTTTTCTTTCTTTTTTCAGTTGCTTCATGGCTGAGTTTTCTTTGTGGTTAACTAATTCAAACCCAAATTATCTGTTTACTGTCTAAATCTCTTAGTATGTTCAGAAGTATCTTAATATACTTAATATGTTAGAAGTATCAGATACTCCATTAATTTCTTTTTTCTTTTCTTTTTTTTTTTTTTTTTTGAGACAGGGTCTCTCTCTGTCACTCAGGCTGGAGCACAGTGGCACAATCTCGGCTTACTGCAGCCTCTGCCTCCTGGGTTCAAGTGATTCTCATGCCTCAGCCTCCCAAATAGCTGGGATTACAGTCGTGCACCACCACGCCCAGCTAATTTTTGTATTTTTTGTAGAGTGGGGTTTCGCCATATTGAACAGCTTGGTCTCAAATTCCTGGCCTCAAGTGATCTGCTCACCTCAGCCTCCCAAGTGCTGGGATTACAGGTGTGAGCCACTGTGCCTGGCCTTGTCAATTTCATTTTATTGAAGAAGTTGCTCTTGTGGCCTTCTGGCCTGCTCAAGCCTGGGGCATAGCCGCCATCTTGGGATCACCTTTCACCTTCATCCCTTCATCTCTGGTTTGGATCCTGTTGTAGCACAAATTCTAACTCTTTCTGGGTTTTGCTTCCTTGTTCTTTTGAGCTTCCTGACAGAGGCACATAGCGGGTATATTTTTGGAGACATTGCAAATCTGAGAAGTCTTTTTTCTGTCCTTGTACTTGATGGACAGTCGGGCTGGGTATAGAATTCTGGATTAGAGCTCATTTTCCTTCAGAATTTGGAAGAGTCACTCTATTGTTTTCTAATATCCAGTGCTACTGTAGAGAAATCCAAGATCATTCTGATTCCTATGCCTTTGTATGTAACCTGTTGTTTCTTTTCCTTGTCCTTGGTGGACTGACATTTATCAGTGACATGCCTTGATCTGTTTCCCTTTTTTTTTTTTTTTTTTGAGATGGAGTTTCACTCTTGTTGCCCAGGCTGGAGTGCAATGGCACGATCTCAGCTCACTGCAACCTCCACCTCTCAGATACAAGCAATTCTCCTGTCTCAGCCTCCCAAGTAGCTCCGATTACAGGCATGTGGCACCATGCCCAGCTAATTTCTTTGTATTTAGTAGAGATGGGGTTTCACCATGTTAGTCAGGCTGGTTGCAAACTTCTGACCTCAGGTGATCCACCTGCCCCAGCCTCCCAAAGTGCTGGGATTATAGGTGTGTGCCACCGTGCCTGGCCTGTTTTCCTTTTCTTTTCCTTTATTTTTTCTTGTTTTTTTTTTTTTTTTTTTGAGACAGAGTCTTGCTCTGTCACCAGGCTGGAGTGCAGTGGCATGATCTGGGCTCACTGCAACCTCTGCCTCCCGGGTTCAAGCCATTCTCCTGCCTCAGCCTCCCTAGTAGCTGGGACTACAGGCGCCCACCACCAAGCCCAGCTAGTTTTTGTATTTTTAGTAGAGACGGGGTTTCACTGTGTTGGCCAGGATGGTCTCGATCTCCTGACCTTGTGATCCGCCTGCCTCAGCCTCCCAAAGTGCTGCGATTATAGGCGTGAGCCACCGCGCCCGGCCTTCTTTTTCTTTTTCTTTTTTTTTTTAGAGACAGGTTCTCACTATGTTTTCCAGGCTGGTCTTGAACTCCTGGGCTCAAGCAATCCTCCTGCCTTGGCTTCCCAAAATGTTAGGATTACAGGCATGAGCTGCTGCGCATGGCCATTGATCTGTTTCCATTGCTGGGTCTTTCAATCGTATCCTCATGTCATTTGTTCTGAGAAAATTTCTTGAATTTTCTTAAATTCTTTTATGTACAATATCTCCCTCTCCTTCATTTCTCTGTTTGTTTGTTTATTTATTTATGTTTAGAGACAGGGTCTCACTCTGTTCCCCAGGCTGGAGTGCAGTGAGGCAATCATAGCTCACTGCAGCCTTGACATCCTGGGATCAAGCAATCCTCTCGCCTCAGCCTCCCAAGTAGCTTGGACTACAGGTGTGTGCCACTTTTGTATAGAGACAGGGGTCTCACTATGTTGCCCAGGCTGCTCTTGAACTCCTAGGATCAAGCGATCCTACCACCTTGGCCTCCCAAAGTGTTAGGATTACAGGTGTGAGGCACCATGCCTGGCCAGAAACTGGACTTTCTTTTTTTTTTAATTTCATTTTGCTTTTTTTTTTCTTGAGACAGAGTCTTGCTCTGTCACCCAGGCTGGAGTGCAGTGGTATGATCTCTGCTCACTGCAACCTCCACCTCCCAGGTTCAAGTGATTCTCCTGCCTCAGCCTCCTGAGTAGCTGGTTCTACAGTCACCCACCACCACGCCCAGCTAATTTTTGTATTTTTAGTAGAGGTGGGGTTTCACCATGTTGGCCAGGCTGGTCTTGAACTCCTGACCTCAAATGATCCACGCACCTCAGCCTCCCAAAGTGCTGGGATTACAGGCGTGAGCCACCACGCCTAATTAAAATTTAGGCCAGGTGCAATGGCTCACACCTGTAATCCCTGCACTTTGGGAGGACGAGGAGGGCGGATTGCCTGAGGTCAGGAGTTCGAGACCAGCCTGACCAACATGGTGAAACCCCATCTCTACTAAAAATACAAAAATTAGCCGGGCATGATGGCGAGCGCCTGTAATTCCAGCTGTTCGGGAGGCTGAGGCAGAATCGCTTGAACCCGGGAGGTGGAGGTTGCAGTGAGCTGAGATCAGCACATTGCACTCCAGCCTGGGCAACAAGAGCAAAACTCTATCTCAAAAATAAAAAATAAAAAATAAAAAATAAAACATAAATAAATAAAATTTAAATGCAAATAGCCATATGTGGCGAGCTAGTGGTTGCGCAACATAGAGGATAGCACTAGAAAATTCCATCTTTACAGTGAGGCACAAGGGAGAGGCAGCTCCCAGGGCTCTGGCCCGCTCGCAGGCCAAACGTGGGCTCACCCTACCGCTTCGGGCAAGCAACCCCACAGGGGGAGAAAGGAAATGCATGTCCTAAAAGGAAATAGAGAAACACAGCTTCTCCTCCCAGCCAGTTCTTGGTGCCCTTTCCATGAGAGATGTCCAATTTCTCACTCACTCAAGAGGGGCAAGAAAGGAAATATCGAGGCCCCTTTCCATAATGTAAGCATTATTTTTTTATTTCTTTTGGATCAATTAAAATATGGATGCATTCACACTCACACATTCCAAACTAACAGTACACACTGTTCTCATCTTGCCTCTTTCCACGGAGAAAGCCCTTTTGGCATCTTTTCTGTGTTAATGGAATCCTACTTCTCAGCTCCAGTGTCTGGGCCATGGAAGGCCTCCCTTGGACCAGTCAGAATTTACTCATTTGGCGGCTTCTTTTTTTTTTTTTTTTGAGATGGAGTCTCGCTCTGTCGCCCAGGCTGGAGTGCAGTGGCGCCATCTCGGCTCACTGCAAGCTCCGCCTCCCGGGTTCACACCATTCTCCTGCCTCAGCTTCCCGAGTAGCTGGGACTACAGGTGCCCGCCACCTCATCTGGCTAATTTTTTGTATTTTTTTTTAGTAGAGACGGGGTTTCACCCTGTTAGCCAGGATGGTTTAGCTCTCCTGACCTTGTGATCAGCCCGCCTCCACCTCCCAAAGTGCTGGGATT
The DNA here is from genome assembly GCF_028885625.2 of Pongo pygmaeus. Taxonomy (NCBI): domain Eukaryota; kingdom Metazoa; phylum Chordata; class Mammalia; order Primates; family Hominidae; genus Pongo; species Pongo pygmaeus. The sequence goes on from NC_072393.2 coordinate 54,558,209, forward strand.
ACAGGTGCGAGCCACTGCGCCAGGCGGCTGCTTCTTTTATTTTCTTTTGAGATGCAGTCTCGCTCTGTCACCCAGGCTGGAGTGCAGTGGTGTGATCTCAGCTCACTGCAACCTCCACCTCCTGGGTTCAAGCAATTCTCCTGCCTCAGCCTCCCAAGTAGCTGGAACTACAGGCACACACAACCACGCCCAGCTAGTTGTTTTTTAGTAGAGATTGGGCTTCACCATGTTGGCCAGGCTGGTCTTGAACTTCTGACCTCAGGTGATCCGCCCACCTCAGTCTCCCAAAGTGTTCTTGGGATTACAGGTGTGAGCCACCACGCCTGGCCCACTTCTTTTCTTTTCTTTTGAACTCCTTTTTTAAAAATTTTTAATTGTATTTTTTTTTGTACAGATGGTCTCACTATGTTGCCCAGGCTGGTCTCAAACTCCTGGCCTCAAGCGATCCTCCCACCTTGGCCTCCCAAAGTGACGGGATGACAGGCTTGAGTGACCACACCCTACCTGAACTTCTTTTGTTAAATTTATTCCTAAATATTTTATTTTTATTTTTATTTTTTTGCCAGTCTCAAACTCCTGACCCCAAGGGATCTCCTGGCCTCGGCCTCCCAAAGTGCTGGGATTATAGGCATGAGCCACCGCACCCGGCCTGGAATTGTTTTAATTTCATTTTAATTGTTCATTGCTAGTATATAGGAATATAATTTATTTCGTATATTTTGTAATTTATTTCGTATATTGATCTTGTATCATGAACCTTGTTGAACTTCTATTAGCCGTAATAATTTTTATTGTGGATCCTTTGGGATTTTTCTATATACAATTCTATTAATTTGCTAGGGTAGCCATAACAAAATACCATAGACTGAGTGGCTTACTCAACAGAAATGTAACGCCCCACAGTTGTAGAGGCTAGAAGGTCAAAATCAAGGTGTCAGCAGTGATGGCTCCTTTTGAGGGCTGTGGGAGGACCTGTTCCAGACCTTCTTCCTTGGCTTGTAAAAAGCTGCCTTCTTCCTGTCTCTTCACCTTGTCTTCCCTTTAAGTGTCCATTCAGCCACTTTTTTTTGTTTGTTTGTTTGTTTTTTTTGGAGACGGAGTCTTGCTCTCGTTCTGTTGCCCGGGCACCATCTCAGCTCACCACTGCAACCTCCACTTCCCAGGTTTAAACAATTCTCCTGCCTCAGCCTCCCAAGTAGCTGAGATTACAGGCGTGTGCCACCACACCTGACTAATTTTTGTATTTTTAGTAGCAACGGGGTTTCGCGGTGTTGGCCAGGCTGGTCATGAACTTCTGAACTCAGGTGATCCGCTCGAGGTTCAAGCAATTCTCCTGCCTCAGCCTCCCGAGTAGCTGAGATTACAGGCACGTGCCACCGCACCCGGCTAATTTTTGTATTTTTAGTAGAGATGGGGTTTCGCTATGTTGGCCAAGCTGGTTATGAACTCCTGACCTCAGGAGATCCGCCCCCCGGGCAGCCTCCCAAAGTGCTGGGATTAGAAGCGTGAGCCACCACGCCCAGCCATTCAGCCATTTCTTATTAAGCACCTAGTGTGTGCTAGGCACTGTTCTAGACCCTGTGGATACAGTGGTGAATCAGACAGGCAAAGTCCCTGCCTCATGGAACTTAAATTCCAGTGAAGGGAGACGTACAATGCACGGAATAAATGAGAATATTCTATAGTGCATTAAGGGGATACATGCTATGGGTAAAAATAGGGCAGGGTGAATGCATTTGGAAAACTGGGGTGGGAGACTGGAGGTTGCAGTATCAAATAGGGTTCTCAGGAAGGTGTCTTTGGAGCAAACACCTGACGGAGGTTGTAACTGCCCAGTGGGTTCACCTTGCCCGCTGCCTAGACAGAGCCGATTTATCAAGACCGGGCGGGGGGGGGTCTGCAATGGAGAAAGAGTAATTCATGCAGAGCCAGCTGTGCGGGAGGACCGGAGTTTTATTATTACTCAAATCAGTCTGCCTGAGCATTCGGGAACCAGAGTTTTTAAAAGATAATTTGGCGGATAGGGGCTTGGGAAGTGGGGAGTGCTGATTGGTCAGGTTGGAGATGGACTCACAGGCGGTCGAAGTGAGGTTTTCTTGATGTTTTCTGTTCCTGGGTGGGATGGCAGAACTGGTTGAGCCAGATTACAGTCTGGGTGGTGTCAGCTGATCCATCGAGTATAGGGTCTGTAGAATATCTCAAGCACTCATCTTAGGTGTTACAATAATGATGTTATCCCCAGGAGCAACTGGGGGAGCTAGAGGCTGCGTGACCCCTAAACTTAATTTCTAATCTTGTAGCTAATTTGTTAGTCCTGCAAAGATAGACTGGTTCCCAGGCAAGAAGGGGGTCTTTTTAGGAAAGGGCTATTATCGATTTTGTTTCAGAGTCAAACCATGAACTAAATTCCTTCCCAAAGTTAGTTTGGCCTATGCCCAGGAATAAACAAGGACAACTTAAGGGTTAGAAGCAAGATGGAGTCGGTCAGGCAAAGGCAGTTTCAAGGTGAGAGAGTGAGTCAGGCAGCTATCTAGGAGAAGAATGTTCCAGCAGGCAGAACAGCCAGTGCAAAGGCCCTGGGGCAGGAGCGAGCTGGAGAGGTCCAGGTGCATCTCCCAGGCCAGAGTGAGGGGGGGCTTGGGAGATGAGGGCAGATGGGTAAGGAGGGATGGGGGGTGTCAGGTGGCACAGGGCCTCTAAACTCAAGGTGATCCAAGTCACTCTGAGTGACGAGGGGAGCCAAGGGGGGGTGGTGAGCTGAAAAGGGACAGCACTGACTCAAATGTTAAGACACCTCTGGTGACAGAGTGGGAACAAACAAGAAAGAAAGGACGGATGCAGGGAATTTTAATTTTTCCCCAACCTGCACCCAAACAAAGGCTGTAGGAAATGGCTGAGGTCTTTTTGTTTTGTTTTGTTTTTGAGACAGGGTCTCCCTCTGTCACCCAGGCTGGAGTACATGGCACAATCATAGCTCACTGCAACCTCATCCTCCTATCCTCAAGCGATCCTCCCACCTCAGCCTCCCAAGTAGCTGAGACGACAGGCATGCACCATCAAACCCAGCTAATTTTTAAAGTTTTTGTAGAGACAGGTCTCCCTTTGTTGCCCAAGCTGGTCTCGAACTCCTGGACCCAAGCAGTCCTCCTGCCTCAGCCTCCCAAAGTGCTGGGATGACAGGCATGAGCCAGGACTCCTGGAATGGCTGAGTTTTAATAGATATTTAGGGACTCTGAGGGGGTGGTGGATGCGAGAGGGGAGGGAGACAGTATATCCCAGAAAAACTGAGCAAACAATTGAAAGTGAATGCTGTTAGAGCTCCTCTTTCTGAAATCTCTCAAATATTTCCACCACTGGAAGCCTTGACTTTTAGCTTTCTCCAAAATGCAACTTGAGTCTCTCCTTCCACTCCCGCTTGTCCTCTAAGGACCCCTGCAGACACTCCTCCCATATTATCCCAGTCCCAGCCCCTCCATCCCTGGAGAAACTCCAGGGAGTGGGAAGAAACTCCACGTTCTTCCCACTTAAACATCAATAGCACTTCACCTTTCACCCCCAAGGGCATCTTCCTAAACAAAGAGAAACGTAGGGAAAAATTACAGTTTGCCTACAAGGCAGAAGTGGCTGCAGGCAGTGGTGGTATTTTTCTCGCCTATACTTACATTTCCAGATGTCATATGGGAACTCCCTGTTAGGATCTATATAAAATTAATTCAAACCCCATTCTCCAACAGTGGGATGATGAATGTCCTCCCCAGGTTTCTGCTAATTCTTCGGAGCTTCACATTCTCCACCCCCGAGTCTTTGCTTCAGCTAGAGAGACATTCAATTTGGGGAATCCACTTCCTGTCTGTTTCCCCACTTAGCATGTATGGACTAATTCAGTCCTTTTCCCTAATTTCCACGCAAACCACCACACACACACGGCATTTATATGTGAGCCTGTGAGTGCGTGGACAGGGTTTTTCTGAAGGTTTGGGGACACAGGAGGACTTAAATCAACAGACAGGTTAACCACTCAAAACTAGAGGTTAAGTATTCTTCTCTGGAAGATCCTTTGGCTTCTCTTCAACTCAGCATCCAGCCGCTTTTTTTTTTTTTTTTTTTTTTTTTTTGAGACGGAGTCTTGCTCTGTCACCCAGGCTGGAGTGCAGTGGTGCGATCTCGGCTCACTGCAACCTCTGCCTCCCGGGTTCAAATGATTCTCTTGCCTCAGCCTCCTGAGTAGGTGGGACTACAGGCGCCTGCCACCACATCCAGCTAATTTTTTGTATTTTTAGTAGAGACGGGGTTTCACCGTGTTAGCCAGGATGGTCTCGATTTCCTGACCTTGTGATCCGCCCTCCTCGGCCTCCCAAAGTGCTAGGATTACAGGCATGAGCCACTGCGCCCGGCCTAATTTTTGTATTTTTAATAGAGACGGGGTTTCGCCATGTTGGCCAGGCTGGTGTCGAACTCCTGACCTCATGTGATCCGCCCGCCTCAGCCTCCCAAAGTGCTGGGATTACAGGCGTGAGTCACTGCACCTGGCCAATATGAACTCATATTCTATATAGGATTCTGGGAGTAATTTTTTTGTTCGTTTGTTTTGTTTTTAGAGACAGGGTATCCCTGTCACCCAAACTGGGGTGCAGTGGTGTCATCATAGCTCACTGCAGCTTCAAACTCCTGGGCTCAAGGGATCCTCCTGCCTCAGCCTCCTGAGTAGCTGGGAATATAGGTGCATCACCACACCTGGCTAATTTGTTGTTTTTTTTAATAGAGGCAGGGTATCACTATGTGGCCCAGGCTGGTCTCAAACTCCTGGGCTCAGGCGATCCTCTTGCCTTGGCCTCCCAAAGTGTTGGGATTACAGGCATGAGCCATCACGCCCAGCCTAACTTTTTAAAAAATACACCCCATAAGGTCGGGTGTGAAAGCTCACGCCTGTAATCCCAGCATTTTGGGAGGCTGAGGCAGGAGGATTGCTTGAGCCCAGGAGTTTGAGACCAGCCTGGGAAACAGAGTGAGACCCCATCTCTAAAAATAAATACATAAATAAATAAATACATACATACATACATACATACATATTTTAAAAATACATAAAATACACCCCATACATCCTTACCTATCAGAGCATAAGCATTTACCTGATACCACAGAACAGTTACACAGTATTCCTCTGTGTGGATTCATTTATTCATTCATTCATTTATTCTGCAAGTATCTATCAACCCCATCCTACATGGCAGGAGCTATGCCCCAGCCACAGATGAGAATGAGACCAACTGGGACCCTGGGGGTTCTTGCAGTCTCATGGGGAAGGTTGAGATTAATCAAACAACCACAGAAATAAAAGTAAAATGACAGCAGCTGTAAATGAGAGTGATAGCAGCATGTGCCATACCAAATGCATCCATGAGAACTAACTCCACAGCCCCGCCCCTCTTCCCACCAAGTCTTAGAAATCAGGGCCTAGGCTGGGCACGGCGGCTCACGCCTATAATCCCAGCACCTTGAGAGAAACCCACTGTGGGAGGCCAGGGTGGGCCGATAACCTGAGGTTGGGAGTTTGAGACCAGCCTGACCAACATGGAGAAAACCCATCTCCACTAAAAGTACAGAATTAGCCGGGCATGGTGGCGCATGCCTGTAATCCCAGCTATTCCAGAGGCTGAGGCAGGAGAATCGTTTGATCCAGGGAGGCGGAGGTTGTGGTGAGCCCAGATCGCACCATTGCACTCCAGCCTGGGCAGGGCCTCGGCCAGGTGTGGTGGCTCAGGCCTGTAATCCCAGCATTTTGGGAGGCCGAGGCGGGTGGATCAACTGAGGTCAGGAGTTCAAGACCAGCCTGGCCAACATGGTGAAACCCCATCTCTACTAAAAATACAAAATTAGCCGTGTGTGGTGGTGCATGCCTACAATCCCAGCTACTTGGGTGGCTGAGGCAGGAGAATCGCTTGAACGTGGGAGGTGGAGGTTGCAGTAGGCACTCCAGCCTGGGGGACAAGAGCGAAACTCAGTCTCAAGAAAAAAGAAAGAAAGAAAGAAAGAAATCAGGGCCTAGTGGGAGAACCCAAGCAAGTTAAGGTATGTGTCTGGGTCTGTGTTTTCCCATCTGAAAACAATGGTTATCTCCCTGCAGGCTCACACCTGTAGTCCCAGTACTTTGGGTGGCCAAGGCGGGAAGATCACTTGAGCCCAGGAGTTAGAGCCCAGCCTGGGCAACATGGAGAAACCCTGTCTCTACAAAAAATACAAAAATTAACCAGGTGTGGTGACGTGTGCCTGTAGTCCCAGCTACTCAGGAGGCTGAGGCAGGAGGATCGGTTGAAGCGAAGAGGTCAAGGCTGCAGTGAGCTATGATGGTGCCACTGCATTCTAGCTTGGGCAACATAGTGAGACCTTGTCTCAGGAAAAAAAAAAGAGTTCTCAGACTAGATAGAACAATGCCTGGCACAATGTAAGTGATCATTCACTCGCATTATTTTTTTTCTCCATTTCTTCTTCTAAGCCTCAATCCTCCTCTTTATTTGTTTTGAGACGGCATCTCTCTCTGTCACCCAGGCTGGAGTGCAGTGGCTCGATTTTGGCTCACAGCAACCTCTGCCTCCCAGGTTCAAGCAATTCTCCTGCCTCAACCTCCTGAGTAGCTGGGATTACAGGTGCCTGCCACCACACCTGGCTAATTTTTGTATTTTCAGTAGAGATGGGGTTTCACCATGTTGGCCAAACTGGTCTGGAACTCCTGAGCTCACAGGTGATCCGCCTGCCTTGGCTTCCCAAAGTGCTGGGATTATAGCCATGAGCTACCATGGCCAGTCTCAATTCTCTTTTTTAAAATGCAAGAGTAAATGGACTCTTTGGAGGGCTATGGTGAGGAGTAAAGAAATAACTATTTCATTAACAGTCACAGCTGGCCAGGTGCGGCTGCTCACGCCTCTAATCTCAGCACTTTGGGAGGCCGAGACTGGTGGATCACGAGGACAGGGGTTCGAGACCAGCCTGGCCAACATGGTGGAACCCCGTCTCTACTAAAAATGCAAAAATTAGCTGGGCCTGGTAGTGGGAACCTATAATCCCAGCTACTTGGGAGGCTGAGGCAGGAGAATCACTTGAACCCGGGAGTCGGAGCTTGCAGTGAGCCGAGACTGTGCCACTGCACTCCAGCCTGGGTGACAGAATGAGACTCTGTCTCAAAAAAAAAAAAAAAAAAAAAAAAAGTCACAGCTAACACTTCTCCAGCACCTCCTTTGCATGAGGTACTATCTAACTTTTCCCCATAGTCCCTGCTCCTGGGGAGGCTGAGATAGGAGGATCGCTTGAGCCCAGGATTTCTGGTCCAGCCTGAACAACATAGCAAGACCCTGTCTCTTAAAAAACATACTTTTGCAACAACTCTGAAGGGAGATACTGCTGCCATGCCCATTTTGCTGATGTTGAAACTGAGGCACAGAGAAGTGCAATGATTTGCTCAGGAGCTCAGGGCCAGTTAGGATTTGGAGCAGTTGGAGGTTAGAGGTGAGGAGGTTCCAGGCCTGGCGGCCAGGGCATCTAGGTGGGACTGACCCTGCCCTCCATTCCCCCTCCCCCCAGGAAGCTGGACGCCTTCATCTACGATGCTGCGGTGCTCAATTACATGGCCCGCAAGGACGAGGGCTGCAAGCTTGTCACCATCGGCTCCGGCAAGGTCTTCGCCACGACAGGCTATGGCATCGCCCTGCACAAGGGCTCCCGCTGGAAGCGGCCCATCGACCTGGCGTTGCTGCAGTTCCTGGGGGATGGTGCGGCTGCACACAGGGATTTCCACAGCGGAGAGGGGGAGGGCTAGGCCCCTGGGTTCCGGGGAAGAAAGGGGCAAAGACCCGGACACCAGGGTCTGAGGGAGGAAGGGGCTAAGGGCCTACATTCCCACATCACAGACGAGGGTCCTCAGAGGGTACTCATAGCAGGTGACTTTTGACCGCCCCTCCCCAGATGAGATCGAGATGCTGGAGCGGCTGTGGCTCTCTGGGATCTGCCACAATGACAAAATCGAGGTGATGAGTAGCAAGCTGGACATCGACAACATGGCGGGCGTCTTCTACATGCTCCTGGTGGCCATGGGCCTGTCCCTGCTGGTCTTCGCCTGGGAGCACCTGGTGTACTGGCGCCTGCGGCACTGCCTGGGGCCCACCCACCGCATGGACTTCCTGCTGGCCTTCTCCAGGGTATGGGGCAGAGAGGGAGGCAGAGAGGGGGAGATGGCAGGGGCGGGGGACAAAGGTAAAGCCCAGCAGAGACAAGGAGATGTGTGGGTCGAGATGTGGATAGTGGGGAAGAGAGCGGGAGACGCAGGCCGGTAAATGGAGAGGAGAGAGGGACTGAGGGGAGGCAGGCAGGCGTCCTGGGCACCTCGCGCTGACCCCCGTCCTGTCCCCGGACCCGCAGGGCATGTACAGCTGCTGCAGCGCCGAGGCCGCCCCACCGCCCGCCAAGCCCCCGCCGCCGCCACAGCCCCTGCCCAGCCCCGCGTACCCCGCGCCGCGGCCGGCGCCCGGGCCCGCACCTTTCGTGCCCCGCGAGCGCGCCTCAGTGGACCGCTGGCGCCGGACCAAGGGCGCGGGGCCGCCGGGAGGCGCGGGCCTGGCCGACGGCTTCCACCGCTACTACGGCCCCATCGAGCCGCAGGGCCTAGGCCTCGGCCTGGGCGAGGCGCGCGCGGCACCGCGGGGCGCAGCCGGGCGCCCGCTGTCCCCGCCGGCTGCTCAGCCGCCGCAGAAGCCGCCGCCCTCCTATTTCGCCATCGTACGCGACAAGGAGCCAGCCGAGCCCCCCGCCGGCGCCTTCCCTGGCTTCCCGTCGCCGCCCGCGCCCCCCGCCGCCGCGGCCACCGCCGTCGGGCCGCCGCTCTGCCGCCTGGCCTTCGAGGACGAGAGTCCGCCGGCGCCCGCGCGGTGGCCGCGCTCGGACCCCGAGAGCCAACCCCTGCTGGGGCCAGGCGCGGGCGGCCCGGGGGGCGCGGGGGGCGCGGGCGGAGGAGCCCCGGCCGCTCCGCCCCCGTGCCGCGCCGCGCCGCCCCCCTGCCCTTACCTCGATCTCGAGCCGTCGCCGTCGGACTCGGAGGACTCGGAGAGCCTGGGCGGCGCGTCGCTGGGCGGCCTGGAGCCCTGGTGGTTTGCCGACTTCCCCTACCCGTACGCCGAGCGCCTCGGGCCGCCGCCCGGCCGCTACTGGTCGGTCGACAAGCTCGGGGGCTGGCGCGCCGGGAGCTGGGACTACCTGCCCCCGCGCAGCGGTCCGGCCGCCTGGCATTGTCGCCACTGCGCCAGCCTGGAGCTGCTGCCGCCGCCGCGCCATCTCAGCTGCTCGCACGATGGCCTGGACGGCGGCTGGTGGGCGCCGCCGCCTCCACCCTGGGCCGCCGGGCCCCTGCCCCGCCGCCGGGCCCGCTGCGGGTGCCCGCGGTCGCACCCGCACCGTCCGCGGGCCTCGCACCGCACGCCCGCCGCCGCCGCGCCCCACCACCACAGGCACCGGCGCGCAGCTGGGGGCTGGGACCTCCCACCGCCCGCGCCCACCTCGCGCTCGCTCGAGGACCTCAGCTCGTGCCCTCGCGCCGCCCCTGCGCGCAGGCTTACCGGGCCCTCCCGCCACGCTCGCAGGTGTCCGCACGCCGCGCACTGGGGGCCGCCGCTGCCCACAGCTTCCCACCGGAGACACCGGGGCGGGGACCTGGGCACCCGCAGGGGCTCGGCGCACTTCTCCAGCCTCGAGTCCGAGGTATGACGCGGCCCCGGGGGCCCCACCGCCCCCTTGGTCAGCGCAGGCCACGGCCCGAGGGGGCGCCCGCAGTGGACAGGACCCGCGTAGGTTGGGAAGGAAAGCAGTGGAACTGGCCGGACCCCGCCTGGAGCAGCGTCCTGCGCCCCCTGGTTCTGGAGGAACTGCAAGCCGGAGAGGATTTGGTCCCTCAACTATCACCCAGCCTGACAGCGAGGGGGCGGGGGCCTTGGAGCCCACCGGACTTTTTTTTAAACCCGATAAGGGCTTTTTAACGTCACCAGATGGGGCGGGAGGTAGGGGGTTCACGCCACTCCCGCGTCCCACCTCCACGCCCGGGGCCGTGGCCCCCACATCACTGTGCAGCTCCCCGGCCCCAGCCACGCCTCCGGGGAAGACCGTTTTTAACCTTTCATCCATTGGGACTCAAAACTGTGAGACGCGTTCGCCAAACTGTGACCCCAGACCTTGGCCCCGCCACACAGAAACCCCTGACCCAGACTGTGACATCCGACTCCTAAAATGGTCATCCGACTCCAGACTGTGACCCCTGACCCCAAACTGTGACCCGAACCCCAGACTGTGCCCCGACCAGACTGTGACCCTTGACATCAAACCGTGACACCCCCTCCTCCTCTTCCACCCTCGGTCGCTTTTCCCTACTCTGACCTAGGACACGTCCCCAACGGAAGCCCCGCCTTCCCTTGCACCGCGATGAACCCAACCTCCCTGAAGCCAAAACTTCCCACCCTGCCGCACCTCCGGACCACCCCACTTGCCACCAAGCACAGCCTCTCCAAATCCAACCCTTATTTGCGACCCTTCAGTGATGACCCAGCAGACCTCCAAAAAGCCTCCTCTTCCCAGATCTCCAGCCGGGTCTGGGGCTGGGTTGCGGAGGGGAGGGTCTGGGAGTCCACACTTCACCAACTTCCCTTCCCACTCTCTTATTCCACATTGCAGTGTTTGGAATAAACCATGTTTTTATGCCTCCTCAGTCCAAGCCTAAGCTCCGTATCTGTTAGCCCCCCTCAAATTCTCTGGAGGAAACAGAAACACAGAAGTCCCACAGGGGAAGAGGAGAGAGAATTAGAGAACGGAGACTCTGAAAGGAGGTGCGTGGGGAGACAAAGACCAAGAAAGAGGAGGTGGGAAGAGACCCTGAAAAGAAAGTCGAGAGGGTACTGGGGCAGATAGAGACCCCAAGAGAGTGGTGAGATAGATCCCGGAGACAAAACATATTAAGATCAAAGGTATGGTTTTATTTCCTATGGCTATAGGTACCAAGGCTTGCTAGATTCTCAATATCCTGTTCATGAAAGCTAGGAGAGTGTCTGACATATCCCAGCCAATCCGCATTATCTTGAATGCTGTTAATCTCACCAATGAGAATCTATTTCTAACATTTCATTATGTCAATTAGCCAAACCGCTGGTGCTGATGGGCGATAAAGAGAGACGAAGCACTTGTAATAGCTGCCTCCAGAGGGTGGACTTTCTGATTAAGCGCTCGCTGACCAGAGCTGCCATGTGAATTTCTAGTTAGGCAATTGACTGCCCCTAGACGGTAGATTGAACCGCCTAACTTACAGATAATATCCATCCTGTCTACAAGAAGGCATTTTTGAAACAAATTAAAGCCATCACAACAGAGAGAGGAAAAGAAACCGGCCTTATGGGTCCTCAGGGAGCAGAAACTCAAGTCTCCTTGCCAGTGAAAGAGCAAAATTGCATATATGAATAATTAATTAAGTGGAAAGAACGCTCTCGGAATCAAAGTGGAAAACGGGGAAAGCAAGCCTCCCGTAGAACTACAACTCCCAGAAGGCCTTGCCACTACCGCGAGGAACAGCGGCCAAAGTCACGCGAAGATGCAGTTTCTCCGTATTCGCAGGCTTCTTTCGCTGGCGCCATTACCTGAGTTCTCCTTCCGCGTTTCCGCACCCTCTCCGATTAGCGGTCCCCGGAGTTTCCAAGGTAACCGCGCAGTAGGGCGGATCTCATTAGGCAGAAAGCGAAACCCGGAAGTGACGCTCTTACCGGGCGTCAGCAGTGAGCGGGTTCGAAGATGGCGGCGCGCAAGGGTCGGCGGCGCACGTGTGAAGCCGGGGAACCCATGGAGGCCGAGTCCGGCAACACAAGTTCCCAGGGCCCGGCCCAGGTCTACCTACCCGGCCGGGGGCCGCCGCTACGCGAAGGGGAGGAGCTGGTCATGGACGAGGAGGCCTATGTGCTCTACCACCGAGCGCAGACTGGTAGGGCTGAGTCCGGACTCCAGGGTCCTGAGGTGGCTGATCCCGAGCCTTTAACCTGAGAGGTGCTCGGGAAGAGAAGGCTGGGGTCTAAGAGAAGTGATTTCATACCGGAGGCGGTTGATCCATGAGGGAGGTGGGGACTGAGCTCTTACTGTCCCGTCTTAACTCGTAAACCCCTTCTTCCATCCCCAGGCGCCCCCTGTCTCAGCTTTGACATAGTCCGGGATCACCTGGGAGACAATCGGACAGAGCTTCCTCTTACACTTTACTTGTGTGCTGGGACCCAGGCTGAGAGCGCCCAGAGCAACAGGTAAGACCCGAGGCTTTTCCAGGACCAGGAGGCTCAGTTTCCAGCCCCTTCCTCAGGACCCAGGAGTTAGGGCTTCCAGTTTCTGCCTCTCGCAGACCCAGGAATATGGGTTTCCAGCCTCTCTCCTTCCCAAGAATCCTGGAATCTAGTGCCTAACTCACCCCACAATTTATCCCAGACTGATGATGCTTCGGATGCACAATCTGCATGGGACGAAGCCCCCACCCTCAGAGGGCAGTGATGAAGAAGAGGAGGAGGAAGATGAAGAGGATGAAGAAGAGCGGAAGCCTCAGCTGGAGCTGGCCATGGTGCCCCACTATGGTGGCATCAACCGAGTTCGGGTAAGTATGGTCCCAGGAGCCTGCTCTGCATTCTCTGAAACACCCGACCCATCCCCTGTGTCCATAACTCCCAACACCTCCTCATGTCTTTCTTTCTTTTTTTTTTTTTTTTTTTTTTTGAGACGTAGTCTCGCTCTGTCACTCAGGCTGGAGTGCAGTGGCGCAGTCTCGGCTCACTGCAACCTCTGCCTCCCGGGTTCAAGCAATTCTCCTGCCTCAGCCTCCCGAGTAGCTGGGATTACAGGCACACACCACCACACCCAGCTGGTCTTGAACTCCTGATCTGTCCGCCTCGGCCTCCCAAAGTGCTGGGATCACAGGCGTGAGCCACCGTGCCTGGCCCTTTTTTTTTTTTTTTGAGATGGAGTCTCACTCTGTTGCCCAGGCTGGAGTGCAGTGGTGCGATCTTGGCTCACTGCAACCTCGCCTTTCCAGGTTCAAGCGATTCTCCTGCCTTGGCTTCCCAAGTAGCTGGGACTATAGGCGCCTGCCACCAGGCCCTTCTAATTTTTTGTTTTTTGGTTTTTTTTTGAGACGAAGTTTTGCTCTGTCGCCTAGACTGGAGGGCAATGGTGTGATCTCAGCTCACTGCAACTTCCGCCTCCCAGGTTCAAGCGATTCTCCTGCCTTAACCAAGTAGCTGAGATTACAGGCGCGCGCTACCACGCCCGGCTAATTTTTGTATTCTTAGTAGAGACGGGGTTTCACAATGTTGATCAGGCTGGTTGTGAACTCCTGACCTCGTGATCCGCCTGCCTCGGCTTCCCAAAGTGCTGAGATTACAGGCATGAGCCACTGCGTCTGGCCAATTTTTTGTATTTTTAGTAGAGACGAGGTTTCGCCTTGTTGGCTAGGCTGGTCTCAAACTCCTGACCTCGAGTGATCTGCACGCCTCGGGCACCCAAAGCCATGGGCTTACAAGCGTGAGCCACCACACCCGGCCTCCTTCAGTTTTTAGAAAAGTACTTGTCACATAGTTTTATCCAATTTAGCTATTATGATCACTGTCATTACATGCTAGGTACTGTTTTAGATTAAGAGGATGTGTTTTATGTTCTTCACTTTTCTCTTTGGTAACATAGTGAGTTACAGAACTTATCTGATGGGGCTGGCATGAGGTCAAATGCAATAACATATAGTGCCTAGAATAGCACCTGGTTGTAATATGAGGTATGTATTTTCTGTTACTATTCAGGAACTGTTTTTGGTTGTGGCTGTTTGTTTTGTTTTTGAGTCATGGTTTCACTCCCATTGCCCAGGCTGGAGTGCAATGGCGTGATCTCGGCTCACTGCAACCTCCGCCTCCCAGGTTCAAGTGATTCTCCTGCCTCAGCCTCCTGAGTAGCTGGGACCACAAGTGCACACCACCATGCCCAGCTGATTTTTGTATTTTTAGTAGAGATGGAGTCTCATTATGTTGGCCAGGCTGGTCTCGAACTCCTGAGCTCAAGTGATCCGCCCACCTTGGCCCCCAAAATGCTGGGATTATAGGCACGAGGCACTGTGCCCAGCCTGTTTATTTGTTTTTTGCTTCAAAGCTAAAACATCTGATCAGGTAGACTTGTAAGTAGAATGATATGGTATATGAAGAGCACTTAGAACAGTACTTGGCTGATAGGTGGGGCTGTCTGTTTCCATGAAATTATTTTTACTATGTTTCAGTACTGTTCTAGATGCAGAGGATTTAGCAGCAAGCAAAAGGTCTCTGGCTCCATGAACTTACACACTAGTGGGGGAAGGGAACGAGATGAAACTAAGTAAATGTGTACCATGTCCAAAGGTGTTAACTATCCTGGAAAAAATTCAAATGAAGCAGGGGAAGAGGGTTAGGGTGCTCCAGGAGTGGGGTGCTATTTTTAAACAGTGTGGTTAGGAAAGTATTCAGTCATAAAATGCCATTTGCATAGATACTCACAGGTAGTGGGGCAGTGAACCCTGTAAAAGAATTTGCAGGCAAGGAAAACACAAGTTCACAGGCTCTGGGGTGAGCTTGGCATGTTTGAAGAGTTTCAAGAGAAGCGGGGGAGTCCAGTCTGTCTGGAGCAGAATGAACAAAAGGGAGAGTGACACAATTTGGGGGGCGGGCACAGAGAAGACATTGTTCAGAGCCTTGTCGGCCACTGTAAGGACTCCGGCTTTTAATTGGGAGACATTGGAGGGTTTCGGGCAGAGGAAAGACAGGGTCTGACTTGTTTTAAAGTGATCCCTTTGGCTGCTGTTTTAAATATCAATTGCAGAGAGGTAAGGGTAGGAGGAAAGAATCCTGTGGGGAGACTTATAGTATTCAGGGGAAAGATGACATCAGTAGTAGTGTAACAGCAATAGACATCATGAGAAGGGGGTTGGAAGGAAGCTTTTTTTTTAGACGAGACAGAGTCTCGCTTTTGTCGCCCAGGCCGGAGTGCAATGGCGCGATCTCGGCTCACTGCAACCTCTGACTCCTGGGTTCAAGCGATTCTCCTGCCTCAGCCTCCTAAGTAGCTGGGATTACAGCCACCCACCAGCATGCCTGGCTAATTTTTGCATTTTTAGTAGAGGCGGGGTTTCATCATGTTGGCCAGGGTGGTCTCGCTCCTGACCTCAGGCAATCTGCCCTCCTCGGCCTCCCAAAGTGCTGGGATTACAGGCATGAGCCACTGCGCCTGGCCCTGGAAGTGAGCATTTTTACTGTAGCCAGCATAGGTGCTGGGCATGAGGACCAAGAATGAGTCCTGTAATTTTGGGACCTGAGGTGGAGAGGGAGCAGTTGCAGGTGGCAATTAGGAGCTTGGCTTTGGTTGTATCAAGTTTGAATGGTCAGGCTGGCACAGTGGCTGACGCCTGTAATCCCAGCACTTTGGGAAGCTGATGCAGAAGGATCACTTGAGACCAGGAGTTCCAGACCAGCCTGGGCAGTAAAGTGAGACCCTGTCTCTACAAAAAAAATTTTAAAAGCCAGATGTGATGGTGTTCACCCATAGTCCCAACTACTTGGGAGGCTGAGGTGGGAGGATCACTTGAGCCCAGGAGGTTGAGGCTGCAGTGAGCCGTGATGGCATCACTGCACTCCATCCTGGGCAACAGAGCGGGACCCTGTCTCAAAAACAAATAAGTTTGAATGGTCAATGCAGTAAGAGTCTGGAGCCCAGGGGAGAGGTCAGGGCTAGGGGTATTGGAAACCTTGTGGCCGGACTGGGTCTCCTAGTGAACAAACACAGAGGCAAGGAGATCTGAGGACTGAGTCTTGTGGCCTTCCAGCATTTAGAGGGTTACCGAGACCAGGAGCCTGAACACCCTCCCAAGGGCTGGTGGGAATTGCAGCCTCAACTCCCAGGCATCTTGGGGCTCTATCCTCCCACCTCAGCTCCCCCACCCACTCCCACCCCGCTGTGGAGAGCTGTCGCAGTAACCGTGCTGGTTTCTGCAGGTTATGATTTTCTTCCCACAGAGGTTTCAAGGAGCTGTAGTCCCAGGCCTGGGAGATCTGAGGAAGCGCACTTCTGGTTATCTGGGATATGGGGAGTGTGGGGTCAGTGCCCTGATCCTCCTCTCCCCTCGCTTCACATCACCCTTCCCCCACCGCTCTTCTGCAGGTGTCATGGCTGGGTGAAGAGCCCGTGGCTGGGGTGTGGTCAGAGAAGGGCCAGGTGGAGGTGTTTGCGCTGCGGCGGCTTCTGCAGGTGGTGGAGGACCCTCAGGCCCTGGCAGCCTTCCTCCGGGATGAGCAGGCCCAAATGAAGCCCATCTTCTCCTTCGCTGGACACATGGGCGAGGGCTTTGCCCTTGACTGGTCCCCCCGGGTGCCCGGTGAGTCCCTGGGGTGTTCAGGAGTCCCAGGAGGTGGGGGCAGCAGGGTCTGCAACAAGGCGCCGGGCGCTTAGACTCCAAGGAGGGGAGCGAGCTGCGGCCAGGTGGGGCGAGGTCATTTCCTGACTCCCTTCCCCAGGTCGCCTGCTGACCGGTGACTGTCAAAAGAACATCCACCTCTGGACACCTACGGACGGCGGCTCCTGGCACGTGGACCAGCGGCCATTCGTGGGCCACACACGCTCTGTGGAGGACCTGCAGTGGTCACCGACTGAGAACACGGTGAGGGAGGGTGGGGTTCTGGTCGTATAGTTCTGATGGATTCTAGGCCAGGGACCTAGAATCCTAGGTCTGAGGGAAAAGAGGGCTGGGAGCCTGACAGAGGTTTAGTTTCCAGGCCAAGTCCTAGTAAGGGGGACAGTGAAAGAGAGAGTAGCCCACTGCTGGCGCTTG
Organism: Pongo pygmaeus; assembly: GCF_028885625.2. NCBI lineage: Eukaryota > Metazoa > Chordata > Mammalia > Primates > Hominidae > Pongo > Pongo pygmaeus. Next base: position 54,575,097 of record NC_072393.2, read on the forward strand.
GGCTTCACCGTGGGCTAGTGGGCATCAGGACCACTCAGACTCCGCCTCCCCCAGGTGTTTGCTTCCTGCTCAGCTGACGCCTCCATCCGCATCTGGGACATCCGGGCAGCCCCCAGCAAGGCCTGCATGCTCACCACAGCCACCGCCCATGATGGGGACATCAATGTCATCAGCTGGAGCCGCCGGGAGCCCTTCCTGCTCAGTGGCGGGGATGATGGGGCCCTCAAGATCTGGGACCTTCGGCAGTTCAAGGTTATTTTCCCAGCCAGACACCTGGGGGCTAGAGAAGCGTGCTTCCAGCAGCCCCTGGGATTTGTAGGATTTTTCCTCCTTGAATGGTTTTATACAACCAGAGCTGGAGAGCCCTTAGAACTAGACTCCCGCCTCTTCAGGGTACAGAGGAGGAAACTGAGGCTCAGCAAGAGGAAGGGTGGTGGGTCTCCACTCTTGGGGTCACTCACTCCACCAGGGGAACAGCTGACAAGAGATGGAAGGGGCTGGGGCAGCAGAGACTAGACCTCTGATCTGCCTGTGGGCAGAAGTACAGCTGTCTGTACAGCTGTCTGTATGGCCAGTGCTGAGAGCTTCAGAGAGTTGTAGATTTATAGATGCAACTGAGAATCGGGGCCCAGCCTGCTCGTTGTAGAAGACTGAGGCACAGAAAGGACAGGAGCCGCTGTGACATGACAGCCAAGCTAGGGGTTGACATTGTGGAGCTGGGAGGGTCCCTGCGCAGGAGAAGTTGCAGCGTCTGGCATCCCTCTGGACAAAGCTGCAGCTTTGTGTGGCTCCGCCTTCCTGGGCTGCCATGATGTCCTTTTTCTCCTCCAGTTTGATCGTTTCTATAGCATCAGCCCTGGGGAGGAGGCTGGAGATGGATTCCAGCCTCCCAGGCCCACCAGGTCACACAGGGCCCAGCTTGTTGACCATTGGAACTTCAGAGCAGCTTCTCCTAATGAGAGAGACGCCAGTTGAGCGGGGCCTTTGCTGTAGTGAAAGTGCTGTCATTCTTAGTCTTTCTTTGGGTCGGCTTCCGGGGATTGTGCTTCTGCCTCCTTTGAGGCCTTTGTAGAATCTGCTGGGAGAACTCTGGGAGAGCCATGCCCTCCTTTTTTTTTTTTTTTTTGCGATGGAGTTTTGCTCTTATTGCCCAGGCTGGAGTGCAGTGGCGCAATCTCGGCTCACTGCAACCTCCCGCTCCTGGGTTCAAGTGATTCTCCTGCCTCAGTCTCCTGAGTAACTGGGATTACAGGCATGTGACACCACACCCGGATAATTTTGTATTTTTAGTAGAGATGGGGTTTCACCATGTTGGTCAGGCTGGTCTCCAACTCCTGACCTCGGGTGATCCACCTCCCTTGGCTTCCCAAGGTGCTGGGATTACAGGTATGAGCCACCACGCCCAGCCCATGCCCTCCTTTTATAAGGAAGAAAACAGGCAGGCAGAGGGAAGAGCAGGGGCGGGGGTTTTGCTACCTGAGCTGGGAGGGGCTTCTTTGCAGGTGAATTACAATTCCCAGCAACCCCTGGGCTGGTCAGCCTTCTTAGCAGCCAGAATTACCCTGTGTCCCTTTCCTGGACTCTGAGCTTGTGAGGGCTTAAGGGGTGGGGCCCTGGCTGAACCCTGAGGCTGGAGAGGGGTTGGGGCTTCTGCCTGGGTCCCCCCCAGAGTCAGGCTGAGGCATTCAGAGCCCATTACTCCCATCCTCTCCCTCTAGTCTGGCTCCCCAGTGGCCACCTTCAAGCAGCATGTGGCCCCCGTGACCTCCGTCGAGTGGCACCCCCAGGACAGTGGGGTCTTTGCAGCCTCGGGTGCAGACCACCAGATCACACAGTGGGACCTGGCAGTGGAGCGGGACCCTGAGGCGGGTGACGTGGAGGCCGACCCCGGACTCGCCGACCTTCCGCAGCAGCTGCTGTTCGTGCACCAGGGTGAGACCGAGCTGAAGGAGCTACACTGGCACCCGCAGTGCCCAGGGCTCCTGGTCAGCACGGCACTGTCAGGCTTCACCGTCTTCCGCACCATCAGCGTCTGAGGCGTCCCACTGGCTCTGATCTTGCTTCCTGCTTGGCAACTGAAGTCGAATTGGGCTCCCCTGGAAGGGGTTCATTCAGGTCTGTTGACTGAGACTGGCCGGCCTGTGGGCTGCCGTGATGGATTCTGTTTGACGTATTGTTCTCTAGAAGGCCTGGGTCTGATCCAGTGACCCCTCTCACCAAAGAACTCGGTTTAACCAGGGCTCTGTAAGACCACTCCCACCCAGATACTGGTGTGGCCTGTGTGTTGGTGGATTCCTTCCTGTCAGCTGTGACCCATTTGACCTGTGTCCCCAGAACTCAGTTTTTTGTTTGTTTGTTTGAGATGGAGTCTTGGTCTGTCACCCGGGCTGGAGTGCAGTGGCACGATCTTGGTTTACTGCAACCTCCGCCTCCCGGGTTCAAGTGATTGTCTTGGCTCAGTCTCCCAGGTAGCTGGGATTACAGGCATGTGCCACCACACCCCGTTAATTTTTGTGTTTTTAGTAGAGACGGGGTTTCACCATGTTGGCCAGGCTGGTCTCAAATTCTTGATCTCAAGTGATCTGTCCGCCCCGGCCTCCCAGAGTGCTGGGTTGGGATTACAGGCGTGAGCCACCGCGTCCGGCTCAGGACCCGGTTTTGGCTGCTGGTTCCCAGCAGGGAACTCGGGGGATATACAATGGCTACATCAAATTTGAGGTGTGGGTTCCTCCAACAAAATTTGCTTCTGCCCGTTGTCTTCCTGCCAGCTGGCTTTGGCCAGGATTTCTCCCTGTGGGGGCTACATGTGACCCCTCCCCTCCTGCCTGACTTAGAGGCTGGTGCTGTGTCGGGAGGAAGGTCTGGGCTCCTGAGCAGCAGTAAAGGACCAGGAAGAGGCCTGAGGTGTATTTGAGACTCTGGTCCTTTGGCCACAGCCCTGTGAGGAAACGGGGTGGAGGGGAGTTTGGGGGTGGGGAGGGATTTGGCAGCAGCTGCCCCCAGGCTGCTAGGCTGGGGGAGGCAACTGGGAGTCCAGTGCAACCCAACCTTCCGCCCACTGGGTGCCGCCGCGTTCTGCCTTCTCTAAGTGTCCTTCCATCTGGAACTCACTCTGGCTCAGTGAAAGGGGCCTCATCCCTGACCCCCACCAGCTGATGAAGGCTTCATCTCAGGGAACTCTGGAGCCCCTATTTCTCCTTCCATCCATCTCCCCTTTATCACGTTTCTTTCTTTCTTCTCTGTGTCCCCCTCTTTCAGAGTCTCCCGTCCCCCACTGCCAGTCTCCCTGCCCCCCAGTCGCTGTCTCGCTCCGCCGCCGCTGTCTCCTGTCCAGCCTGCCTGGGCTGTGGCCCAGCCGCTCTGCCTGGCTGGCCTCCCTGGCTCCCCCTCTGCGGCTCTGAGCTAGCCCCACCCCCGGGCCCCCTGCATCCAGCCTCTGATCCGTCTGCGGACTCCGAGGTCGGGTGCCCGTCACACGGCCCCTGGGACCAAGGACAGACTACAGCCCCTTGGCACCCACAGAGGCTTCCCCTCAGCCCTAGCCGAGGAGCCCCCAGCGGAGGGCATGGGGGTGGGCCGCCCCAACAGGTACGTGCCTCCACGCAAGGCCCTGCTGAGCCATCCCCTCCTGCTCTGCTGCGTTGCCCCCATCCACCCCTGCCCCAGCATCCCTGTCCTCAGCTTGTCCCCTTCAAGGAGGCCTTATCTTCCCATCAGCGACAGGCTCAGCGCCAGGAGAATCTACCCCCAGGTTCAGTGCCTCCAACTCTCACCCCATCCCCATTTTATACATTTTCTCACTGGCTTCCATCCTTTCAAAGAAAGCCTCTCTGTCTGTCTGTCTGTCTGTCTGCCCCCATCTCTGTCTCTCCCATCTCTCTCTGCCTCTTTCTGTCTTCACAATTTCATCTCACCATGTCGCCATTTCTTAAAACATTTCTTTTCTCTTTTTCGTTTTCCCAATTGCCCTGTCCGCCTCTGTCTTCTCTGTCCCCCTTTATCTAGGTCTCTGTCCCCCCGCCCCCCGGGTCTCTGTCCCCTTCTGTCTCTGAGTCTCTATCCTCTCAAGGTCTCTGTTCCCCTCTCTCTGGGTCTCTGTCCTCTCTCAAGGTCTCTGTCCCTTTCTCTCTGGATCAATGTCCCTTTCCTGCCGCCCTCTCTGGGTCTCTGTCCCCCTCTCTCTCTGGGTCCCTGTCCTGCTTGGTCCCTGTACTTTTTCTCGGGGCACCCTCTCAACACTCCTCCTCCTGCCTATCTCTGCATCTTCTTGTCTTTGTGCAGTCTCTGCTTTCCAACCTGCTGTCCAGCCCCCACCGGTAGGTGGGGAGTGGCGGGGAACACCCCTGGTTTCGGAAGAGTGAGAGTGTTGATTTGGGTGGGTGAGGGTGGGGCCTAGGGGCAGGGCTTCTTGGCCTCAGATTACACAGTGACTTTGACACGAAGTTGAAGCACCTTAAGCCCTGTATCTCCTTTATATGGAAACATTAAGCTGCTCTCGCAGGTCAGGTGGAGGATCCCTTTCCCTCCCGCCCTGCTTTTGCTAGGGGAGGGGACTGCCCCAAGCCTGAGTCGCAGCCAGCCTGGGAGCTGGGCCATGTTGGCTGCAGATGGCCCCCTGGTGAAGGTCCCCGTCAGCTTTGGGAAATAGACACGGGTCTGCCTCACGGGGCTGAGGTGGGACTGGAGGATTTCGAGGGCAGAGCTCTGGGAAGGAAAGAAAGGCTTAGGACCCAACCAGCATTCCCCCTGGCACTGTGGGGGCCTGGCCAGCTCATGGCATTCCCTGAGCCTGTTCCCCAACTGTGAAAGGGGGTGATGGTCATCACCTGCTGGCATCCTGAGCGGTCAAGGTGAGCAGTGGGGTCTGAGTCCAGTGGGGGCTGTGGGCATGTCGGGAGCTCATCGCGAGGCCTCGTACATACCAGGTGTGTTTGAAACCAGAGTGCTCTTGAGAAGACTGTGGTTTGGCACTCGGGCTGTGGCTCCCAGGAGGCCTGGGTGGGAGGCTAGGTTTTGCCACTCCTCTCCCCACTGGCTGAGAGACCTGCGACAAGGGACTAACCTCAGCCCCAGTTGACTTTTCTGTGAAGAGCCAGGTCCCTTCATCAAAGGGCTTTGGTGAGAGATGGGCAAGTGGGGGTGAGAGGCCCAGGCTGGGGCCTGGGGAGCACAGGTCAGTGTCAGTGGCCACCTGCCTCCCCAGCCCACGGGGGTGGTTCCCGAGGATGGAGTCAGTGCAGAGTGGGGATCCCCAGGCTGAGGAGGGCTGCAGGTGTAGATGCTGCATCCTGATGTTGACCTCCAGACTGCCCCCTTGGCAACGAGCCTATTTCCCCTTTTTGGGAGAACAGTCTCTAACATGCAGGGTTGTCAGGGGCGAGACAGAGTCAAGGTTGGGGTACACTGTGGGCACTGGACACAGCCAGGCTGGTCCCGTCTCACCTCAGTCTTGCCTCTGTCAAGTGGGCCTAATGAACCCTCGCGAATGGCCAGGCTGCCCACGTGGTTGTGGGAAGCAGGTGCAGGGCTTTGGGAGACCCAGTTGGTGCCAAACTTGACATTGTCTCGTGGTCGGTCTTCTTTCCAAATGGAGTGTGCCAGGCCCTGCCAAGAAGCCCCTGAGGATCCCCACGTTCCAGCACAAATTATTTAACCCCTGGAATAGTTTGTCCTGATCCAGCCAGTTCCTGGGAAGTTCCTCACCACAGGGCCAAGCGTTTGGTAACCTTGCAGTGAACCCTGAAGGCAATGAGGGGTGCGGGTCCATGCCCAGCCCTTTCCTTTCGTCCACCCTGACAGGCTGCTGCGATTCCATTTCTTTTCTTCCTTTATTTTTTATTTTTATTATTTATTTATTTTTTAGAGACAGGGTTTTGCTGTCTTCCCCAGGCTGGTTCTCAAACCCCTGGCCTCACGCATTCCTCCTGAGTTGGACTCCCAAAATGCTAGGATTACAGGTGTGAGCCACCACACCTGCCCTTTTTTTTTTTTTTTTTTTTTTTTAAAGAGATAGGGTCTTGCTCTGTTGCCCAGGCTGCAGTGCAGTGGTGACATCATAGCTCACTGCAGCCTTGAACTCTGGGCTCAAGTGATCCCCCACCTCAGTCTCCAGAGTAGCTGCATCACCATGGCTGGATAATTTTTGTTTTTAAGATAGGGTCTCGCCATGTTCCCCAAGCTGGTTTCAGACTCCCGGGTTCAAACAATCCCCCCACCTTGGCCTCCCAGAGTGCTGGGATTACAGGTGTGAGCCACCACGCCCAGCCCCCAGGCCTCCTGCCTTTCACAGATGAGAGAGCTGAGGCTCAGGAAAGGATGCGACCTGTCGTCAATCACACACCTAGTAAATGGCTGAGCAAATTGAGTCTCTGGAAAAAGAAGCCAGAGATCCCAGGGGACATGGTGGGTGAGCAACTAAGCCAGGACTGGGCCCTTATCCATATGGTAAGAAGGCCCTTCCTGGTCTTTTAAGAAGTCCCAGTTTCCCAGCCTTACAATGGAGGAAACTGAGACTCAGAAAGAGTTGCCAAAGATCAGAGGGTCGGGCATGAGCCCATTTCATTTATTTTACAATAGCTTTATTGAAATCTAACTCACATATCATATCATACACTCCTTACAGGGTACAACTCAGTGGCTTTTAGTGTATTCACAATTGTGCAGCCATCACAATTTTTTTTTTTAAAGAGTCTTGCTTTGTTGCCCAAGCTGGAGTGCACTAGTGCAATCTCAGCTCACTGCAACCCCCACCTCCCGGGTTCAAGTGATTCTCCCACCTCAGCCTCCCGAGTAGCTGGGATTACAGGCGCGCGCCTGTAATCACCACACCCGGCTAATTTTTGTATTTTTAGTGGAGACGGGGTTTCACCATGCTGGCCAAGCTGGTCTCGAACTCCTAACCTCAAGTGATCTGCCTACCTTGGCCTCCCAAAGTCCTGGGATTACAGGCGCGAGCCACCGCGCCTGGCCAGCATAATGTTTTCAAGGGTTATCCATATTGTTGCATCTATCAATACTTCATTTCTCTTTATTGTCAAATACTATTCATTGGATGAATATACCACATTTTATTTATTCATTAGTTGGTTGATACTTGGGTTTCCACCTTTTGGCTATTATGAGTAATGCTGCTGTGAACATTTGTGTACAAGTTTTTGCATCTGTTTTCATTTCTCTTGGGTACATAAGTAGGAGTGCAATTGCTGAGTGATGTGGTAATTCTATGTTTAACCATTTAAGTAACTGCCAGACTGCTTCCTACAGCAGCTGCAATTTTTCATTCCCCCCAGCAGTGTATGAGGATGCCAATTTCTCCACATTCTCGCCAACACTTTGTTTTTTTTTATTATAGCCATTCTAAGTGGGTGCAAAATGGTATTCCTTTGTGGTTTTGATTTGCATTTCTCTGATGGCTAATGATGCTGAGCATCTTTTCATATGTTTATGAGCCATTTGTATACCTTCTTTGGAGAAACGTCTGTACAGATCCTTTGCTCACTTTTTGTGCCTCAGCCTCCAGAGTAGCTGGGACTACAGATGTGCACCACTAGGCCCGGCTAATTTTTGGATTTTTAACAGAGACGGGATTTTGCCATGTTGGCCAGGCTGGTCTCAAACTCCTGAGCTCAAGTGATCCAGCTTCCTTGGCCTCCCAAAGCGTTAGGATTACAGGCGTGAGCTGCTGCGCCTGGTCCCCTTTGCCCACTTTTAAATTGGGTTATTTGGCACCAGCCCACATCGTGAAACCCTGTCTCTACTAAAAATACAAAAATTAGCTGGGATGGTGGCGTGAGCCTGTAATTCCAGATACTCAGGAGGTGGAGGTTGCAGTGAGCTGAGATTGTGCCACTGCACTCCAGCCTGGGCGACTGAGTGAGACTCCGTCTCAAAAAAAAAAAAAATGCCGGGGGCGGTGGCTCACGCCTGTAATCCCAGCACTTTGGGAGGCCGAGACGGGCGGATCACGAGGTCAGGAGATCGAGACCATCCTGGCTAACATGGTGAAACCCCGTCTCTACTAAAAATACAAAAAAAATTAGCCTGGCATAGTGGTGGGCGCCTGTAGTCCCAGCTACTCAGGAGGCTGAGGCAGGAGAATGGCGTGAACCCAGGAGGCGGAGCTTGCAGTGAGCCAAGATCACGCCACTGCACTCCAGCCTGGGCAACTGAGTGAGACTCCGTCTCCAAAAAAAAAAAAAAAAGGTTGGGGGGTGTTATTTATCTTTTCATTATTGAGTTGCAAGGGCTCTTTATATAGTCTAGATGCAAGTTCCTCATCAGGTATATGATTTGCAACTACAGTATCTTCTCCCATTAGTGGGTTGTCTTTTCCCTTTCTTAAAAAAATTTTTTGAGACATGGTCTTTGTCACCCAGGCTAGATTGCAGTGGTACAGTCATAACTCACTGCAGCCTCAAACTCCTGGGCTTAAGCAATCCTCCCACCTCAGCCTTCCAAGTAACTAGGACTACAGGTTTGCATTACCACATCTGGCTAATTTTTAATCTTTTTGTAGAGCAAGCCCCTTGCTATGTTGTCCAGGCTGGTCATGAACTCCTGGGCTCAAATGATCCTCCTGCCTCAGCCTCCCAAAGCGCTAGGATACAGGTGTGTGCCACCTCACCTGGCCTCTCTTCACTTTCTTGATAGTGTCTTTGGGATCACAAAAGTTTTTTAGTTCTGGCCGGGTGCAGTGGCACACGCCTGTAATCCCAGTACTTTGGGAGGCCAAGGCAGGAAGATCACTTGAGGTCAGGAGTTCAAGACCAGCCTGGCCAACATGGTGAAACCCCATCTCCACTAAAAATACAAAAATTAGCCAGGCGTGGTGGCACGTGCCTGTAATCCTGGCTGCTCCGGGAGGCTGAGGCAGGAGAACCCAGGAGACAGAGATTGCAGTGAGCCAAGATTGCGCTACTGCACTCCAGTCTAGGTGACAAAGTGGGAGTCCGTCTCAAAAAAAAAAAAAGTTATTTAGTTCTGATGCAATTCAATTGATGGATTTTTTCCTTTTGTTACTTTTTGAACCTGTTTTTGAACCACAGGTGACCTCAGAGCCCTGAGGCATCTCTCCATGCTGAGAAGCAGTTACACCTTACGATTATGAGCATGGACTCTGGAACTGGATGGCTAGCATTCAAATCCCAGTTTACTTAGCTGTGGTCTTGGGGAAGTTACTTAAACTTTCTGTGCTTCAGTTTCCTCATCTAGACAATGGGGATAATGATGTCTGCCTCATAGGCTTGCTCTGAGGCTCAAATATGTAAATTCATGTAAAGTACTTACAACAACCTCCAAACTGTATAAACAGTATAATTGATAGAACACAAATTATGAATTCAGTACATAGATTTAGCACTGTATAAATGCATGCTGTAATTATTGTGGCACTTGCTATAATATCGTTATTGTTATAGTATTTTCCATTGTTATACAAGTATCTTCTATAGTATTGTTGCTGTTTATACTGCATCTTCCAACTTGGAAGGTGAGTATGGGCCAGGTGGGGTGGCTCAGGCCTGTAATCCTAGTACTTTGAGAGGTTGAGGAGGGAAGATCTCTTGAGGCCAGGAGTTTGAGACCAGCCTGGGCAACAGAGTGAGGCCCATCTCTATAAAACAAAAATTAAATTAATAAAAAATTTTTAAAAAGAAGGTGGCTGGCCCGGCGCGGTGGCTCACGCCTGTAATCCCAGCACTTCGGGAGGCCAAAGTAGGCGGATCATGAGGTCAGGAGATCGAGACCATCTTGGCCAACATGGTGAAACCCCGTCTCTACTAAATTACAAAAACTTAGATGGGCATGGTGACCCGTGCCTGTAATCCCAGCTACTTGGGAGGCTGAGGCAGGCGAATCACTTGAACCTGGGAGGCAGAGGTTGCAGTGAGCTGAGGTTGTGGTGAGCTGAGATTGTGCCATTGCACTCCAGCCTGGCGACAGAGCAAGACTCCGTCTCAAAAAAAAAAAAAAAAAAGAAAAAATTAAAAAAAAAAAAAATTACCCAGGCGTGGTGGTGTGCACTTGTAGTCCCAGCTACTCAGGAGGCTGAGACAGGAAAATCGCTTAAACTTGGGACGTGGAGGTTGCTGTGAGCCAGGATCATGTCACTGCACTCCAGCTTGGGCGACAGAGCAAGACTCTGTCTCCAAAAAAAAAAGTGAGTATCGTTCCACCTACTTGACAGATGAGGCCACTAAGCCCCACCAGAGAGCATGCTTGGCCGATGAGCTCACTCATTCCTGGTGCCCCTGACGTTTCTGCCGGTTTCTTGTCCCAGCAGGTTGGGGGCGCCTGCCCCCCACTAAGCCAAGTGGAGGGGGTCCCTCCGTCCAATGGGCCTGGCCAGGGCCCTACGCCGCCTCAGCGGCGCCCTGGATTCGGGAGACAGCCGGGCGGGCGATGAAGAGGAGGCCGGGCCCGGGATGTGCCGCAACGGGTGGGCGCCAGCACCGGTGCAGTCACCCGTGAGCCGGCGCCGCGGTCGCTTCGTCAAGAAAGACGGGCACTGCAACGTGCGCTTCGTGAACCTGGGTGGCCAGGGCGCGCGCTATCTGAGCGACCTGTTCACCACGTGCGTGGACGTGCGCTGGCGCTGGATGTGCCTGCTCTTCTCCTGCTCCTTCCTCGCCTCCTGGCTGCTCTTCGGCCTGGCCTTCTGGCTGATTGCCTCGCTGCACGGCGACCTGGCCGCCCCGCCACCGCCCGCGCCCTGCTTCTCACACGTGGCCAGCTTCCTGGCCGCCTTCCTCTTCGCGCTGGAGACGCAGACGTCCATCGGCTACGGCGTGCGCAGCGTCACCGAGGAGTGCCCGGCCGCTGTGGCCGCCGTGGTGCTGCAGTGCATTGCCGGCTGCGTGCTCGACGCCTTCGTCGTGGGTGCTGTCATGGCCAAGATGGCCAAACCCAAGAAGCGCAACGAGACGCTGGTCTTCAGCGAGAACGCCGTCGTGGCGCTGCGCGACCACCGCCTCTGCCTCATGTGGCGCGTCGGCAACCTGCGCCGCAGCCACCTGGTCGAGGCCCACGTGCGTGCCCAGCTGCTGCAGGTGCGCCCGGGAGGAGAGGCGGGGACTTCCGTGAGCCCTGGGGGATTGTGGGAGATGTAGGCCCGAGGGCGAGGGGCGTGCGGTCCTGGAGGGGGCGTGGACTACAACTCCCAGCAGCCTCTCGGGCCTGTGGCCTGCGAATGGGTCACTGGGCAGCTGGGGATGTAAACCCAACAGAGAGGTATGTGACCAGCTCTTCCTGGAGGCCTGGATTTGGGGCATACAGAGCTTCCTGTGGCTTGAGGATGGGCCGCCCGTGGGTAGACCTGAAAGGGCCACGCCTGGCCTGTCAAGGCTCTGGGCCGTAATTCCCAGAAGCCTCTGGGTCAAGGGACCTGTCCAAAGATGGGGTGGCCTCAGATGCAGCTTTGCGAGGGGGTGGTGGAGGGTCTGCGTGACCGTTCTATTACTCGGGTGTACAATTCTCACTGGACACTGGCACAGTTGGAGGCCTGTGACTTGAGGCCCCCAGGAGAAGCAGGCCCTGGGATGGGTGCAGCTCATCGCTGTGGAGCACAGTTCTCCAGGCCTCTAGGTGTGGGGTCCTGCAGCATCTGTGGGAGAATTCATTCCCCACCTCAGTGGCCCATTGTGTCCCACCAGCCTCCTAACCTCTGAGAGCAGGGTGGAGGTGGCAATGAAACGAAACTGCACCTCCCATTGGCCCGTGGGGTAGTGGCTCCCTCCCATGCCCTGAGGAAGGGGCCTTAGCGTTCCTAGAATTATGGCCAAATTGCTCAAACATCTCCGTTCCCAAGAAACTCTGGGCCAGCAGCTGCCGTTGCCCAAGTAAAGTGACTTTAGAACTCTGGGCTGAGGCTGGACTTGGAGAGGATCAGGGGTGGTGGGAGCTGCAACTCCCAGCCGCCTCTGGGGTTCCTCTACTTGAGGCTCCCAGAGACAGTTACAAGAGGAGGATAGGTGCCCACCTCCCACTTCAATCTCCTGCCTGAAGCTTTGAGATACCAGGATTCATGAATACGAGGGACACTGGCTCTTGCAGAAATCTGTGGGGCAGTGACTTGGCCTGGGAGGTGGCTATGGAACCAGCGGGTAGACGGGGGTGAAATACCCACACCCCACAAAGCGTGCTCACACACAGAATGACATGGAAGGGCTTGCAGTTGCCCTGGCAGCTGGGATAGCTCAGGGGAGAGCCCAGGGATAAGCCTGAGGCAGTGGTGGGTGCAGAATGTTGGACCTAGGTTGCCCTAACTGCCCCTTCTTGTCATCTGATTTATCTTTCTCTGGCCACATACTAAAAGCCATTTTTCTTTCCCTCTCCTTCTCCAATTCTCTGTTGGATGTCATCCTTATTTTCCGTTGTCGCTTTGATTTCATCTCTGTCTTGCTGATTTGTGTGTCTCTATGCCAATATCACTCTGTCCCTCTCTCCTTCTCTTCCCCCGCCACACCCCTCTTCCCGTTTTCTACCCCCAAACCCTGAGTCTCTTTCCTCTCTCTTTATCTCTGGGTCTCTGTCCTGTGTCCCATGCTATCTCTGGACCTCCATCCTCCCCTCCTGGATCTCTGGCTCCCTCACTGGGTTTCTGTGCCCTCCCCTGCATCTCTGACTTCCTCTCTCTCTGGGTTGCCGGCCCCATCTCTTGATCTGTGTTCTCACCCTTTCCTTCACTCCTGTGGTCTTTGCCTTCTTCTTTCTCTGCATCTCTTCCTCTCTCTCACTCCGTCTCTGCCCGTCTCTGTGCTCCCTGCTGTCTGTCTTTGGCTCCTCGCCTCCTGCTGCAGCCCCGTGTGACCCCAGAGGGTGAGTACATCCCGCTGGACCACCAGGATGTGGATGTGGGCTTTGATGGAGGCACCGATCGTATCTTCCTCGTGTCCCCCATCACCATCGTCCATGAGATCGACTCTGCCAGTCCTCTGTATGAACTAGGACGTGCGGAGCTGGCCAGGGCTGACTTCGAGCTGGTGGTCATTCTCGAGGGGATGGTTGAGGCCACAGCCATGACCACACAGTGTCGCTCATCCTACCTCCCTGGTGAACTGCTCTGGGGCCATCGTTTTGAGCCAGTTCTCTTCCAGCGTGGCTCCCAGTATGAGGTCGACTATCGCCACTTCCATCGCACTTACGAGGTCCCAGGGACACCGGTCTGCAGTGCTAAGGAGCTGGATGAACGGGCAGAGCAGGCTTCCCACAGCCTCAAGTCTAGTTTCCCCGGCTCTCTGACTGCATTTTGTTATGAGAATGAACTTGCTCTGAGCTGCTGCCAGGAGGAAGATGAGGACGATGAGACTGAGGAAGGGAATGGGGTGGAAACAGAAGATGGGGCTGCTAGCCCCCGAGTTCTCACACCAACCCTGGCGCTGACCCTGCCTCCATGATGCAAACTGATGTCCCCTTCCCCATGTGTGCCCCCTTCCCCAAGGTAGCAAGATGGAGAGATGGGGCTCTCTCCTGGGATGGGGGCAGGTGTTCCCAAATACCGACAGGCCTGCTGGGTAAATGACTAGGTGGTAAGGTTCTGCCATGCCTGGTGATCCACCATGGACATACTGGACCTTAATTCCTCTGCTTCTGTGCTCCCTCCTGAGACCCCTTTATGAGCCTGATTCCTGAGTCTCACCAGAATTCTGGATCACCCAAGAGGAAAAGACTGGTGGTTCTAGATTCCTTGATATGGGGAGACCTGGATTGTTGACCAGGGTGAGAAGCCAATGGTATAGACTGCCTCTGGGGAAGCAAGTTGGCAGTTCTTGAACAGCATCAGATATCAAGAGTTTGTAGGTCTGGATTCACCTAAGATTCAAGGGAGTGTTGCTTTTCAACTCAGCCAACTGAGTAGCGAATCATTTGTTCTAGACCACCTAAGGAGGGAAGGTTATGAAATGCCCCAAGTATTCAAGATCATCTTGATTGACCAAAGACAAAAAAAAAAAAAAAAAAAAGACCTGTGGTTCCAGAAAGCTCATTAGTTGAGATTCTGTGAGTCTAGGTTGACCACAGAGGCAAGCACTGGTGATTCTAGGACAGATTTTATCTGGAGAGTTGAACTACTCCAGAAACTAAAGAGTAATGTTTCTAGAATGCACAAAACATTGTTAGTCTGTGGGTTTACAAAGACTGAAGTGACAGATTAAGAGTTCTTGATATTAGATAACTCCAACTTCTGGCTGTAGAGCACCCAGCCAAGAGAATAAGCAATGCTTTGAAAGGATCCACGGGGTGGGTTGTTGTTTTTTTTTTTTAAGTGCCATTCTAGAATGTCCAAAGGGAATCAGGATTCTGTGGCTATAGACTGATCACAGAATCAAGGAAGCAGTGGCAATTCTAGATATCTGAGATTTTGCTGGTTCCAGTTTGCCCAATGGAGTTGAGAATCTCAATGATTCTAGGTGACTTCTTGTGGTTCTGTAATGCCAAAAGGAATGAAGGCTCCAGGGATACAGAGTTGTCCATTACCAAAGCCTGGAAGTTCTCATCCCCTCCAGGTGGACTGCTTGGCAGTGCTAGGAGGTGGACTCAGGACTTGAGAAGCAACATTTCTGGGCTGACCTAGAAGGTGAAGGTGAAGGTGAGACCCTGTAGGGCACAGGGCTAATTAGTGGACAAGGGAAGGGGGAGGCCCAGGACTGGTGAGTCTAGAATGCTCTGGAACCCTACACCTAGTGATGTGTGTCTATTTCTTTTTTTCTTTTCTTTTTTTTTTTTTGAGACCGAGTCTTACTCTGCCGCCCAGGCTGGAGTGCAATGGCGTGATCTCAGCTCACTGCAACCTCCGCCTCCCGGCTTCAAGTGTTTCTCCTGCCTCAGTCTCCCGAGTCGCTGGGATTACAGGCATGAGCCACTATGCCTGGCTAATTTTTGTATTTTTAGTAGAGACGGGGTTTTGCCATGTTGACCAGGTTGGTCTTGAACTCCCAACCTCAGATGATCCACCTGCCTCGGTCTCCCGAAGTGCTGGGATTACAGGTGTAAGCCAGCATGCCCAGCCGTGTGTCTGTTTCTTAAAGATATTATACATATGTATATTATATATATGTAATATAAATACAGATGTCTATCTATTTTTTCCCCTGGTCCCTACAACAGGCTTAGAGATGGAGTGCTAGCTAGTTGGAATGAGGTCCTTTTCAAGGACCCGAGAAGCTTTGCTCTAAATTCCAATGCTGCCCCAACTTCCTGTGTCACTTTGGACTCCTCTTCATGTCAGTTTCCCCATCTGTAAAAATGGGACATTGGAACTTGAAGTTCTTCAGGGGCCTTTCCAGCAGGATGAGTCCTCACTACACCAAGGGTGGGATGGGCATTCGAGTCCTGGGGATTTCCCTCCTCTCCCCAGTGCTGGATCATACGGCCTTCCAGGAGAGGCTGGGATGTAAGATACTCTTGGAGGCTGGCTCTGAACTCGGGTGTCTGAATCACAGGGCAAGGGTAGGCGTGGGCTGTGGCTAACAGCCAGAGTCACTTCCCTGGCCCAGCTTAGGGACCTGGGGAGGAGGTAGCTCTGGACACCAGGGTTCTTCCCATTGTGGGAGAGTGAGTGTTTTAGGGGGAGACCTGTCCCCCAGATTAAAGAACTGGGAGCCCTAGTGGGTGTGTCTGCGAATGTGCTTCTCGAGCATGGGTCCTCCGACCTGGCCCCCTGCCCATGCTACCATCTATCTAAGTGCCCCACAGGCTGGGAGCCAACTGCAGAGGAACCAGTGACAGTGAGGAGGACGTGTTCCCACCCTGTGTTCTGGACTGAGGGCAGCCACTGTCATTGCCATTCAGCCTTCACAAGTGCTGCATCAACCCAAATGCCCCCTCCAGCTTCTCCATCCCCCTTTATCCCTCAGAATCCCCATGTAATAACCGGATGGGATTAATTAGCTGGCTGCTCTCTCAGCTCAGGGCGTCTGGGGTAGGTAGGGATGGGGGCAATGGAAACGCAGGGTTGGGGAAGGATGTTAAGTTGGAAGTGAAGGGGCAGGGAGGGGGTTTTGTTTGGAAGGAGTGTGGGGGCAGGGCAGCCCAGACTGGGTTTCCACTGGGGAGGGCAGGGCCTGGGCCACTCATAAAGGTCAGTGAGGGGATTAGGAGCCTCCATGTCTAATCCGACAGCTTAACTAGGTCCTGGCCCTGAACCCGTCCCCCCCTGCCCAGCCCAGGGACAGCAAATGAGGACGAGGCCCAGACACCACTTCAGCCCCCATTACGGCTTCCCTCTTTACAGGGGTGCCTGGGTTCCCTATTCCAGCCAGCCCCTTGACCGCATTCCCTTACAAATAATGGGACATAGAGGCTGGGGAAGGGGAAGGGGCCTCAGAGAAGAGAGGAGTTTAAGAAGGGCAAGGGTGGCTGGGCACGGTGGCTCACGCCTATAATCCCAGCACTTTGGGAGGCTGAGGCGGGTGGATCATCTGAGGTCAGGAGTTTGAGACCAGCCTGGCCAACATGGCAAAAACCCGTCTCTACTAAAAATACAAAAATTAGCCGGGCATGGTGGTGGGTGCCTATAATCCCAGCTACTTGGGAGGCTGAGGCAGGAGTATTGCTTGAACCTTGTGGGTGGAGGTTGCAGTGAGCTGAGATCACGCCAATTCACTCCAGGCTGGGCAAAAGAGCAAAACTCTGTCTCAAAAAAAAAAAAAAAAAGGCAAGTGTATGAGAGGACAAGGGGGACCATGACGTGAGGGGAGCCAGAGAGGAAGAAAAGGCCTCTGAGATGGGAGAAGGAATCAGAGAGGTGGGAGGATGCTGAGGAAAGGGGAGTTGTCTTAGCAGGAGGATGCTTGGGGAAGGGAGGAGTCTTAGGAGGATGCTAAGCTAAGGGGAGGAGTTTGGAGAAATGAGGGAGGAGTCTGAGCGGCAGAAGGTGCCAGGAAGGCCAAGCCTGTGCTTTCACTAAATTTCACCTTCCCCTGTTCCATTCCCCATGACCGATACCAAATAGCATAGCATTTAGAAAAAAGTAAATCTTGGCCAGGCGCGGTGGCTCATGCCTGTAATCCCAGCACTTTGGGAGGCCAAGGTGGGCGGATCATGAGGTCAGGAGTTCGAGACCAGCTTGGCCAACATGGTGAAACCCAGTCTCTATTAAAAATACAAAAAAATAGCCAGGTATGCACCATCATGGTGCAACCCTGTAATCCCAGCTACTCG
The DNA here is from genome assembly GCF_028885625.2 of Pongo pygmaeus. Taxonomy (NCBI): domain Eukaryota; kingdom Metazoa; phylum Chordata; class Mammalia; order Primates; family Hominidae; genus Pongo; species Pongo pygmaeus. The sequence continues at coordinate 54,592,251 of NC_072393.2, forward strand.
GGAGGCTGAGGCAGGAGAATTGCTTGAACCCGGGAGGCTTGCTTGAACCCGGGAGGCGGAGGTTGCAGTGAACCGAGATCGTGCAACTGCACTCCAGCTTGGGCGACAGAGCAAGACTGTCTAAAAAAAAAAAAAAGAAAAAACGAAATCTTTTGTTCACCACTCCACGACTCCGAAGAGGCTGAGGGGGATGGGGAGGGCATAGATGGTGATAAGGAAGGAGTTCGGAGGTGAGGAGGGGAAATACGCGGAGAAGAAATGCAAAAGAAAAAGAGGCCAAAAGCTTCTCCCGGTTGCATGGCAACCTTTGCGGTCAGAAGGCAGCGTGGCCTGCTAGGAGGTGTGGCTTACGGAAACAAGCCAGTTTTAGCCCCGCCTCCTAGCAACAAGACTAACAAAGTACCGCCCCCTAGCAACGTATTATCAGAGGCGGGGCTCAGTTTACCTAGACTCCAAGTGTCCAGGGCCTTTGAGCAGGCGCAGAGATGGCTGTACCGCGTAGCTCCGCCTCCGCGCAACACTTTTCCGGGGCTTCTCATTGGAGAGCAAGCCTGTCAAGTGCTTTCTGTTGTTTCGGAGGCGGGGCCTGCTGCCCTGCCTGCACTCCGATTGGCCCCGCGGGCCGTCTACCTCTGGCCGGACATACCTACATCGGCTTTTTGTACGACTGTTGGCCCTGGAGGACGATCCTTTGGTGGCGAGGGCGGGGAGGACGGAAGCGCCCACTGTGGATTGGACAGTGTCAAAAAGAGGGGCGGTCCCTACTGAAGGGGCGGTTGGGCGACGAAGGGAGAGTCTTTTCAGCGCTGAGGACTGGCGCTGAGGAGGCGGCGGTGGCTCCCGGGGCGTTTGAGCGGGCTCACCCGAGCCCGCGGGCCAACGCGGATCCAGGCCCGACTGGCGGGACCGCCCCGGACTCCCCGCGGGCCTTCCTAGCCGCCATGGAGGACGGCGTCTATGGTAGGTCGGGGAGGGGCGGGGTCGGCTGGGAGCTGCTGGAGCGTTTTCTCCTGAACTTTCCGCCGCTAACGTTTCCCCCTGGCGCGCGCCACCCAGAAGCGTTCGGCTCAGTCGTAGACTAGTCGCGCCGCTTTTGTTGGGTGCTGGACGGGCTTCCGGCGGGGCCCGAAAGCCGGGCGTTCCAGGCCATTGTTTGGGCTGAGCCTGTTTCCGGTGGCGGCGGGAGGGGCGGGATGGAGCGGTGGAGGCGAGGCCGGGGCGGAACCATTCCCGCTGGAGAGGCGGGCGAGCCCAGCGCCTGCCGGGGCCGGGGAGGGGCGCTTGAGTTGCGGGGAGGGGAGAAATCTTGGGGGGCGGGGGCCTTCGATGTCCCGCCCCACCTTCGCAACTCTCCCGAGCTGTCATCAGCTCCTCCGGCCGTAGTGACTTTTCATGGACCCAGGAGTGCGGATAACCAGGTCCCCAGCTACCTCGCCAGTAATGGAGTCAGAAAACCAAGGCCTCAGTCCCCTTCCAAGTAATGGACGTAGAAGCCCAGGCCCCCAGCCCTTTCTTCCCTCAGACCTAAGAGCTCAGGCACCCATTCCCCTTCTCCCTCACACTCAGGAATCTGGGCCCCAATTCCCCTTGTCCCCCAAAACTCAAGAGTTTAGAGCCCCAGCTCTTTCTCCTCTGCAGCGAGGAATCCAGGCCCCCAGCCCATTTTTCTGTGCAGACATAGGAAGCACCTTACACATCCTCTCCCAGCTCTGTCCGCTCCCAGATTGCAGGAATTCAGGCTCACGGCCCCTAGCACTGACTTTTAAACCTTGACCCCGATCCCTAGAACCCCCAGACCTGACTCCGGAGGAGCGGATGGAGCTGGAGAACATTCGGCGGCGGAAGCAGGAGCTGCTGGTGGAGATTCAGCGCCTGCGGGAGGAGCTCAGTGAAGCCATGAGCGAGGTGGAGGGGCTGGAGGCCAATGAGGGCAGGTGAAGGATGGGGCGGATGACCTAGGGGGCGTGGGGTTGGCTGAGGCCAGGAATGCCCAGGCATTGACCCTCCACCCCCCACCCTGCTCTCTGCTCCTGCAGTAAGACCTTGCAGCGGAACCGGAAGATGGCAATGGGCAGGAAGAAGTTCAACATGGACCCCAAGAAGGTGCTTGGGGCCACAGGACTGGGATCAGCTGGGCAAACATCCAGGCAGGGGCTTCTGGCACCTCCGGGTTCCAGAAGCGTGATGGTGCCGGGTCTATTCTAGGTGGACAGACTTGGTCCTAATCCCTGGATTCAGATACTGGCAGTCCATTTGTTCTCTGAACACTGAACACTGACCAAGTGTTCCAGCCCTCCTGACTGTTTTGTCCCCTGCCCGGAAGGTCGTCTTCCACTTTCTACTTGTATGGGCGCACTTCTGGTCCCAAGATGAGCTCGAGTCTTGTAGGGGCTATGGACAAAGTGACATGCACAAAGGAGAGTTGACCTCCCTCCCACAAAGGTGCCATGACAGAGGAAGGTATCAGGGTAGTGGACCTCTGGAGGAGGCAGGCTGGTGGAGTTAGGGAGGGCTTCCTTGAGGAGGAGACGTTCAGGTCGGGTTTGAAGGATGAGTAGGTGTTCACCAGGTGGAGGAAAGGCTTTTGTTCACTTACTCTTTGTGTGTGTGTGTGTGTGTGTGTGAGACAGAGTCTTGCTCTATCACCCAGGCTGGAGTGCAGCGATGTGATCTCGGCTCACTGTAACCTCCGCCTCCTGCGATTCTCCTGCCTCAGCCTCCCGAGCAGCTGGGCTTACAGGCTCCCACCACCATGCCCAGCTAATTTTTGTATTTTTAGTACAGACAGGGTTTCACCATGTTGGCCAGGCTGCTTCCAAACTCCTAACCTCAGGTGATCCGCCTGCCTCAGCCTCCCAAAGTGCTGGGATTACAGGCATGAGCCACCGTGCCCGGCGTGTTCACATACTCATTTAACACCCATTTTTTGAGGCTTCCCAAGAGCCTGATCCTGTGTAGGGCAATGCTGGGGACCCAAAGAAGAATTAGATGCTGCCTTGTGCTCAGAGAGCCCTTGGACACCGATACCACAGTTCACAGTGAGATACAGCAGTAGTAGAGAGGTCTTCATAGCACAGAGAGTGAGAGAAACCTCCAGTCTAGCCAGGGCTTCGAGTTCATAGCCCTCGAGGGACTGCGTCTGCTAACAGGTTGTCACGTTATTCTTTCCTGAAGCAATTGGAATTCTGTTGAGTCATTCAACAAACATTTATTGGCTGGGTTTGGTGGCTTATGCCTGTAATCCCAGTGCTTTGAGAGGCCGAGGAGGGAGGATTGCTTGAAGCCAGGAGTTTGAGACCAGCCTGGGCAGCATAGTGATAACTCATCTCTAGAAAAAAATATAAATAAATAAATTATCCAGGTGTGTTGGTGCATGCCTATAGTCCCAGCTTCTCAGGAGGCCGAAGTGAGAGGATCCCTTGAGCCCAGCAGTTCGAAGCTGCAATGAGCTGTGATCACGCCACTGCACTCCAGTCTGTGCGATAGAGCGAGACCAGGTCTCAGAAAAAAGAGAAAATGTACTGAGCACCTGTGCCTTGCCAGACCCTGTTGTTGGTTCTGGAATTAACCAGGCAAAGGCAGAGAGGGTAGGCCATGAGGTGCAAAGGCCGTGAGTTGGGAAGAATGCTATTTAAGACCTGTGAGAAGGCTGAAGATGAAACCTGGCCCTGGTCTGTTGAGGGTGGGGGTAGGTCTGGATGCTGAGATTCCCAGGGAGGTGAGTGGGGTGGCTTTCTGGCCCTCAGCACTGAGACCTTGTCCCCACTCACCAGGGGATCCAGTTCTTGGTGGAGAACGAACTGCTGCAGAACACACCCGAGGAGATCGCCCGCTTCCTGTACAAGGGCGAGGGGCTGAACAAAACAGCCATCGGGGACTACCTGGGGGAGAGGTACGGTCACCACTTAGCTCCTGTGGGGCTCCTCCCTCCCAACCCCCGGGCCCAGCTCCTGCCCTCACACTGGCAGCTCACAGGTGGAGCAGCCCTGCAGCCTCCCCGCAGAGAGGCCCTGGCAGATCAGCCTTCTGACTGGACTGTGACAGAATGGACTGACATGGGCTAGGGGAGCCTGCGGCCAACTGAGAGCATCTGGGGATGTGGGGCCTTCTGGAATTACCTGGGGGTTGTGGGGAAGCATCCATTTATGTCTGAGAAGGGTAGAGAACATCTCTCAAGGGTCATGGAAGCACGAGAACCGTGGGTAGACCATGGCTGTGCATAGGCACTGGGTGGCCATCTGGGAGCTGTGGGGACTGCTGGGCCCTTGTGGGAGCCTAGGAGTTGTGGGGTCATTTGGAAGCCTAGGGTGCATGGGACTGGACATCAGATGATTGGAGGCCATCTGTGGGCGTCTGGGAAGCAGGGATTTATAGAGATCTGGGGTACGTGGGAAGCATCTCTGTATGTCTGGGGGATGTGGGGACTGTGTCTGGATACCTGGGGAGTGTGGGGATCATTTGAGAGAGGTGACAGTAGGTGGCATACATGTTTGCAGCATTTCTTCCAACTGTACAAAGGTCTGGCCTAAGCAGGGTTCCCAAGCCAGATATTCTTCCCAAGAGTGTATTCTGAGCATCCCCCACCCTGGGGGCAGGCCTGTGTGGGAGTCCAGCAGGAAACTTCACCCTCCGCAGTGGGCAGCTGTGGTGCAGTAGACGGGGCACGACTTCCCCAGGGCCTTGCCCCCTGCCCATTCCTGCCCCATCCTTTCCAAACTGCATGTGTCTTTGTCCCATCCTTCCAGGGAAGAGCTGAACCTGGCAGTGCTCCATGCTTTTGTGGATCTGCATGAGTTCACCGACCTCAATCTGGTGCAGGCCCTCAGGTGAGTGAGGGGGAGGGGTTTGGAAGGCCAGGAATGTACCTGTCAGGGCCTTCCTAGTTACAAGTGACAAACCTTACTCAAGAAAAAAACAGAAGCAAGCAAAACAGAAACAAAAACTAGGGAACTGAGTGTGTCCTGCACCATAAAAGTCCAGGGTTATGGCCTCTTTCAGGTATGGCTATATCCAGGAGCTCAAATGGTGGTCAGAAAGTCAACTTTCTTTGCCTCTTGTATTTGCCACTGTGTCAGCATTGCTCTCTGCAGACCCGCTTACCTGATAACAAGCCTCAACCAACCCCCAGACCTGTCTAGCAAACTTAGCAGAAAGAGGCTGTTTCTATTCGGATTCACAACACTCCCATGGCCAGTGCCCATTGGTGAGATTGGATCACGTGACCATACCTGAACCAACTGCTGAGGCTGGAAGGTCAGGATTCCTCGTGGACCAGTTCCTAACACAGGGACTGAGAGTGGGGACAGGCTCCCACCAGCCCTGGCATCCATTCCTGGCCCCTCCCCAACCCAGGCAATTTCTATGGAGCTTTCGCCTACCCGGAGAGGCCCAGAAAATTGACCGGATGATGGAGGCCTTCGCTCAGCGATACTGCCTGTGCAACCCTGGGGTTTTCCAGTCCACAGGTGCGGGCCCCAAATCCTGGGTCCTGGGAAAGAGGAGACTGGGGCCCAGACTCCTAGGTCTGAGGGAGGGAGGAGGCTGGGAGCTGGGAATCCTGGGTCCTGGGGAATGGGGGCACTGGGGGCTGACACGCCTGGGTCGTCACCACCTGCCCTGTCCGGTGCAGACACGTGCTATGTGCTGTCCTTCGCCGTCATCATGCTCAACACCAGTCTCCACAATCCCAATGTCCGGGACAAGCCGGGCCTGGAGCGCTTTGTGGCCATGAACCGGGGCATCAATGAGGGCGGGGACCTGCCTGAGGAGCTGCTCAGGGTCAGCCCCCCTTCCCTGCCCCTCAGCCCTGCCCCTCTTCCTGCCACAGACACCCCCGCCCCACCTGTGGTCTCCTAGTGCCCAAGCTGTCTGCCCTCACCCCCAAGATGGCACGCTCATGCCAACCTGTGTGTCATCTTTTTCTCTCTCTGGGTGCTTCTCTTCTTGACTGTCTCTTTCAGGCTTTGGCCCTGACAATTTTGGCCTGTCTGTCTGTCTTCTCTGTCTCTGGCTGTTGCACTTTCCGGCCCTCGATTGGCCTCATTCCCCATCTGTCTGTTTCTCTGAGGTTGTAGCCGGCTCCTCCACCTATCACCAGGGCATCTCTTCTTTCCACCCCCAGCTCAGCCTCCCTCCACTTCTCTGCCTTTCACTTCCCTCTCCTCCCCAGCCTGCCCCTCTCTCTTCCCCACCATGAGTCATCCCATCCCTTGTCTCGCTGCCCCCCACCCTGAGTAACCCTGGGGGGCCCCAGGGGGCTCGAATGGCTGATGCAGCCTTCACTCCTCAGAACCTGTACGACAGCATCCGAAATGAGCCCTTCAAGATTCCTGAGGATGACGGGAATGACCTGACCCACACCTTCTTCAACCCGGACCGGGAGGGCTGGCTCCTGAAGCTGGGTACGTGTCCTCCCAACCCCGCTGGTCCCTCCGCAGGAGGACATTCATGGGCCTGGGCCCTGGACTCAGCTTCCGCACAAACCTGCTGCCTGAACTGAGGCAAATGATTCGACCTCTCTGAACCTCAGTTTTCCACACCCAAAAAATGGGGCTGAAAGTAAAATCAGGCCTGTGTGCTGGGCCTGGCCTGTAAAAGTACTTCCCAACCCCTTCTCTTTACCCACAAACGTTGATGGAGCCCTTCTGTGCCAGGCCCTGAGCTGGGCTGAGGAGCAGTGAGAGGCAGCTGACATTGTCCTTTCGTGGGAGAAGAGTTCACTCAGGCTTCTTTCCACTGCGTTAACCCAGCCCGAGGGAGCCAAACCCCTGGAACCTATTCCCCTTGGCAAGAACTCCCAGGGTCCCAGGCAGGACTGGCCCTGCACTCCAAGGCATCAGGCCCAGAGCACTTGCTGATCCAGGTGCCATCCTTCCCGAAACACCACCCGCAGGCAGAAAAGAGCCAAACAGGCGAGGAAACCTGTCCCAGATTCTGGCTTCCAGCTGTGGAGGGAATAGCCAGGGCTGGTGCAGATGAGTGGGGAAACCCAGCAGAGATGGAGGGGGGAGTCTTCGTCATAACGTGGCACTGGCACATTCAAGGTCAGTTAGCATGGATCAGACAGGATCGTAGCATGATGAGGGGTTAGCACGAGGACTGGAGTGGTTCTCAGCCCTGGCTGCACATGAGATTTGCCAGGGCATTTCGAAAACTCCGGTGGCTGGGCCATAGACTCCTGAAGTCAGGCTCTCAGGAGCAGAAGGGCCATCAGTCATCATTTAAGCTCCTCGGGTGCTCCCAATGCATAGTCGAGTTTGAGAGCTGCTGGCCTGGAGCCGTGCCTGGTAACAGTAGGTGCCGCCTGCGTGTTAGATGTGGTTTATAATGGAGACGAGGTGCACAGCTGCTCCCGAGAGACACATCTGGGGAGTTACAGTCCAGCACAGCAGTGGAGGATTCCTGCGGCAGCAGGAGAGCCCACAGGAAGCTTTCAGCTCAGTGAAGGGAGTCAAGGCCAGGCTTCTTGGAAGGAGGTTGGACAGGGCAGCTTTGGCCTCTTGAGTCTTGGGGGCCTCCCCATGTGGAACTGTGCTCTTAAACCAGGGCATCACCACCTCAACAGATGCCAGGGTTTCCTGGTAAATGTAAAATACGCAAGTCAGGCAGGGCACAGGGGCCCACCCCTGTAATTTCAGCACTTCGGAAGGACAAGGCAGGAGGATTGTTCGAGGTCAGGAGTTTGAGACCAACCTGGGCAATATAATGATATCCCCCATCTCTACAAAAAATAAAAAAATTAGCCAGGCCTAGTGATGTAGGAGGATTGTTTGAGCCCAAGCGGTCGAGGCCTCAGTGAGTCGTGATTGTGCCACTGCACTCCAGCCTGGGCAACAGAGCGAGACCCTGTCTCTATAAAATAAAAATAAAACATGCAAATCGCTGTCCAGCCAACACCCCAGTCCGGATCCCTGCATTCGATCCAAGGGAGGCAGACTGCTGGGGGAAATTGAGAGTCCTCGAGGTGCCCCTGACAGTGAGCGGGCCAGAAAGAGAAGCAGGAAGGCGCCAGCATCACGAGGAACTGCTTCCCTCAAAACTGCTCCTGTCAGGCCAGGCATGGTGGCTCAGGCCTGTAATCCCAGCACTTTGGGAGGCTGAGGCAGGCGGATCACTTGAGGTCAGGAGTTTGAGACCAGCCTGGCCAACATGGTGAAACCCCGTCTCTACTAAAAATACAAAAATTAGCCGGGCGTGGTGGCAGGCACCTGTAATCCTAGCTACTTGGGAGGCTAAGGTACAAGAATTGCTTGAACCCAGGAGGTGGAGCTTGCAGTGAGCCGAGATCACACCATTGCAAATCCAGCCTGGGTAACAGAGTGAGACTCAGTCTCAAACAAAACAAAACAAAACAAAAACTGCTCCCCTGAGCAGTAACTTTACCATTTCCCAGATGAGGAAATTGAGGCTCATACCTCAGTTTGGCTCTGAGCCCCATCTAAGGCTGCCCAGCCCCAGGGACATCTCTGGCCAAAGGGCCTCTGTTCCCTTTGTGCCAGTTAGAGAGAGGGACCCCTTCCTTAAAAGATGGAAATACAGGAGTGGAGATTGGTGATGATGGTTGCTACTCCATGCCTAATAAAAGCCATTCTTACTGTCATTGTTTAACCCTGGGCCCACAAGGAAGCCAGCAGCAGGTCATTTTGCCGCAGGAAGGTGTAGGCCCAAGTGAGTCTCCAGGCTGGAGTCCAGAGAGTCCCAGAGAGTGCCCTGAAGTCACACAGCCAGTTTGTGCAGGAGCTGAGATGGGCCCCCACACCCACCTTAGACCAAGGACTTGGGGTTTTGCCTTCTCCCCTGTGGGGGTCACTTCCAGGGGAGAGGCACTTTTACCATGTCAAGGGAGGAAGCTCCTGGCCTAGGAAGACCTTAGGGGGTAGGCTGGGGCCCTGTACCGAAGCAAAGGGTTTTCAAGGCTGCTATCTGGGGCTCATGGCCCTTGGCCTCTCTGGGAGGGAGGAGCCCCGGCCATCCCCCCCTCGTGGATGTAACTGGTTTTCTTCCCTCTCTCTCCCTCCCCTCCCTTTCTGCGTCTTTCTCTCTCTCCTGTGTTTGCCTCTCTGTCCCGCCCCTGCGCATCCGTCCCTGTGCCCACCCTGTTTCTGTCGCCTGCGGCTCTTGGGGTGCTCCATTCTCCCGCCTTCCCTTCTCCTGCACCTGGTCCTGCCTGCTTTCTCGCTGTCTGCCCCAGGAGGTAGGTACACGACCTGTCTGTCTCCCATCACTAGACGAGGGGAGGGGGCTGCCCTGGTGCCCTGGCCTCCTGCCCACAGGAGGAGGGGGCTGGGGGCTCAGGCTCCTGGGCTGGGACTGCTGACTCAGAAAACGTGGAGCCCCAAGCTGGGGGTGGACGATTCCTGGAGCCCCAACACGCCTGGCCCTGCTTGTCTGTCTCCCCCAACGCAGCGGCTTTGTCTAAGTCCTAGGAGCCCCACCTCTACCGCTCTTGCTCTGCTTCTCACACCCCTCCCATCTCCCAGAGGCCCTGTCCCCCCGTTGAGCCCAGGCCCCCTCCCACCCCTTCCCTTTCAGGGGGCCGGGTGAAGACGTGGAAGCGGCGCTGGTTTATCCTCACAGACAACTGCCTTTACTACTTTGAGTACACCACGGTGAGCGTGACCCACCCCGGGCTCTGGGGTCCTGGGAAGAGTGGCTGGGAACCTGGACTCCTGGGGCTGAGGGAGGTGGGGTGGGGTGAGGACTTGGAAGTCTGAGTTCTGTCCAACTTGCTTCTTCAGGACAAGGAGCCCCGAGGAATCATCCCCCTGGAGAATCTGAGCATCCGAGAGGTGGACGACCCCCGGAAACCGGTAAGACCCTCTCTGAACACCTTCCTGCCAGGGCGGGGCCTCCTCTGCCCAGGGCTGGTTCTTACCTGCGCCCTTCCTCTCTCGTCCCCAGAACTGCTTTGAACTTTACATCCCCAACAACAAGGGGCAGCTCATCAAAGCCTGCAAAACTGAGGCGGACGGCCGAGTGGTGGAGGGAAACCACATGGTGTACCGGATCTCGGCCCCGACGCAGGAGGAAAAGGACGAGTGGATCAAGTCCATCCAGTGAGTCTGGACTCCTGGGTCTGATGGAGGAGGGGCTGGGGCCTGGACTCCTGGGTCTGATGGAGGGGCTGGGGCCTGGACACCTGGGTCTGATGGAGGAGGGGCTGGGGCCTGGACTCCTGGGTCTGATGGAGGGGCTGGGGCCTGGACACCTGGGTCTGATGGAGGAGGGGCTGGGGCCTGGACTCCTGGGTCTGACAGAGGAGGGGCTGGGGCCTGGACACCTGGGTCTGATGGAAGAGGGGCTGGGGCCTGGATCCCTGGGTCTGATGAAGGAGAGGCTGGGGGCCTGGACACCTGGGGCTGGGGGCCTGGACTCCTGGGTCTGATGGAGGAGGGGCTGGGGCCTGGACACCTGGGTCTGACGGAGGAGGGGCTGGCGGTTGGGATCCCTGGGTCTGACGGAGGAGGGGCTGGGCCCTGGACTCCTGGGTCCAACGGAGGAAGGGCCGGGGGCCTGGACTCCTGGGTCTGATAGAGGAGGGGCCGGGGGCCTGGACTCCTGGGTGTGAGGGAGGAGGGGCCGGGGGCCTGGACTCCTGGGTTTGAGGGAGGAGGGGCCAGGGGCCTGGACTGCTGGGTCTAAGGGAGGAGGGGCTGGAGGCCTGGACTCCTGGGTCTGAGAGAGGAGGGGCCAGGGGGCTGAGACTCCTCCTGGGTATGAGGGAGGAGGAGCTGGAGGCCTGGACTCTTTGGCCCTCATCCTGGGACCTCTCCCCTTCTGCAGGGCAGCTGTGAGTGTGGACCCCTTCTATGAGATGCTGGCAGCGAGAAAGAAGCGGATTTCAGTCAAGAAGAAGCAGGAGCAGCCCTGACCCCCTGCCCCCAACTCCATTATTTATTACGGAGCTGCCCCGCCTGGGTGGCCGGACCCCTGGGCCTTGGGGCTGTGGATCCTGGTTCCCTGTTTGGAAAATTCACCACCTCTAGCTCCTCACTGTTCTTTGTAATTAACACGCTGTTGGTAATCTTATTAATTATTTAACCACTTGGTCTGCTGACCCCCTCATTTCTTGGGGTTGACAGAGTCGAGGTGCTTGATAGAGCCAGCCTGTTTGCCTGGACAGGGGCCTGGACCCGCTTGTCTCTGGGTGCTGCCTGGGCTGTCCCGGTGGGTCTGTTCTGGTTTCACCCCGAGCCCAGCAGGAGTGGAGTAAAGGGAGAAGGTTAATACGGTGGGAGTCTGGAGTCGGAATTGGCTGGGGACAGAGTTTAGAATGCAGGGGTTCAGGGTCAAGGTCTAGCATTCATTCTAGAAGTTACTTGACAGCCATCAGCCAGTTACACTACAGCCATCAGCTAGTTCCCATCTTTGCTTTCATGGGGCTTGAGGTCTTTGAGGGGCAGGAGATAAAGCTGGTGAGGTTGTGAGCTGGGCCAGGGCTTTGAGGACAACCTGGAGCTGGAAGAACATGCGACCACCTCAGGGAGGGTCAGGGAAGGTTGAGTGGGGAGGTGGCCCATGTCCTGCAAGGGCCTTGCTGATGGGATGTCCTGAAGGGCTGGGCAGCCTTAGATGGGACTAAGAGGGCAGGACTATGGGCCAGTGCCAGAGCCAGGCTTGTCTGTTCTCAAAGGATCAGCCTCCTTTGGAGGACATTTTGTGTCAAGGATAGGGCCGATGACCTGCGTTCTGAACGTCTTTCCTGGGATTCTTGACAGCCAAAGAAATTCGAGGATCGCCTCTATGAAGGTGAAGTCTTGGCATGTGGGGTACCCCTGAATCCTGGGCTAAGGTCTGTGACCTTTTGTCCTCCAGTTGGGGTATGCGTGGTGTCCCCAAAGAACAAGGGCTCGTGGATCCCGAGAAGGGTGCGATGGCGAATTGGGAGGTCCCATGTCACTCTCCCATGCCCGCCTTTGAAGCTGAGGAGCTCTTTAGTTAAAAACCACCACCACCACCAACAAAAACTACAAGTCCCGGCAGGGCCCGGGACCAGGACGCGGGTGGGAGAGGCGCCTGTGGCCCCGAGGCGTGCCGCGAGTTGTAGTCCCTCCTGCCCGCTGTGTTCGCTTTTGAGGTCTCCGATGGGGTGCGGCGCTTCGGAATTTCGGGCCTTGATCCCTGTCCTGCCCTTGGCCACAGGCACCTGCTGGCCTGAAGGCCCCCGCGGTGCAGGTACCCTGCGCCCCTCCGCGGGAAGGTGGACTACAGTTACCGGCAGGCTGTGCGGCGCCAAAGCCACGGTGACCCAGACCCGAGGTTTTCCGGGCGTCGCAGTTTCCCGAGACTCCGTGGCGGCGTTTGCCTTCTTTTTCTTAGTCGGATCCCGTACTTTGTGGAGGGTACAGAGGAGGCTTTGACCGCCGCGGCCCCGGGGGCTGGTGGGAAATGGAGTTCCAAATGAGAAAATAGAATTCCCCACTTCTCTTTCCCACAGGTGCCAGGGAAACGGAGTCATCGACCCAAGAAGGTCGTGGGAGATGAGGTCCCAGGGTAAATAAACAGCGGGTCCCGCCACTATGTCACCCTTTCCTGCCGCCTCCCCGGATGAACTGCGTGTAGGGCGGCCGGCTCCGTGGCAGGCAGAGGCAGGAAGAGGCGCGGAGCCCGCTCGTGGCGAAGAGGGGAGTGCGGTGGGAGGGGAGGGGAAGGCAGAGGCAGGCGGCCGGTCGCGTGGGGCCTGGGCCGCCCCAGGAGGGCCTCTGGATGGATTCTTAGCAGATGGAAGCCGTGCAAGGGCAGGAGGCAGGGGCCTGACGTGTTTGGATTGAGGTTGCAGGAGGGGCCCCTGGCTGTTGCAGGGAGAATAATTTGGAGGCGAGCGGGGAGGTGAGAGGAGGCTGTGCGGTGCAGGATGGCGTGGCTGTGGAGGTGGAGAACGTTGGGCCACGCTAGGAGTCTTGAAAGAGGAGCCAAAAGGACTTGCTGAGAGCTGCGGCAGCTGGTGAATGACAGTGCCATGACTGAGGTGGTCGAAAGGGAGTATTTTAGGGGAAATCAGGCATTCCGTTTTGACCAAATTAAGCTGGAGATGCCTGTGGAACATTCCAGCCAGGCTGCATCACTTCACACTGACCTTCAGCATTGCCCACAGTCCATCTTCCCCCAGGACCTGAGGATTTTGCGTCCGGCTCCCTCCTTGCCCAGGACCTCCAAGCTCCCAGCACGCTTCTGATTTTTTTTTGTAGTTGTTTTTTGTTTTGTTTTTTTTGTTTTTGTTTTTGTTTTTGTTTTTGTGTTTTTTGAGAGGGAGTCTCCGTCTGTACCCTAGACTGGAGTGCAATGGTGCCATCTCGGTTCACTGCAACCTCCACCTCCCAGGTGCAAGCGATTCTCCTGCCTCAGCCTCCCGAGTAGCTGGGATTACAGATGTGTGCCACCGTACCCAGCTAATTTTTGTATTTTTAGTAGAGACGGGGTTTTACCATATTGGCCAAGCTGGTCTCGAACTCCTGACCTCAGGTGATCCACCTGCCTCAGCCTCCCAAAGTGCTGGGATTACAGGTGTGAGCCACCGCACTCGGCCTCAGCCCACTTCTTTCGGGTGGTGATGGTTTGGATATCGTTTGTTCTCACTAAAATTCATGTTGAGATTCGAGCCCCAGTGTGGCAGGTGTTGGGATGTGGGGCCTCATAGGAGCTGTGTGGTCATGGAGGTGGATTGCTCATGGATGGATTAATGCCTGCCTTAAGGGGTGAGTGAGTTCTCACCCTTGGGAGTTTGGGAATTTGGTTTTCTCTGCCTTGCTTCCTTCAGCACCATGTGGTCTCTGTGCACACAGCTGCATCCTTCTGCCCTCCCCCAGGAGCAGCAGAAGCCTCAGGGATGAGGGAGGTCCTCAGCGAGTGCACCTGCCCAGTCTTGAACCTTCCAGCCATCAGAATCTGAGCCAAATCAACCTCTTCCTTTATAAAGACCCAGCCTCAGGTCTTCTGTCAGAGCAACACAAAATGGACTCAGCACGGGTCAAATTGTGTCTCCCCCACCCCCACAAAAAAACTTTATATTAAAATCCTAACCCCCAGCATCTCAGAATGTGATCTTATTAGGAAATAAGGTCGTTGCAGATATAATTAGTTCAGATGAGGTCATTCATGTGGGCCCTAATCCAATAGGATGCGTGTCTTATAAAAGTTTGTACAGAGACACAGACACACAGAAAGGACACCATGTGGAGGTGAAGGCAGAGATTGGGGTGATGCCTCTACAAACCGAGGAAAACCAAAGCTGCCAGCACACCCTCAGAAGCCAGAGACCGGGGACTCATCCTCCCTCACAGCCTCAGGAGCAGCCAGGGCCGACACCCTCATCTCAGACTTCTGACCTCCAGCACTGGGAGACCATCAGTTTTTGTGATTTAAGCCACTAATTTTGAGGTACTTTGTTATGTCAGCCCTAGAGAACTAATCACTCCTTCCTCAGACCCCGGAGTCCAGGCCCAGCCCCTTCTTCCCTCAGACCCAGGAGTTGGGGACCCCCGCCCCTCCTCCCTCAGACCCAGAAGTCCAGGCCCCAGCCCTTCCTCCCTCAGACCCAGAAGTCCAGGCCCCCATCCCCTCCTCCCTGAGACCCAGGAGTCCAGGCCCCCATCCCCTCCCCTCTGAGACCCAGGAGTCCAGGCCCGCATCCCCTCCTCCCTGAGACCCAGGAGTCCAGGCCCCCTATCCCCTCCTCCCTGAGACCCAGAAGTCCAGGCCCCCAGCCCCTCCTCCCCGAGACCCAGGAGTCCAGGCTTCAGCCCCTCCTCCCTCAGACCCAGGAGTCCAGGCTTCAGCCCCTCCTCCCTCACACCCAGGAGTCCAGGCCCCCAGCTTCTCCTCCCTCACACCCAGGAGTCCAGGCCCCCAGCCCCTTCTCCCTCAGACCCAGGAGTCTAGGCCCTGGTCTCTCCTCCCTAAGACCCAGGAGTCCAGGCCCCCAGCTCCTCCTCCCTCAGATCTAGGAGTTCAGGCCCAGCCCCCTCCTCCCTCAGACCCAGAAATTCCAGCTCTCACCTTCCCCCCACTGGCTTGGTTCATGCAGCACCCACCCTGTGGCAGATGTCTCAGGATCACTTCAAGCACCACCAAGTCTCCCAGCAGGAGACTTACTGGGAAGAAGCTAAAACCTTATCCTCTCTCTCCCTCTCCCCAGTCCCCCAGGACTCACATGCGACCCTAACGCCACCATCACCTTAACTCCGAGGCTGGAGTCTACACTACAGCCTCCCTAACAGAGGGAAGGGGCTGGGTTCCCACCCCTTGCTCCTTCCCTGTTCCCGCATCCGGACTACATCCCGCAAATACACCAGTGAACCTGGTACCAAGGTGATGGGGGACAGGTCGAGGCCAGGAGATCAGAGCTGCAAAGACAAACCCGGTCAGAGGGAAAAAGACAGAGTCAGACACAGAATCCGGGAGAAACCGAGAACAAGAAATAGAGACAGCCTGGCGCGGTGGCTCACGCCTGTAATCCCAACACTTTGGGAGGCCAAGGCAGGCAGATCATTTGGGGTCATGAGTTCGAGATCAGCCTGGCCGACATGGTGTAACCCCATCTCTACTAAAAATACAAAAATTACCCAGGCCTGGTGGCAGGTGCCTGTAATCCCAGCTACTTGGGAGGCTGAGGCAGGAGAATCACTTGAACCCAGGAGGATTGCAGTGAGCTAAGATCGCCCCACTGCACTCCAGCCTGGGCGACAGACTGAGACTCCGTCTCATAAAAAAAGGAAATAGAGACAAAAGCACAAGGCAGAAGGACATAATCGAGACAGGAGGAGGTGACAGGGAGACACAGACAAGGAGAAAAATGTGGAGGCAGGGAGGAACTCGAGACAAAAACATCGAAATAGAATTAGACAGGGAGGAGGAGGCTGAGAGCAAGAGACTCAGATGGGGAGACAGGAAAACTCCAGATCAGATGGAGACCAAAACTGGGGCAGGGTGAGACAGGGAGCCAGAAGGATGGAAATGAGAGAGAGCCACACAGAGAGGTGCGGTTAGGGTAAAGGCAAGGGATGAGAATGTCAGCGAGGTGGGCAGTCGCATGGAAAGGTAAACTGAGGCAGCACCACGCTGGGTGGGGAGGTAGACCCTGAACTTCAGGGAACAGGCAGTGCCAACCTGAGGTGGGCGGGATGCGATCGTGATCCAGTGTGGGCATGAGCAGTCGTTTCTGAGCCCCTGCCCCACTAGCCCCTGGCCCTGGGATAGTGTCTGGCCACCACCGCAGGCCACCTTGCAGAAACGTGGCTCTGACCACAGCCCGCACCTTCCCCACCCAACCCCAGTGGGCTCCTTATGGTTTTTTGTTTTTTTTTTTTTTTGAGATTGAGTCTCACTTTGTCGCCCAGGCTGGAATGCAGTGGCACGATCTCGGCTCACTGCAACCTCCATCTCCTGGGTTCAAGCGATTCTCTTGCTTCATCCTTATGGCCTCTTGAGCCAGCAGTGCTGCTGCTGCAGCGGCCGAGGTCGGGTGATGCGAACACCAGGCGCAGAGCAGGGATCCGGAGAAGCGGAGAAGCAGAGAAGCCGGGCCTCCGCCACTGTGCGGGAGTTTCCGCCTCTCTGAGCATCGATGTCCCATCTGCCATGTGGGCCCGGCTGTGAGGAAGGGACTTCTCAGGGTCGCACTCTCTCCCTACATCCTCCCCTCCTCACCTCGCGAAACACGCACAGGCCCCGTGTTCCTCCAAAAAGTTGTTTTTGTCTTTTTTAAATAATGTGAAAATGCCACGCGAAGGTTTGAACCAGAGGCCCCTCCAGGGGCCGGGCTGGGGAGGGAAAGGGGAGACGCGAAATGGGGGTTCCGGGTCCCCGAAGCCTGCGGCCCCTGTCTGGGGCCAGGAGTGGGTGAGGAGGGACCTCCGCTGTGTCGAGGGGCTCCAGGCCCAAAAGAGTTCAGTTCAGTTCCGAGAAAGGCGGCTCTCTATGGAGGGGCGGGGGGGATTCCTGCCTCATTTGGCTCCGAGGGGGTCAGGGGGGTCAGGGGAGCCATCTGGGGGGCTGGGGGGCGGGGGCCCGGGGCCTCCCATTTGGCACATGGTGGGGGAGTGGGAGGGGGAGGGCCCAGCCTCGGGGGCCTCCCCGGAGGCGGCGTCTGCGGTGGTGGCAGTGGCGCCATCATCCACAGAGGATTCCATTCTCAACCCCTCTTCTGAGGGTGCAGGGGGGTCGGGTCTTCGGGGAATCAATTCTCCACGGGGCCTGAGGATGGACAGAGGAGAGAGAGAAATGAAATTACTAGGGGAACAGCCTCATGGCTTCTAAGTCACTCAGCAGAAAAGCAAAGCCCTCGCCCACCGTGGCCCAAAAGATCTGCTCTGTTCCCTCTCTGTCCTCACCTACCCCTCTTCTCCCCTCTGCTCCAGCCACTGGGCCTCCTGCTGTTCCTCCAGTGCTCCCAGCACAGTCCGACCCCAGGGTCTTTGCACATGCTGTTCCTGCTGCCTGGAACATCCTTCCTACGTGACTCAGGCCCCACCTGCAACGTCCCCTCCACGGAGTCCTTCCCCAACCATACTGAATCAAGCAGTCACCCCTGCACGCTCATCTTTCTCACTCATTTCCCTCTGACTGCTTTGCGTTTGTCACTTTGGGATGACCCTGTCCTTGGTTTTGTTGTTGTTGTTGCTGCTTTGTTTTATTTTGAGACGGAGTCTCGCTCTGTTGCCCAGGCTGCAGTGCAGTGGCGCAATCTTGGCTCACTGCAAACTCCGCCTCCCGGCTTCACGCCATTCTCCTGCCTCAGCTTCCCAAGTAGCTGGGACTACAGGCGGCCCACCACCACGCCCGGCTAATTTTTTGTAGTTTTAGTAGAGACGGGGTTTTACCGTGTTAGCCAGGATGGTCTCAATCTCCCGACCTCGTGATCCACCCATCTCAGCCTCCCAAAGTGCTAGGATTACAGGCATGAGCCACTGAGCCCGGCTGACCCTGTCCTTGTTTGTTTTTTTTGGTTTTTGCTTGTTTGTTTTGAGATGGAGTCTCGCTCTGTTGCCCAGGCTGGCATGCAGTGGCGCGATCTTGACTCGCTGAAACCTCTGCCTCCCGGATTCAAGCAATTCTCTTGCCTCAGCTTCCTGAGTAGCTGGGATGGCAGGTGACTGCCACCACACCTGGCTAATTTTTTTTTTTTTTTTTTTTTTTTTAAGACAGAGTCTTACTGTGTCGCCCAGGCTGGAGTGCAGTGGCACGATCTTGGCTCACTGCAACCTCCGCCTCCCAGGTTCAAGCAATTCTCCTGCCTCAGCCTCCCAAGTAGCTGAGATTACAGAGGTGTGCCACCACATCCAGCTAATTTTTGTATTTTTAGGAGAGATGGGGTTTCACCATATTGGCCAAGCTGGTCTCGAACTTCTGACCTTGTGATCCACCTGCCTCGGCCTCCCGAAGTGCTGGGATTACAAACGTGAGCCACGCGCCCAGCCCACCTGGCTAATTTTTGTATTTTTCGTACAGACAGGGTTTCACCATGTTGGCCAGGCTGGTCTCAAACTCCTGACCTCAAATGATCTGCCTGCCTCGGTCTCACAAAGTGCTGGAATTACGGGTGTGAGCCACCGTGCCTGGCCTACCCTGTCCTTGTGGAAAAGCTTCCTGTCTGCTTGTTCCTATAGAATGTAAGCTCAGTGAAGACAGGGGCTGTGGTCACTGCTGTGTCCCCAGCATCCCATCTGGCACAAAGCACACCTTTTCCCTGTGGAAAGAGCTCTCCCCAGGAACTCCCACTAAACTTTCCTATGACTCTAGCTCTGACTTCCCTGGGCGAGCAGAATGAAAGCCCCATCCATTGTACAGACCAGAAAGCTAAGGTCCAGGAGGTGCAGGTTCTCGACGGGGGCCTCATATCAGGCTCCCTCGTGCTCCACCCTGTACTTCTTACCTGGGGGGCCTGGGTCAAGTCACTGCCCTCACTCCCAGTCCCTGAGCTTCAGTTTCGCTCCTTCAATGGGAAGCATGACCTTCATGCTTCATGGAGACTTTGGGGTATGTGGCATCTCTTAGTACCCAGTAAATGTTTGCTAAGTGGACAGAGCCACACTGAGCAGGGCAGAGGAGAGGACCCGCCTCAGGCCCCCACACCATGGTCTTGGGAGCCAGACAGGCTCAGCAGCCCACAGCCCACACTGCCGCAGGAATATCTGTCAACTGAGCGAAGGGATTTGGGGTTTGGCACAATTGCACCCTCCGTCTCCTGGTGATTAAAGGGGAAGGCATTCTCGCTTGCTAGTCCTGCCAGCTCAGCCCTGACTCACCACTTGGCAGTGTCCCTATACCCTGGAATGCACCCCCACCCTGTCCTCACAGAGCCCCTGCGATGATGGCCTAAGGGAGGAAGTGACATTCAGAGTGAAGCCTGAGGATGCAGGCAAGTGAAGGAAGAGTCAGCTCCCAGCTCTGTCCCGCCTGCCTTTGACTTTCTGCCCTGTCCAGCCTCTCCATTCCCATGGCCCTGGCTCACGGTCCTCTCCTCAGCCTTTCTCCAGCCTCCCAGCTCCCACTCTTGCCCTTCTGCCCCCAAGAGACCCCAGAGCAGTCTTCCTACACCCAACATTGACTTCCCTCCCCTGCTTATAGTCCTCCATGGCTCCCTAGCACCCCCAGGACAAAGTCCCAGCTCCTCAGTGCACCCCCTGCCCTCCTCAGCCGTCCATGCGCTCTAAGTAACCCTCAGCCACATCAGTGTCCTTCTGTTCCTTGAGCGGGCCAAGCTCTCTCCTGCCTCAGGCCCTGTGTGCAAGCTGTCCCCTCTGCCAGCACGCTGTCCCCTTCCCCTTCACCTAGTTAATGATAACCAACCCTTCCAGTTTCCAGTTAAATGAAACTTTTTTTTTTTTTTTTTTGAGATGGAGTTTCGTTCTTGTTGTCCAGGCTGGAGTACAATGGCTTGATCTCGGCTCACTGCAACCACCAACTCCCAGGTTCAAGCGATTCTCCTGCCTGACCCTCCCAAGTAGCTGGGATTACAGGCATGCGCCACCATGCCCAACTAATTTTGTACTTTTAGTAGAGACAGGGTTTCTCCATGTTGGTCAGGCTGGTCTTGAACTCCTGAGCTCAGGTGATCCGCCTGCCTCGGCCTCCCAAAGTGCTGGGCTTACAGGCGTAAGCCACCACGCCCGGCCTTCTAAGGGGGAAACAAAGCCCTTTCCTCTTGTCATCTGCTTTCTCTGCAAGCCTGAGTTTGCAGTTATTCATTTGTCATAGCAGTGTGTGGTCACCCGTCTTGCTCCACATTGAATCCCCTGTGCCCAGCATGGCGCCTGCACACAGAAGATGATCAGAAAACATTGACTTAATTAAGTGCAGTAATAGCTAATAATAATAATAGCTAATGGGGCCGGGCACGGCCTGTAATCCCAGCTGGGAGGCCGAGGCGGGCAGATCGCCTGAGGTCAGGAGTTCAAGACCAGCCTGTCGAACATGGTGAAACCCCGTCTCTACTAAAAATACAAAAGTTAGCCAGGTGTGGTGGTGGGTGCCTGTAATTCCAGCTACTCAGGAGACTGAGGCAGGAGAATCGCTTGAACCCGGGAGGTGGAGGTTGCAGTGAGCCGAGATCACCCCATTGCACTTCAGCTTGGGCAACAAGAGCAAAACTCTGTCTCAAAAATACTAACTAACTAACTAAATAATAATAATGGCTAATGGTTAGAGACTGCTGCTGCACGAACAGGCTCTGTGCTGCATACACGGAAGGATTAAGCCATTTAATTCCCTCAGCAATCTCATGAGTTAGATCCTGTTATCATTCCCACTTTACAGATGAGGGAACTGAAGCACAGAGAGGGAAAGCGACTTTCCCCAGGTCACACAGCTAAGAAATGGCAGGGACAATATCTGGAGTCAGGCAAGATTGGGGAAGTAGGAGTGAAACTCTCCAGTGGCGCCTTCTACCTTAGCTCTGATACCCGGGAGCACCATCTGTCCCGCCGAGCTGGGCACAAGCCTTGGGTCCTGGTGTGTTCCCTGGCTCAGCAGTAGAGGGCAGCAGAGAGCCCAGTCCCGTTCCAGTCCTGCGCTGGGACCTGCCTGTGTGCCCTCCTCTCCCAGAGAGTGGCCTTAGCATCGCTAAGAGTTGGAAACTAGGGGCGACATGACCCCTCTCCCAAGGTGGCCACGAGGATTAGCGATATGGCGCATGTGAAACGCCAGGAAAGAAACCTGACCAATGTTCACTACTGGAGAGGGCACAGACTCAGAGGCCGCGCAACTGTGGGTTTGAATCCCAGCTCCTCACTTGTCTCCGTGCCTCAGTGTTCTGTTTTGTAAAATTGGGACCAGACTGGCCAGGCCCGGTGGCTTACGCCTGTAATCCCAGCACTTTGGGAGGCTAAGGTGGGTGGATCATTTCAGGTCAGAAGTTGGAGAACAGCCTGGCCAACATGGTGAAACCCTGTCTGTAGTAAAAATACAAAAGAAGTAGCTGGGCGTGGTGGTGCACGCCTGTGACAGCTACTTGGGAGGCTGAGACATGAGAATCGTTTGAACCCAGGAGGCAGAGGTTGCATTGAGCTTAGATTCCACCACTCCCTCCAGCCTGGGCGACAGAGCGAGGCTCCATCTCAAAAAAAAAAAAAAAAAAAAAAAAAATTGAGGACGAGACTAGAATCCACCCCATGGGATCGCAATGAACATTAAATGGGTTAAACAGTGGTGAGGCACTGCAGGGTCCACGCGAGAGCAGCGGTGCCGCTGTGACTGCTCTCTAACCCCCAGCTGTGTCCTCCCTGCTCTGGTTCACACCAACTGGCTTTGAGCACTCTGGGTTTCTCTCTCCTTGTCTGCCTCTTAGCACCGTGTTCCCCAAACGGAGGTGGGATCAGGATCCGGCAAGTGCCAGGCCGGAGTCTGAGCCCAGAGATGGGACAAAAGATGGGCAAGAGTCAGGGGTGGGGGTAATCCCCACAGAAGGCGAAACTGAGGCTCAGGGGTTGGGGACGGCTGGCCTGCCTGCCTACGACCGTCTGATGGACATCGCCTGGTCTGAGCTGGTTCCAGAGCTGGGTGGGGTGTCTGTTGACTGAGAGGGGAGAGAGAAGAGACTGGGAAGAGAGAGGCAGGGACATCGAAAGATGGTCACAAGAAGTTGGCAGTGGAACATAGGGGGACAGAGATGGGCAGAGGAGGGGGCAGGGCCGAGGATATGGTACCTGCGGGCCGGGCGTCGGGGGCCCGGGCGGGTGGCCCCGGGGTCTCCAGCGCAGGCGAGACGGAGAAGCGGGAGAAGCACAGCGGGGGGCCTGGAGGGGGGAGGAGGGGGAAATCCTCCGCCCACTCGAAACTGCCTCCTGCGGCAGAAGGAAAGACCGCGGTCAGGGCCGCAGGCACCTGCGGCACTCCCGCCCTCTGGTCCCGCCCCTCCCGACCAAGCCCCTCCCACCCCATAGACCCCGCCCCGTCCACCCCATGGCTCCCGCCCCCTCCCGCCCCATAGGGCCTGCCCTCACCAAAGCCGCTGTCGTTGCTGGGAAACCCATCTCCGGGGGTGGCGGGGTGGGGAGGCGTCGGGGGCGCTGGAGGCGTTGACGGGTCCGTGTCCCCCTCGGGGGGGGCCTGGACGCTCAGCTCGTTGGTTGGCGTCTCCTGTGAAGGCAGATTAGGGGGAAGCCAGAGGGGACAAACCTTCACGTCCCATTTACCGCATCCCCCAAAAGCAATAAAACCGGCGAATATTTCTGGGGCTCTAGGAATCCCAATTTGTATTCACTGACTCGCACGCTCTGGAGAGGTGGCTGGAGCCCCTAATCTGGCTTCGAAGCCTTGGGCCAGCCTTAACCTCAACCTGGCCCGAGGCTCCTTACCTGACAGCAGAGCCCCGCGCACAGCTAAGTAGCCCAACGCAGGGATTCTCTCCTGGCTCATTAACGTGCGGCCTCCACCGGATCCCCTAACCCAAAGCGATCTCCATAAGCCCCACCCCGTCCCCGTCAGTCCCACCCACCTCTGAGATCTTGACCTGCTCCAGTGGCCCTCCCAACCCCTGCCCCATCTTGAGCGCATCCCGTGCCGGACGCAGTGACCCTGCCCCTGAGCCCTCCCTCAGAAGTAGACCTGCTCCCGCCCTCCAAGTCCCACCCCTCTGAAAACATTTCAGTGGCACAGGCCCCAGTTCTTGGCCTTGTTCCCATTCCTCTCATAATCTCAGCCCAGTATGCCCGCCCCAGGTTCATCTAGACAAGGTCCCAGTTCCTCAGCACCACTCGCGCTCCCTTTTTCTCTTCAACACCATCCCGTGTTTTTCTTTTTGTTTTAGACAGAGTCTCACTGTCGCCCAGGCTGGAGCGCAGTGTTGTGATCATGGCTCAATGCAGCCTCAACCTCCCGGGCTCAAGCGATCCTCCCACCTCAGCCTCCCAAGTAGCTGGGACTACAGATGCACACCACCACACCAAGATAATTTTTTTCTTTTTAAGAAACGAGGTCTCGCCATTTTGGCTAGGCTGGTCTTGAACTCCTGACCTCAAGTGATCCTCCCGCCTCGGCCTCCCAAAGTGCTGGGATTACAGGCGTGAGCCACCCGGGACAGGCCTAACTCTTAACACAATCCTCAACCCATCTCTCTTAAAGACCCGTCCCAGTCGTTAGGTTTGCTCATCCCTGACCCCACCCCAAAATACCTTAAGACTACCTGCTCCATCTCTGAAGCCCACCTGCAGTCTAGCCATGGCCCTTCCCTAGTGGGTAAGATCTGGTCCATCCCGAACCAGCCCTACAGACACTAGAACTCTAGTCAACAAACCATGCCCAAACTCTCACTAGGCCCCTTCACCATCCAGGCCTCTTCTCAACACTTCCTCCCTAGCCTCTCCAGGATCCCATACTTGACTACCCAGTACCCCCTCTGTCCTTCCAGACCCACCCTCTCTCTCCAGGCCTCTCCTCGCCCTCTAGACCCCGCCCCCATCACAAGCCCTGCCCTCACCCTAGGTCCCACCCCAGCTCTAGGCTCGGCCCGTCCTCCTGGCCCTGCCCCATTGCCAGGCCCCGCCCTCACACTCAAAGCCTCCTCCCATCTTCCTAGTCCCGCCCCATTTCCCTGAACAGTTTCTCCCCAGACCCCGCCTTCACCCCTCAGGCCCTGCCCGCGCCCTGCTCGATCCGCCCCGCCCTAGGCTCCGCCCCCATTCCAGCCTTGGACTTTCTCCAGGCCTCCTCTTGCCACGCCATAGGCTTGGCCTCCCTCAGGCCCGGATCCAGACTCTGTCCCGATCCTAGGCGCGGGCTCCTTCCAGGCCCCGCCCCCGCTCTAGGCTCAGCCTGCCTCCAAACCCTGCTCTAGACCCCGCCCCACTCTAAGCTCAGCCTTCGTCTAGGCCCCGCCCCAGGCCCTGCTCCTCTAGGCTCGACCTCCCTCCAGGCCCCGCCCTGGGCTCCGCCCCACCCTAGCTCGCTCTCTCCCTGGGCCCCGCCCCACTCTAGCTCGGCCCCGCCCCACTCTAGATTGGGGCTCCCCTTAGGTCCCGCCCCACTTCAGCTTGCCCTCCCTCCAGGCCCCGCCTCAGGCCCCGCCCCACTCCAGCTCGGCCTCCCTCCAGGCCCCGCCCCACCCTAGCTCGGCCTCCCTTCAGGCCCCGCCCCACCCTAGCTCGGCCCCGCCCCACTCCAGCTCTGCCTCCCTCAAGGCCCCGCCCAACTCTAAGCTCGGCCTCCCTCCAGGCCCCGCCCTGCTCCAGCTTAGCCTCTCTCCAGGCCCCGCCCAGCTCTAGGCTCCGGCTCCCTACAGGCCGCGACCCCGCAACCGCGCCGTCTCGGGTTTCGCACCTGGTCGAAGAGGTAGACGGTCACGTCCCCGTGGAAGGAGACCATCTTGCGCTTCCTCTCCAGCTCGCTGTCCTCTGGTTCGTCGGCCCCGCGCGGAGACTTGAGCAGCCCCCGCAGCGGGCGGGCCGCGTCCGCGTCGGCGCTGCTCACCACGACGGGCACCGGGGCTGCTCGCGCCCTCCCGGGGCCCCGCGGCCCCGCCGCCGCGCCCGGCGCCGCCGCCTCCTCGTCCTCCTCCTCGTCCTCGTCCTCGTCCTCCCCGTCCTCCTCCGCCGGCCCCGGCGCCCCCGCCCCGCCGGCCTCCCCGCCAGCCGCCCCGGCGTCCGCGCCCTCCCACGGGGGCCGCCGCGGGCCCGGCCCCGGGAATGGCGTGAGCGTGAGCGGCGGCAGCGCCAGCGAGAGCCGGGAGAGCCTGGCTGCGAGGGGAGAGACCTGGTGAGCCCCAGTCCCGGTGAAACTGAGGCAGGCCCTCCCACCTAGCTGTGTGGCCTCAGGTAAGCCCCCCGCACAATCTGGGCCTCAGCACCCACTTTGTGAACGGAAGGGCTGCACCGGGGCCTTTCTCCAGGCAGGGTGGGAAAGGTCCTCTCCAGTGCTCAACCTCCCCAGAGCTCCCCAGTGCCAACGGCTTTAAGCCCCAACTTCCCACAGCCCACCAGGCCCTCATGCCCTGGCCTACCTGATTTCTCTGGCCTCTGTCCCCACATCCTCTGGCCTGACCTCCATCTAGCCACATGGGCCACCCCACCATTCCTCCGACCGAATAGCTGGGAATACAGGCGCACGCGCCACCATGCCCGGCTAATTTTTTGTATTTTTAGTAGAGACGGGGTTTCACCATGCTGGCCAGGCTGGTCTTGAACTCCTGACCTTATGATCTGCTCTCCTCGGCCTCCCAAAGTGCTGGGATTACAGGCATGAGCCACCACACCCGGCCAGATCCACCTCTCTGAGCCTCTGTTTCCTCACTGGCAAATGAACAAGGGTCACTTATCCCTCCCTTACTGCATAAGTGAACTGCCCTTTCTGGGCTGATGGCAGGGGCAAGAGGAGGGTGGAGATGGGGCAGGGAGAAAGATGAATGCAGACGGTCCCTCTCTGGTCCTCGTTCTCTCTAGTCAAGTTTTACTACCTTTTGCTATTCTCTAAACATGGTGGGCCAGTGCCCATCTCAGTGCCCTCTATCTAGAACACTCTCCCGCCGACGCCCACCTGCCTCACTCCCTCCTTTCCTTCACATCTGCTCAAATGTCACACTTTTGTTGACCAGACGTCTCAGGGTGATGGGGTTATGGGCGATGCTGCATAGAGGGAGTGTTTTGTTTTTTTTTTTTGAAATGAAGTCTCTCGCCCAGGCTGGAGTGCAGTGGTGCGATCTCGGCTCACTGCAACCTCTGCCTCCTGAGTTCAAGCGATTCTCCTGCCTCAGCCTCCCGAGTAGCTGGGATTACAGGTGCCTGCCCCCACGCTCAGCTAATTTTTGTATTTTTAGTAGAGACAGGGTTTCACCATGTTGGCCAGGCTGGTCTCGAACTCCTGACCTCAGGCAATCCTCCCACCTCGGCCTCCCAAAGTGCTGGGATTACAGGTGTGAGCCACCGCACCCAGCCTAGAGGGGGTTTTTCTGGAGTTATGAGTACCCAGATAAAGGTCAGGTTGACAACCTTTAAAAATTAGGAAGGCTTCCTGGAAAGGGGAAATTTGGGGTCTTGAAGGATGAGTAGTTCACTTGGAAAAAAGCAGGCCATTCTCTGCCTCTTTTCACCCCCTAATCCTAATCCAACCCAGATCCTCTGATGCATCTTAGCTGCTCATCTCCCAACATTTTCATGCAGCCTGGGCTGTTTCCTGATACAGCTGGTCACAAACTCCCTACAACAATCTCAAGGAAGTGACAGTGTTCGAACACCACAGGCTATGAGGAAGAAACGTCCTCTGTCCAGCCCACTTCCTGACCCTTGCCCATTGAGCCACAGGCTCCTCTATGGAGATGATAACTGTTTCCTCAAGTGTGGCTGTGAGGTTGCCAGTGTAAAACAGGACCCAGCCACTTATAACTTTCATACCCGTATTTAAAGAAATTGCGCCTCCCAGAGATTCTGCTGGAACTGTATTTCCTATGTCCACATCTAAACAAGGGCTATTTATTTTTACCCTTCATTTATCTTAAAGAGTTTCCTCTGTGGCAAAACACTTCCTGCATTCCTACCAAAACTTAATTTTCAGAAAGGCATATCTGTGCCTTCCAGCTCACTAGTCCTATGGTGGTGGAGTTGTCAGGGCAAGATCTGAAGCTCCCTGGGTCCTAGCCTTAGGCAGCTCAGGGCCTTGCACGCAGGAGGCCTGGCACACTGGATAGATGCCTTAGCTTACTGGAAAGTTGTTTTTTGTTTGTTTGTTTTTGTTTTTTTTTTTTTTTTGGAGACAGAGTCTTGCTCTGTCACCCAGGCTGGAGTGCAGTGACGTGATCTCGGCTCACTGCAATCTCTGACTCCCAGGATCAAGCGATTCTTGTGCCTCAGCCTCCCAAGTAGCTGGGACTACAGGTGCATGCCACTACGCTGGCTTTTTCTTTCTTTTTTTTTTTTTTTTTGAGACAGTCTCGCTTTATCACCCAGGCTGGAGTACAGTGGCACAATCTTGGCTCAGTGCAAACTCCGCCTCCTGGCTTCAAGCGATTCTCCTGCCTCAGCCTCCCGAGTAGCTGGGATTATAGGCGCCTACCACAAAGCCTGGCTAATTTTTGTATTTTTAATAGAGATGGGGTTTTGCCATGTTGTCCAGGCTGGTCTTGAACTCCTGACCTCAGGTGATCCGCCCACCTCGGCCTCCCAAAGTGCTGGGATTACAGGCATGAGCCACCCACCGTACCCGGCCCACGCCTGGCTAACTTTTGTATTTTTAGTAGAGATGGGGTTTCACCATGTTGGCCAGGCTGGTCTCAAACTCCTGACCTCAAGTGATCCTCCTGCCTCAGCCTCCCAAAGTGCTGGGATTACAGGCATGAGCCACTGAGCCCAGCCAGCTTATTAAGTTTAAATCAGCACACGCTGGCAGCCTGGGGGCCTTGAGCCATCCACAGACAGGCTTCCTTTGAATTGGCTGCAACCATAAAAACAAAACAAAATAAAAACCAGAGCTCTAGTTTAAAAGGGAAAAGTAGCAGATTCGCCAACACCAGGTGCACATTCCTGAGAAGTGGCTGCCCCTTCTACACAGGGCATTTTTTTCTGAAGCCCCACTCTGCCTCCCCAGCATGCTTCATCCGTTTCCCTATGTCATCTGGCCCCTGTGGGCATGAGTTTTGAGACCCTTGGTTTAAGTGAGTTGCAATAATAAAAGCAGGTGCTTACTGAACCCCTTGCTCTGATTAAGTGCCTTGGACGTTCTAATTCATTTAACCTTCACAGCAACCCTATGACGTAGGTTCTATCCCTGCCATCCGTTTTTGGCAGATGGGTAAACTGAGGCACCATGCAGCAAGGACATTTGCCCAAGGCCAAAGAGCTAGAGAGGGGGCCGAACCAGGATGTGAGCCCAGGTGGTGCAGGCTTCAGGACCTGCATTTATCACTGCCAGCCCGACCCGACATCTTTACCCACACTCACCCTCCGCACGCCTCGGAAACAGCCGGACCTCAGCCCTGACTGTGCCCCGCAGCCTCCTCACCTTTGATCTGCTCGCTGTTCCCCTGAGGGGGTCCCAAGTCCAAGAATAGTCGTGGCATCTCGGGGCCCTTCCTCTCGGGCTTGGGGGGGTCCCCGTCTCCGCTGGGTGCCGTGTCTCCGCCGGCCCTGCTGTCTGGGGCCCCGGGCTCTCCCTCGGGGGCCACCTCCGGCCTGGCTCTCGGGGGCGCTGGCTCCAGCCTCCTCGGCTGTGCCTCCGGTGGCGGTGGCAGCGGTGGCGGCGGTGGCTGCGGCCTCGTGTTGTCTACCCATCCGGCCTTTGCGTCCACGCCGCTTCCGGGGCCGCCGCCGGGGGCCGTCCCCGTGCCCACTGGGGCTCGGCCCCCACTCCCGAGGTCCAGCCTCCCAGCCCCTGGGGCTCTCGGCGCCCCCCCAGTCTCGGGGGCTCTCCTCTCGGTCCCGGGTTCCAGCGTCCCGTTCTTGGGGGCTGGGCCAAGGGGGCCAGGGGCTGTCTCCCCGCCGTTCCGGGAGGAGGCCACTGCGCTGGGTGCAGGGGCTCTCTCCAGAGAGGTCTCTGGGGCTGGCTCCCCGATCGTGGGGGCTGGACCCCAACTCTCGGGCGTCTTCTCCCAGGGCCCTGGGGCTCTCCAAGGCCCAGTCTCTGGTGGCCTCTCCGTGTTCCTGGGGAATCTCAGGCCCCCATTCTCTGACACCTTGTCCTCGCTCTTTGGGGGTGTCAGGCCCCCATTCACCAGCACCTTCTCCCCGGCCTCTGGGGACCTCAGCTCCCCATTCTCCAGCGCTTTCTCCTCCCTCCTTGGGGGTGTCAGCTCCCCATTCTCCAGCACTTTCTCTTCTCTCTCGGGGGACCCCAGGGCCCCATTCTCCGCCGCCTTCTCCTCGATGCCCGGGGCTCTCTGGTCCCCGTTCTCCAGCACTGTCACCCCGTTCACTGGGAGGCTCAGGCTTGGGGCTTGTTTCCCGTTGCCCAGGGCTGTCGGGTCCCTGTTCAGGCCCGGGACTTTCTCTCTGTTCCCGGGGCCTCTCCCCGCCTTCCTGGGTCCTGTCTCCCGGGCTGTCGCCCCCTTCTCCCCCAGGAGGTTCCTTGTCACATCCTCCCGCAGGGACATCAGCAGCTGCTCCGTGCTCACTTGAACCACGAAGGTCGGCTTCTCCCGGGGCCCCGGGAGTGGGAGCGGACCCGGGTCTGGAGGTGGCCGGGGCGCTCCTGGGTCGGGTGGCTCGGGGGGAGCCCGCGGCCGAGGGACCCCTTCCTCCTCGGCCGCCCCCCCACCTGGGAAGGCTCCCTCTGGGGAAAAAGGGGTCTCGGTCTCGTAGCCGCTGTCCCCCGGCTTGGGGCCCGGCGACGAGAGGCCTGAACCGGGACTGGCCACGGCCGAAGGGGGGTCGGGGGACGCGGCCGGGTCCGCGGGGGCCCGAGGAGGTGGCGGCGGGGGGGGGGGAGCGGGAGGTGGCCCCCGCCCGGGGTACTGGGGCGCCGCCGCCCCCATGAGGGGGTCCAGAAACTCGGGGGGGGCCGAGGCGGGGGGGGCCATGGGCAAGTCGGCCAGGGAACCCCGCTCTGCCCGCAGCGAGGAGTCGTCCTCGGGGGGGTGGGGGCAGCCAAGAGCAGGGTGCCCTCCCCAGCCTGCTACGGCGTCCCCCCGCTCCAGTGGCAGGCAGGAGCAGGCCCCCTCGCGGCTGCACAGGGGACAGGGTAGGGGACCCCGGCGGCTGGGGCCTCCTCCAAGGCTGCTGCTGTCTTCCCCTGGGGAGCTGCCCTCCTCCTCCTCCTCTTCTTCTTCCACCCACGGGGCGGTCCCCCGCTCCCCCAGGACCTCGGCAGGGTCTCCCGCCAGGGTCTCCCCGGCGCCCCGGCCCTCGGGGTCCCAGCCGCTCAGCAGGAAGCTGCCTGATGCTGAGGACTGGGCTGGGAAGGGCCGGGGCGCAGGGAAGAGGGGGGAGGCCCAGGTCTCGGACACCAGCTGGGGGACCTCGGAAGGGGCCTGGGGGGCCTGAGGGGCAGGCACTCCTGGGTCCAGGGGGTCCCAGTCGTTGGGGAAGAGGGGCTCAGGAGGGGAGCCGTGCTCCTCCAAGCGGATGTAGTACTCGCTGCTCACGGAGGGGCTGCGGGCGCTGATGACAGGCAGCACGCTGGGCGTGGACAGCGCCTCGTAGAAAGGGTTGGAGGGGTTGGCGTGGGGGGCCGGGGGGGCCGACGCCGGCTGCCAGGCAGGTGCCCCCCCACCCCGGCCGGCCCCACGCCGGGCCTTCTCCCACAGGCACTCGAGGTTGAGGCCGCGGCTGCTCTCGGTGACCGTGAGCACATCGTCGGGGTCGGCTCCAGGGAAGCCATCCAGTAGTGGGAACGGTGAGGAGAGGGTCCCCGGGCGGGGCGCACTGTGTGCAGGGGGCCAGGGCCAGGGGAAGGGACCGTCTCGGGGTGGGGGTGGCGGCGGTGGGGGCCGCGGAGGCCGCTCGGAGAGCAAGTAGGTGAGCTGCAATTGGAGATCAGAGGCTGAAGGGCGCTGGGCAGGTGGCCGCCAGCAGGACTGAAGAATGTCATACCTGGGGAGAGGTGGGGCAGAGTGAGCAGGGCAGAGACCCAGGGAGGGGAAAGAGACCCAGGGAGGGGACAGACAACCAGAGAGAGGGGGACAGAGACCCAGAGAGAGGGGGACAGAGACCCAGAGACAGAGGGACAGAGACCCAGAGACAGAGGGACAGAGACCCAGAGACAGAGAGACAGAGATCCAGGCGTGGTGGCTCACGCCTGTAATCCCAGCACTTTGGGAGGCTGAGGCCGGTGGATCACCTGGGGTCAGGAGTTCAAGACCAGCCTGGCTAACATGGTGAAACCCCGTTTCTACTAAAAATACAAAAAATTAGCCTGGCGTGGTGGCACCTGCCCGTAATCCCAGCTACCTGGGAGGCTGAGGCAGGAGAACCGCTTGAACCCGGGAGGCGGAAGTTGCAGTGAGCCAAGATCGTGCCATCGCACTCCAGCCTGGGCAACAAAAGCAAAACTCTGTCCAAAAAAAAAAAAAAAAGGAGAGGGACAGAGACCCAGAGAGAGGGGGACAGAGACCCAAGAAGTGGGGCAGAGATCCAGGGAGAAGAGGGGACAGCAGAGGGTAGAGATTCAGAGGAGGTAACTGGGCTGGGGAGCTGGGTATTGCGACCCAAAGAAGCAGGGGTGGGGGGAAGATGCCCATAGAGAGAAGCTGACAGGGACCTGGAGGCAGAGGGGACACAGCAGCAGATGGGAACGGCTGGTGAGGGTAGTGGTGTCCCCGTTTGCGCTGTGAGCTCTGGAATCAGACAGGTAAGAAGCAGGGACCTCTTAGGGTGAAGTGGGTTCAAATCACAGCTCTGCCATCCCCTGCCTGTGTCCCCCTGCAAGTAGCAGATGCTGGCAGAAAGGGTGGGGACAGCCCCTCTTCACTCTTGAGGGGTATGGAGGGCAAACGGGATGTGGGTGATGTGGGAAACGAGGGGGGGGTGCTGGGACCATCCTGGGTGGGGTGCGGCAGGCCAGGAGCCCCGGGTGGGCTAGCCCTCACCAGTAGTCCGCGTAAGGCAGCTTGAGCCTCGGCCGGGCCAGCTTCACGTGCTGCTGGCGGACCACGAAGGCGAGGACCTCCTCATCTGACAGGTGGCGGTAGGGCTGGGCCCCAAACTCAAACAGCTCCCACAGGGTCACCCCCAGGGACCTGCAGAGAGCAGAGAGAGGTCAGAGCCCAGCCCTGACCCACCCGGGCCTCATTTTCCCCATCTGTAGAACCGGTGGCATCTAGTAACCCTTCCACCTTCCTGGCCTGCCTCGGCCCCCGCGGCCCGTGGTCCTCACCAGATGTTGCTCTCGCGGCTCTGGTCCACCACCATGAAGGTCCCGTGGAGCTCCCCGAGGAGCTCGGGCGCCGCCCAGCGCAGCGGGATCCACAGGCGCTCTGGGGTCAGGTAGTAGTCCTCCTGGGGGAACCAGGGCGGTGTCAGGCGGGTCAGGGCACCCCACAGCCCCCACCCCGACGGAAGGAAGCCCTACCTTGTAGTTGCTGTGGGCCAGCCCGTAGTCTCCGATGCGCACGGTCAGGTCAGAGGTCAGCAGGCAGTTGCGCAGGGCCAGGTCGCTGCAGGAAGAACGCGGGGAGGTGAGCGCAGGGGCAGCCCTCCAGCCACGCCCTGACCCCGCCCTTTCACACTGACTCCACCCCTCCCATGACCCTGCCCCGCCACACTGACTCCGCCCCTTCCCTCTGATCTGTCTCTCCCCTCTGACTGCTTTCACTCTCCCCCGCTGTCTTGTCTTCTCCCCACCCCTGGTTCCTCCAAGTCTCCTCTCCTTTTCCTCTGCACTGGCTCCTCCTCTTCTTCATCTGACCCTTCTGGTTTCCCCTGCTTCTCTGTTGACTCCTCCCCCTCCTCTCCCGGCCTCCTCTCCTCATCACGTGACCCTACTTCCCCCTCACCTGGCTCCTTCCGTTCCTCTCCTGGCCCCTCCTCCTCTCCTGACTCCTCCCCCTCCCCTGCCCCACTCCCCTGGCTCCTCCTCCCTCCCCTGGCTCCTCCTTCTCTCCGGGTCCCTCCCCTATCCTGGCTCCTCCTCCTCCTGGCCCCTCCCCTCTCCTGGCTCCTCCTCCTCCTGGCCCCTCCCCTCTCCTGGCTCCTCCTCCCCCTCCCCTGGCTCCTTCTCCTCCTGGCTCCTCCTCCACCTCTCCTGGCTCCTCCTCCCCCTCCCCTGGCTCCTCCTCCCCCTCCCCTGGCTCCTCCTCCCCCTCCCCTGGCTCCTCCTCCCCCTCCCCTGGCTCCTCCTCCCCCTCTCCTGGCCCCTCCCCTCTCCTGGCTCCTCCTCCCCCTCCCCTGGCTCCTCCTCCCCCTCTCCTGGCTCCTCCTCCTCCTGGCCCCCCCCTCCTGGCTCCTCCTCCCCCTCCCCTGGCTCCTCCTCCTCCTGGCCCCTCCCCTCTCCTGGCTCCTCCTCCCCCTCTCCTGGCTCCTCCTCCTCCTCCCCTGGCTCCTCCTCCTCCTGGCCCCCCCCCTCCTGGCTCCTCCTCCCCCTCTCCTGGCTCCTCCTCCTCCTCCCCTGGCTCCTCCTCCTCCTGGCTCCTCCTCCCCCTCTCCTGGCTCCTCCTCCCCCTCTCCTGGCTCCTCCTCCTCCTGGCCCCCCCCTCCTGGCTCCCCCTCCCCTGGCTCCTCCTCCTCCTGGCCCCTCCCCTCTCCTGGCTCCTCCTCCCCCTCTCCTGGCTCCTCCTCCTCCTCCCCTGGCTCCTCCTCCTCCTGGCCCCCCCTCCTGGCTCCTCCTCCCCCTCCCCTGGCTCCTCCTCCTCCTGGCCCCTCCCCTCTCTTGGCTCCTCCTCCCCCTCTCCTGGCTCCTCCTCCTCCTGGCCCCCCCCTCCTGGCTCCTCCTCCCCCTCCCCTGGCTCCTCCTCCTCCTGGCCCCTCCCCTCTCCTGGCTCCTCCTCCCCCTCTCCTGGCTCCTCCTCCTCCTGGCCCCCCCCTCTCCTGGCTCCTCCTCCCCCTCCCCTGGCTCCTCCTCCTCCTGGCCCCTCCCCTCTCCTGGCTCCTCCTCCCCCTCCCCTGGCTCCTCCTCCTCCTCTCCTGGCTCCTCCTCCCCCTCTCCTGGCCCCTCCCCCTCCTCTGCTTCCTCCTCCACCTCTCCTGACCCCTTCTCCTCTCCTGGCTCCTCCCCTCTCCTGGCTCCTCCTCCCCCTCTCCTGGCCCCTCCCCCTCCTCTGCTTCCTCCTCCACCTCTCCTGACCCCTTCTCCTCTCCTGGTCCCTCCCCTCATCACCTGACCCTGCCTCCCCGTCACTTGGTTCCTCCCATTCCCCTCCTGGCCCCTCCTCCTCCAGACCCTCCTCGCTTCGTCCCTATTTTGTGTCAGCCAGTCATGGGTCCGCCTCCCCTTTAGCCCCTCCCTTGCGGCCTCACCTCTTTCCCCCTTCCCCTTAGTAGCTCCTCCCGCGGCTCCCCGGCCCGCCCACCTGTGCACGTAGTTGTGGGAATGCAGGTGCGCCAGCCCGCGGGCGATCTCCAGGCCCATCCTCTGCAGCGTCCGCAGGTCTCGAGGGGGTAGCTCAGGGGACAGGCCCTCGGGGGGCCGCTGGGCTCGGAGGTAACGCTTCAGGTCCCCCTGGGAGGGAGGCAGAGAAGGTCAGCACCACCAGCCGCTCAGGCCTCCAGCCAGTCGGCCCGGAGGATGGAATGGCCTCTGCCGTCACTGGGTAGCCCCTCTGAGCCTTAGTTTCCCCTGCTGCTTGCAGCAGGTAATAACACAGCCCATCTTGCCTGCTTGTTCAGGGCAGCCCCCAGGACAGTCCCCAGGACAGTCAGCACCCATGAAATGTTAGCGCATGCCACACATCATCTACGATGATGATGATGATGATGATGATGATGATGATGATGATGATGACGACGACGAAGCCCAGGGGCACCAGGCTTGGCCCCGGCCTCGTCCAGCTGCCCCCTCTGCCCTTCCCCAAGCCCCCAAGACCCTCACCAGTTGACAGAACTCCATAATCAGCAGAAACGGCAGCGTCTCCACGCACAGACCCAGGCACTGGAGGACATTGGGGTGCTGCAGGCTCCTGTGGAGTGAGGAGGCGGCTGAGTTGGGAAGGCAGCCCCTTCCTCTTCATCCCGCCCCAACCTCCCAGCAGAACCAAACTGCTGCCTCCACCCTTTTTTGTTGTTTTTGTTTGTTTGTTTTGAGATAGAGTCTTGCTCTGTCGCCCAGGCTGGAGTCCTGCCTCAGCCTCCTGAGTAGCCAGGATTACAGGCATGCGCCACCATGCCCGGCTAATTTTTGTATTTTTAGTAAAGATGGGGTTTCACCATGTTGGCCAGGCTGGTCTCGAACTCCTGACCTGAAGTGATCCACCCTCCTCAGCCTCCCAAAGTGCTGGGATTACAGGCGTGAACCATTGCACCCGGCCCACTCTAACTTTTTGATCTCAGTTTCCTCACCTCGGAGTCTCTCTCCTCGACCACACCCCACTCCTTCCCCAGGTCCCCATCTCTGGATGGCCCTCACTGGCCTGCTCCTGGGGGAGCAGGTCTCCAGGGACCCCTTTACCTCTCCTTCCTCCTCACACCTCACCTCCACCTTCATTCCTGCCCCAGACTCTTCTCAGTCTTCTCATCCCCACAGCCTCCTCCAGGCCTCCCTGGCTCTAGTCTCTCCCCTTCCCTTTGCCTCACCTGCTTTTCACCGCACACAGCCCTCTGTCGATCCCCAGCACCCCAGGATAGAGCCCCGGCTCTTTGATTCCTCCTGCTCCTCCGGCTGGCCCAGGAGTCAGCTTTATCCCATGTGGGTTTTCCCAAATCTGCAGGTCCTTGCTTAGGCTGAGGCCTTTGCACCTACAGTTTTTTCTCTCTCTCTCTTTTTTTTCCTTTCTTCCTTCCTCCCTTCCTTCCTGCTTTCCTTCCTTCCTTCCTTCCTTCCTTCCTTCCTTCCTTCCTTCCTTCCTTCCCTCCTTCCCTCCTTCCTTCCTCCCTCCCTCCCTCCCTCTCTTCCTTCCTTTTTGAGACGGAGTTTCATTCTTATCACTCAGGCTGGAGTGCAATGGAGTGATCTCAGCTCACTGCAACCTCCACCTCTCGGGTTCAAGCGATTCTCCTGCCTCGGCCTCCCGAGTAGCTAGGATTACAGATGCCCGCCACCAAGCCCGGCTAATTTTTGTATTTTTAGTAGAGACGGGGTTTCACCATGTTGGCCAGTCTGGTCTCTAACTCCAGACCTGCAGTGATTCGCCCGCCTCAGCCTCCCAAAGTGCTGGGATTACAGGCGTGAACCACCACACCCTGCCTGCACCTATGGTTCTCTCTCTGCAGAACGCCCTCCTCTCATCAGAGTTCTCTTGGCCCCCCCGGGCCTCTGCCTCAACATCATCTCCCTGGGAAGCTTTGCTGCCCCCCAATGCCAGGTTGGATACCCTCCCCTTTACCCTCACGCTGTGGGAAAAAGTCAGACTCGGGGGTTTGAACCCCGACTCCCACTTTCCTAGGTGTGTCATCTCAGGCAAGTCACTTTGCTACTCCCTGCCTCAGTTTCCCTCATCTGTAAAAGTGGGACAGTGATAACAACTTCCTCTGAGGAATTGCATGAGATCTGAGAGAAGCTGGTATGTGCTGAGATCCTAGCAATTACTGCTGTTTTAATGGCAACATATTATTTGATTTTATTTTCACCCTGCATTCTTTTTTTTAAGACAGAGTCTTGCTCTTTCGCCCAGTCTGGAGTACAGTGGTGCAATCTCGGCTCACTGCAACCTCCACCTCCCGGGTTCAAGTGATTCTCCTGCCTCAACTCCGAGTAGTTGGGATTATAGGTGCACATTACCACACTCGACTAATTTTTGTATTTTTAGTAGATAATGGGGTTTCACCATGTTGGCCAGGCTGCTCTTGAACTCCTGACCTCAAGTGATCCGCCCACTTTGGCCTCCCAAAGTGCTGGGATTACAGGCATGAGCCACCGCGCCCAGCCTTCACCCTGCATTCTAACTGTATTTCCAGGGCTGCCCACTCTCCATGAGCTTCTTCCTGTCCTACATCCTTTGCACCTGCTGTTCCCTCTGCCTGGAATGTACTTCACGTGGCGCCAAAGCGTGGCCTCCCTGGTGGTCCTGTCCAAGGTGGCCCCTGTCTCTGTCACATACTGCCTCATTTTCTCATGGTACTTCTCACGCTCTGACAGTTTCTCTCTCTTTTTTTTTTTATGAGACAGAGTCTTGCTCTGTGGCCCAGGCTGGAGTGCAGTGGTGCAATCTTGGCTCACGGCAACCTCCGTCTCCCGGGCTCAGGCAATTCTGCCTCATCCTCCTGAGTATCCGGGATTACAGGCATGCGCCACCACGCCTGGCTAATTTTTGTATTTTTAGTAGAGACGGGATTTCACCATTTTGGCCAGGCTGGCCTTGAACTCCTGACCTCAGGTAATCCGCCTGCCTCGGCCTCTCAAAGTGCTGAGATTACAGGTGTGAGCCACTGCGTGCAGCTGACAGTTTCTCTTTTTAAAATGCATTTCTGGCTTGGCCTGGTGGCTCTCACCTGAAATCTCAGCACTGTGGGAGGCCGAGGCAGGAGGGTGGCTTGAACCTAGAAGTTTGAGACCAGCCAGAGCAGCACAGTGAAACTCCATCTCTACAATTAAAAAAAAAAAAAAAAAAAAAAAAAAAAAAGTCCGGGTGCGGTGGCTCACGTCTGTAATCCCTGCACTTTGGGAGGCTGAGGTGGGTGGATCACCTGATGTCAGGAGTTCGAGACCAGCCTGGCCAACATAGTGAAACCCCATCTCCACTAAAAATACAAAATAAGCTGGACGTGGTGGCACATGCCTGTAATCCCAGCTACTCGGGAGGCTGAGGCAGGAGAATTGCTTGCACCCGGGAGGCGGAGGTTGCAGTGAGCTGAGGCCCCGCCATTGCACTCCAGCCTGGGCAACAAGAGTGAAACTCTGTCTCAAAAAAAAAAAAAAAAAAAAAGTCTGTAATCCCAACACTTTGGGAGGCCAAGGTGGGTGGATCACCTGAGGTCAGGAGTTCGAGACCAGCCTGGCCAACATGGTGAAACCCTGTCTCTACTAAAAATACAAAAAATTAGCCAGATGTGGTGGTGGGTGCTTGTAATCGCAGCTACTCTGGAGGCTGAGGCAGGAGAATCGCTTGAACCCGGGAGGCAGAGGTTGCAGAGAGTTGAGATTGCGCCACTGCACTCCAGCCTGACAATAGAGCAAGACTTCATCTGAAAAAAAAAAGATAAATAAATAAAAATAAAAGTTAGCCAGGCATGGTGGCTATGCAGGAGGCTGAGACAGGAGGATCACTTGAGCCTAGGAGCTCAAGGATGAAGTGAGCCTTGGAAAAAAAAAAAAAAAAAAGTATTTTTTTATTTATCTATTGTGTGTCTTCGCCACTAGGGGGTGAGCTCTCCTAGGATGAGAATTTGGTGTGTCTTCCTGCCTGTGTCCTCGGTGCCTAGACTAGTAGATGCTCAATAAACACAAGCGGAGAGAAGGACTGGCTTGGAGGTCTGCAGGAGGATGAGAACATTTCAGGCTTGCAGCCCAGGGTCTGGCCAGGAGTAGGTGCACAGTAACTTACTAGTTATTCTCCTACTGGGGCCTGGCTGGAGGCAGAGCCACTTGTGTGCTGTGGGGCCACTGGCAGTACCCAGCCTTCTACTGCCTGTGTGTAACCACGGCTCTGCTGTTTATGCTGTGTGTCCTCAGGAGAACAGGGTCTCTTACTCCTGCTTGGCGGAAGAATCGTGTAACAAAGTGTTGTTATTGTTGTTGTTTTCTCATGCTGTCTCCCAGGCTGGAGTACAGTGGTGTGATCTTGGCTCACTGCAACCTCCGCCTCCAGAGTTCAAACGATCCTCCTGCCTCAGCCTCCTGAGTAGCTGGGATTACAGGCACCCGCCCACCACACCTGGCTAATGTTTGCATTTTTAGTAGAGATGGGGTTTCACCATGTTGGCCAGGCTGGTCTCGAACTCCTGACCTCATGATCTGCCTGCCTCAGCCTCCCAAAGTGCTGGGATTACAGGTGTGAGCCACCGTGCCTGGCCAATTTTTTTGTATTTTTGTAGATATAAGGTTTCACCCAGGCTGGTCTCCAAGTCCTGAGCTCAGGCAATCTGCCCGCCTTGGCCTCCCAAAGTGCTAGGATTACAGGTGGGAGCCCGACAAAGTGTTCATAAAGCTCCTGCCATGTGTGGGGCTTCAACAGTGGCTGGAGTTCCCAGCATGGGAGACTTGGGGTGGCTGGTGCAGAAGGAAGCCAGGATTCACTGCACACCCACGAATCTGGCCAAGGCCGGCCGCTCTGCTGTCAAATCCTCCCAGCAACCTGCTAGGCAGGATGATGATCCCCATTTGATCCAGATGGAAACAGAGGCTCAGAGAGGTGAAGTGACTTGCCTAGGGTCACACAGCTGGTAACGATGGGAACATTGGGATTTGATCTCAGGTCTGTGGCTCCCTCAGCAAACGTCTACTGAGAGCCAACAGCACTTGTGCTCCGGTAACGAGACGGACCCTGAGCTGCTGCTAGTAGAGACCTGCACTGTCCAACAGAGCTTTGCGAAGGTGGGAATGTTCTGGACCAGCCCTGCCTACCAGGGGAGCCACTGGCCAGAGGTGGCTATTGAGCACTTGAGATATGATGAGGGTAGCTGAGGAAATGTGTTTTTAATTTGATTGCATTTTAATTAGCTTACATTTTATTTATTTATTTATATAATAGAGACAGGGTCTCACTCTGTTGCCCAGGTGGGAGTGCAGTGGTGCAGTCATAACTCACTGCATCCTCCAATTTCTGGCCTCAAGTGATCCTCCCGCCTTGGCCTCCCAAAGTGCTGGGACTACCTTGGCCTTCCAAAGTGCTGGGACTACGAGTACACCACCGTGCCCATCTTAGCTTAAATGTAATAGGCATATGTGGCCAGTGGTTGCTGGCACAGGTTTAGGGAGAGACAGGCAATAAGCAAGTAAGCAGATGATATCGTGACAGCCTGGGGTATGGGTTATGAAGAAAACACACACCATGACGGGGTGGAGCATCCCAGGACCCTCTTTGGAAGGAGGGGAGGAGTAAGGGAAGATGTCTCTGAGCTGAGGCCTGAGGAAGGAAAGGGGCCCCATCCACACCTGGGGTTGAGCAAGGAGTGATATTCTTAAGAGAGGATATAGCAAGGACCAATGCGCTGGGGCAGGGAAGAGACTTCCGTGGGGAGGGTCAGTGAGGAGGCCAGCGTGGCTGGGGTGAGGGGGACATTGGAAGGAAGGGGACAGTGTCAGACTGTGCAGGGCCTGTGGGCTGTCAGGAGGAGCAGATGTGTCCTGTAGGCAGTAGGGAGCCATGGGAGGTTTTGGAGCGAGGGAGTGCCAAAACCCAATGTGTTTCTCAGGGTAAAGCCCACCTTTACAACTGTTCTGATAAGGGGTCTCTGCGAACACACCCTTTCCAAAACAGGGAACTCACTACCTCACAAGGAGTTTATCTGGCGAATGTATACCTAGCCCCATCCTAGAAGCACTGAGAGTGGAGTAGAGACCAAGCAGGGCAGGGATGGAGCTCCACAATGGCCTGCTCGGGCACCTGCTCAGGGACCTAGTCTGTGGCCTGGGGAAGGGAAGTACCAGCTGGTACCCAACATCGAACATGGGAATCTCACATCTTCTCAGCTGCCCCCTTCATGAGGACAGTAGGGTTTCCTGGACTGACTTTCCAGATGAAGATCCGGAGGTTCAGAGGGGAGAGGAGCAGGCCTCTAGCTCAGCTTCTGTGCTCCCGCCTCCTCCACCATCCTGCCTCTCACTTCCCACCTTTAGCTCGGTCCAGAGGAAGAACCTGAGGTTCAGGGAGGGAAGTTCTCCTGCCAGAGCTGCACAGCCGGAAGAGGTAGATTCCAGGTGTGACCCCATACAGCGCTCCTTTCACTCCTGAATGTCACCTCAACAAGGCACACACCCACTGAGAAACCCTCAGTACCTGTACGGCTGTGCTTCTGAGATGAACTTGCGTTGCTCCAGGGGCCCCGCGCTGGCTCGGAGCTCCTTCACCACCACCTGGGCGGGGGTGTAGTCGGAGAAAATCTCTCCCAGGATCACCTGGTCAAGGGGCACCCAGGAGTCAGAGAGTGCCGTTTCCCCAGCCCCGTCCCCTGGGACCAGCTCCACTCCACCACACAGCTCCCAACCCCCGGCTCCTTCCCAGTTTCTCCCTCCACATCCCACCACCCTTGACCCCCACCAGACATGGGGTGAGACACTCACGGGCCCAGAATCCGATGGACGCAGGGACGGATGGAAGGATGGACAGACGGACGGACGCGTGGAGAGCCGGGTGGCGCGGCGGAGTGGTCAATGGAGTGAGGAGGGAGGCGCTGACTGACAGATGTCGGGGATGGGGCGGGTGGGAGTCGGTGAGAGGTGGACGGAGGGGGGATGGGAGGCTGAGGGGGCATGGGGAGGAGGCGAGGGACAGATGAGAAGTGGTGAGAGCAGGGGTGTGGACACAGAACAAGAGGACAGCTCGGGATCCATGGAGCCCTGCCTCCCCTCCCCAGCCCACTCACCTTCCCAAACCAGCCACTCCCAATCTCCTGCAGGTAGCTCAGGTGCTGCCGGCTAAGGCCCAGGGGGGTGGTCATGTCTGGGGAGGGCAAGAGGGGAAAGCCCTTGAGTCTTTCCCCCTTCCTGAGTGCCACCAACACACCCCAGGTCAGTGGGGACTGGGGTCAGAGCAGACATCACTCTCTTTTCATTGGCTGCCACCCACATTCCATGTCAGAATCTCAGCTTCCTCATTGGCTGCTCACAAGACTCCAGCATCCAATCAGTCCTTCCCTTTGGCATCCCAAGCTCCTATGATGTGATTTCAGCCTCCCATTGGCTGCCTCTGAGACTGTGCTCTATGCTAATCTCACCACTGCTTGCCCCACAAGAATCCCCAAATCTGGTTTTGGATTAAGCAATGGCTTCCACCAAGATGATCTTTGTCTGCCTCCCCATAGGCTGCTTCCAAGATTCCAGGACTCCCACCTATGCCTTTCCCATTGGCTGCCGCTGGTCTCAACCGCCCCAGCCCCTGAAGGAACACACTCAACATCTTCTGGCCTTTCCCAGGACGCCATGGGATTCTGGTCATGGCGTGGGGCAGTACCTGAGTGTGAAGGCTGCGGGGCAGGCATTGGCAGGGAGACCTCAGCCAGCGGGAGAATGTAGACATCAGGCAGCGACTGTGAGGAGGAGGTCTCCTCCGCAGGGGGAGTGTACTCCCCGGAGCAGTCCTCCCCTTCAGGGTTCTCAAACTCCTGGGGCCGGGAGAGGAGAAGAGGGGTGGGAGAACGCAGGGCTGAGAGACACGCCATCGTCTTTCTCTTAAGTTTGTCTCCCCTTCATTTTTGTAACTGTCTCCCAGTCCCAGCCCAATTTCCATCCCCCATTTCTCCATTCCAAGGCTCCAGACCACAGCTTCAAGCCAGAAGTTGCTCTCGGATTTACTGCCCCCTTCTCCCCACCAACCACCTGTGTAGCGGGTAAAGGCCTTGCTGGAGTCTTCCTCTCCAAGTTGAATCCTCTCATGCACCTCACCTTGAAGCCGACATCGCCCCGTTTGCAGCACAGACAGGTGAGGAGGAGGAAGATGAAGGCCAGCAGGCCGGAGCAGGAAATGAGGACCACAGCGTAGGGAGGAGCCAGAGGAGCTCGGCCCAGGGCGAATCCATCTGTGGGCACAGGGCTGGGCTGGGGTCCCAGCTTCAAGTCCCTGGATACCGGAATCATGCCCCCTCCCGTCCCGGTACGTCGTGGACTACAACTCCCATGATGCTCTGCGACCAGGGCCCCTTGGCAGAGGTGCAGACTGGCCCAAGGCATTGTGGGAGTTGTAGTTTGGGGCCTTCCCAAGTGGTTGGATTGGGGGTGGGGTCTCTCTTCTCGTCCCAAACTGGGACCCCCCCACCTCACCCCACCCCATCCCCTCACCCCAGGCTTGGATGAATTCCAATGAGGGCTGAAGGAAAGAGGAGTGATAGTGAAGCCTGGGGCTTGCAGAATTTAAAATACGCTCCCATGGACAGCCTCATTACCCCTCATTGGGGAGGAGGACTAGCTCTCAGCTGCAGGCTGGGAGAAGATTCTTGCCCCATGCTGGAACCCCCCAGTTTGTGGGGTTGAGATCTGTCTCTTTTAGGGACGCTTGGCGCACACCGATGTCCTCTATCCCCAGCCCAAGACCCAGAGAAGGGAAGTCCGCAAGCCCTGGGTCTCTCCAGAAGCCAGAGACAGCCTCCCGTGTTGTGTCCCCCTTAGAAATAGTATTCCTGTCCTCTGCCCCCAATTCTCCCAGAGGCCCTGTCCTTCCCTGGCTTCCTGCATACACCAGCACAAACACATGCGTGCACGCATACACACATGTTGCCCAAACGGAGCCCCCTCCCCACCCAGCCCCCAGCCTCCCTCCCACAGGCCCTGCTGACAGAGGCACCGTCCCCGCCGCTCCGGGTCCGGCTGGGCTGCGGGAAGACGCGCACCAGGTGACGGGGCAGGACCCGCAGACAGACCCCTGGGCAGACAGCGAGGCCGCCGCGGGGGTGGGGGCCACCGGACAGACGGATGGCCCGACAGACTCACCGGGGTGGGCCGGGGACGCCAGGCAGCCGGAGGCGGAGACGGCCGCAAGGAGGATGAGGGCGCCGGGGGCAGGCATCTTGTCGAGGATGGCAGGGAGGTGGAGGTGGTGGCGGCTGGGGAGGAGGGGGGGGCGGGCCCTCAGCCCCCAGCCATGGGGACCCGCGCGACCCTGGCCTCCTCCCGGCCCAGGAGAGGGGCAGGAGACGCAGGACAGGGGGAGGGAGGGGCTGCTTGCTGGCTCAGGTACCCCCCTCCCCCTCTTTGAACGGACAGACGGATGAAGGGATGGAGAGGCGGACAGAGGAGAGATGCTGGGGAGCCGGGGTTGCTGGGGTGGGGGGGAGAGGGTAGGATTGGG
This sequence comes from Pongo pygmaeus, assembly GCF_028885625.2. Classification (NCBI taxonomy): domain Eukaryota; kingdom Metazoa; phylum Chordata; class Mammalia; order Primates; family Hominidae; genus Pongo; species Pongo pygmaeus. The sequence goes on from NC_072393.2 coordinate 54,636,130, forward strand.
GGGGGCGAGAAAGAGGGCCCCGCCCCCGAGGGCAGCCAGGATTGGGGGAGCAGACAGCCTGTCACAGGAAGGGTGGGAGGAGGGAGGATGGAGCGTCGTCATGGCAACTGGCTCCCCCGTAGCATTGGCTGCCAGGAGGGAGGGGAGGAAATGGGAGGGGGAGGGACAGACAGGGACCGGCACACACTTGCAGCGGGGGTGGGGGGGCAGGGCCCACGGGTGCCTGGCCCGGACACCGCTGTGACATGCCACCAGCATGGACACATGTGCTACACGCTAAGATGCAGATGTCAGGCACGCGCAGCCCACACACAGCTGACACACGTCGCAGGGACCCTCATAGACAAGCGCATCACATACAAAGGTGGACAGCCATCAGCAGACGGGGACACGTACACGTCACACACAAAGACGCAGGGACCGCACTGGAAACGCACAGGCAGGCCGGCTTCCAGCACAGATGCACCCGGCCACGCAGGAACGTCAAAGCATCACAAAGACCCACACATGCCCCAGACAAAGTAAAGCCCCAGATCCACAGACGCACACGCCACAGACAAAGATCCCCACGGACACCACTGTGACATGCTGACACTCATAGTCACAGCCACGCAGACAGTCCCTAGACAAATGGGCAACAAAGAATACCCACAGAGACAAGTATCACATACATGCACGTCACACAGACATGCACAGACAGCAATTGCACAGACACACGCAGACACACACATCACATGAACTAACATAGACACGGACACAGCAGCTACACAGAGACAGGCACATCACATACATGAGTACACAGAAACATAACACATGCATATATATGGACACGTAACATGCATCACTCACACGGACACAAGTTTCACTCACATGGATACACACAGACACACTACATACACATGCATACGGGCACACACAACTCATACATACAGGGCTACATAAATCACATGCAAAAATACACATAAATACACCACACACTGATACATACAGACACATATAACATGCACATATACACAGTCACACATTATACATAAGCACAGACATAGGCACACAGATCAAATACACAGACACACAGAGATGCACATATCACATACCTAAACAGACATGGACACACATCACAAATACACACACCTTTCACACAAGGTTACAAAGACACAGAACCCCACCACAGTCACACATCACATACATAAACATGCACGGGCACACATAACACATGCAAAGAGTCACACACCCACAACACAGACACAGACACGCGCACAGACACACGGGTCGCAAATACCCACGTTTCCCCTGAGGTTACGCAGACATTACACAACCACAGCACTTGCCTCATACAAAAGATACATGATCATAGTTTATTTAATGTATTTATTCTTATGAGTATTTAGTCTGTGCCAGGTATCGTCCGCAGCGTTTTACACGTACAGAATTACCTCTCAATCCTCACAACCGCCCTCTGAGACAGGTATTTTTAAATCATGCCCATTGTACAGATGAGGCAACTGAGGCACAGCGCGGGGTAGTCACCTGCCCCAAGGCACACAAGCCGGGGAGTGGCAAAGCTGGGACTGGAACCCGGTCCAGCGGGGACACCGACACATCAGACAAGGACACACATACATCACGTGCCAGGCCGCCGCCGTCTCGGGGTCACATCCCACCCTCCAGCGCCCCGAGCTGCAGACACACCCGGAAGCACGGACTCCCACCCTGGGCGCGGACCTCTCCATCGTCCGTGAGCACCTGCGAGGCGTTCCCCTGGGTGAGGCTGGGCCGGAGCTGCGCACCCAAGACGCAGCCTCAGCAACACTCGGCGCAGGCGACCCAGCCCCCAACCCCAACCCCCAGCAGGGGCCCAGGGCTTTCCACCAAAACGCGCAGCCGTGGCGCACACCGGCCGGGCAGTGCACACTCCCCTCAGAGCTCAGGGGAAGGGGGAAGGGGCTGCCCTCGGGGTGTCTCATTGGAGAAACTGAGGCAGGTTCATCGCGGGAGGGAGGGGGCGCACGGCCTGGGCTGCAGGGTGGAGGGGATGCAATCGGGGGGCGGGGAGTGAGAAAAGACGCAATTCGCTGCCCGGGTGGCTGAAGGGCACAGAACCTGGCGGAAGCAGAGACTTATGGGAGGTGTAGTCCTGGCCTTGAGACTTGTAGGAAATGTAGTCCTGCTCGACCCAGCAAGGAGGCTCAGGTTAAGCTGCGGTTGGATGCGGGTAGCAGGAGCCGAGGAAGGGTCCGCTGCCTGGGTCTTTGGAAGTGATGTGGGCAGAATTATCAAGTCCTAGGGAGCGGCACAGGTGGGGCTGCAGTCCTGACTCTGGCCCCAGCTCGCTTGTTCGTGTATTCACTCAACAAACGTTTATTAGGCACCCACTATGTGATTAGGCAGGCGCTCGGCCAGAAGCTGGGGCCGCAGCAGGAAGCAAGTGAGACGCGTTCCCTCACCTTCTGGGAGTCTCGGGGCTTCAAGGAAAGCAGCCACGAGTGGAATAATTGCACATCAGGACTTAGCACTGCCGGGCACCACTGAGTCAGGGTGGGGATGCAGTGGGTCTTGTCTGGGGAGTAACAGAGGGTTCCCTAGAGCTTTTCAAACTGTGAGCGCCCAGCCATTAGCAGGGGTGTTATCAAGATCCTCGGTGGTCTCAGAAACAAAGTCACTCTCTGAAAAGAAAGAAAGACAAAAAAATCCTCCGTGGCAATCAGCACTTTTTTTTTTTTAATGGGGGCCGGGCGTGGTGGCTCATGCCTGCAATCCCAGCACTTGGGGAGGCCGAGGAGGGTGGATCATGAGATCAAGAGATCAAAACCATCCTGGCCAACATGGTGAAACTCTGTCTCTATTAAAAATACAAAAATTAGCTGGGCATGGTGGCGCGTGCCTGTAGACCCAGCTACTCAGGAGGCTGAGGCAGGAGAATCGCTTGAACCCGGGAGGCAGATATTGCAGTGAGCCAAGATCGCTGCGCCACTGCACTCCAGCCTGGTGACAGAGTAAGACTCCGTTTCAAAAAAAAGAAAAGAAAAGAAAAGAAGAATGGAATAGAATAAACTAGAACTCCATAGCAGACTGCATGCTCAATATAAAAGAAATGTTAATGTAAGAAACTTTCTTTTTTTTTTTTTTGAGACAGGCTGTCACTCTGTTGCCCAGGCTGGAGTGCATTGGTACAATCGTAGCTCACTGCAGCCTCAAACTCCTGGGCTGAAGCAATCCTCCCACCTCAGCCTCTGGAGTAACTGGGACTACAGGTGCATGCCACCACACCCAGCTAATTTTAAAAATTTTATTTTTGTAGAGATGGGGGGGTCTCCCTATGTTTCCCAGGCTGGTCTCGAACTCCTGGCCTCAAGCAATCCTCCTCCCTCAGCCTCCCAAAGTACTGGGATTACAGGCCTGAGCCACCGTGCGTAGCCCATATATAAAACTTTTATTTCTTTTTTTTTTTCTTCGAGATGGAGTCTCGCTCTGTCGCCCAGCCTGGAGTGCAGTGGCGTGATCTCCGTTCACTGCAACCTCTGCCCCCTGGGCTCAAGCAATTCTTCTGCCTCAGCCTCTCTAGTAGCTGGGATTACAGGCATGTGCCACCACGCCCAGCTAATTTTGTATTTTTAGTAGAGACAGGGTTTCACCATGTTGGCCAGGCTGGTCTCGACCTCCTGACTTCAGGTGATCCACCAGCCTCAGCCTCCCAAAGTGTTGGGATTACAGGCGTGAGCCACTGTGCCCAGCCAATTTTTCAGATTTTAAACAAGGTCATAGGAGCATCTGCTGCATCCGCTGAACAGCCCCAGAGGGGCTTGGCAGCCGACCTGTCATCCAGCACTTGAGTATTTCCATGGTGACACTTAGGAACAATCCCACTTTACAAGAGAAATAATTTAAGAGTGTGAAGCCTGGGTTAGGTGTGGTGGCTCACACCTCTAAGCCCAGCACTTTGGGAGGCCAAGGTGGGCGGATCACATGAGGCCCGGAGTTCGAGACCAGACTAGCCAACGTGGTGAAACCCCATCTCTACTAAAAATACAAAAATTAGCCGGGCGTGGTGGCGCACTCCTGTAATCCCAGCTACTCAGTAGGCTGAGGCAGGAGAATCGCTTGAACCTGGGAGGTGGAGTTTGCACTGAGCCGAGATTGCACCACTGCACTCCAGCCTGGTAACAGAGCGAGAGTCTGCCTCAAAAAAAAAAAAAAAAAAGATTATCAGTCTGTTTAGGTCAGTTTTGTCACCAAACTTATCCTAAAACTTTTTCCTTTTTGACACTTTATTGATTTCAAAACTGAAACTACATGTCAGTGGTTCTCAAAGTATGGTTCAGAGTCCCTTAGGAGTCCCTGAGACCCTTTCAAGGGGTCCATGAAGTCAAAATTATTTGTATACTACCCTCCTGAGATGTTAACTGCCTTTTTCCTTCTCATTCACTCATGAGTGGACAGTAGAAGTTTCCAGAAGTTGCCTGACATGTAATGAATGGCTGCACTGAAGACAGACACAGATGCAAAGATCTAGCCAGACATTAAAGAGATGTGCGGCCGGGCGCAGTGGCTCACACCTGTAATCCCAGCACTTTGGGAGGCCGAAGCCAGCAGATCACTTGAGGTCAGGAGTTTGAGACCAGCCTGGCCACAGAGTGACAGACTGGAACTCTGTCAAAAAAAAAAAAAAAGATTTTCAAAATGACACAAACAATGCCACTCAATGCACTGAATTTTTTTGGAAAATAGTTTTTTTTTTTTTGAGACGGAGTTTCACTTTCATTGCCCAGGCTGGAATGCAATGGGGGCGATCTTGGCTCACTGCAACCTCCACCTCCCGGGTTCCTCCCGGGTTTCACCATGTTGGTCAGGCTGGTCTCGAACTCTTGACCTCAGGTGATCCACTTGCCTCGGCCTTCCAAAGTGCTGAGATTACAGGTATGAGGAGCCACTGTGACTGGCTTTTTTTTTTTTTTTTTGAGACGGAGTCTTGCTCTGTCACCCAGGCAGGAGTGCAGTGGTGCAATCTCAGCTCACTGCAACCTCCTCCTGGGTTCAAGCGATTCTCCTGCCTCAGCCTCCCGAGTAGCTGGGACTACAGGTGCCCGCCACCATGCCTGACTAATTTTTTGTATTTTAGTAGAGATGGGGTTTCACTGTATTGCCCAGGCTGGTCTTGAACTCCTGAGCTCAGGTGATCCACCCACCTTAGTCTCCCAAAGTGCTGGGATTACAGGAGTGAGCCACCACACGCCGCCAAATAGTTATTATTTTTATAAAAATAGGTTTATACGTTAACTTGCAATGGAAACCCAGTGCTTTGGAGGCCAAGGTGGGAGGATCCCTTGAGGTCAGGAGTTCAAGACCAGCCTGGCCAACATGGCAAAACTTCGTCTGTATAAAAAATACAAAAATTAGCTAGGCGTGGCGGCACACGCCTGTAGTTCCAGCTACTCGGGAGGCTGAGGCACGAGAATCATCTGAACCCAGGAGGTAGAGGTCGCAGTGAGCTGAGATGGTGCCACTGTGCTCCAGCAGGGGTTACAGAGCAGGACTCTGTTTCAAAAACAGCAACAACAACGACAAATTCGCTGAATGAAGGAAAGAACGAGGTAATTTCCTGCAGGTGCATTTGATGACTGATTCAAGCCGGGACCACTCCCCTGTCCCTTGGGTGTTGTCCACTCAGCACAAGTTTCCAGCCGATGGATTATGACTGTCCATTCCAGAGAAGAGGAAGAGCAAGGTGTCATGAGGACGCAGAAGGGTGCACTGCACTGAACCAGGGTTCCTTGCAGAGAAGCCTCCAGAGAGGATGACATTTAGGCCCGGCTGTGGCTGGGAGCAGGGTTGAGTCTGAGGCTGGGGGTGGGGAGCTGAGCAGGGAGGGCGTTCCAGGCAGGGCCCACGGAGGGCACAGAGGCCTGGAGCTGTGGAACCGCTTGGGACCTTTGGGAAACCTGCACCTGCCCCGCCCACCGCCTCCCCAGCGCGGCAGCTCCGGCCCAAACCTTCCAGTCATTGCCGACTGACTGTCTTTTTCCCACACCTCCACGTCCTAGTCCATTAGCTGACTCTATTTTCAAAATATTCCCAGAATCTGGCCACCTCTCACCACCTCTACTTCCACCCTCATTGTTTGCTTGGACTATCGCAGTAGCCTCCTTGAGGATCTCCACACTCGGCCCCTCACCCCATGGTCTCTTCTTGCTACAGCAGCCAGGAAAGCCTCTTAACTCTGAAGTTAGCTCATGTCCCTCTTGTGCTCTCAACCCTCCCACAGCTCCCATCACATTTGGAGTAAAGGCCAGCATCCTCCCCACTGCCACGCGACTCTAAATGATCTGCCCCTCCAAGTCTGTTTGCCCTGTTCGCTGGTGCACTTTCCCTTGTTCATTCCCTTCCAGCCACGCTGGCCTCCTCCCTGTTCCTCCAACACCGCACGGGCAAGAAACAGCTTCAGGGCCTTTGTACTCGGCGCCCCGCGTTCTCTGGGGACTCTCCATTCCCCAGGTCTGCACCTGGCTGACGTCTTTGTTTCAATTAGGCTTCTGCCCACGTGTGGCCTCCCCAGAGATGCTTTCCTTGGCCACCAAGGGAGCAGCCCTGACCCTTACCCCCTTCTTGTTCCATAACCCATTTCATTTTTCTTTCTTTCTTTTTTTCTTTTGAGATGGAGTTTCACTCTTATCGCCCCGGCTGGAGTGCAATGATGTGATCTCAGCTCACTGCAACCTCTGGCTCCCCAGGTTCAAGTGATTCTCCTGCCTCAGCCTCCCAAGTAGCAGGGATTACAGGCACCCACCACCATGCCTGGCTAATTTTTGTATTTTCAGTAGAGACAGGGTTTCACCATGTTGGGAGGCTAGTCTCGAACTCCTGACCTCAGGGGATCCACCTGCCTTGGCCTCCCAAAGTGCTGGATTACAGGTGTGAGCCACTGCACCCAGCCTCTTTTTTTTTTTTTGAGACAGAGTCTTCCTCTGTCACCCAGGCTGGAACGCAGTGGCACGATCTCGGCTCACTGCAACCTCTGCCTCCCAGATTCAAGCGATTCTCCTGCCTCAGCCTCCTGAGTAGCTGGGATTACAGGTGCGTGCCACCAAGCCCCGCTAATTTTTCTACTTTTAGTAGAGATAGGATTTCACCATGTTGGCCAGGCTGGTCTCGAACTCCTGACCTCAGATGATCCTCCAGCCTCTGGCACCCAAAGTGCTGGGACTACCACGGCTGGTCCCTGTTTCATTTTTCTTCATTGCAATCAGCTCCACCTGACTTGGGGCCGCATATTTGTGCATGGAGCCCTGGAGAACAAGGATCTTTGCTTTTGTTTCCTGCTGTGTCCCCAGTGCCGGGTACACAGAAGAGGCTCAGTGACTGTGACTGCAGGAATGAGGCTGGGACGATAGAGAGAGACAGCCCCAGCAGTGGGCAGAGGTGAGGTTGCCAGAGGCTCTGTCTGCAGAGCCAAGGAGTTGAGTCTCCACTGAGAAAGTGAGCATGTGTGCAGCAGGGTGACTAGGATGACCAGGCTGCAGGATAGGGGTGACACAGCCTCCTCCTCTTTTATGAAATTGAAGCACCATTAGGGTATGAGAGGCTGGGGGAGGAATATTCCATGAGCCCAGGATGCTGCCTCAGACTTCCTTCACTAACTCATTCATTCATTCATCCATCCATTCATTCATTCATTCATTCATCCATTCAGCAAACAAACAAGCCTCCATTCCAGCAGCCCAGTTGGGTGGACAAAAAGAAAGAAGCTGAAGGGACAGCAATATCAATAATGATATTTTATTTCACTTTTTTATTTTTATTTTTTACTTTTTAAATTTTTTCTTTTCCCACACCTGCCAAAACAGCATTTATTTCACTTTTTGTTTTTTTTTTAGAGAGCGTCTCTCTCTGTCGCCCAGGCTGCAGTGCAATGACGCGATCTCGGCTCACTGCAGCCACCACCTTCTGGGCTCAAACGATTCTCGTGCCTCAGCCTCCTGAGTAGCTGGGATTACAGGCGTGCGCCACCACGCCTGGCTAATTTTTGTATTTTTAGGCGAGGTGGGGTTTCGCCATGTTGGTCAGGCTGGCCTCAAACTCCTGACCTCAAGTGATCCGCCTGCCTTGGCCTCCCAAAGCGCTGGGATTATAGGTATGGGCCACCACAGCCTGGCCTATTTCACTATTAATGGAGGTATAATTTACAACAATAACAAGCAGAGATTTTTTTTTTTTTTTTTTTTTTTTTTTGAGACAGAGCCTGGCTCTGTCGCCCAAGCTGGAGTGCAGTGGCGCGATCTCAGCTCACTGCAAGCTCCGCCTCCCAGGTTCACACCATTCTCCTGCCTCAGCCTCCCGAGTAGCTGGGACTACAGGCGCCTGCCACCATGCCCGGCTAATTTTTTGTATTTTTAGTAGAGACGGGGTTTCACCGTGTCAGCCAGGATGGTCTCGATCCACCTGCCTCGGCCTCCCAAAGTGCTGGGATTTCAGGCGTGAGCCACTGCACCTGGCCTTTTTTTTTTTGAGATGGAGTCTCGCTCTATCACCCAGGCTGGAGTGCAATGGCACAGTCTTGGGTCACTGCAACCTCTGCCTCCCGGGTTCAAGTGATTCTCCTGCCTCAGTCTCCCAAGTAGCTGGGATTATAAGCATGCACCACGACACCTAGCTAATTTTTTTGTGTTTTTAGTAGAGATGGGGTTTCACTGCATTGGTCAGACAGGTCTCAAACTCCTGACCTCAAGTGATCCACCCTCCTCCGCCTCCCAAAGTGTTGGGATTACAGGTGTGAGCCACCGCGCCCGGCCAACAAGCAGAGATCTTAAGGGTACAATTTGAGGCCAGGCATGATGACTCATGCCTGTGATCACAGCACTTTGCACTTTGCACTTTGGCGCAAAGTTGGAGAGTTTGAGACCAGCCTGGGCAACATAGTAAGACCCTGGCTCTACAAAAATAAAAATTAAAAAATAATCTGGGCATGGTGGCGCACACCTGTAGTCCCAACTACTCAGGAAGCTGAGGCAGGAGGATCACTTAAACTCAGGAGTTGGAGGCTGCAGTGAGCTATGCTCGAACCACTGCACTCCAGCCTAGGTGACAGAGTGACATCCTGTCTCTAAAAAAAAAAAAAAAAAAGCTGGGTGTGGTGGCTCATGCCTGTAATCCCAGCACTTTGGGAGGCCAAGGCAGGTGGATCACTTGCGGTGAGGAGTTCGAGACCAGCCTGGCCAACATGGTGAAACCCCGTCTCTACTAAAAATACAAAAATTAGCCGGGTGTGGTGATGCATGCATGTAATCGCAACTACTAGGGAGGCTGAGGTGGGAGAATTGCTTGAAGCCGGGATGCAGAGGTTGCAGTGAACCAAGATCACACCACTGCATTCCAGCCTGGGAGACAGAGTGAGACTCCATCTCAAAAAAAAAAAAAAAAAAGGAAGAACACGATGGCCTGGGAAGAAAAAGCTCCAAGAGCTCCAAGATATAATGTGAAGTGAAAAAAATCAAGTCACAGAACAATGAGAATAGTGTGATACAATTTACATAAGAAGAAAACAAGCCGGGCATGGGAACATTTCTTGTAGTTCCAGCTGCTCAGGAGACTGAGGCAGGAGGATCCCTGGAGCCTAGGAATTTGTAGTGTCAGTGAGCTATGATCATGTCACTGCACTCCTGCCTAGGCAACAAAGGAAGATCCCATTCCCATCTCTAAAAATAATAAAAAAACAGAAAGCAACAACAATTCCAAGCTGCTTTTTTTTTTTTTTTTTTTTTTGAGATGGAGTTTCGCTCTTTCGCCCAGGCTGGAGCGCAGTGTGCGATCTTGGGTCGCTGCAACCTCTGCCTTCTGGTTTCAAGTGATTCTCTTGCCTCAGCCTCCCTAGTAGACGGGATTACAGGCGCCCACCACCACGCCTGGCTAATTTTTGTATTTTCAGTAGAGACGGGGTTTCACCATGTCTGCCAGGCTGGTCTCGAACTCCTGACCTCGTGATCCACCACCCCCGCCCCCCTGCCGCCGGCCTCCCACCGAAGCTGCTTTTTTCTGTGTGTGACTGAGCCTTGCTCTGTCGCCTAGGCTGGAGTGTAGTAACGCGATCTTGGCTCACTGCAACCTCCGTTCACTGGGTTCAAGCAATTCTCCTGACTCAGCCTCCTGAGCTGCTGGGAGTACAGGCATGCACCACCACACCCTGCTAATTTTTGTATTTTAGTAGAGATAAGGTTTCACCATATTGGCCAGGCTGGTTCTGAACTGACCTCAAGTGATCCGCCTGCCTCTGCCTCCCAAAGTGTTGGGATTGCAGGTGTGAGCCACTGCGCCTGGCCCCAAAGATGCTTTTTGATGCACACACACACACGCCCAGAAAAAGGTGTGCAAGGATAGTATAGTAATGAAACTGGGGGTGCACATGAAATGTGAGGTCTGTATCACTCAATATTTTTGTTGTTGTTTGAGATAGAGTCTCTCTCTGTCGCCCAGGCTGGAGTGCAGTGGCATGATCTCAGTTCACTGCATCCTTTGCCTCCCAGGTTCAGGTGATTCTCCTGCCTCAGCCTCCTGAGTAGCTGAGACTACAGGCATGCGCCACCATACTAATTTTTTTTTGAATTTTTAGTAGAGACAGTGTTTCCCCATGTTGGCCAGGCTGGTCTCAAACTCCTGACCTCAAGTGATCTGCCCACCTCGGCCTCCCAAAGTGCTGGGATTGCAGGCATGAACCACTGTGCCTGGCCTCAAATTTTTAAAAAAGAAGACTATATTCATACATACTGAGTATCCCTATATTTTTATTTGTTCATTTGTATTTATTTATTTTTTAAGAGACAGGATCTTGTTCTATTGCCTAGGCTGGAGTACAGTGACACCACCATGGCTCACTGTAGCCTTGCCTTCCTGGACTCAAGCAATCCTCCTGCCTCAGCCTTCTGAGTAACTGGGACTACAGGTGGACACCACCATGCCTGGCTAATTATTTTATTTTTGTAGAGACAGGGTCTCACAATGTTGCCCAGGCTGGTCTCGAACACCTGGGCTCAAGCAGTCCTCCCACCCAGGCCTCTCATAGTGCTGGGATTACAGACATGAGCCACCACGCCCAGTCTCTCTCTCTCTCTCTCTCCAAATATATATATATATATATATATATTTTTTTTTTTTTTTTTTTCTTCGAGACGGAGTCTCACTCTGTCGCCCAGGCTGGAGTGCAGTGGCATGATCTCCGCTCACTGCCCCTCTGCCCCCTGGGCTCAAGCAATTCTTCTGCCTCAGCCTCTGTAGTAGCTGGGATTACAGGCATGGGTCACCACACCCAGCTAATTTTGTATTTTTAGTAGAGACAGGGTTTCACCATGTTGGCCAGGCTGATCTCAAATCCCTGACCTCAGGTGATCGGCCCACTTCAGCCTCCCAAAGTCCTGGGATTATAGGCATGAGCCATTGCGCCCTGCTTTTCTTTCTTTCTTTTTTTTTTTGAGACGGAGCCTGGCTCTGTCGCCCAGGCTGGAGTGCAGTGGTCGATCTCGGCTTGCTGCAACTTCCGCCTCCCGGGTTCAAGCGATTCTCTTGCCTCAGCCTACCGAGTAGCTGGGATTACAGGGACGCTCCATCACACCCGGCTAATTGTTGTATATTAGTAGAGGCGGGGCTCCACCATGTTGGTCAGGCTGGTCTCAAACTCCTGACCTCATGATCTGCCCACCTTGTCCTCCCAAAGTGCTGGTATTACAGGCATGAGCCACCGTGCCTGGCCCCGGGCTCCATATATTTTAAATTGTTGTTTAAAACTTAGATAGGGGGTCAGTCGCGTTGGCTCACGCCTGTAATCCCAGAACTTTGGGAGGACGAGTCTGGTGGATCACCTGAGATCAGAATTTCAAGACCAGCCTGACCAACATGGCGAAACCCCGTCTCTACCAAAAAAATACAAAAATTAGCTGGGTGTGGTGGCACGCACCCATAGTCCCAGCTACTTGGGGAGGCTGAGGCAGGAGAATTGCTTGAACCCTGGTGGTGGAGGTTGCAATGAGCTGAGATCGTGCCACTACACTCCAGCCTGAGTGACAGAGTGAGACCCCGTTTCAAAAAAAAAAAAAGAGAAAGAAACAGAAAGGAAAAGGAAGGAGAAGGAAGAGGAGAGGGGGATAATTGATGTTGGGTATCAATAAGGAGGATCTGCATTTTAAGTTAGGCCTGTTCATAAAATATCTTGAATGCCAGGACAATTGCTTGGATTGTATTCTCTGGGCAGTGGTGAGTCATGGGAGGTTTTGGAGCAAGGTAGAACATCCATTCCCCAGCACAGCAGTTAATCTTTTTCTTGCTATGTTGCCCAGGCTGGAATGCAGCGGCTATTCACGGAATAATCATACCACACCACACCCTTGAAACCCTGAGCTCAAACAATCCTCCCACCTCAGCCTCCCAAGTAGCTGGGACTACAGGCATCCACCACCATGCCTGGCTTAGCAGTCACTCTTTAAGAGATGCCTTCCTTGGCACCACAATCTAGATTATTTCCTTTTCTATATGCTCTCAAAGAACTTGGCTCCTTTATTTCAGAGCATCTTGTCTTATTAGCATATTATATTGAGTAATATAATTAGGTAGTGTAATTATAAATACTTGACACCCACTGCAATGCTGGTGTCAGGCAAGCAGGGACTGCCTTGGTCTTGATTGTAGTTGTAGATCTGGAAGCTAGCTTAATAATTACCTGTTGAACAAATGAATGAATACTCTAGAGCTGTTGTTTAAAAGATAGCAACTCTTCCATCCTCTCAGAAGTTCTCATGACTGAACCCACTTAACTGTGGTTCCAAGGTTCTTGGCCGGGGGTCCAGGGACCCTCAAAAGGCTTGTGGATATAATTCGTGGGGTCTATGGCCTTAGATAAGAAGAAAAATCACATTTTTCTTTTCCCCAAGCTCTAATTGATATTTAGTATTTCTTCGTATTTTCTTTTTTTTTTTTTTTTTTTTTGAGACGGAGTCTCGCTCTGTCACCCAGGCTGGAGTGCAGTGGCATGATCTCGGCTCACTGCAAGCTCCGCCTCCCGGGTTCACGCCATTCTCCTGCCTCAGCCTCCTGAGTAGCTGGGACTACAGGCGCCCGCTACCACGCCCGGCTAATTTTTTTTGTATTTTCAGTAGAGACAGGGTTTCACTGTGTTAGCCAGGATGGTCTCGATCTCCTGACCTCGTGATCTGCCCGCCTCAGCCTCCCAAAGTGCTGGAATTACAGGCTTGAGCCACCGCGCCCAGCTATTTCTTCCTATTTTCATGGCAGATTGTATTTTCCAAAGATAGCCTCAATAATATCTCCCATTCCGTATGCTCTTCCAGATCTTGCCACTTCCCCATTGGGAAGTGAAGACTATGTCTCTACACCTTGAACCTGATGGGACTACCTCAACGAAAAAGGATTCAATAGAAGTGCTTCTATGTGACTTCTGAGGTCAGGTTGTAAAAATGCCATGCCTTGTTTTCTTAGTACAAACACTCTTACAATTCAGCTTCCATGATGTGAGGAAGCCCAAGAGTCTGTGAGGAGGCCCACATGGAGAGGAAATGAAATCCCCAGCCCTCAATTCCCTCTGAGCTGCTAGCCAACAGCTAGCACCAATTCTTAGAACTCAGCCTCCGTGCTGTGAGGAAGCTCAAGAGTCCACGAGGAAGCCCACAAAGAGAGGAAATTATGTCCCCAGCCCTTAGTCCCCACTAAGTTGCTAGCCAACAGTCAGCACTAACTTCCAGCCATGTGAGCCATCTTGAAAGTGGTTTCTTATTAGATGCACTGAAGACATAAATAGAAAAATAAAAACGAAATACAGAAAGTGGGTTCTTCAGCTCCCAGAGGAGCTGCCTCAGTTGTTGCCTCATTGATCAGAGATGAGCTGCCTCTGCTGAACTCCACCCAAATTGAAGACCTACAAACAAAATAAATAACTACTATTGTCTTAAGCAATTAAGTTTTGTAGTGGTTTGTTACACAGCAGTAGATGACTCATACAATTATGAATACAGGTAACATTAGCAAGACCTGTGATTTTGTTTATTCTGGAATTTATTATTCTAGCAACATAAATCACAGATATTTCCAAATCACATCATGGTTGTTGCAAATACTTGAAATATTCTTTTGCTTCCTCACTGTTTTGAAATATCAGTTATAGGCCAGGCGTGGCGGCTCACGCCTGTAATCTCAGTACTTTGGGTGGCTGAGGCAGGCGGATCACCTGAGGTCGGGAGTTCGAGACCAGCCTGACCAGCATGGAGAAATCCCGTCTCTACTAAAAATACAAAATTAGCCTGACGTGGTGGCATGTGCCTGTAATCCCGGCTACTTAGGAGGCTGAGGCAGGAGAAATCCTTGAACCTGAGAAGCAGAGGTTGCAGTGAGCCAAGATCGCACCATTGCACTCCATTCCGGGCAACAAGAATGAAACTCTGTCTCAAAAAAAAGAAAAGAAAAGAAAAAGAAATATCAGTTATTAGACTTGCTATTAGATCTGCTAGATTTTTTTTTTTGTTTGTTTGTTTGTTTTTTTTTTGTTTTGAGATGGAGTCTGTCTCTATTGCCCAGGCTGGAGTGCAGTGGTGAGAGCTCGGCTCACTGCAATCTCCGCCTCCCAGGTTCAAGTGATTCTCCTGCCTCAGCCTCCCAAGTAGCTGGGATTACAGCCGCGCACCACAACACCAAGCTAATTTTTGTATTTTTAGTAGAGAAGGGGTTTCACCGTGCTGACCAGGCTGGTCTTGAACTTCTTACCTTGTGATCCGCCCACCTCGGCCTCCCAAAGTGCTGGGATTACAGGTGTGAGCCACAACACCCAGCCTGATTTTTTTTTTTTTTTTAATAGAGACAGTGTCTCCCTATGTTTCCCAGGCTAATTAAACTCCTGGGCTCAAGCGATCCTCTTACCTGGGCCTACCAAAGTGCTGAGATTGTAGGCATAAGCCACTGCAGATGGCCGGATCTGCTAGATCTTGTTATTTAATGTTAATAAAGAAGCGTATATATTATATAAAAATGTGACTTTTGAATATTTTGAAAACTGTTTTAGTTGGTTTTGTAATCCTATGAATTTTCTTTTATACACTTAAAAACTTTTTTGAGAAGGTATTGTCAGGGTATAACATTCAAAAAACAGTTAAAAACATGATTCATACAAATATATAGTAAGCACACATCTAGGATTTATTTAATACATTAATGAGAGAACCAAAAGAATGACAGATTTGTTCAAAGGAGGATAGGACAGGCCAGGCACAGTGGCTCACGCCTGTAATCCCAGCACTTTGGGAGGCTGAGGCAGGCAGATCATCTGAGGTCAGGAGTTCAAGTCCAGCCTGGCAACATGGCAAAACCCTGCCTCTATTTAAGAAAAAAGAAAAATTAGCCGAGCATGGTGGTGCGAGCCTGTAGTCCTAGCTACTTGGGAGGCTGAGGAGAATCACTTGAACCCAGGAGGTGGAGGCTGCAGTGAGCTGAGATTGCGCCACTGCACTCCAGCCTGGGTGACAGAGCGAGACTCTGTCTCAAGAAAAGAAAAAGAGAGAATTCTAGATGAAAATGATGACTTTATAGACAAAAACAGTTAATAACATTCAGAACAATAACTTTTGGGATTTTACGTCTACCCAAAAAACAATAATTTTGATGCATTGGTTCTGAACAAGTTAACATATAACTTTACAGAGTTTAGACCCTTAATCAATAGAAAGTCATACAAATTCCCCTAGAGTAGTGGTTGGCAAATTATGGCCCACAGATCAAATCCTGCACATTTTTGTAAATAAAGTTTTATGGGAACATAGTCACATACATTCATTTATGTGTTATCTTATTATCGCTTATGAGCTTTTTGCACTATACCAGTAGAGTTGAGTAGTGGTAACGGAGACATATAGCTTCAAAGCCTTAAATATTTATCTGACCCTTTATAGAAAAAAATTTGCCTCCCCATTCCTAGAATATCAGATGCTGCTTAAGTGGTCTTGTTAGACAGTGCCCTTAGAGCCCTAATGTCCAATAAGGTAGCCACCAGTCACTTAGCTATTTAAATTTAATTCAGATGAAATAAAAAATAAAAAATTCGGTTCTCAGTTACACTCTCTATTTCAGGTCTTCAATAGCCACATGTGGCTAGTGGCTTTTGCACAGTTCAGGTGTGTTGCAAAGTGTTACCTTGGGAAGCACTGATGTAGAATAACATAGGAAGTATACACTGTTTGCATTATATCCAGAGTTCAGTTAATCTTTCTCAACAAGGCCCAAGGCCTGCTAAAGAAATATTTCAGTTATTCATTACTGCATTAAAAAAAATCCCCCCAATATGTAGTGGCTTAAACAACAATGATTTATTATTTTTCATGATACCATGTGTCAACTGGGCTCTGCAAGGCAGTTCTTCTGTTCATCTCATTTCTCTTGGAGTCTCTGGTCAAATTGGAGTCAGGTAGTGGCACAGACTGGAACTTTTTTTTTTTTTGAGGCGAAGTCTCATTCTGTCACCCAGGCTGGAGTGCAGTGGCGCGATTTTGGCTCACTGCAACCTCCACTTCCCGGGTCCAAGCGATTCTTCTGCCTCAGCCTCCCAAGTAGCTGGGACTACAGGTATGCACAACTGCACCCAGCTAATTTTTGTATTTTTTTTAGAGATGGGGGTTTCACCATGTTGGTCAGGCTGGTCTCAAACTCCTGACCTCATGATCTGCCCACCTTGGCCTCCCAAAGTGCTGGGATTACAGGTGCGAGCCACCGCGCCCGGTCCCCAGGGACTGGAACTTCCCAGATGGTTTTATTTGTACATCTGGTGTTGTGGTGGGGTAGCTGGGAGGGTTGCAATGATCTCTCCATGTAGTCTCTTCACATGGCTGCTTGGACCCCAAAAGGGAGTGTTCCAAGAGGACAAACCCAAACATACAAGTACTTTACCAAACTTCTGCTTGCATTGTGCTTGATAATGTTGTACTGGCCAAGCCCAATATCCCATGGAGGGGACTCCACAGGGTGCAAACATCTGGAGGTGTGGTTCACTGAGACCATTCAGGGTCCATGGTGCAAGAACAGGTTGAAGACCCCCCCCTTGAATTTCCACCTGTTGTATGAGTCCCTTTCACCCATCCTGAGCAGCCACCACATCCCACTGAGTCTATGTAGCTCAACCTAGGTAATGCCTGGTGCTCAGGCAGATGGAGACCGGGTGGGTGTGGGTCCTAGTGCAGCTGCTGCAGGCTCTCTGCCCTGGTGATAGGCTGGCTTCCCTCCATCAAGATTTGGAAGGGAGGGCTCTATCTGGTGACTTTTCTCTTGTCCAAGGCAGTCTCTCCAGATCTGGGCTCCTTGCCCCAGCACCACCAGTCCCACTTTTTTTTTGTTGTGTTTTGAGACAGAGTCTCGCTCTGTCGCCCAGGCTAGAGTGCAGTGGTGCGATCTCGGTTTACTGCAAGCTCCGCCTCCTGGGTTCACACCATTCTCCTGGCTCAGCCTCCCGAGTAGCTGGGACTACAGGCACCCGCAACCACGCCCGGCTAATTTTTTGTATTTTTAGTAGAGATCGGGTTTCACTGTGTTAGCCAGGATGGTCTCGATCTCTCGACTTCGTGATCCACCTGCCTCAGCCTCCCAAAGTGCTAGGATTACAGGCGTGAACCACCGTACCTGGCCTACCAGTCCCACATTTCTAATGTCCTATCAGCTCCTCCAGTCTCCCTGGAATCTCTTCCTCTAAATCTATTGTCTCTGCCCTGCCCAGGGCTTTTGAAATTTAAAAGCCAAAACTGGCCTTCTTTGTCATCTGCATTCTGCCTTTTCCTGGGATATAGCCTCAGAAAGCTACAGCTGTTGCCTGAACAAATGGGTGAACAACAGGAAACATCTGTGTATTCAGTTACCTATTGCTGCATTAAAAAATCGTCTCCAAGCCGGGCGCGGTGGCTTACGCCTGTAATCTCCACACTTTGGGAGGCCGAGGTGGGCGGATCACATGAGGTTGGGAGTTTGAGACCAGCCTGACCAACATGGAGAAACCCCGTCTCTACCAAAAATACAAAAAATTAGCCAGCTGTGGTTGCGGGTACCTGTAATCCCAGCTACTAGGGAGGCTGAGGCAGGAGAATCACTTGAACCCAGGAGGTGGAGGTTGCAGTGAGCTGAGATCGCACCATTGCACTCCAGCCTGGGCAACAAGAGTGAAACTTCATCGCAAAAAATAAATAATAAATAAATAAATCATCTCCAAACTCAAAACAATCATTGTTTATTATCTCATGATTTCTGTGAGTCCAGAGTTTGGTGTTTCATGTGGTTACAGTCAGATATCAACTGGGGCTGTGGTCATCTGAAAGCTTGACTGAGGCTGGACGATTTGCCAGCTGGGCTTGTTCACATGGCTGGCATGTTGGAGCTGGCAAGATGGTTCCTCTCCACAGAGCTGCTTGAGTGTCCTCACAACATGGCAGCCAGCTTCCCCCAGAGCAAGTTATCTATGGTGGAAGTTGCGATGCCTTTTGTGACCTAGCCTCAGATTTCTTTTACTGTCACTTCTGTTACATTCCTTTGATCCCATAAGCCAAACCTGATTCAATAGGGAGGAGACTACACAAAGATGTGACCACTGGGTGTGGGAATCATTGGGCGCCATGTTGGAGTCTGTCTGCTGCAATCTGGGGCTGATATCACATGCAGTTAAAATAACTGAAACTTGGCCAGGCACGGTGGCTCACGCCTGTAATCCCAGTACTTTGGGAGGCCGAGGCCGGCAGATCACAAGGTCAGGAGTTCGAGACCAGCCTGACAAACATGGTGAAACTGCATCTCTACTAAAACCATAAAAATTAGCCAGGCATGGTGGTGCGCTCCTGTAATCCCAGCTACTCAGGCTGAGGCAGGAGAATTGCTTGAACCCAGGAGGCAAAGGTTGTGGCGAGCTGAGCTCGCACCACTGCACTCCAACCTGGGTGACAGAGTGAGACTCCCTCTCAAAAAATAAATAAATAAAATAAATAAATAAATAAATAAAACTCATCCATCTCCAATTGTCTGGGACACTCTGATCTTTCCTTCCTTCCTTCTTTCTTTCCTTCCTTCCTTCCTTCTTTTTTTTGACACAGTGTCGCTCCTGTTGCCCAGGCTGGAGTACAGTGGCATGAGCTCGGCTCACCACAACCTCTGCCTCCCAGGTTCAAGCAATTCTCCGGCCTCAGCCTCCCGAGTAGCTGGGATTACAGGCATGCGCCACCACGCCGGGCTAATTTTTGTATTTTTAGTAGAGACAGGGTTTTTCCGTGTTGGTCAGGCTGGTCTCGAACTCCTGACCTCAGGTGATCCGCCCACCTCAGCCTCCCAAAGTGCTGGGATTACAGGTGTGAACCATCGTGCCCGGCCGATTTATCTTTCAAAGCTGTGGCTGAAACGTTCCCCACTGACCAATGACACTGCTGACAGCCCCTGGGGGACCACGTTGCTCTGTTCCCGGTGACCTAGCTGCCTTGATGCGTCCAGCGGGTCATCCCAATTCCCCTCTGGCTTTGCGCTTGTGTGTTTGCACATCTACTGTTAATTTAAATGAGACAAAAATCCTCACTCTCTTTAAATGCAGAGAATACAGAGTTGTGGGTTTTATTTTACCTTTTTTACAAAGAGAAAAGAGCGTGATGCATACTAACGATCCTCTGTTGGCTCGACAAAAGCATCTTCTAAGTATGCCTTTGGAATTCAGAGCTGGCAGTTAAATTCTGATGACCAAATCTGAGAAGTAAGAGTTGTGGTTATCTTGGGGATGGAGGGAATGGGAATGAGGGCTCCTGGGATAAGGGATGGGGATGGGCTTTTGGGAGGCTGGAAATTTTCTTTTTTTTTTTTTCTAATCTGGTTGCAGCATAACTGATGTGTTCATTTGGAATTAATTCATCAAGCTGTACACTTCTGAAACGTGTTGTCTCTTTTTTTTTTTTTTTTTTTTTTTTTGTGACAGTCTCACTCTGTCACCCAGGCTGGAGTGCAGTGGCGGAATCTCAACTCACTGCAGCCTCCGCCTCCCGGTTCAAGCAATTCTCCTGCCTCAGCCGCCCAAGTAGCTGGGATTACAGGTGCCGTGTTGTCTTATGTTTGTACAGTATAACCCAATAAAACTATAAAAAATGTTATTGTTGGGGAAACAAATGATCAAATAAGATAACAAATCAGAGTCAAAGACTGTTTAGAAACAGGATTGTCCAATGGTTAAGAGCCTGGGCTGTTTATATTTGAATCCCAGTGTGCCACCAAGGCTGTGTAGCTTTGGGTAAGTTACTCAACTTCTCAGACCCTCAAGTTGTATATCTGTGAAATGAAGACAACACCTACGTCTACCTCAACGAGAAGCAGGAAATATGATTAAGAATTGAGTTTAGGACTGGGCCTGGTGGTTCACACTTGTAATCTCAGCACTTTGGGAAGCCGGGGTGGGCGGATCACAAGGTCAGGAGATCGAGACCATCCTGGCTAACACAGTGAAACCCCATCTCTACTAAAAATACAAAAAATTAGCCGGGCGTGGTGGCAGTCGCCTGTAGTTCCAGCTACTTGGGACGCTGAGGCAGGAGAATGGCGTGAACCCGGGAGGCAGAGCTTGCAGTGAGCCGAGATTACGCTACTGCATTCCAGCCTGGGTGACAGAGCAAGACTCCATCTCAAAAAAAAAAAAAAAAAAAGAATTGAGTTTAAGACTGGGTGTGGTGGTTTACACTTGTAATCTCAGCACTTTGAGAGGCCGAGGCAAGAGGATCACTTGAGTCCAAGAGTTCGAGACCAGCCTGGGCAACATAATGAGACTCCCATCACTATAAATTTTTTTTTTTAATTAGCTGGGCGTGGTGGCATGCACCTGTGGTCCCAGCTATTTGAGAGGCTGAGGCAGGAAGATCGCTTAAGCCCAGGAGGTCGAGGATGCAGTGAGCTATGATTGTGCCACCGTACTCCAGCCTGGGCGACAGAGAGATCCTGTCTCTAAAAAACACCAAAACAAAACAACAGAATTTACTCAAGCACAAAGTTTGAGATAGCCAGACTCTGAAAGAATGTGGTCATTCTTAAGTGGGGAAGAAAAGGTTTCACTTATGTAGGCAGAAACAGAGAAGTTTAACAGCATTTAATATGTTCCATACAAAGCCAGTACACAACGTTCTGTGATATGATTGGTGGCAGTTTGCTAGATTTTAATGAAGATTTTTTTTTGTTTTTGTTTTTTTGTTGGTTTGTTTTTGAGTCTCACTCTGTCGCCCAGGCTGGAGTGCAGGGGTGTGATCTCGGCTCACTGCAGCCTCCGCCTCCTGGGTTCAAGTGATTCTCCTGCCTCAGCTTCCCAAGTAGCTGGGAGCACAGGCACATGCCACCATGCCTGGCTAAATTTTGTATTTTTAGTAGAGACGGGGTTTCACTATGTTGGCCAGGCTGGTCTCAAACTCCTGCCGTCAGGTGATCTGCCTGCCTTGGCCTCCCAAAGTGCTGGGATTACAGGCGTGAGCCACCGCGCCGGACTAAGGAAGACTATTTTAACATTCCAGGAAGAGGGATAGTGATCTGAGGGGGTCTCATCTCTGACGCCATTCCATTACTTCTCATCATTTACAGGAAGAAGCAGAAGTTGCAGTTGCTGGCTGAATGACTCAAGCCACTTAGATTTCTCTTGAGGCTCAAAATAATGTAATGTTCCAATAGCTTTAAGTTTGAATGATTTAATTTCACACCTACCGGGCAGAATTATCTGAGATAAATAGAACAAAGCATCTAGCCAGGTAGTTGTCACAGAGCAGATGTTCAATCAATGATATTCATATCGTTTTCGTGGTAGATGTGATAAACGGGTAAAGAAATAGAAAATGGGCTGGAAGTGGTGGCTCACGCCTGTAATCCCAGCACTTTGGGAGGCTGAGGTGGGCAGATCACTTGAGGTTAGGAGTTCAAGACCAGCCTGGCCAAAATGGTGAAACCTTGTCTCTAGTAAAAATACAAAAATTAGTCAGTTGTGGCTGTGTGTGCCTGTAATCCCAGCTACTCAGGAGGCTGAGGCAGGAAAATCACTTGAACCTGGGAAGCAGAGGTTGCAGTGAGACAAGATCATGCCACTGCACTCCAGCCTGGGTGATAGAGCAAGACTCCATCTCAAAAAAAAAAAGAAAGAAAAAAGAAAGAAATAGGAAATGCAGAACTGTTATGCCAATAAAAAATGGACAAGGACATGAACAGACAAGTCACAAGGCAGAATGACAGTAGATTACAAACTGGTGGGAAGGTATTTATCCTCAGTACTCACTGTTTTTAAATTTCCTTGTGTGTGTGTGTGTGAGAGAGAGAGTCTCACTCTCTTGCCCAGGCTGTAGTACAACAGCTCAATCTCAGCTCACTGCAACCTCCATCTTCCAGGCTCAAATGATCCTCCCACTTCAGCCCCCTGGAAAGCTGGGAGACTACAGGCGACCGCCACCATGCCTGGCTAATTTTTTTTTTTTTTTTTTTTTAGACGGAGTCTTGCTCTGTTGCCCAGGCTGGAGTGTAGTGGCGCAATCTCGACTCACTGCAAGCTCCGCCTCCTGGGTTCACGCCATTCTCCTGTCTCAGCCTCCCGAGGTAGCTGGGACTACAGGCGCCCACCACCATGCCCCGCTAATTTTTTTTTTTTGTATTTTTAGTAGAGACTGGGTTTCACCGTGTTAGCCAGGATGGTCTCGATCTCCTGACCTGATGATCCGCCCTCCTGGGCCTCCCAAAGTGCTGGGACTACAGGTGTGAGCCACCACACCTGGCCATGCCCGGGTAATTTTTATATTTTTAGTAGAGACGGGGTTTCACCATGTTGCCCAGGCTGGTCTTGAACTCCTGGACTCAAGCGATCCGCCCACTTTGGCCTCCCAAAGTACTAGGATAAAAAATTTATTATTATTGTTATTTTTTCATTTTTTGTAGAGGTGGGGGCTGGATATGTTGCCTCAGGCTGGTCTTAAACTCCTGGGCTCAAGTGATCCTTCTGCCTCTGCCTCCCAGTGTGTCGAGATCACAGGCGTGAGTCACTGCACCGGCCAGTAGTAACTGTCTTCATATCGTGTATTGATTGCTCTCTGAAGTAATCAAGTCCACTTAGTTGTCTGTATGCTTACTGTCCATCTCCCCTCTTCTCATCCCTTAGAAAATGAGGTCCCTGCCAGGCACAGTGGCTCAGGCCTGTAATCCCAGCACTATGGGAGGCCGAGGTGGGCAGACCACGAGGTCAAGAGTTCGAGACTAGCCTGGCTAACATGGTGAAACCCGGTCTCTATTAAAAATATAAAAATTAGCCTGGGCTGGGCGCAATGGCTCACACCTGTAATCCCAGCACTTTGGGAGGCCGAGGCAGGTGGATCACCTGAGGTCGGGAGTTGGAGACCAGCCTGACCAACATGGAGAAACTCCGTCTCTACTGAAAAATACAAAATTAGCTTGGTATGCTGGCACCTGCCTGTAATCCCTGATACTCGGGTGGCTGAGGCAGGAGAATCACTTGAACCCGGGAGGCGGAGGTTGTGGTGAGCCGAGATCATGCCATTGCACTCCAGCCTGGGCAACAAGAATGAAACTCTGTCTCAAAAAGAAAAGAAAATGAGGTCCTCGAGGGCAGAGCTTCTATGTCAGTCTTGCTCACTGCTGTCTCCTAGTACCTACAACACAGGCTACCATACGGCAGGTGCTCAAGAAACTATTTGTGGACTCAATGAGTGAATACATAAATGAAAATGAGAGCCAACTCTTCACTTACCAAATTAGCAAAGCTCTCTAAAAGGCTGAAATTCAGTGCCAGCAAGGATGCCGTGAGTGTGAAGGAGTGGAGATTATTTTAACTTTTCTAGATGCCAACTTGGTACTCTTACCGAGTAATTCCATTTCTGGGACTCTGTTTTAAGGAAATAATATAAGATGTGCACAAAAGTTTATGCACAAAGATTTTCTCTATAGCATTATTTGTAGCAGTAAAAATAATAGAAATAGCTTTAATATTTGTATAATAAACTTTATATATTTCTAACAATAAGGTCTAGAGAAAGGCTTTGTAAACTACAGAACAGCAATATTGTGGAATACCATGTAATTATTTTAATTAAAATGGAAAAAAAGGTTTTATGATATATTAAGTAGAAATACGCAGGGCTGGACATCGTGGCTCACATCTGTAATCCCAGCACTTTGGGAGGCCAAGGCGGGTGGATCACCTGAGGTCAAGAGTTTGAGACCAGCATGGCCAACATGGTGAAACCCCGTCTGTACTAAAAATACATAAATTAGCTGAGTGTGGTGGTGTGCACCTATAATCACAGCTACTAGTGGGGCTGAGGCAGGAGAATCGCTTGAACCTCGGAGGCAGAGGTTGCAGTGAGCCGAGATTGTGCCACTGCACTCCAGCCTGGGCGACAGAGTGAGACTCCATCTCAAAAAAAAAAAAAAAAATATATATATATATATATATATATATGTGTGTGTGTGTAATACAGCAAGATATAAAATAATATACGGTCATCCATTGGAATCCATGGAGGATTTGGTTCCAGGACCCCACTCGCCCTACAGACACCAAAACCTGAGGATGCTCAAGTCCCTGATATAAAATAGCGTAGTGTTTGCATAGAACCTGCGCATATTCCCCCTGTTTATCTATTTATTTATTTTTTGAGACAGAGTCTCTGTCACCCAAGCTGGAGTGCAATGGCGCGATCTCGGCTCACTGCAACCTCCGCCTCCCGGGTTCAAGAGATTCTCCTGCCTCAGCCTCCTGAGTAGTTGGGATTACAGGCATGTGCCACCATGCCTGGCTAATTTTTGTATTTTTATTTTATTTATTTATTTATTTTGAGACGGAGTTTCGCTCTTGTTGCCCAGGCTGGAGTGCAATGGCACAGGCTCCGCTCACTGCAACCTCCACCTCCTGGGTTCAAGCAATTCTCTTGGCTCAGCCTCTCAAGTATCTGGGATTACAGGCACACGCCACCACGTCCGGCAATTTTTTTTTTTTTTTTTTTGAGATGGAGTCTCACTCTGTTGTCCAGGCTAGAGTACAGTGGCGCAATCTTGGCTCACTGCAACCTCCGCCTCCCGGGTTCAAGCGATTCTCCTGTCTAGCCTCTGGAGTAGCTGGGACTACAGGCGCATGCCACCATGCCTGGCTAACTTTTTTGTATTTTTAGCAGGGACGGGATTTCATGGTGTTAGCCAGGATGGTCTTGATCTCCTGACCTTGTGATCCGCCTGCCTCGGCCTCCCAAAGTGCTGGGATTACAGGTGTGAGCCACCGTGCCCGGCCTAATTTTGGTATTTTTTAGTAGAGACAGGGTTCCACCATGTTGGCCAGGCTGGTCTTGAACTCCTGACCTCAAGTGATTCACCCACCTTGGCCTCCCAAAGTGCTGGGATTACAGGCGTGAGCCACCGTGCCCAGCCTCCTCCCTATATTTTAAATCATCTCCACATTACTTGGAATGCCTAACACAGTGCAAATACTAAGTAAATAGTTGTTATACTGTATTGCATAGGGAATAATGACAAGAAAAAAAAGTCTATACACATTCAGTACAGACAATTTTTTTCCCGAATATTTTTGATTCACTGTTGGTTGAATCCACGGATGCACAAACCCACGGAACTGGTACGCAGTAGCACCTCCTCTCTCTCACACTATATATATAGAGAGGGGATTTTATTTATATATATCAACGTAGTGTAAATGTAAGTTTTCATATATACATGTGAAATTGGTAGGACAACAACAGGATGCTAACCACACAGTTTTACAAAGATAAAACCTGGAAATACTGGAAATAGATGTATCGGAATGCTATCACTGGTGGGAGAAATGTGACTCCTTGCTGGGGGACATACTCTTATCTGTGGGATGTGTCTCCTTGCAGAGTTTTTTTCTGTATATTTTTCCCACATATTTATTTATTTTTATTTTTTAAATTTTTATTTATTTACTTATTTTTGGGTGGGGAGACAGAGTCTCGCTCAGGCTGGAGTGCAATGGCATGATCTTAGCTCACTGCAATCTCTGCCTCCGTGTTCAAGTGATTTTCATGCCTCAGCCCCCCCTAGTAGCTGGGACCACAGTCACCGGCCACCACGCCCTACTAACTTATGTATTTTTAGTAGAGACAGGATTTTGCCATGTTGTTCAGGCTGGTTGGTCTCAAACTCCTGGCCTCAAGTGATCCGCCCACCTGAGCCTCCAAGTAGCTGGGACTACAGATGTATGCCACTATGCCCGGCTAAGTTTTTGATTTTGTAGCGATGAGGTCTCACTATGTTGTCCAGGCTGGTCTCCCACTTCCGGCCTCAAGCGATCCTCCCATCTTGGCCTCCCAAAGTGCCAGGATTTCAGGCGGGAACCACCGCACCTGGTCTCGGTTTGATCACTTTAACTGGCTGCATTGCATTGCAAGAATGACTGTGTCTTGGTTTATTTAATTTTTCCCTTATGCACGGCATCTGGGTTGTTTCCAGCTTCTTTCCCATGACAAACATAAACAACACTGCAGTGAACATCACTGAGTTCATGTGATTTGGAGATGTGGAAATTCAGGAACGAAGGGGACCCATATCTAAATGTCAACTGACCTGTCCCATGGCCTCCAGAGAGACTGCATGTCCCTCCTCCTCCATTGTTTTGCAATTCTCAGGTTTTCTATTTTGAGCTTGTGTTATTTTTCTTATTTATTTATTTGAAGTTCTGGGATACATGTGCAGAACACACAGGTTTGTTACATAGGTATACATGTTTCACGGTGGTTTGCTGCATCTATCAACCCATCATCTAGGTTTTAAGCCCTGCATGCATTAGGTATTTGTCCTAATGCTCTCCCTCCCCTTGCCCCCGACCCGCCACCGACAGGCCCCGGTGTGTGATGTTCCCCTCCCTGTGTCTATGTGTTCTCATTGTTCGACTCCCACTTATAAGTGAGAACATGCGCTGTTTGGTTTTCTGTTTCTGTGTTAGTTTGCTGAGAATGATGGCTCCCAGCTTCATCTATTTCCCTTCAAAGGACATGAACTCATTCTTTTTTATGCCTGCATAGTATTCCACGATGTATATGTGCCATATTTTCTTTATCCAGTCTATCATTGATGGGCATTTGGGTTGGTTCCAAGTCTTTGCTATTGTAATGTTTATTTATTTTTTTTTTTTAAGGCAAGAGTTTTGCTCTGTCGCCCGGGCCTGAGTGCAGTGGTGCATTCTCGGCTCACTGCAACCTCCACCTCCCGGGTTCAAGCAATTCTCCTGCCTCAGGCTCCCAAGTAGCTGGGATTACAGGTGACTACCACCGCACCTGGCTAATTTTTGTGTTTTTGGTGGAGACGGGGTTTCACCATGTTGGCCAGGCTGGTCTTGAACTTCTGACCTCAGGTGATCCTCCCACCTTGGCCTCCCAAAGTGCTGAGATTACAGGCGTGAGCCACCGCGCCTGCCCTAAATGAGGCTTTACTAAGCTTGGGCTCAACATGTATGATGTGAATTCTTCCCAGTTTGTTGAGCGAGCTGTGGGTCTATGGTGCTAAGGGGAGTGGACAAAGCCCCTCCTCCTGAGACCCCAAACCAATGGGGGAGACAGACAGAGCTTCCGATTTCCTTAGCCTGGGGACTGGCTTTTAAAAACTGCACAGGGCTGGGTGCAGTGGCTCACGCCTGTAATCCCAGCACTTTGGGAGGCCAAGGCAGGCAGATCGCGAGGTCAGGAGTTCAAGACCAGCCTAGCCAATATGGGGAAATCCCATCTCTACTAAAAAATACAAAAAATAGCCACGTTTGGTGGCCTATGCCTGTAGTCCCAGCTACTCGGGAGGCTGAGGCAGGAGAATCGCTTGAACCTGGGAAGCAGAAGTTGCAGTGAGCTGAGATCACGCCACTACGCTCCAGCCTGGGCAACAGAGTGAGACTCCATCTCAAAAAATAAAAAATAAAAATAAATAAAAATAAATAAAATAAAATAAATGAAAGTAAAAACTGCCCAGGAGCCGGGTGTGGTGGCTCACGTCTATAATCTCAGCACTTTGGGAGGCCAAGGCGGGCGGATCATGAGGTCAGGAGTCAGAGACCAGCTGGCCAACAAGGTGAAACCCCGTCCCTACTAAAAATACAAAAATTAGCCAGGCGTGGTGGTGGGCGCCTGTAAT
Organism: Pongo pygmaeus; assembly: GCF_028885625.2. Classification (NCBI taxonomy): domain Eukaryota; kingdom Metazoa; phylum Chordata; class Mammalia; order Primates; family Hominidae; genus Pongo; species Pongo pygmaeus. Next base: position 54,664,282 of record NC_072393.2, read on the forward strand.
CCCAGCTACTCAGGAGGCTGAGGAGGGAGAATTGCTTGAACCCAGGAGGCAGAGGTTGCAGTGAGCTGAGATTGCGCCATTGCATTCCAGCCTGGGCGACAGGGCAAGACTTTGTCTCAAAAAAAAAAAAAAAAAAAAAAAAAAAACTGCCCAGGAAATTCTTATGCGCAGCCCTTCGTGGGGACTAGTGGCCCAGACCTACTGCTTATTAAGCATTTATTATGAGCCAGGAAACGTGCAAAATGTTTTATCCTTGAGTCCAGTTCATGTCTCCAGCAGAAGCCCAGGCCCCTGGGTTCTAGCACCGCCTTCCACCAGCTTCGACTTGGACAAGTGACGTCAGTGCCCTGTATGTTGGTTTTCTCATTGGAAAGATGGAGCTAATAATAGTGCCTACTCATAGGATCATCATGAGGCTGAAACGCGTAGCTGTGCAGATCTCTTGGCACTGTGCCAGGCACTGAGTATGCGCTACACAAGTGTTTGACAAATACAATAAAACTGATGGCTGGGCACCTGTAAATCCCAGCACTTTAGGAGGCCAAGGCAGGTGGATCACTTGAGCTCAGGAGTTCAGGACCAGCCTGGGCAACATGGTGAAACCCCCCTCTCTACTAAAAATACAAAAATTAGCCGGGCATGATGGCGGGCACCTGTAATCCCATCTACTCGAGAGGCTGAGGCACGAGAATCGCTTGAACCCGGGAGGTAGAGGTTGCCACGAGCTGAGATCGCACCACTACACTCCAGCCTGGATGAAAGAGCGAGACTCCATCGCAAAAAATTAACAAAAATAACTGACTGTGTATCTTAGAGTGACAGAGCTGTCCCCGCTTGTGTAATGTGCCTATCTATGCATTGGCGAGGCGTGTCGATCCTGCAGCTGGGAGAGAGTTTGTATGGGAGGAGGCAGCGAGAGGGATCAGTCCCCAGGAACAGAGGAAAACCGAGCTGGGACTCAGCTCTCACGGTCCTGCCATTCAGCTAGCTGAGAGGCACAGTCCCACCTCCAGACCCTTACCTGTGCTGTCTCCTCTGTCCAGAACACTCTTTCCTTTCCTCACCTCCTTCAAAGGCTTGTTCCAATGTCATCATCTCGGTTTAAAGTGGAAATTCAGCTTAACCCCTTCCCCACTGGTGCCTACTGTCTCTCAATTGGTTTTATTCTTCTCCACGGCCCTAAATGTACACGTTTACCTGGAAAGCGCTCCCTGCAAGGCAGCCGCATACCATTATTAAGACTCTGTGACAGGCCGGGCGCGGTGGCTCATGCTTGTAATCCCAGCACTTTGGGAGGCCGAGGCGGGCGGATCACTTGAGGCCAGGAGTTCCAGACCAGCCTGACCAACATGGTGAAACCCCGTCTCCACTAAAAATACAAAACTTAGCCTGGCGTGGTGGTGAGTGCCTGTTATCCCAGGTACTCGGGAGGCTGAGGCAGGAGAATCGCTTGAACCCGGGAGGTGGAGGTTGCAGTGAGCCGAGATGGAAACACTCCACTCCAGCCTAGGTGACAGAGCGAGACTCCGTCTCAAAAAAAAAAAAAAAGAAAAAAGAAGAAAAAAAGACTCTGTGACTACATACACACACACACACACACACACACACACACACATATATATATATATATATATATACACACACACACAGACGAGGTCTCACTATGTTGTCCAGGCTGGTCTTGAACTCCTGAGCTCAACCGATTCTCCCACCTCACTCTCCCAAAGTGCTGGGATTACAGGCGTTAGCCACCACAACACCTGGGCTACCTATATATATATATTTTTATTTTTTTTTTTTTGAGACAGAGTCTCGCCCTGTCACCCAGGCTTGAGTGCAGTGGCGCGATCTCGGCTCACTGCAAGCTCCTCCTCCCAGGTTCACGCCATTTTCCTGCTAGTAGCTGGGACTACAGGCACCCGCCACCATATGCAGTTAATTTTTTTTATTTTTAGTAGAGATAGGGTTTTACCGTGTTAGCCAGGATGGTTTCCATCTCCTCATCTCATGATCTGCCCGCCTCAGCCTCCCAAAGTGCTGGGATTATAGACGTGAGCCACTGTGCCCAACTGATTTTTTTTTTTTTTTTTGAGATGGAGTTTCGCTCTTGTTGCCCAGGCTGGAGTGCAATGGTGCGATCTTGGCTCACTGCAACCTCTGCCTCCCGAGTTCAAGCAATTCTCCTGCCTCAGCCTCCCAAGTAGCTGGGATTACAGGCACCTGCCACCACTCCCAGCTGATTTTTTGTATTTTTAGTAGAGACAGGGTTTCACTATGTTGGCCAGGCTAGTCTCGAACTCCTAACCTCAGGCGATCCACCCGCCTCGGCCTCCCAAAGTGCTGGGATTACAGGCGTGACCCACCGCACCCGGTCAATATTTTTAAAGGTCATTTTCTAACTGACACTAGGTGTGTGGGCCACCAGCTCCTCCCCCATGTTCTCTGCTCTGGCCACACTGGCCTCCTTTACATTCCTCTATCATGCCAGGCACCTTTCCACCACAGGGCCTTTGCACTGGCTATTCTCATTGACTGCAATACTCTTGCCCCAGATATGCACCCAGCTTGCTGCCTCACCTCCGTCAGGCTACCTCCTCTGAGAGGCCCACCTTGACTGCCCACCTAAAGCATCCCTTAGTTTAGCCGGGCATGGTGGTGAGCACCTGAAGTCCCAGCTATTCAGAAGGCTGAGGCAGGAGGATTGCTTGAGCCCAGGAGTTCGAGACCAGCATGGGTAACATAGCCAGACCCCGTCTCTACAAAAATAAAACATAAAAAATTAAGGCCGGGCGTGATGGCTTACGCCTGTAATCCCATCACTTTGGAAGGCTGAGGCGGGCAGATCACCTAAGTCTGTTGGGAGTTCGAGACTAGCCTGGACAACATGGAGAAACCCTGTCTCTACTAAAAAAAACACAAAATTAAGCCGGGCACAGTGGCTCACGACTATAATCCCAACATTTTGGGAAAAGAAAAACATTTTGGTAGGCTGAGGCGGGCGATCACTTGAGTTCGGGAGTTCGAGACCAGCCTGACCAACATGGAGAACCCCTGTCTATGCTAAAAATACAAAATTAGCTGGCCGTGGTGGTGCATCCCCGTAATCCCAGCTACTCGGGAGGCTGAGCAGGAGAATCGCTTGAACCCGGGAAGTGGAGGTTGCAGTGAGCCGAGATGGCACCATTGCACTCCAGCCTGGGCAACAAGAGTGAAACTCAGTCTCAATAATAATAACAATAATAAAATAAAAAATTAGCTGGGTGTGGTGGCGCACGCCTGCCTCTAATCCCAGCTACTCAGGAGGCTGAGGCAAGAAAATCGCTTGAACCCAGGAGGCAGAGGTTGCAGTGAGCTGAGATTGCTCCATTGCACTTCAGCCTGCACAATGAGAGTGAAACTCCGTCTCAAATAATAATAATAATAATGATGATAATAATAATAATAATAAAATAAAATAAAATAAAAAACTGGCTGGGCATGGGGGCACATGCCTGTAATCCCAGCTATTCAGGAGGCTGAGGCAAGAGATTCTGTTGAACCCAGGAAGCAGAGGTTGCAGTGAGCTAAGATCACACCACTGCACTCCAGCCTGGGCGACAGAGCGAGACTGTCTCAGAAAAAAAAAAAAAAAAAAAAAAAAAAAAAAAAACCCTCACTCCATTCATCTACAGTCTCTTTTGTGGTGGGAGGTCACGTGTTCGCACTTTCCAGGATTAGGACCTGAACATCTCTTGGGGGGGCAATGTTCTGCCCACCATAAATCCGTTCTAACTTTTTTTTTTTGGCCACTGTGTCTCCAGCACCTGGAACAGTGCCTGGCATGCAACAGGTGCTGGGGAATGAATGAACATGAATGGATGGGACCCAGCAGCAGGAAGGGCTGGATGCATGTGTCATGGAGCATGTTTTCGGGGACTGAGGGCCAAGGAGGAAGCCAGGCCCCTGGAGGAAGTGGGGGCAGTGCCCTGGCCCGAGGCAGGAGGAGGAGGAACGGAACAGGGATGAGCAAGATGAGGGTGGGAGGCGGGAAGATGAAGCAGCGATTGGGGCATCCTGTTCTCCTGTAATCCGGTCTCCTGCCCACCCGTGCACCACCCTCGGGCTGGGACCAGGCCTCCCTAAAGCCACTGCAGGGAAGGCGGGTATGGGGGGGTGGTGGTGCACGGGGATGCCCGACTGGCACAGCTGGTTTGGCTGGTCCTGGCGTTTGGCAGAGGAGAGCATGGGGACAGGTGAGGATGGTGCTGGGAGCACCCCAGGCCCAAAAGACACAGGGGAGGAGTGGCTACTGTGCTCACTGGTGTACCCCTATAGATCCCAGACCCCCCAACACAACACTCCCACCCCACACCCCCCACTTGGCTCAGTCTGTCCCAGCCCAGGAAACCAGAAACCCAACCTCCCTGACCCCCAGCCCCAGCCCCTCCTCCCTCAGACCCAGGAATCCAGCCCCTCCTCCCTCAGACCCGGGAGTCCAGCCCCTCCTCTCTCAGACCCAGGAGTCCAGCCCCTCCTCCCTCAGATCCAGGAGTCCAGCCCCTCCTCCCTCAGACCCAGGAGTCCAGACCCCCAGCCCCTCCTCCCTCAGACCCAGGAGTCCAGCCCCTCCTCCCTCAGACCCAGGAGTCCAGCCCCTCCTCCCTCAGACCCGGGAGTCCAGCCCCTCCTCCCTCAGACCCGGGAGTCCAGCCCCTCCTCCCTCAGACCCGGGAGTCCAGACCCCCAGCCCCTCCTCCCTCAGACCCAGGAGTCCAGCCCCTCCTCCCTCAGACCCAGGAGTCCAGCTCCTTCTCTCTCAGACCCAGGAGTCCAGACCCCCAGCCCTTCCTCCCTCAGATTCAGGAGTCCAGGACCCCAGTCTCCTCCCTCAGACCCAGGACTCCAGGACCGCAGCCCCTCCTCCCTCAGACCCAGGAGTCCAGATCCCCAGCCCCTCCTCCCTCAGACCCAGGAGTCCAGACCCCCAGCCCCTCTTCCCTCAGACCCAGGAGTCCAGACCCCCAGCCCCTCCTCCCTCAGACCCAGGAGTCCAGACCCCCAGCCCCTCTTTCCTCAGACCCAGGAGTCCAGCCTCCAGCTCTGGTTCCCTGACACATTGTCACTATAGCCGTGGGGCCTGTTGGGCCCCCTGCTCTGTGTGCACCTGCCTCTCTCCCCACCCTGTTCTCCTTTTGTGGCCATGCAGCCAGTAAGGACCCAGGTTCTGGCCTTCAGTCCCCCCACCCCACTCCCCCAGCATCCCTCTGCAGTTTCTGTCACCTTGGGGACCCAGGAGCCAGCACCACTCTCAGCTGCCCCCTCCCAAGAGAGGAGCCTAGGCGTGGTGTGGGGCCCACCCCCACGTGGCCTCCAGCCCAGCCCCAGCCCAGCTCAGGGCAGGCGGGGCATGAGTGTGAGTGTGAGTGTGTGGGGTGGGGCGGGCGGTGGTATCGGCCCTGGGGGCCTGTGCCGGCACATCGTGGGGATGGAGTAATCAGGGTGGGGTGGGGAGCAGACAAGGAGGTTTCGCTGCACCCCAAGATGGACCCACTGATATGAGGGGACGGCTGGGGGGAACCAGCATGGCTTTGAGGTGTCGGCCACCATCTCTCACCCCACCCATCTGAGGTTGCCTGAGCCTCAAGGGGACATTGCGTGGGCTTGGGGACAGGGGTGTCCTCTATCACCCGTAACCTCCCCCCAACCCCCTTCCCCAGGTCCACGTGTCTAAGTGTCCCATTTTTGTCTGTCTGGGTCACTGGGGTCTGGCCCAGGCCCCTCCTCCATCAAACTCAGGAGTCTGGGCCCCCAGCTCTGGACCATGACCCCTTCCCACCCCATTCGGGTTCCTCCTTGGATCCTTCCTGACTTGGGATTTGGACGCCCTGCCCCCAGAACCCAGCCTCTAAGCAGCCAGGGCTGGCTGTCCTCGGGCTCTCAGAACTCCCGGCAATGACTGGCTTTTAATGGAAAGGTCGGGCTCTGGAGGTGACAATGGCCTCGATTCTGTGGAAGCGTGACCTTATGACCCAGTGACCTCCCTTTGCCCATGTCTGAGCTCCAAGAGCAAAATGGCACATCCCAGGGCTTGGGGGGCAGATGGGCCCCCCAAGAGAGGCCAAGGAATTGCTCCAAGGTGGGAGTCCCCTGCTGTCCACCCCCAGCCCATTGGCAAGGCCACTTCCAATGCCCCCTTCGCAATCAGCCCAAGGTATAGAACAGGAGACAGCCTCCTTGTGGTCGGTGGCACACAGGTGACGTGTCCATTGTGCTTTAGGTTTATGGGGGTGGAGGGCATGTCCCGACTGGCCCCGCCCATCCCCACCTGCCACCCTTAAGCCCCCAGGGATGGGTGTGAGTGTCCCTGGACACCGTCACAGTCAACCCCTACCCAGGAACCCAGGACTACCTCCCTATCCCCAGTGCTACTCTTTGTTTTGTGGGCTTTTGTTTTGTTTTGTTTGTTTTGTTTTTTGAGATGAAGTTTCACTCTTGTTGCCCAGGCTGGAGTGCAATGGCACAATCTTGGCTCACTGCAACTGCCGCTTCCCGGGTTCAAGCAATTCTCCTGCCTCAGCCTCCCAAGTAGTTGGGATTACAGGCATGCGCCACCACGCCCGGCTAATTTTGTATTTTCAGTAGAGACAGGGTTTCTCCGTGTTAGTCAGGATGGTCTCGAACTCCCGACCTCAGGTGATCTGCCCTCCTTGGCCGCCCAAAGTGCTGAGATTACAGGCATGAGCCACCGCATCTGGCCTGTTTTGTTTTCGTCACCCAGGCTGGAGCACGGTGGTGCAATCATAGCTCACTGCAGCCTCAACCTCCTGGGCTCAAGTGATCCTCCCACCTCAGCCTCCCGAGTAGCTGAGACCACAAGTGCATGACACCATGCCCAGATAATTTTTAAATTTTTTGTAGAGATGAGGCCTTGTAGCCCAGGCTAATGTCAAACTCCTGAGCTTCAGCAATCCTCCTGCCTCAGCCTCCCAAAGTGCTGGGATTACAGAGGTGAGGCCCTGAGCCTGGCCCCCAGAGGCCCCCTCTTTGGCCTGGAGGAAACACCTCCCAATGTCTTTCCAGCCTCTAGGCCTTTGTCCCTGCCAGGCCCTCTACCAAGATGCCTTTTCCACTACTCAAGTCCCACTTACCCACCTGGTGAGTTTCTCTGTCCTTGGTTTCGCCTACTGGGGCATCCTTTTCCTGGGAAGTCATTCCTGGCCTCCCAAGAAGGTCCTGGCCTCTACAGCCAGGGTACCAAGCACATGGAACTTAGCCCAAGCCAGCAGTCAATACAAATAGCCTCCAAGCCACACACCACAAGTTGCCACATTTTTTAAAAAAAAGCAAAAAGAAATAGGTGGCCAGGCACGGTGGCTCATGCCTGTAATCCCAGCACTTTGGGAGGCTGAGGTGAGCAGATCATTTGAGGTCAGGAGTTCAAGACCAGCCTGACCAACGTGGTGAAACTCCGTCTTTACTAAAAATACAAAATAATTAGCTGGGCATGGTGGTGCGCCCCTGTAACCCCAGTTACTCGGGAGGCTGAGGCAGGAGAATAACTTGAACCTGGAAGGCAGAGGTTGCAGTAAGCCAAGATTGCACAGATCGTGACAGAGTGAGACTCTGTCTCAAAAACAAAGAAGAAACAGGTAAAATTAATTGTAGTTTTCTCCAGCTTTAAGACTGGAAGGGCCAGGTGTGGTGGCTCACGCCTGTAATCCCAGAACTTTGAGAGGCTGAGGCAGGAGGATCATGAGGTCAGGAGTTCGAGACCAGCCTGGCCAACATGGTGAAACTTCATCTCTACTAAAAATAAAAAAAAAAAAAAAATTAGCCGGGCATGGTGGTGGGCGCCTGTAATCCCAGCTACTCAGGAGGCTGAGGCAGGAGAATTGCTTGAACCCGGGAGGCGGAGGTTGCAGTGAGCCAAGATTATGCCACTGCACTCCAGCCTGGGTGACAGAGCAAGACTTCGTCTCAAAAAAAAAAAAAAAAAAAAAAAAAAGACTAGAAGGAAAAAAGAAAAGAAAATAATTAATTGTAGGAATAGATTTTATTCAATTTGATGTATCTAAAATATCACCACTTCAGCATGTAATCAATATAAAAATTACCCATGAGATGTTTTATATGCTTTGTATCTCAATTTTGATGCTCAATTTCTAAAAGGTACATTAAAATGGAGACTTACCAAAGCATTAATGTCATGTTTAAGGAGAAAGTATTTTATGCTGTTTCTGTTTTTAAAGTTAAATTTAAATTAATTAAAATGAAATAAAATGGAAAATTTTCACTTTCTCAGTCACATTACCACATTTCTAGTGCTAAATAGCCACCTATGGCCAGTGGCTTCTGGGATGGACAGCATAGGTCTAAGCTATTTACTTACATGTCTTGTTTGTGGACACAATACCAGAGACTGACCCAGAGGAGGTCTCTTCAGATATTAGTTGGAGAAATAGACTATTGGATGCCTGGATGAATGGATGAGTGGATGCATGGATGCATGGATGGATGGATGGATGGATGGATGGATGGATGGATGGATGGATGGGTAGATGGTTGGATGGATGGATGAATGGATGGAGGATGTATAGATGGCTGGTTGAATGGATACCTGGCTGAGTGGATGAATAGGGGGATGGATTGATGGATAGAGGATGGTTGAGTAGATGCTTGGATGGATGAATGGATAGACAGTGATGAATGGATGACAGGATGGATGGATGGATGGATGGATAGATGAAGGAATGGTTGGGTGATGGATGAATAAATGGCTGAATGAATGGAGGATGGATGGACAGATGGATGGTTGGATGGTTGGGTGGCTAGATGAATGGATGGAAAATGGATGGATGGTTGAGTAGATGGTTAGATGGATGAATGGGTGGATGGATGATGAATGGATGAAGAGGTGGATGGTTTGATGGCTGATGAATGGATGGAGGGATGGATGGTTGGATGGGTGGATAGATAGATGTTGGATGGGTGGATAGATGGATGTTGGATGGGTGGATAGATTGGATGTTGAATGGATGATTGGTTGGGTGGCTGGATGAATGGTTGGGTGGATGATCGGGTGGATGGATGATGGATGAATAGAGGGACAGGTGGATGCATAGATAGAGGGATGAACAGCTGGAGGGATAAATAGGTGTATAATCCTTGCTCCTCTCACTACCCATGACCAAGTGGCTCTGGGTTTTCCACTTGCATTTTCCCACTCTCTTCATCCTTTTTTTTTTTTTTTTTTAATTGAGACTGAGTCTTGCTCTGTCGCCCAGGCTGGAGCACAGTGGCACAATCTCGGCTCACTGCAAACTCCACCTCCTGGGTTCAAGCAATTCTTTGCCTCCGCCTCCTGAGGAGCTGAGATTACAGGCACACACCACCACTCCCAGCTAATTTTTGTATTTTTAGTAGAGACGGGGTTTTACCATGTTGGCCAGGCTGGTCTTGAACTCCTGACCTCGTGATCCACCCGCCTGGGCCTCCCAAAGTGCAGGGGTTACAGGCATGAGCCACCAAGCCCAGCCCACTCCTTCATCCTTCTAGTCTCATCCTTGTCTCCCAGATGTCCAAGCCCCTCAGATTCATTTCTGGGGGTTGATGGTCTCCACTAGTATCCCTGCACTCCCACGATTGGCTAAAATGTCACTCTGGTGTCTTCTGGTTCCTCCTTGCCACCTCTGTAGGAGTCTGGACCCCTCGCCTTCCAGAATCAGGCTTTTGCATCTCCTCAGCTCTCTCCTCATTTTCCACAGAGATTCAACGGACTTCCCCTTGCACCACCATGACCTTCACTCATTCCATCACGTCTTCCCGTGACGATTCCTTCATTCCATCAACAGGCACTTATTGAGCATTTACTGTATTCCAGGCTCTTCCCTTGGGAAACAACTGCAGATTTGACATAGAACAAGCCCTTCTTTCATGGGGTTGACAGTCTCGTGGGGAGATAGATGGTAAACAAGACAAAGAAGCGAAACATTTAGGAGGTCAGATGGTGAGGAGTGCTATGGGAAAAAGTAAAACAGGAAAGAGGAATGGAGAAGTTGGTGGACGAGCCTGGGGGAGGTGACACTGGGCAGACTTGGACCATGGGAGCCCACGAAGCTCGCAGGTATCGGGAACATGCGGGAATAGCAAGGGCAAAGGCCCTGCAGTAGGAGCCTCCGCTGGGTCTTAGGCCTCCTAGTTTGGCCAATTTCTTTCCATTGCCCACTCAGGCACAACCTCAGGCCCTACTGCTGCCTTCCCTGACCTTCCTGTGCCCCAGGGCTACCTCCCTGCCCGCCTGTGAGTTTCCCTCTCAGGATCCCTAAGGACCTGGGCATTCCCTTCCCCAGACTCTCCCTACCTCCCTGCCCCAGCAGCACCCAGAGCCAGGGACAAAGGGTCATGGAATAGAAAACAAAGGTGAAGACAGCCCAGCCGGAGGCCAGGTGGGGTGTCATGGTTCAGTCTCCCACCTCCGACATCAGAGGGGTTCACTCAGCCTCAGAGGGGGGTGCCTGTCCCTCTCACCCTTCCACCCGCCCTGCAAGAGAGCCCTTTTCACAGCAGGGAACATCAAGGCTTAACACTGAAAGTACCAAGGCAGAATATTGAGGATGTGGACTTGGTAGTGGCTGGGGGCAGGGGCGGGTGCTCCCACAGCTCAGCCTCCTGGAGACCGGTCTTGGGGTGGTGAACTGAGAGATGGGATACCCCAGAACCCTCCTCTTCTGCTCACCCTCACAGTGAAGGCGGGCAGTGCTGTGTGCCCTGGGGGAAGCCACATTACCTCTCTGGGCCCCCTTTCTGCATCTGTTAGGTGAGTCTGCCGTCTTCCATTCCCCTCACCTATGCAACAATAATTGGTCAGTATATACAATTTTATTTGTTTTGGCTTTTTTTTTTTTTCTTTTTCTTTTTGAGATGGAGTTTCACTCTTGTTGCCCAGGCTGGAGTGCAACGGCACGATCTTGGCTCACTGCAACCTCTGCCTCCAGGGTTCAAGTGATTCTCCTGCCTCAGCTTCCCGAATAGCCGGGATTACAGGCACCTGCCACCATGCCCAGCTAACTTTTTGTATTTTTAGTAGAGCTGGGGTTTCACTATGTTGGCCAGGCTGGTCTCGAACTCCTGACCTCAGGCGATCCACCCGCCTTGGCCTCCCACAGTGCTGGGATTACAGGCGTGAGCCATTGCGCAAGCTTGCTTTTGGCTTTTTTTTTTTTTTTTTTTTTTTTTTGAGATGGAGTCTCTCTCTGTCGCCCAGGCTGCAGTGCAGTGACGTGATCTCAGCTAACTGCAACCTCCACCTCCCAGGTTCAAGCGATTCTCGTGTCTTAGCCTCCCAAGTAGCTGGGATTACAGGCACCTGCCACCACTGGTGGGGAGACTGGCTTCATGGCCAGACTCCAGGACTCTGAGGGGTCAGGGACCAACAGCTGGGGAGGGCCAGGGTTTGGGGTGGGGGCAGAAGAGAAGAGAACATTGTCTATCCTGAGCCCACTGTGTACCAGATCCTCCACCAGCAGCTGAGAGTGTCTCCCTCAGTCCTCACAACAGCCCGATGGGTGCCATTCACAGATAGCGAATCTAAGGCAAGATGAGCCTATGAGCCTGGTTCCAGGCTCCACAGCTGGGAGGCACTGGAGCTGGGATTTGAACCAGGGCTCTGACCTTCAAACTCTCACGCCCAACCATATCTGGCAGTTGTCTCTCATATCTGTGTCTCTCCCTGTCCCTGACCTTTCTATGTATCTCTGTCTCCACCTCTGTATATCGCTGTTGGGTCTCTCAGGGTCTCTGGCCCCTGTGTGTCTCTGTCTCCTCTGGGTCTCTGTGTGTCTCTGTCTCCGCCTCTGTATATCGCTGTTGGGTCTCTGACCCCTGTGTGTGTCTGTCTCCTCTGGGTCTCTGTGTGTCTCTGTCTCCGCCTCTGTATATCGCTGTTGGGTCTCTGACCCCTGTGTGTCTCTGTCTCCTCTGGGTCTCTGTGTGTCTCTGTCTCCGCCCTCTGTGTATCTCTGTTGCATCTCTCAAGGTCTCTGGCCCCTGTGCATCTCAGTCCCCTCTTGGTCTCTGTCTCCCATGCCCTGTCTCCCTGGCTCCTGCCCTGCCTGTGCTGCTGTGGTCCTGGCTGTGCCTGTGTCCCTGTGTCTGTTTCCAGGGTGCCCCTTAAGCGTCAGCCTGTGAGGGCGAGTTTCTGTCTGCCCCATCCCCAGCGGTGGCCTAGTGCTTGGAACAGCGCCTGGCAGGCAGGAGATGCTCAGTAAATATTTCTCAAATGAATAAAGGAATGAATGAGTGAGTGAATGAATGAATGAACTCGCTGAGATGGGTGAGATCAGTGCCATTTCCCAAATGAGCAACGTGGGCTCCAGGTGGGTGCCCACAGGCCCAGAACTGCCAGCCAGGAAGGTTCTGGCATGGGCTTGGCACTGACCCCCTGGACTCTGCCCCCAGCTGAGCACCAGACGCCAGGACATGCCCATCACTGCTCCTCCCCGCCCTCAGAGCAGGGTGGCTCCCTCTGGCCTCTCCCCGCTGTTGGAGGCGTGGGTAGCAGCTGGGAGAACCGGCTGGGTGCTGCCCCTCCCCTTGGGCCGGGCACGGAGTAGGCACCTGGCGGGCTCCCCAGGTGGCAGACGCTGTCGCTGCGCACACCTGGCCTCTGTGCCGCCTGCTCCCTGCTCGTCCTCCCCTCCCCACCCTCGCCCACCTGCCATGGACGGGTCCGCCGAGCCCCAGATCCCGGGCTTGTGGGACACCTATGAAGATGACATCTCGGAAATCAGGTGAGGCCCAGACCTGGGCAGGAGCCAGGAGATCCCAGGGAGGAGGTGGCTGTTTGGGGGAGCCGGGGGCTGTGGCAAGGGTGGCCTCCAGCCTCCCGCAGCCGCAGGCCTGGCCCAGACTTAGCTGGAGGGGCTGGGCTGGGCTGGGGCATCCAGGGTGGTGTATAGGTCCCTCCTGAGAAGGGAGTGAGGACCCGACCATGCTGAGTCACCACTGGGGATGCCTGGGGTGTCCCTGTCCCTCTCCGGGCCTCAGTTTTTCTGTCTGTCAAAGGGGCCCACAAGCCCTGTGTCTCCCTGATAGAGGAGTGGAAGAGAGCAGGCAGCTTGGTGCATAGTAGTTACTCAGGAAACACAATAGCCTGTAGTACCCAGGACACCCCATGCAAGCTCTGAAATAACGGGGGTGCTTGGGGGTGAAATGGGAGAGACTGGGATGCTGCTGAAACCTCCAGAGGGAGAAGCTGTGTTCTAGGGCGCTTGGGGTGGAGAGGGCAGGCTCTGGACTCTTCAGGTCTCCTAAGAGTGGTTAGGGCAGAGCACTGCCCACCTCCACGAGCTCAGCGTGACTCCCTGTTCCTGGGGATGAGTCAGACACTTTGATAGTACCTGCTTTCCAGATGGGGAAACTGAGGCTGGGAGGGAACGGGACATGACCGCAATTTGCAGCTAGAAGCAAATCTGACCCCGGTCTGTCTCACCCCAGAGCCTGTGGTTTCTTCTGCTCCTCACAGCCTTGGTGATGTCCCCTTTACACCCCTCCCCGTGGATCCATTTTTTAGGTGAGCGTACAGAGGCCCAGAGAGGGCAGGCAGCCTGCCCCAGATCACACAGCAAACTGCTGAGACAATCTCCAACCCCTCGTATCTTGCACTCTTGCCAAGTGAGACCTTCCTGGCAGCCTGGGCCCCTCCAGCCACCGTAGGCTGTGAGAAGGGGAACAACCAAGACCTGTTCTCAGCCCAGTTGCCTCATTCCTTTCTTATTTTATTTTTTTTGAAATGGAGTTTCGCTCTTGTTGCCCAGGCTGGAGTGCAATGGCACGATATCAGCTCACTGCAGCATCCGCCTCCCGGGTTCAAGTGATTCCCCAGCCTCAGCTTCCCAAGTAACTGGGATTACAGGAGCCCGCCACCATGCCTGGCTAATTTTATTTTTGTATTTTTAGTAGAGAAAAGGTTTCGCCATGTTGGCCAGGCTGTTCTTGAACTCCTTGCCTCAGGTGATCCACCTGCCTAGCCTCCCAAAGTGCTGGGATTACAGGCGTGGGCCACCAGGCCTGGCCGCCTCATTTCATTCCACTGTTTTAGGCCCTCCCCTCCCCTCCCTCAGCCAGAAGCTGGGGCATGAAGAGGCCTTCCTGGGTGCCTGGGACTCCAGAGACAGGAGCAGTTCAATCCTGATTGCTGTGTGACCTAGACAAGCTTCCTGGTGTCTCTGGGCCTCCTGGGCTGAGAGCGGTGACCAGGCTGGCCCAGTTCTGCTTGAGGGAGGCCCCAGCATTCTCTACTCAACATTGTCTAATCCAGGCCTTCTGGGTTCTGCAATTCTTCCCTCCAGAGATAAACAGATAAGCCAGCTCACCCCCAGGGTTCCCGCCTCTGGGAAGGCCTCACCCCCACCCCAGCCAGGCTCCTGGGAGCCTTTTTTATCTCTGCAACGGCCCTGCCAGCTGGTCATAAAACGCCCTGAGTGACCTCGCTAAGTGGGTGACCTTGGTTCAGTCATTGACCCTCTGAGAAGCTCAGTTTCGTCATCGTGGGAAATAGCCCTCCCCTGCAAGACTCCTCCAGCCCTGAATGGCTGCAGCGCCCTGGGGGGTGCCCTTAGGACCTCAAACTTCTAGGCACTTCTGGAATCCCCTAGGCCTGGAAACATGCCTCTCCCCAGCGAGCCCGCTGGAGCATCCCCCTGGGGCCCGCTTCCTTCTGGATGTCCCCCTCCCAGGCTCCCTCAGATTCGCCACAAACCCCCCCCAAATTCGCACCTCCTCCTGGGTTGCCCATCTCAGGGACGCCCCTCCCCATCATTGGCTGAGATCCACAGGGCTTCTCCTGGCCCCGACTTCTCCCTCTGCTCGCCCCCAGCCTGTCAGTCCCCAACCCCCACCCCTGTCCCCTGACTGTCTGCCCTGGTTCTTCCTCTCAGTTGCCACAGCCCCAGCTCAGGCCTCCTCATCTCCCCGCAACCCCACCACTCCAGCCTTGGCTGTCCCAGGCTGCTCCTCCCCTCCTCCCAGCCACCCAGTGAATTCCTCAGCGCCCAGCCCTCACCCACCCCGCCCCCCCAGCCTCCTCACCTACATTCCAGCTACTCTACTACTTTTTTTTTTTTTTTTGAGACTGAATCCGGCTCTGTCACCCAGGCTGGAGTGCAGTGGCACGATTTCGGCTCACTGCAACCTCCGCCTCCTAGGTTCAGGTATATTACCTCATCTAATCCTCACAGCCACCTGAGATGAACCCACTTTGACTACTGTCATCGTGTGTCAGAGATGAGGCCCAGAGAGGTTGAGTGACTTGCCTAGGGTCACACAGCTGCCAAGCAGGGCACAGCCAGGATTTAAACCAGGGAAGCCTGACTGTTATCACGCCCTGGACATGAAATTTAGGGATGATGAGCAAGACCAGGAAGGAGCGAGATCCAGGAGGTAAACTCAGCCCAGATGGGAGGCGAAGCGGGTACTCTGAGGTTCTAGCCTCCTGAGTAGCTGGGATGACAGGCACGTGCCACTGTGCCCAGTTAATATTATTACTATTATTTTTTTGAGACGGAGTCTCGCTCTGTCACCCAGGCTGGAGTGCAGTGGCACAATCTCGGCTCACTGCAACCTTGGCCTCCCAGGTTCAAGCGATTCTCCTGCTTCAGCCTCCCAAGTAGCTGGGATTACAGGCACCCGCCACCATGCCTGGCTAATTTTTATATTTTTAGTTGAGACAGGATTTCACCATGTTGGCCAGGCTGGTCTCGAACTCCTGACCTCAGGTGATCCACCCGCCTTGGTCTCCCAAAGTGCAGGGATTACAGGCGTGAGCCACCGCGCCCGGCCTATCTACTCTATTACTTGGAATTCCCTGGCCACGCTTGTTCCCTGCCACAGTGCCTTTGCTTATCTGGCTCCTTCCATAGGGATCCCAGAGACATCTTTTCTCTCTCTCTCTTTTGTTTGAGACAGAGCCTCGCTCTGTGGCTCACACTGGAGTGCAGTGGCACAATCTCGGCTCACTGCAATTTCTGCCTTCTAGGTTCAAGTGATTCTCTTGCCTCAGCCTCCAGAGTAGCTGAGATTACAGGCATGCGCCACCACACCCAGCTAATTTTTTTTTTTTTTTTTTTTTTTTTTGGAGATGGCGTCTTCCTCTGTCACCCAGGCTGGAGTGCAGTGATGCGAACTTGGCTCATTGCAACCTCCGCCTCCCAGGTTCAAGCGATTCTTCTGCCTCAGCCTCCTGAGTAGCTGGGATTACAGGCACACTCTATCATGCCCGGCTAATTTTTTGTATTTTAGTGGAAACGGGGTTTCACCCTGTTGGCCAGGCTGGTCTCGAACTCCTGACCTCAGGTGATCCGCCCACCTTGGCCTCCCAAATTGCTGGGATTACAGGTGTAAGCCACCGCGCCCAGCCTAATTTTTGTATCTTTAGTAGAGAAAGGGTTTCACCAATTTCGGGCCTTTGCACGCACCAGCGCAGTGTCCTTTGCCTGGGCTGACCTCTGCCCTCTTTCCTTTCTTTGCCAAACTTCTCAGGCGTTAAGATTCAACACAGGCAATTGAGGATTTTTGGCCAGGGGAATGAGATAATGCAGGCAGACACCCACTCCAGGTCCCAGGTCCCTGATCACACTGGTCTAGCTTCAAATCTGCCCTGTGGCACCAAAATATTGGCCTGTTCGTGGATAGGAAATGAATGTAGGAAATTTGTGAAAAGGATGTCAAGAATGAATGAATGAATGGAGGTTCCATTAAGCAACCTCTGAGCCGGAGCTTCCAGGATAAGTCAGGGTTAGCAGACAGGGAGAAGCGGCAGGGAGTGCTGGGAAAGGGAATGGTTGGAGCACAGGGACAGAGGTGGCTTCAGGAGAGTAAGGGGCAGCTGGGTCAGAAGAGGGCCAGCTGCAGTGGAAACTCCCCGTGGTGGGCCATCCTGCAGCAGACCTGACTGGCTCTCAAATGGTTCGTTGTTTAAGCACCCCCAGGGAGAGAAACTACTGTTTTCAGAATACACGCATATGTGATTTAAAAAAAAAAAAAAAAAGTTGCCAGCTCAGTGGCTCACACCTGTAATCCCAGCACTTTGGGAGGCCGAGGCAGGTGGATCACTTGAGGTCAGGAATTTGAGACCAGCCTGGCCAACATGGTGACACCCTGTCTCTACTAAAAATTAAAAAATTAGCCAGAGTCGTGCCACACACCTGTAATCCCAGCTACTCAGGATGCTATGGCAGGAGAATCGCTTGAACCCAGGAGGCGGAGGTTGCAGTCACCTGAGATCGTGCCACTGCACTCCAGCCTGGACAACAGAGCAAGACTCTGTCTCAAAAAAAAAAAAAAAAAAAAAAAAAAGTTATCCTGGGCCAGGCATGGTGGCTCCTGTCCATAATCCCAGCACTTTGGGATGCCAAGGCGGGAGTATCATTTGAGGCCAGGAGTTCAAGAACAGCCTGGACAACACAGCAAGACCCCTGTCTCTAAAAAAATAAAATAAAAACCAAACAAGGAATTGACCAGAATTTAATTCAGGATAGCAGCTCAAGGGACAGGTAGATGCCACAGGGAGGGTCCCAGAGATATCAGCAAGATGCATTGTTCAGAATGTTCTAGTTTATGGGGTTCGTTATGAATTATGCTTTAGAAATTTAATATGTGAGATCGGGCTCCGTGGCTCATGCCTGTAATCCCAGCACTTTGGGAGGCTGAAGTGGGTGGATCACTTGAGGTCAGGAGTTCAAGACCAGCCTGGCCAACATGGTGAAACCCCGTCTCTACTAAAAATACAAAAATTTGCCAGGCGTGGTGGCACCTGCCTGTAGTCCCAGCTACTCGAGAGGCTGAGGCAGGAGAGTTGCTTGAACCCGGGAGGCGGAGGTTGCATTGAGCTGAGATCACATACTGCACGCCAGCTTGGGTGACAAGATTGAAACTCCGTCTCAAAAAAAAAAAAAAAAAGAAATTTAATTTGTGTTCCATGTGGTCTTGTATGTAAAAAGGACTAAAAAGGATAATAAAGGCTAAATTAAAATCGTAAGAGGCTGGGCGCGGTGGCTCACGCCTGTAATCCCAGAACTTTGGGAGGCTGAGGTGGGCAGATCACCTGAGGTCGATAGTTCGAGACCAGGCTGACCAACATGGAGAAACCCCGTCTCTACTAAAAATAGAAAAAAATCAGCCGGGCATGGTGGCGCATGCCTATAATCCCAGCTACTCGGGAGGTTGAGGCAGGAGAATCGCTTGAACCCAGGAGGCGGAGGTTGTGGTGAGTCGAGATCGTGTCATTACACTCCAGCCTGGGCAACAAGAGTGAAACTCTGTCTCAAAAAATAATTAAAATTAAAAAAATAAAATCGTAAGAGGAAAACATTTGGCACAGGCGGTAGGCAGGATGGGCTGCTGACCCAGTAGGCTGACAAGCCCAGGATGTTATAATCCCTGTAACATCCTTGAAGTTGTTCTCAACCTGTTGAGTGCTGTCTATGTTACCTCATCTAATCCTTACAGCCGTCTGAGATTAACCCACTTTAACTACTATCATCCCCTGTAAGAGGTGAGGCCCAGAGAGGTTGAGTGACTTGCCCAGGGTCACACAGCTGCCAAGCAGGGCGTAGCCAAGATTTGAACCAGGGAAGCCTGACTGTATCACGCCCTGGATGGGGAACTTGGGGATGAGCAAGACCCGGAAGGAGCGAGATCCGGGAGGGAGACTCTGCCCAGACAGGAGGCGTAGCGGGCGCTCTGCGGTTCCAGGCATTTCCTTGCAATCCCTGCGTGCTGGGCTACGGAGAGTGTCAAGGCCAGAGAAGCCACGCCGGCCTTTGGACCTGGGGCTCCTCGGGTAGCCAAGGAGAGCTGCGATGGCCGCTCCCCGCCTCCCTCTGATCTCGGGAGTCCCTGGCGCCGGCACCTTCTGATCTCTGCCTCTTATTGGCGGGGAGGGCAGGGCGAGGAGGGGCCAGCTCTGGTTTTACAACCCTGGCCCCGCCTTCCTTAGGGAGGGCTGAGCCACATGAATGATTTTATTGCCAAAGCCCTGCCAGTCATGAGGCTGCTTTTTCTTTTTTCTTTTTTTTTTTTTGAGACAGAGTTTCACTCTGGTTGCCCAGGCTGGAGTGCAGTGGCGCCATCTCAGCTGACTGCAACCACCGCCTCCCGGGTTCAAGCGATTCTCCTGCCTCAGCCTCCTTAGTAGCTGGGACTACAGGCGTGCGCCACCACGCCTGGCTAAATTTTTTTATTTTTAGTAGGGACGGGGTTTCACCATATAGGTCAGGCTGGTCTCGAACTCCTGACCTCGGGTGATCCACCCACCTCGTCCTCCCAAAGTGCTGGGATTACAGGTGTGAGCCACCGCGCCTGGCTAAATTTTTTTATTTTTAGTAGGGACGGGGTTTCACCATATAGGTCAGGCTGGTCTCGAACTCCTGACCTCGGGTGATCCACCCACCTCGTCCTCCCAAAGTGCTGGGATTACAGGTGTGAGCCACCGCGCCTGGCCTGAAGCTGCTTTTTCTGAGACAGGGGCTGATCAATAGGTTTCAAACAATTAAGAACTAATAAGGCATTGCCTCCCCGCTGGGTGAGATTTGGACAGGCAGACTAGGGAGAGGGGCTTCGGGGCCAGCATTAGCGGATGCGGGGACTTGGGGAGAAGTGGAAAAAGATGCTCACGGTTCCCTTCCTTCTCCCCTCAGCCCCTGACGAGGGACTCAGCCTTGAGGAGTGAGGGACAGGATGCATTTTCCTTTCCACTCGTTCTTTGGGGTTGGGGGAGGCAGTTGTGCCTGGTGGGCCTGCGCACGGACCGGCAGAGGAAAGGCTGAGAAGTGGGGACATTCAGAGTTCAGAACCCATTTGGTTTTGTTTTTTGTTTTGTTTTGTTTTGGAGACAGAGTCTTGTTCTGTCGCCCAGGCTGGAGAGCAGTGGCGTGATTTTAGCTCACTGCAACCTCCGCCTCCTGGGTTCAAGCGATTCTCCTGCCTCAGCTTTCCAAGTAGCTGGGATTACAGGCTTTGACACCATGCCCAGCTAATTTTTGTATTTTTGATAAAAACAGGGTTTCGCCACACTGGCCAGCTGAGTTCAGGACTCATTTGGAAAGAACTGAGCAGCCCAGTTTGCCACCCAGAGGGTCTGGAGGAGGAACTGTGGGACCCAGTGGGTCGCCCATAACATGGAATAAATGCCAGGCTGAGAAGGGAGACCCTCACCTTGCCCGGAGGCCTGAAGTGGAGGCCCTAAGAGAGGTGTGGCCGGTTACTTACATGGGGATCAGAGCCCCAAGGATCTGGGAAAGTGGGGACCATGACACCGCAGGCAAGAAAGCCTGCAGGGGCCAGGTGCCACAGCTCACGCCTGTAATCCCAACACTTTGGGAGGGCGAGGCGGGAGGATTGCTTGAGGCCAGGAGTTCAAGACCAGCCTGGGCAACATAGCAAACCCTCCTCTCTCTTTAAAAAACAAACAAACAAAAAAAGTTAAAAAAGAAAAGAAGAATGCCCACAGGACGGCAGTCCTGGGTTCGAATGCCACTCCCGTGGCTCAGGAGCTGGGACCCTCCTGGTAGACAGGACTGCCCTCAGGGTTGAGCGTCTGTGAAACGGGCAATGACCAGGGAAGGGCCTGACCCGGGCTCGTGGCTGACTCAGCATTTGGTGGCTGACTCAGCATTTGTGCTGTTTCTCTCTTTCCTCCTTCCCCAGTTCTGAGACCGCTGCTGAGCCAGAAACTTGAATGCTAGGAAGGGAGGGGACGGGTGAGGAATGATAAGAATGATGAGCTTCCTGAGCATCTGCCCTGAGCCAGGCCCTGTGCTGAAGGCCGTGTGGGGATGAGCTCATTGAGTCTTCACAACAGCCCTGTGTGGTCCCAGTGTTATGATGCCCATTTTACAGATGGGAAAACTGAGGTCCCACTCATAACCCTCATGCCAGAGAAAGGAATCCAACAGGGGCTTGGAACTGCAGTCAGAGGCTGCCCCTCAGTGGCCATTTCTTCTCTGGGGGACTTGTCACTCCCTGTGGTTTCCACGACTCTGGCCACCCTCCATAGATATTACCGTGAGCCCATAGGAAAACATTTTCTCGTAGCCACGTTTTTTAAAAAAACAAAAGAAACAAGTGAAATTAATTTTAATCACATATCTAATCTATCTGAAATATCATTTCCACATATAGTCAATTTCAAAAATTGTCAATGAGGCTGGGTGTGGTGGCTCATGCCTATAATCCCAGCACTTTGGGAAGCCAAGACGGGTGGATCCCTTGAGGTCAGGAGTTTGAGACCAGCCTGGCCAACATGGTGAAACCCATATCTCTAGTAAAAATACAGAAACTAGGTCAGCCACGGTGGCTCAAGTCTGTAATCCCAGCACTTTGGGAGGCCAAGATGGGCCTATCATTTGAACCCGGGAGGCAGAGGTTGCAGTGAGCTGAGATCCTGCCATTGCACTCCAGCCTGGGCAACAAGAGCAAAACTCCGTCTCAAAAAAAAAAAAAAAAATTAGCCAGGTGTGGTGGTGGGCGCCTGTAATCCCAGCTACTCGGGACGCTGAGGCAGGAGGATTGTTTGAACCCAGGAGGTGGAGGTTGCAGTGGGGCTGACATCGCACCACTGCACTCCAGCCTGGGAGACAGAGCAAGACCTTGTCTCAAAAAAATAAATTTGGGCCCGGTGCGGTGGCTCACGCCTGTAATCCCAGCATTTTGGAAGGCCGAGACAGGCGGATCACCTGAGGTTGGGAGTTCCAGACCAGCCTGACCAACATGGAGAAACCCTGTCCTACTAAAAATAGAAAAGTGGCCGGTCGTGATGGCACATGCCTGTAATCCCAGCTACTTTGGGAGGCTGAGGCAGGAGACTCGCTTGTACCCGGGAGGCAGAGGTTGCAGTGAGCCGAGATGGTGCCATTGCACTCCAGCCTGGGCAACAAGAGCAAAACACAGTCTCAAAATAAATAAATAAATAGATAGACAAAATACATAAATTAATTAAGATAAAATAAATAAATAATAAAGGTATGCTGGAAGGGAGAGAGAGAGGAGGCGTTTGAGAGAAAGGAGGAGAGGAAAAAGTGAAGAGCCCCAGGCAACAGGCGTCGCGCAGGGTGCGGTTCCGCGGTGTGGTGGAGCATGCGACATTCAGGGAACAAGCCAAACTGGACAGTGAGAACAGAACAACACTGGCAGCCCAGCTACAGCAGGACTCGGACGGGCAGGGCCTGCGGTGAGACTGTCAGGCTTCAAGGGACAGAGCCAGGGACCTGGAACCTAAGGTGTGTTCCCCATCAGGCAGATGTGAGTAAGATGCTCTACATCCCAGAGCCCCACTCCCCTCTTCTCCAAAATGGGCCTTGGCTGGGTGCAGTGGCTCATGCCTGTAATCATAGCACTTTGGGAGGCTGAGGCAGGCGGATCACCTGAGGTCGGGAGTTCAAGACCAGCCTGGTCAACATGGCAAAACCCCATGTCTACTAAAAACACAAAAATTAGCCGGGCTCAGTGCTCACACCTGTAATCCCAGAACTTTGGGAGGCCAAGGCAGGAGGATCACTTGAGGTCAGGAGTTTGAGATCGGTCTGACCAACATGGCGAAACCCTGTCTCTACTAAAAATAGAAAAATTAGGTCAGGTGCAGTGGCTCATGCCTGTAATCCCAACACTTTGGGAGGCTGAGGCAGGCGGATCACCTGAGGTTAGGAGTTCAAGACCAGCCTGGCTAACATGGTGAAACCCCGTTTCTACTAAAAATACAAAAAATTAGCCAGGCGTGGTGGCACGTGCCTGTAATCCCAGCTACTCGGGTGGCTGAGGCAGGAGAATCACTTGAACCCGGGAGGCGGGGGTTACAGTGAGCTGAGATGGCACCATTGCACTCCAGCCTGGGCAACAAGAGCGAAACTCTGTCTCAAAAAAAAAAAAAAAAAAATTAGCAAAGCGTGGTGGTGCACACCTGTAATCCCAGCTACTGGGGAGGCTGAGGCAGGAGAATTGCTTGAACCCTGGGAGGTAGAGGTTGCAGTGAGCTGAGATCACACCATTGCACTGCAGCCTGGGTGAAGGAGTGAGACTCTGTCTCAAAATAAATACATAAATAGAAATAAAAAATCATATGAATGTTTATATAGATTGTTATTATTTTATTATTTATAGATCACAGTTTTACTTGTTTTGAGGATATATACGATATTTATATAGACTTATTTATTTATTTATTTATTATTTGAGACAGAGTCTCACTTCCTCACCCAGTCCAGAGTGAAGTGGCACGATCTCAGCTCGTTGCAACCACTGCCTCCCAGGTTCAAGCAATTCTCTTGCCTCAGCCTCCCAAGTAGCTGGGATTACAGGCATGTACCACCATACCCAGCTAATTTTTGTATTTTTAGTAGAGATGGGGTTTCACCATGTTGGTCAGGCTTGTCTTGAACTCCCAACCTCAAGTGATCCGCCTGCCTCGGCCTCCCAAAGTGCTGGGATTACAGGCGTGAGCCACCATGACCAGCCGATATTTATATAGACTTAAAGTGTGCAGGAATTGGCAAGAAAAAAAAAGTTAAGGGGTAACTTTCCCTATCAGATCTTTTTTTAAAATATAAAATTTTATTAAAATAGATTTTTTGTGGAGACAGGGTCTTGCTATGTTGCCCAAACTGATTTTGAACTCCCGGGCTCAAGCCATTCTCCCGCCTTGGTTTCCCAAAGTGCTAGGATTACAGGGGCCTGAGCCACTACACCCAGCCTCCTATCGGATCTTAAAACCTACTTTACAGCTACTACAATGCAAATCATATGATATCCACTCTGTGACCTAGCAATTCTGTTCCTAGTTATTTGCCCAAGAGAAATGAGAACACCGGTTCCCACAAAGACAGGAACAACTGTGGCAGCTTTGGGAGTAATAGCCTGACCTGGAAACCGCCCAGGTGTCCATTAACAGAGGACTGGATCAACACATTGTGATTTATTTATGCAGTGGAATTCTACTCAGCCGCAAACGGGAACAAGCTCTAATGTACACACAGACACGGAAAATGTCAGAAACATTATGCTAGGCAAAACCAACCAAAACACCAAAGAACCTCTTCTATAAGATGACAGTTCCAGAACATGCCAGATGGGGCTGATGCAATCTGTACGGTGGGGGACGTGGAGGGATGGCCTCTGGGGACAGGGCAGGGACTGATTGAGACAAGATGTAGGCCGGGACACGGGCGCTGTGGCTCACGCTTGTAATCCCAGCACTTTGGGAGGCCGAGGTGGGTGGATCACTTGAGGCCAGGAGTTCAAGACCAGCCTGACCAACATGGCGAAACCGCGTCTCTACTAAAAATACAAAAATTAGCTGGGCATGTTCGCACATGCCTGTAATCCCAGCTACTCGGGAGGCTGAGGCAGGAGAATTGTTTGAACATGGGAGGCAAGGTTGCAGTGAGCCAAGTTGATGCCAAGTTGATGCCATTGAACTCCAGCCTGGGCAACAGAGACTTCCTCTCAAAAAAAAAAAAAAAAAAAAAAAGAAAAGAAGAAGAAGAAGACTGGGCCAAGGTGGGTTGATCACGAAGTCAGGAGATCGAGACCATCCTGGCCAACATGGTGAATCCCCATCTCTACTAAAATACACACAAAAGATGTGCCAGGCGTGGTGGCGGGTGCCTGAAGTCCCAGCTACTTGAGAGGCTGAGGCAGGGGAATCGCTTGAACCCGGGAGGTGGAGGTTGCAGTGATCCGAGATAGCACCACTGCACTCCAGCCTGGCGACAGAGCAAGACTCTGTCTCAAAAAATAAAAATAAAAATAAAAAAGTAGGTCGGGTGCAGTGGCTCACGCCTGTAACCCCAGCACTTTGGGAGGCCGAGGCGGGCGGATCACGAGGTCCAGAGATCGAGACCATCCTGGCTAACACGGTGAAACCCTGTCTCTACTAAAAATACAAAAAATTAGCCGGGCGTGGTGGCACACACCTGTAGTCCCAGCTACTTGGGAGGCTGAGGAAGGAGAATCGCTTAAACCCAGGAGGCAAGGTTGCAGTGAGCCGAGATCGCACCACTGCACTCCAGCCTGGGCGACAGAGTGAGACTCCGTCTCAAAAATTAAATAAATAAGAGACCAGGTGCAAGGAAAGCGTCTGGGGGCTGGACTGTCCTGTATCTTAATAGGGGTTGGATAGCACAGAGTATGTGTGTGTCAAGATTCACTAGCTATGTGTGCCTTTCCTCAAAAGGAAAATAATTTATTTTTTATTTTTTATCTTTTTAGAGACAGAGTCTGGTTGGGCGCAGTGGCTCACGCCTGTAACCCCAGTACTTTGGGAGGCCAAGGTGGGTGGGACACCCGAGGTCAGGAGTTCGAGACCAGCCTGGCCAACATGGTGAAACCCCATTTCTACTAAACATACAAAAATTGGCTGGGCGCAGTGGCTCATGCCTGTAATCCCAGCACTTTGGTAGGCCAAGGCGGGTAGATCATGAGGTCAGGAGTTCGAGACCAGCCTGGCCAAGATGGTGAAACCGTCTCTACTAAAAATACAAAAATTAGCCGGGCGTGGTGGCGCATGCCTGTAGTCCCAGCTACTTGGGAGGCTGAGGCAGGAGAATCGCTTGAACCCGGGAGGTGGAGGTTGCGGTGAGCTGAGATCATGCCATTGCACTCCAGCCTGGGCAACAAGAGCGAAACTCCATCTAAAAAAAAAAAAAAAAAAGAAAACATACAAAAATTAGCCAGATGTGGTGGTAGGCACCTGTAATCCCAGCTTCTCGGGAGACTGAGGCAGGAGAGTCGCTTGAACCTGGGAGGTGGAGGTTGCAGTGAGCCAAGATGGCACCACTGCACTCCAGCCTGAGCAACAGAGTGAGACTCCATCTCAAAAGGTGCAGTGGCCCCATCATAGATCACCGCAGTTTAGAACTCCTAGGCTCAAGCAATCCTCCCACCTCAGCCTCCCAAAGTGCTGCAATTACAGATGTGAGCCACTGTGCCCAGATTATTTTTTTACATAACTAAGATACGACTTTCTATCTGGCTCCACCCTTGCTTTTCCGTTCTTTGTAATATCTCAGACATCTTGCCAAATAAATGCCACCTCCTCCTCCCAACCTGTTATTATGAAATTTTTCGAAACTTACAAGAACATGGCCGGGCACGGTGGCTCACGCCTGTAATCCCAGGAGATCGAGACCATCCTGGCTAACACGGTGAAACCCTGTCTCTACTAAATATACAAAAAATTAGCTGGGCATGGTGGCGGGCACCTGTAGTCCCAGCTACTTGGGAGGCTGAGGCAGGAGAATGGTGTGAACCCGGGAGGCGGAGTTTGCAGTGAGCCGAGATTGCGCCACAGCACTCCAGCCTGGAGGACAGAGTGAGACTCTGTCTCAAAAAAAAAAAAAAAAAAAAGAAAAAGAAAAAAGAGAAACTTACAAGAACAATGGAAGGATTACCCCATGAACACCCCTATACCCACCACCACTAAAATTTGGGGTTTTTAAATTTTTTAAATTTTTTTCTTTTTCACAGTGTCCCTCTCAGGATACACTTAAATTTTATTTATTTATTTTTTTTGAGACGGAGCCTCACTCTGTCGCCCAGGCTGGAGTGCAGTGGTGCGATCTCGGCTCACTGCAAGCTCCGCCTCCTGGTTCGCACCATTCTCCTGCCTCAGCCTCCCGAGTAGCTGGGACTACAGGCACCCACCACCACGCCTGGCTAATTTTTTGTATTTTTAGTAGAGATGGGGTTTCACCGTGTTAGCCAGGATGGTCTCGATCTCCTGACCTCGTGATCCGCCCACCTTGGCCTCCCAAAGTGTTGGGATTACAGGCGTGAGCCAACGTGCCTGGCCAAATTTTATTGTATAGTACTTGTTTTATCACAGATCTTTGCATCCCTCTAGCCATCTATCAATCCTTCTGGGTTTGTTGTTGTTGTTGTTGTTGTTGTTTTGAGATGGGGTTTCACTCTGTTGCCCAGGCTACAGTGCAATGGCGTGATCTCGGCTCACTGCAACCTCTGCCAGGTTCAAGCGATTCTCCTGCCTCAGCCTCCTGAGTAGCTGGGACTACAGGTGTGCGCCACCATGCCCAGCTAATTTTTGTATTTTTAGTAGCGATTGTGTTTCACCATATTGGTCAGGCTGGTCTTGAATGCCTGGACTGATGATACACCTGCCTCAGCCTCCCAAAGTGCTGGGATTACAGGAATAAGCCACTGCGCTCAGCCTAATTTTTGTTTTTTTTTTTAGTAGAGACAGAGTTTCGCCATGTTAGACGGGCTGGTCTCAAACACCTGACCTCAGATGATCCGCCTCTGTAGGCCTCCCAAAGAGCTGGGATTACAGGCATGAGTCACGGTGCCCGGCCTAATCCTTACTTTTGATGCATTTCAAAGTAAGTTACAGACATCTGAATGTTTCACCCTAAACATTCCAGGCTGCATATTATTAACTACTTCAGTATTTGTTTATGGGTTTGTGTGTGTGTGTGTGTGTGTGTGTGTGTGTGTGTGTGTATGAGAGAGAGAGAGAGACAGAGAGATGGAGAGAGAGAGATGGAATCTTCCTCTGTCACCTAGGCTGAAGTGCGATGGCTAGATCTTGGCTCACTGCAACCTCCACCTCCCAGATTCAAGCGATTCTCCTGCCTCAGCCTCCCGAGTAGCTGGGATTACAGGTGTGCACCACCACGCTCAGCTAATTTTTGTATTTTCAGTAGAGATGGGGTTTCGCCATGTTGGCCAGGCTAGTCTCAAACTCCTGAGCTCTGATGATCTGCCTGCCTCGGCCTTCCAAAGTGCTGAGATTACAGATGTGAGCCACTGCACCTAGCTAGTGGTTTTTTGGTTTGTTTGTTTGTTTGAATAGAAGTTTACCTACAGTAAACCACACAAATCTAAAGTGTGCTAATTTTTTGTTTGTTTTTGAGACAGGATCTTGTCCTGTCACCTAAGTGGTACAACCACAGTTCATTGAAGCCTCGACCTCCCCAGCTCAGGCAATCCTTCCACCTCAGCCTCCCAAGTAGCTGAGAAAACAGGCACATGCCACCACCCCAGGCTAATTTTTTTTTTTTAGACGGAGTCTCACTCTGTTACCCAGGCTGTAGTGCAATGGCGTGGTCTTGGCTCACTGCAACCTCCGCCTCCTGGGTTCAAGCGATTCTTCCACCTCAGCCTCCCAAGTAGCTGGGATTACAGGCTCACACCACCAAACCCAGCTATTTTCGTATTTTTAGTAGAGATGAGGTTTCACTCTGTTGGCCAGGCTGTTCTCAAACTCCTGGTGTCAAACTCCTGACCTCGTGATCTGCCTGCCTTGGCCTCCCAAAGTGCTGGGATTACAGGTGTGAGCCACCGCACCTGGCCTAATTTTTTTATTGTTATTTGTAGAGACGGAGTCTCACTATATTGTCTAGGCTGGTCTCAAACTCCTAGGCTCAAGCGATCTTCCCACTTTGCTTCCCATTTTGGGAGCATTTGGGCTCCCAAAATGCTGGGATCACAGGCACGAGCCACTGCACCCAGCCTAAAGTGTGTTCATTTTGAGAAATATATGTATGGCTAGGAGCAATGGCTCATGCCTGTAAACCCAGCCAAGGCTGGTGGTTTGCTTGAGGCCAGGAGTTCGAGACCATCCTGGCCAACATGGCGAAACCCCATCATTACTAAAAATACAAAAATTCGAGGGATGTGCCAGGCATGGTGGCTCACACCTGTAATTCTAGCATTTTGGGAGGCTGAGACGGGTAGATTGCCTGAGCTCAGGAGTTCCAGACCAGCCTGGGCAACATGGTAAAACCCCATCTCTACTAAAATATAAAAAATTAGCTGGGCGTGGCGGTGTGTTCCTGTAATCCCAGCTAGTCAGGAGGCTGAGATGGGAGAATCACTTGAACCCGGGAGGCAGAGGTTGCAGTGAGCCGAAATTGTGCCACTGCACTCCAGCTTTGGTGACACAGTGAGACTCTGTCAAAAAAAAAAAAAATTAGAGGGACGTGTTGGCACACACCTGTAATCTCAGCTACTTGGGAAGTTGAGACATGAGAATCGCTTGAACCTAGGAGGTGCTAGTTGCAGTGAGCTGTGATTGTGTCACTGCACTCCAACCTGGGCGATAGAGCAAGACTCTGTTTCAAAAAAAAAAGAGAGAGAGGGAGAGATGTATGTATAACCCAAGTCCCTGTCAAGGTATAAACTCCTTTTGAGTGGCTGAATTCCAGCGTTTTTCCAGGTCCAGACTCATTTACCCCGTCCCCTATTGTTTCTGGCCCCTCTCGGAACATCATTGCCATGATCGTCCTGGGATATGTTTCACTGCGCGCTTCCTCAAGGGCATCTGTCTATTCCTTATGTTTCTAGGGAGTCAGGTTCATTTGGGGATCTGGCAAATAGAACACAGTATTTAACCAGGCACGGTGGCTCACGCTTGTAATCCCAGCACTTTGGGAGGCTGAGGCGGGCAGATCACGAGGTCAGGAGTTTGAGACCAGCCTGACCAACATGGAGAAATCCCGTCTCTACGAAAAATACAAAAATTAGCCAGGCGTGGTGGTGCACGCCTGTAATCTCAGCTACTCAGGAGTCTGAGGCAGGAGAATCACTTGAACCGAGAAGGCAGAGGTTGCAGTGAGCCAAGATCATGCCTGGGCAACAGAGTGAGACTCCGTCTCAACAACAACAACAAAAGAACACAGTGTTACCTGTGTGTCGGACATTGGCTTTTAAGGTAGGACATGGCACAGGGAAAAATTCTGCCACTTCCCAGCTCTCCTGCTAGTGAGGAAGGCAGATTTAAAGAAGGCAACAGACCAGGTGCGGTGGCTCACGCCTGTAACCCCAGCACTCTGGGAGGCTGAGGTGGGAGGGTCCCTTGAGCCCAGGAGTTCAAGACCAACCTGAGCAATGTGGTGAGACTCTATCTCTACAAAAAATGTAAACATTAGCCAGGTGTGGTGATGTATGCCTGTAGTCCCAGCTACTCAGGAGGCTAGGCTGAGGCAGGAAAATCACTTGAGCCTGGGAGACTGAGGCTGCAGTAAGCTGTGACCGCATCACTGCACTCCAGCCTGAGCAACAGAGCAAGGCCCTGTATCCAAAAAATAAAAACAAGCAGGGCACGGTGGCTTATGCCTGTAATCCCAGCACTTTCGGAGGCCAAGGCAGGAGAATCCCACAAGCCCAGGAGTTCAAAACCAGTCTGGGCAACATAGCGAGACCCCTGTCTCTACAAAAAAATTAAAAAATTAGCTGAGTGTGGTGGCACACATCTGTAGTCCCAGCTACTGGGGAAACTGAGGTGGGAGGATCGCTTGAGCCCAGGAGCTCGAGGGTGGAGGTCAAGGGTGCAGTGAGCCAAGATCAAACCACTGCACTCCAGCCTGTGCAACAGAGTGAGACTCTGTCTCAAAAAAAAAAAAAAAAAAAAAAAAAAAAAAAAAAAGTATTAAAAAGGGCCGCAAAAGAGGCCAGCAGGAGGCGGAGATGGGCAGTAGTAATGTGCTCGGGGTGGGAGGTCTCTTGCTTTAACCAATGTGGCCAGGGAAGACCCAAGCCCTGAAGACAGAGAAGGAGCTGGCCTTGAATCCTGTAAATGTTCCCAAACGATCTCCCTAAGAGGTTATGCCAGTCACACTCCTGCCGAGAGAGTATCTCTGCGCCACGGCCCAGGGTGAGTCATCCTGCTGAGAGGTTGAGCTGGGGACGCCTGCCCAGATGGGATCCAAGTGCAAGCCTGTCCGGAGATGAGTGAG